>NC_090376.1:90294436-90894436 GCF_036365525.1 Heterodontus francisci | reverse complement strand
AAGGGTTCTCAGAGGGTGCAGAATCACATCATTCCCCTGCACCCTCCACCAGTGCAGATCCTGGGTATGCGCTAGCAATTAGATTCCAGGTCACAAACTGGTGAGCACATCACAAACACACCTGAGCAGCTGACAGAGGCTGTGAGAGCTGAGGCCACTGGCATTCAGAGGGTTGTGGGAGGCTAGACCCATACTGAGCCCCAGGCTGATGACGTGCTTCTGGAGTTATTGGCAACGTGACAACTGCTGCAGCGGCAGTGTGAGGTAAGGGATTATCTGGCGAGCTTCCAGAGGCTATGTGCACCCATGCCTGGATGATGGATGAGCCATCCAGGCCATGACTACAGCTATGTATTTGCTGTGTGTGTGCATGGCTTCCTCCATGGAGAGACTAGCGACCCTCATGGAGAACCTGAACCAGCAGACCACTTAGTGTAGACCTGCATGCCACCGCCTTGTCCATGACATGTATGCTGCAGTGCCAAATTGAGAGGGGGATGAGGTGCCTGGATTCTCCACCTGGTTCTCTTCCTTCTCAGGTGAGCATAGAAATACAAGTATTCCTTGCAAGGGAGGAGCAGCGGCTGACTTCCATTTCTGGGTGCTTCTCCCAGGGCGCTCCTCAGCCCCTCTGTCAGTGAAGCCATTGCCTCAAGTAGCTGCATGACAGAGGAGGGTCCTGCACCTGTGTAGGAGCCCGTCATCATGCCAGGACCCTCTAGGTCTCAAGTAGCCAGAGGATGGACACCAAGTTCATCCCAAGCCATGGGCCAGCCTGCCTCCACCTCAGCTGCAAGCACAGGGGTAGTACCTCGTAGGAGCACTCGTGAGGGAGTTAAGAAGAGCACCTAGCTGCACTTGGGGTTAATGGATGATTATAAAATATAGGCTTTAAGTCTTGTTTCTGTTGTGTGATGCAATAAATCTTTAATTTACTATTGCTGCTTCTCATTTCAATTCTTGCTGCCCTGTAAGATCCCATCTACACCCTTGCTAAGAAAACAGTGACGGCCTCCCTGGAAAGATGCAGTCATCCCTGACACTGCTGCTCAGACATTTGGAGAAATTTCAGCCTCGGACAGTAGCCTCTTCTGCGTGCAGGTGTCTGTTGTCGTTGTTACAACCGAGGCGGGAAGAGTGTACTGTTTTTTCTAGTTCCACTTCTCCACAGGCCACAACATGACCCAGTTACCAATACGGTCAATCATAGACTCGATTTTTATCCCTGAATAAAATACACCAACCAGGTTTCTGTAATAAACAACAAAATGATCAGTTTATTATAAAACAAAACTTAACCATTAATGAAGCACAACATTAACACATAAATTGAAATATGAAAGTTCTCTTTCTACCTTAGCCCCTCACTTCCACACACCCACACACATACACACACATACACACACACAGACACACACCGGTTAACTGAAAAATACAGATTTTCTCTTTAGAGCTTTGTTACAAAAGAAGGCAAAAAGAATATTTTGGACAAACACTTGCCAATTCTTGAAGGAAAGAAGAAAAGAGAAGATATGGAAAGATGTCAGTTGTCCTTTTTTGGTTTGGCATCCCAAATACACATAGACGGCTGTCACTGGGATCGTCTTCGAACAGTTCTTTTCTGGTGATGTTGAGAATCAGTTTGGCAGGCTTTCCAGGAGTGACACGGCAACAGGGATTTCTGGCAGGCCTTTCAGGAAGAATGCAGCATTAATTTCGCTATTTCTTACACAAACTTCTAAAAGCTTCTCAAAGAGATGGAAAAGCTGGCAGGCTTTCGAAAGAAATGGAAAAAGGCTGAGTTGGAGTTTTGTTCTTGGCACATTAATTTTTTTAAACTTCTTTCAAAACACTGTCCAAACCCCAACTGACTGTCCAAAGCAAAACCAAAAACAATATCTCAAGTGTCAAGCCTCCTATAAAGCTTGACCTGTCACTTCTCTGTAAACATCTTCCAATGACCTCTTTTTAAAAAAAAAACACAAAGTCCAGCATCAATGGAATACTTTTCAGTTTTTCCAAATAAAACAATGTCTGTAATTCTAAAATTCATTAGTCCTCAAAAAATACTTAACAAAAATACAGAAGCACCATTATAACAGCGTATCCCTGTGCGCCCTTCTGTGCCATGCCCATCCCAAGGCTAGCCCTCTTGCTGGTCCTGAGGTTGCTGATGTGCCCCTGCCAGTGCCTGGACCTCCCTCCCTCTGAGCTGCCCCTCCTTCTCAACTGGGGCCCCAAGGCCTGGGTGGATGAGACCCATAGCAGGTGGCCTCTTTCTTATTCCAAGGCCTTCAATCCAGATCAACACCCCGCCCCCCTCCCCCACCGCCCCACCACAACCCTGCCTGCCCCCAAATCTGTTCCTAAGTCCTTTTCTCGGAGCATGGCCCTGGCAACACGCCTCCATAATCCTGGCACCTTCTCCCCACTTCTGCTGATGTCTGGCAGATCCCTCGATGTACCACCCTTCCTGCCACTGCACCCTAGCTCTCCCGCTTGCTTTCTGAGAGAGCCAGCACTTAACCCCTGCTTCCTTGCTGCCTCATTTAACTAGGCAGAACTCCAAAGCCCGTGCCCCCTGTGTGCCATCGGTAAAATGAAAAATGCACTGTAAAATTGCACTTAATTGGCCTTTCAATGCCCTAATTGGTGTCCCGCTGCCTCGATGTCAGAAGTCCATCCTCCATGATTCGTGCTGTTGATAAAATCTGGAATCGACACAATACGGCAGACTTCTGGCCAAATGCGATCCACTCCCACTTTACACACCACCCTCCCCTCCCACCCCAACTCACTGTAAATGGCCCGATAAAATTCTGGCCAGTGTGGGTTCATATAGGGGGCAGTAAGGAGTCGCAGATATCTTGGCTTTGGTATTTTTTGTTCTTGAATGTTCCTTTATATCTTTCTTTGAAATGAGACACAAAAACCTGAGTGTGACATTTGAAGTATGGCACAGAAGTGTAAAGAACAAGAAATTGAATGCCAAACCTGCTGAGCAAGATTTCCCACTTTTGCATTCATTTAAAATGAATAGGAACACTGGGCTGCTGTGAAAACCCCCAAGCCATTGATCTTAATGACAAAAGAGCTAAACTCCAGAGATGAGGTGAGGTGAGAGTGACTGCCCTTGACATCAAGGCAGCATTTGACCGAGTATGGCATCAAGGAGCTCTAGCAATTCTGGAGTCAATGGGAATCAGGGGGACAACGCTCTGCTGGTTAGAATCATACCTAGCACAAAGGAAGATAGTTGTGGCTGTTGGAGATCAATCATCTCAGTCGCACGATATCACTGCAGGAGTTCCTCAGGGTAGTGTCCTACACCCAACCATCTTCAACTGCTTCCCTTCATTGTTATGTCAGAAGTGGGGATGGTCGCTGATGATTGTCCAATGTTCAGCACCATTCGCGACTCCTCAGATGCTGAAGCACAGAAGTGCCAGGCCATGACGATCTCAGACAAGAGAGAATCTAACCATTTCCACTTGATGTTCAATGGCATTACCATTGCTGAATTTCCCACGATCAACATCCTGGGGGTTACCATTGACCAGAAATTGAACTGGATCAGCCTCATAAATACTGTGGCTACAAGAGCAGGTCAGAAGCTTGGAATTCTGCGGTGAGTAACTCAACTCCTGTCTCCCCAATGTCTGTCCACCATCTACAAGGCACGTCAGGAGTGCGATGGAATACTCTCCACTTGCCTGGATGGGTGCAGCTGCAACAACACTCAAGAAGCTCGACACCATCCAGGACAAATCAGCCCGCTTGATTGGCGCCCCATCCACAAACATTCACTCCCTCCACCACCACAAGATGCACTGCAGCAACTCACCAAGGCTCCTTAGATCGCACTTTCCAACCCTGTGACCTCTACCACCTGGAATGATGAGGGCAGCAGATGCATGGGAACACCACCACCTGCAAGTTCCCCTCCAAGTCACACACCATTCTGACTTGGAATTATATCGCGTTCTTTCACTGTCGCTGGGTCAAAATCTTGGAATGCCCCTCCTAACAGCACTGTAGGTGCACCTACCCCACATGGACTGCAGCGGTTCCAGAAGGCATGTTCACCACCACCTTCTCAAGGGCAATTAGAGATGGGCAATAAATGCTGCCCTAGCCAGAGATTCCCACATCCCATGAACAAATAAAAAAAATTATAATATGACTAGCTAATCTCTGTAATATTCTGATAACTATTAAAGCTTAGTACAGAATATCAAAGAGTCTGACAGTTAAGAGTAACAGGAGCTTATTTACACACATCTTGCATCTAAGAATTCCATTTACACTCTACACGAGGTTCTGTATAGATTACATTATATCACTTCCTGTGATGATGCTCACAGTCTAGTTGCATATTCTGCCCAGTAGCAACCCTATATTACATTATACTACATCTACCCCCAAGTCTCTGACTTCTTTTTTCAAATTGTTAACCGCTGTAGCATTTTTACAAGTCTGCCATAATGCTTTCTTCTTTCTTTCAAAGGGGTTTGAGGTTTTGAGTCTTCTAGTTCCTCCTTCTGACTCTGCTGTAATGAGTAGAGCTATTGCATGACTCAAGTTCTTCATTTGGGTTGTCCTCAGGGATGATGGCTGATTGCAGCATAACTGGTTCATCAACCCTTTGTGATGATTGGTTCTCCTGTATTTGCTGCTTCTTTGGTATCACCATCACTGACCTTCAGTCTCTTCCTATCATCCCTTGGTCAGTTTGGACAATGTATGAACATGGTGATTGTTAGCTATCACTTTTCTATACCAATTTTGGTCTCTAATCCAAACTGATTCCCCAGGTTGGATGTCTGGCAAGTTTCCGGTTCTGTGACCTCTGTCATAATTTTCTGATGATTCGACCATTCTCTACCCTCTCCCGCCCTCACTTTTTCCAAGTCTTCTGCACTTACTTGTGGCTTGAGTGTTCTTGGAAGTTTAGGAAGTTGGGTCTTCAACCTTCTTCCCATTAGCAATTCGCATGAGGCAAAACTATTCTGAAGTAGTCGATTGATAACTTAGAAGTGCTAATTGAAGATCTTCATTATTTTTTAACAAAGCCTTTACAGTCTCCGCTTCACCATTAGCCTGAGGGTACCTTGGTGAATTAGTGATATGGATAACACCGTATATTTCTGTAAAATCTCTGAAGCATTCATTTGCAAATTGCAGCTCATTTTCAGATATTACATGGAATTCTGGATATTTGGAATTCCATGCAAAGATTTCTCTCAAGGATGTAATTACAGCTTCTGAACTTGGACCTTGTAGTTGTTTAACTTCAATCCACCTAGAATAATAATCGACTACTATTAGGAACATTTTACTTCTTTGCTCAAAAAGATCCATACCTAGACATTCCCATGGTCTAGATGGAAAAGAAGATGACATGACGATTGATAGCACACGTGATATACCATGCCACCATACTGAATATCTTGCCATGGCTCTACATGTCACAATAACCACAGGACCTTGGTGTAATTTCTCCAAGATCTCTAATCTCAATACTTCAGGTATAACTAATCTCTCATTGTAGATCAATAAATCAACAACCGTGCTTAGATGACCCCTCTGTATGTAATACTGCCTTAGAACAAAGTTATGTGGCATGTACACTGGCCATTCTTGCAAATAATATTTCCTGATTGCCGCACATACTTAGTCTGTTTTCTGCGTATTCCTGATCTCACTCAGTTTTTGAGATGTAGCAGGTAAAGTTGTTGTTGTCATCGAAGCAAAAATTTCTACTTTGAGAAGCAAAATATCTCCTTCAGTTCCTGATGAAATACATGATAAAGTGTCTGCTGTGATCTACTATTTCCCTAGAATGTATTCAGTTTTTGCGTAAAATTTCATCAATCCTAATCTAAACCTCTGTACTCTTGGAGATCATTTTGCAAGCTCCTTTGTGTTTCATAGTGTAACTCATGGTTTATGATCTATTTTGATTTTAAATTAAAGACCTAGGACGTAATCTGAAAAATTTTCACATGCTCAAGTTGCTGCCAGCTCTTCCTTTTCTATGACTGCAGATCTCTCATCCATTTCTGTTAACAAACTAGAAGCAAAATATACAAAATCCCATCTCTCTGCTCTTGAAATAAGACTGCTCCCAATCCCGTTGCTGACGCATCTGCAGCAATGAGGGTGGATAGCTTCGGGTCAATATGCTAACACTTCTGATGATACGAGCATGTTCTTGATTTTCTCAAAGGATTCTTGTTGGACTTCTTTCCAACACCCACCATTGTAGTTTTTAAGCAACTCATCAAGGATCCTTAGACACCACCTTCCAAACCTGTGACCTCTACCACCCAGAAGGACAAAGGCAGCAGACACATGGGAACACCACCACCTGCAAGTTCCCTTCCAAGTCACACACCATCCTGACTTGGAACTATGTCACTGTTCCTCCACTGTTGCTGCGTCAAAATCCTGGAACACCCTTCCTAACAGCACTGTGGGTGTACCTACACCACATAGACTGTAGTGGTTCAAGAAGGTGGCTCATCACCACCTTCTCAAGGGCAACTGGGGATAAGCAATAAATGCTGGCCTAGCCAGCATTGCCCACATCCCATGAAAGAATTAAAAAAAACTGTTGTAATGGCTCATTGATCATGGCTAAATTTGGTAGTGCCATGCCAGGCCCCCACCTGCCAAGAATGAGGCACATCAATTTTGTCATGAACATTGATTTTCAACTGTTGTTGGAGCGAGGTAATGACTTGTTAAACAGATCAGCCGTAGCTGGAAAAAAACATTTATACACTAACAGATATCGAAGGTGAGGAAGCGCATTCCAGGGCCTGCTAAGGAGGATAAAATCCACAAGGGCCAGGACTGGTTAGACCAGCTGGTCACATGACTACCTGGCTGTTCCAGGGTTTTCTTTTGAACTGGCCACAGAGAGTTTGAAGGCAGAGTGTCTGTTTGCTCCTGGACTGAGAAGATCTCTCTCCTGTCTGCTCCCATCTCTTTCTCACAAGCTTCTGAATCCACTGAAGACACATGAACCCAAAAAGAGAAAAGTCTCCTTCTGCGAACAAGGTTGAAGAAGCATACTGGGCCCCAACGAAACGCAAGATCTATCTACAATCAAGGACTCTACAGTGAGCTTGAAGAACCGTAACAACAACTCTTCAGATATTGCCTCAAATTTTTCCACTTCATTTTTCTCCTGCTCTTTTCTGTCTCTATTTGCATGTGTCTATCGCGTATGCATGCTAGGGTGGGCACGTCATGTATCTGTAGGTGTCAACCGCATTAGAGTTCAAGTTTCATAAATTTCAACTTCTTTAAACCTAAGAAAGACTGTCTGTGCTGGTTTCTTTGCTTATAATTGGACAGCAGTGAACAAGGTTTCACCAAGGAGGAGCTAAAACACGATGTGTTTAAAATTAAACCCTGTTACAATAAGACCAGGTGAAGGCTGAAAGGGACCCCTAGACCTCTTTCTCACCCGGTTGTAACAGAATTATGAGTGCTAGCATCCGGAATTTTACCCACAAACGAGAGAAATTGGAAGTGGGAAGTCAAATTGTTCCCAAGCAAAACGAGCAAGATTTCAATACAGGTATTCTTGTAGTTGTGTGTGCTTGAATACTAACATGTCTGCAACTGAAGCTAGTGGCTCCCCAAGCCAGGGTGAAGTAACTTGGGATAAGTTAAAAGCACGGTCTATGGAGGAGCTGAGAAAAATGGCAGTGTGGGATCACTGTACATGGCAAGGCTAGGAAGTCTGAACTCCTAAGACTAGTGGCAAACCATCCTTGAATCTGAAGAAGCAGAAACAGGGTATTGTTAGTAAAGATACAGTTGGAACAAAGGAAACTTGAAATAGAAGACAGGAAAGAGAAAGAGAGGGGCAAGAAAGGGAAAAGAGAGAGCCTTTTAGAAGGAATGTGAATAAAATGAAAGGCAGAAGAGGGAGAGGGAAAGAATATTCCAGAAGGAATGTGAAGAAAGAGAGCTGAAGCGGCTTGAGTTAACTAAGGGCGACAAAGTAACCTCAGTGAAAGCATGGCCAATATGGGGGAACATAATTCAGGGATGGGTACAAAATTGAGAAGTAATTCTGTTAGAGGAATTTAAACACTCTCTCCCACTCTCCATAAAGACACATGTAGACGAGCAGCGGATTCAGGGAGCCCGGCAAGAGACCGTTCTAGCTGATGAGTTTGCTTTAATTTATAAATCAGGTTCCCAGGGAAGAACCTTTCCTAATCACCCCCACAAATCCAAAAAGGCCAAAGGGTGGGAAGGTGATATCGCCCAGGCAATCCTGGGAGAGAAAGGAAAACAGGAGACACAGGGGGACCCTCCTCTAGCCTAAAAGAAAGGTGCTGTGAGCAACAGTGAGACCCGGAGACCTGTGTGCTTCTATTGTAATAAAGCCGGGCATTTAAAAGCTGACTGCTGGAAACAAAAGTGAAAGCCGGTAGGGTTAATCAAGGCACACCCACTCAATGAAGACGGGAACTTGATGGAAAGCACAACAGAACAAGCTGTGGCTTTAACTGCAGTAAGAGTGCAACCCAGGAAGCTTACTACTGCAAGTGCAGAAAAATTTAATAGGATTCCTGAAGGTTATCAGGGTTTTGTGTCTGAAGGGTAAGTAACCCCATACCCCTCGAGTGGGACAAGCAAGCCCATAGTAATTGTAAGGGACACAGTGGCCACTAGATCCCTTTTACCGGGAAAAGGCCTGACCTTTCCCCCAGAGAATGCAGTGAACACCAGAATTGTGGTGAATGGTATTGGAGGGCAGCGTATGCCGGGTGCACCTAGAGTGAGACCTAGTCTCGGGACCGGTGACCGTAGGGATTGTCCCTAGTTTGCCTGTTGACTTGCTGCTAGGTAGTGATCTGGTGGGGGTGAAGGTGGCAGCCCCCCAGTAGTGAAAGAAAGAACACAGGAGATCAGAGAGACAGGGCAGTGGCAGTAGACGGACTCCTGCAGTTTCCCTGAATGTGTAGTGGATCAGGCCATCATCAAACCAGCTCCCCCAGAGGAGACTGCATTGGCACTGCAGGCAGATGACTATGAGGTCTGCCTTCTGAGATTTTCTTTGGAAAGTTAGGAGACCCTGGGAATTAATTAAATGAATTTCCCCTAACTGAGGCTCAGCAGCCGAACCAGTATTGCAAGAGTTAGCACAGGCTGCCCAGTCTGAAAGTGAAGCAGAGGGAGTCCCTGATTGCTACTATTTAAAGAATGAGGTACTGATGAGGAAATGGAGTTCTCCTTACAGACCTGAGAGAAAGGAGTGGGCAGTAGTTCACCAGTTAGTGGTGCTGCAGAGGCACCAGAAAGAAATATTAAGAAGGGCCCATAAGACTACAGTGGCTGTACATGCTGGTATACGAAAAACCAAAGCCCACAGCAGTTTGACTGGCCAAAACTCCACAAAGATGTGGTGGAGTACTGCAGGAGTTGCCACATGTGCCAGGTTGAGGGGAAACCCCAACCTACAGTGAAACCTGCACCCCTAAGTCCTATACCAGTGTTAGGAAGACCCTCCAGCAGAGGGCTGGTGAATTGTAAGGGACCCCTGTCGAGGACAAAAAGGGACAAGCAGGCACAAGGATGGCAAAAGGTTGCACAGGGAAGAGGAAAAAGTGACCAAGAGGGCAGGTTAAAGGAAGTCCAGGAGGAATCCCGGATGAAGACCCCTACTTTCCGGTCAGCCAACCCTGGAAAATGTGAAAAGTTAGACCCACATCCTCCTATGTAAATGCAGACACAAGAAGCACCCCACCAGAGTTGCTAGCAGCATTTACAGGAACCTGCAGAGGCAACGAAAGACCTCTAGTGGGCAGAGAAGCCATAAGGGTGATGTCTCACCTAGTCAAATTGTCACAGAGGAGTGCAGTAGAGTCTGCACAAATACCTGCAGGTAGGAGTGTCCTCTGGGACAAAGGGGAGATTAGCAAAGAATCCTCCCCCACAGTCAGAGTCAAAGAAAACCACCCATCCCCCAAAGTCAAAAGCCCTTGCATGACTCAGCAAAGTCAGTGAAGGAGAGTTCAGGATAGGCATGCCAAGTACTGACTCTCCTGGGAAAATAGAATTACCTCAGCAGGAGCAAAGAACCTAGGCAGCCATGGAAATGGGCAAATGGAAGGGAAACTGCCCCAAAAAAGAACCACATGTTTATTGGGACGCCAAAAAAGGGGTGATTTTGAAAAGTTTTAGGATTTGTGAATGAATGAGAGAAATGCATGGGTTTTTTCTGTATCTTATAGTTTCTCTCGATCTTTTTAATGAAATGCACTTTTCTCAAATTGCATTTCATTCCGTTGGGTGTGGCGGTGTCATGCTAGACCCCCACCTGCCAAGAATGAGACACATCAATTTTGTCATGAACATTGATTTTTAACTGTTGTTGGAGCGAGGAAATGACTTGTTAAACAGATTAGCCGTGGCTGGAGAAAAAACATTTATATACTAACAGACATCGAAGGTGAGGAAGTGCTTTCCAGGGCCAGCTAAGGAGGATACAATCCACAAAGGCCAGGACTGGTTACACCAGCTGTTCACATGACTACCTGGCTGTTCCAGGGTTTTCTTTTGAACTGACCACAGCGAGTCTGAAGGCAGAGTATCTGTTTGCTCCTGGATTGAGAAGATCTCTCTCCTGTCTGCTCCCATCTCTTTCTCACAAGCTTCTGAATCCACTGAAGACACATGAACCCAAAAAGAGAAAAGTCTCCTTCTGCAAACTAGGTTTAAGAAGAATACTGGGCCCCAACGAAAAGCAAGATCTATCTACAATCAAGGACTCTACAGTGAGCTTGAAGAATCGTAACAACACTTCAGATATTGCCTCAAACTTTTCCACTTCATTTTCCTTCTGCTCTTTTCTGTCTCTATTTGCATGTGTGTATTGCGTATGCATGCTAGGGTGGGCGTGTCGTATATCTGTAGGCGTCGACCGAATTAGAGTTTAAGTTTAATAAATGTCAACTTCCCTTCTTTAAACCTAAGAAAGCCTGTTAATGCTGGTTTCTTTGCCTTATAATTGGTAAGCAGTGAACAAAGTTTCACCAAGGGGGAGCTAAAACACGATGTGTTTAAAATTAAACCCTGTTACAGTAAGACCAGGTCAAGGCTGAAAGGGACCCCTAGACCTCTTTCTCACCTGGTCGTAACAGGTAGAAATTTCCCTACTTGAATCACCATTTCCATAAACCTTTGAAGGTCTGTAATGTTTTTAGCCTCTGGGAAGTCTTTTATCACTTTTGTCTTTTGTGGATCCGGTCTAATCTATTATATGTCCAAGAATTTTTACTATTAGCCGTGAAAAAACCCATTCCTTGTCCAATGTGAGACCTGCTTCTTCCAATCTCTGTAGTATTACTTTTCGTCTTATATCATGTTCCTTCTGATTTGCTCCATGGATTAATATGTCATCCACGTGGCAGATAATTCCATCTAATCTTTCCAAGATTCCCCAAATTCATCCTTTGAAAGAAATCCAGTGCTGACGTATTTCCAAATGGTAATCTGATAAAACAGAATCTTCCAAAAGGTGTTATAAATGTCGTTAAGAGTTTAGATTCCTCATCCAATAGCCTGCAATTTGGTAAAAATTGAGCTCTTCCCTAGCTTTGCCAAATGCTCATCCACTGATGACACTGGATGTATTTCTCTTTCTACTGCCTGATTCAGTTGTGTGAGGGCAACACAAATTCGAATAGACCCATTAGGTTTCTTCACTGGAACCATACCTGAGCACCATCCTGTAGGTTTTGTTACAGGTGAAATAATTCCTTGTCTTTCCATTAATTCAATCTCCTTTTTAACCTTCTCGAGGAATGGATGTGGAACTTTCCTAGGTGTGAACAAACACACTGGCTCTGCTTCCTTTCGCAGAGGGATATGGTATTCCATTTTTAACTTCCCCAATCCTCTGAATAACACAGGCTGTCCTTCTGTACATTTAAGCTCTTCTGCTCTATATATGAATTGTGCATCTGTGGAAGCCTTTCTGCTTAGGAGAGAACAACTTTGATTTTTGATTACATATAAGGTCTCAGGAATTTATTTTCCCCTGTAGCTCAATATTGTTTTCAACCCTCTGTTCCCTTCAATTTGATACCTCCAGGCCCATATAATTTTTTACCTGTTGGTTTGAGTGTTTTCTTTTTCAGCCACGGTTCTGTGTCTGATAGTACTGAAACTGCTGCTCCTATGTCCAATTTAAAATTAATCTTGACTTCCACAAGAATTTCTGCCGTCCCCTAAAAACGGTATTTCAACACTTTGTACATCATCTACTTCATTGACTTTTTTATTCTCTCTGGACTTCCCTTTAATTATTTGTAGTGCTTTTTTGATTGCGACACATTGACTGAAAGTGTTCCCTCTTTTTGCATAAAAAACATTGCACTTCTCTGGCTGGGCAGCTTGTACAGGTCATTGATAAACGAATCAATGCTCTCTCCTTTCTGCTGGGTCGCTTATTGAATTTAGCACACTCCACAATGACATTTTTCCTTTCATTAAAGTAAGTCTTGAGTGCCTTAATGATCTCTTCATATGTAGCCTTTTCTTCATCTATGTTTCCAGTAATGAGGATGTCATCCACACACTCCCCCATTGCATACAATAACGAACTAACCTGCTCCTTGTCTGGCCTCTGTGTGAGACCAGATGCAGTACGATACCTTGCAAACCTCCGGACCCATCTTGGCCAACTCTCAGCTTGGTTCAGTTCAGCTACTTTTTTGAAGTTCTCCGGTAAGGGCAAAGATTTTTCCTTCTTATCTTCAGTTTACAGTTGCCACCATGTAATATTCTGCTAACTATTAAGGCTTAGTACAAAATATCTAAGAGTCTGACGGTTAGAGTAACAGGAGTTTATTTACACACGTCTTGCATTTAAGGTTCCACTTACACTCTACACGAAGTTCTGTACAGATTACATTACATCACTTCCTGTGATGATGCATACAGTCTATTTACATATTCTGCCCAGTTACAACCATATGTTACATTATACTACAATATCCTGTGGGTGCTATCTAGAAAATGTGATGGGTAAGATGTTGCAGGAAGTTTGTAATACCTCTTACAGCTAAACAAGTTCCAGCGAAAAGCACTGGCAGCTCCATAATAAATAAATTAATTAAATGATGTCTGGAGAAAGCTTATCCTGGGTTTGAAAATGGGAACTGGGACCACTGAATTAGAGGAGTAGAAAATTAATGTACTGCTCTCAGCTGGGACCAATGAATTGAACTCAAACTGAACTTTGTATATTTATTTACGATAAAATGAACATCGGTTTGAAATTGGCATCTTATCAGATCAGGAACAGGGTTCAGGGTCCAAGTTTCTCCGAGCAATTAAAAAGTAAATGCCACTAAATTTAACTAATTAAAACATTATTTAGGTAGATCAGGGGATAGGAGTGGGAAATTGTAGCAATAAATTAATTAATTAGAGAAAATCAAATGGAACCAAATTAAAAATGAACTACCAATTTAATAGAAAATAAACCATAAACCTGCCAATTTTAAAAAAAAAGATTTGAAACATTATGGGCTAAAAACTCATTGAGGCCTGTTTTCGGGCACAGGGGTTCTGATTTAAGATCTGCCGGCGCCACTTTTATTTGAGGCAGGCATCTCGCAACCTTGGTGCTGCCTCCTTGTTTAAATGATTGCAGCATTGGTCCAAGCTGCCTGAGCGTTCAGCAGGGGGCTGAGCGGGGAGCCCTGATATCACATGGTGCAGACAGCCTGCTCCCCTTAAAGGAAGTCTTCCCTCTTAAAGGGGAGCTACACTCAGCAGAGGGAATTGCTGCTGTGTGCCTGTACCAACACTGGCTGCAAGTAGAAGATGCACAAATGAAGCACCAGGGAAGAGAGGGGGTTCTCGGTTCATCGATACGGTGCTGAAGACCTTCGTGGTGGAAGTTGACAAGAGCAGAGAGGTCATGTTTCTGCCAGGGAGCCTGAACGACCTAAAGGCAAACCCTTAGAAGGGAATTGGAACAGGTGGCCAGGGAGGCCAATCCCCAAGTCAGGCCCCGAGGACTTGACAGCAGTGCTGCAAAAAGTTCAATGACCTCACACAGGTGGTCAAGGTCAATAAATGCATCTTCAATGGTCATTTCATAACCACCACACCACCGACCTTTCACACTGCTCAATGCACCACATGCCATCACTCACCCACCAGCAGTCCCTAGTAATCAGGACTCAGGCCTAGCACCCAGATACTCCACCTCACCCTCCTACAGATTCCAATGATGCCAGCCTCACACCCAGCTCCTGCTGCTTTCACATACCTCCAGCTATTCAGCTGTGACAGGCACGTCACCCAAAGACAGTGCAATACAATCACTGGCATTCTTCCCTCTCTCTTGCAGGACAAGGTAGCACACGATAGAAGGGGGCAGAGCAGACCTGGTGAGGGAACAAAGATACCTGCATGTCCAGATGATGTGACACAGCTTGTGGCATCCAGCATTGCTGAGAACATTGAGGATGACAGTAAATTCCTTCTTTATGCCCCTTCTCAACTCCCATTTTATACACTTCAGTTAGATCTCCCCTCAGCCTCCTCTGTTCCAAAGAAAACAACTCTAGCCTATCCAAACTTTCCTCATAACTGACATTCTCGAGTCCAGGCAACATCCTTGTAAATGTCCTCTGTACCCTCTCTAATGCAGTCACATCTTTCCTATAGTACAGTGACCATAAGTGCACAAATTACTCCAGCTGTGGCCTAACTAATATTTTATACAGTTCCAGCATAACCTCCCTGCTCTTATATTCTATGTCTCAGCTAATAAAGGCAGGTATCATGTATGCCTTCTTGACTACCTTATCCACCTGGCCAGCCACCTTCAGGGATCTGAGGACATGCACTGCAAGGTCCCTCTTTGCCTATACACTTCTCAGTATCCTACCATTTATTGTGTGTATTCCCTTGTCATGTTAACCTTCCCCAAATGCATTACCTTACGCTTCTCCATTTACCATTATTCTTTCCACCTGACAAGTCCATTGGTATCTTCCTGCAGTCTACAGTTTTTTTCTTCACTGTCAACCACACGGCTAATTTTGATATCTTCTGAAAACTTCTTAAGCATTGCCCCTACATTCAAGTCCAAATCATTGATATATACCACAAAAAGCAAGGGACCTAGTACTGACCCCTGCAGAACCCCACTAGAAACTGCCTATCAGTCATAAAAACATCCATTGACCATTATGCTTTGCTTCCTGCTTCTGAGCCAATTTTGGATGCAACATGGCATTTTGCCTGGATCCCAATGGTTCATTGTGTGGTAACATGCTATCAGTTTGGTACTGTTAGAAAGAAATTGGGTGTTTGAATTAATTGGTTTTGTGTAGGATGCTCATTTATGAGTGATAGCTTTCCTGATATATTCTTGAGTTAATCAGTATGGCTTCCTTAACAGATAGGCTGTCATTTAAGGCCAATTGAAAATTGTGACACGTGTTTTTTTAAATGTGCCAATCTCCACATTTAGAGTTAACTTTATAAGACTCCACTTCTGATGCAGAGTCTGACAAGTAGCAAGCGCACAAATGGAATTGGGGCTGCAATATTGTAGTCCTGATTTTCCAACACGTTTTCAACACTAGCAAGATTTTATGCTAGTGATAGAGTCTTTCAAAATTATTCCTTTAAGGTGTTATTTGCAAAAGCTTTAGTCATATGGACAGATGACACATCATTGGGTAAAATTATCAGGGAAATCTGAACAGACTGGGGTTGTTTTCTCCAGAAAAGAGAAATCTACAAGGTGACATGATAAAGATTTTTAAGATTCTGAAGGAGGTCAATAGGACAGACATAGGGAAGATGTTTCTACTTGTTGGGGAGTCCAAAACTAAGGACTGTAAATATAAGTTAGTCAATAATGAATCCAAACAAGAATTCAGCAGAAACTTCTTTACCCAAACAATGATGAGAATGTGGAAGTTGCTACCACATAGAGTAGTTGAGGTGAGTAGCATAGATGCCTTTAAGGGGATGCTAGGTAATTACATGAGGGAGAAAGGAATGGAAGAACATGCAGATAGGGTGAGGTGAAGAGGGATGGGAAGGGGCTTGTGTGGAGCATAAACACCAGCACATACCAGTTGGGCAAAATGGCCTATTTCTCGCTGTAATTCTATGTAATTTCACAAAACAAATAACGGAATAGTTTGGCTTTTTATACTTAAGAAAAAAAATTGCTCTGTTAATGTTTTACACATTTAAAAGGTATGTTTCTGGCTGGAGCTTTTAGATCTTTGGTTTTGGAGACAGTGTGGACATTTTGAACACTTTGGATTTTTCTGATGATTCAGGCTTCAGTTTTGAAGAGTAGAACAACTGAGAAAACTCAGTTTACTTTAGGCTTCATTTCTAGACCATCTGAACTGCATCAGACCCCAAACTTCTGAATCACGATTCTCTGCGTGTTTACTGAAATGGAGAGCGGTGTTCCAGTGAAATGAGGAAATGAATGAATATAAATCAACACTGAAATAGGTCTAGAAGTTATAAATAGTGCAAATCAGTTCCAAATAAAACCCACGCCTGTTTGTGGCTGGACTCCAGCATAATCCCAACCTCATCCCTCTACAGTGGTTATTTATATAATGACTTTCCAAGATATTGAAAGATAAAGATCTGCTAAGCAAGCAAAATCCTTGTATAAGATGCACTGGCAGCTGCTGCCATTTCCAATACTGTCACTGTAACTAGTATTGTATATTTATGACTGAAATTAGTGTTTAATTTAATGTTGAACACAGATTTACTGATAGGCACTTTATGCACCCATTTGTTTTTTGATGCTTGTGATCAATCCAGTATCACAATTGAGAGGGGCAAAACACAATCGGGAGGATTTTACTTGGGCCGCCCAGTATAAACAGGGCAGTAGCAGCACGAAAATGGCTTTGTGCACCAGTTGTGCTGGTTCTTTGATCATCATTATCCTTAAAGGGAGCTTCTGCTGAGTGTTTCTGGTGATAGACCCTTTTAATATGTGATTGGGGTCCTATGATATACATCCTGTGCTGGTTGGTGACATCCAACGGGGTGCTTATTTGATGCCTGGAGCTCACCAGCAGTATATGATAATGAGACCTGCCACTAAGGTGGACCAGGCCTCCCACTGGCAGGATCAGGCAGTTGGTCATCGCCCTCTGCTGGCCAGCTGCTCAACAGTTAAATGCTACCCCCAATGCAAATATATTACATAATAGAGAGTAATAATACAAGTTAAGATTGTATTTTTACTGTCATTAAACCACACTGTAATAGAGGAGAACATTTTATTGCTTTCAGAAAAATAACTTGCTTTACTTTATGGGAGACATTTTAATGGAAAACTGGACTTAGCGCCATCACTTCACAAACATGTCAGCCAATAACTGTAATGAGTTCTCTGCAGCCATTACCTCTGCATGGTTGCCTTCTCGTTTATTTCCATTTTCATCTCATTGCATCAGAATCAAGCAGATGATTCTAGATAGAAAAACTATTTTAAAATCCTTCTTGATTTACATCCAATATTTTTTTGGATGAATAACAATCGGTTCCAACTAAACATACTTGCAGCTAATTTGAATCTTTACTGTACTGACAAATGTTATCTCAAATAAATATCACATATAATTGTCTTAAAATCTGAACAAGCACTCCTGATGTTAGGTCTTAAGGCTAGCCTTAAATTTTTACCTCAAAGCCAGTTTGGCTTTGTACCAAAGCATTACGGTATTCATTAGATTACGGGATTATTAGTGAGGTTCCAGCAGTCCGGTTGCTTAGTAACTGGGGTGAATGCCATGAGCTTTGTTTTTTGAGACCATTATAATGGAAAAAGAAAGCTAAACAAATAAAATACTTATAATTATGTGCTAATATGAGTTCAAAGTGATGCTTAGTTTTGCTACAGTTCACAAGAAACAATTTCAACATCAGAATTTTTCCCATGCCATAATAATTTCTGGTGGTATAAAATGTTCAATAAATTCTTCATCTCTCATTTTGAAACTTTAAGTAAAAATACTCTTTTCCGTCACAGGATAATTGGCTTGTGGAGCAGAGTCCTCGTGAAGGAAATTGGTTTGGGATCAATTGGCACCTTTAAAAGAGAAACAGATCAATATCTGTTGAGAAGGGAGTTTGAGGATTATAAAGATGTTAACAGCGCAGCTTGAATTTTTGCTGAGGGGAAGGAACCAGCAGAGCGTCAGCAGCTGGCAATGTAAACTAATAATTCATGGATTTAACTTATCAGTGTTCTGAGGCTGGAACGGGCATTTCATTGTGCTGCCCTTTGCTGTAAACGAAGTTTATGTTTGGTGTTGCATGTGTTAGCTTATCCAAGATAGAGCCATATTCAATTAGAGACATATCATTCACTGGAGCTCCTCAACAACTAAACTAAATAGGTAGTAAAAAGTTACATTTCACAATCTGGAGAGTGGTGGAGGAGAGAATAAGGTGGCAGAAGTAGATGTGTTATGAAAAAAATAGGCCACAGAGAAAGTAGGATAAGAAACAAAAAGAAAATAAAGCTAAGTTGGAGTGGTAAAGTTCATTGAATGTTGTAGTTTTAAATGCTCAATTTGTTTACTTTATCTATTTCTTTCCTTCTATCCACATTAGTGATGACATCACAAAATATGTGCAGCTGAACAATCAAGCTGATACCTTTGAGCACCATCTTCACGCAAAAAGTAATTAACACTTGAAATGGACTTTTGGATAGAATAAGGAAGGCAAAACCTTTGGGCTGTGAAGTTGGGCTCAGTATCACTGGTGGTACCGGTGTGACGGAAGACTGAAACTGCACAAATGTCAGCTGGGACATTTCCGACACAGGCCGCAGGGGTCCACCCTGTATGACAATGCATGCACCAGAAGCATGCAGAGTGGGCAGATTGTGACATCAAACAGCCTCTAAAGCTGATTTGGTGCACAATGTGCCATTTTGGACAGCGCATTCATCATTGAACAAATTAGAAGGTCGCTTACCATCCAACACTCAAGAATGGACAAGACAGGAAAGTGGTGAAAAAGATTAACATTTATGCAAGCTAAATAAAGACAAAAACTTATCAAACCATTTTCTCAGAAATCCATATGCATACCGTGGTGCAGCTACAAATCCTTACTCTCCCTTTTTCTTGTTATGGTGCAACCTGTATGGCATCATCAGAGGTAGAGGCAGGCTGTTCACATCTGCTCTGACTGCTGTGGTGCTCTTGGTCAATGACCTCTGGGCTTTGCAGCCCATAACAGCCTCGTGCACGGCAAACTCGACAATTGGGACATGAGGCAACAAGTGACCTATTGACAGAGAGGTGGGCTGTGGGTGAGGAGTGGAAGTGCTTTGAGTGCTGTCCCCACTTCCATGATCCCTTGAACCATCATCCTTCTCATGATCCAGCCACACTTCACTGCTACCACTGTGATGGAGAACACTTTGATGCAGATCAGTGCGGCCCTGTAAGCCAAGGCTAAGGTGTCTGTCAACTTATTTAGCAGGCATGTTGGCCTCCAGAGTCTGCATGGTGGTGTTGAAGGCATGCATGGACTCATGTGATTGGAGCATGTTAAAGTCCATGGCGCTGGCCATTCTATCCATGGAAAATGGTATCATCTCAATGGCCTGCGACATCACCCCCTTCATGCTTGAGGCAAGCTCCTCCAACCTCTCTGCAGTCATGATCATCCTGCTTTGAAGGCCTGTCAGTGCATTGCACATTGTCTGGCAGAGCTTGGAAAGGGTTGTGCCCTCTGAGTTGGAATCTCCACTGCTGTCCCATCATCTACTCTTGGTTAATTGTGATGTATGAGACATCAGGTGAAAACCCAACTATCTTGCTTACTGATTCCACCGAAATGTGAGTACTGAGCTGGTTCATGGTCTGCATGAGTCCGAAGATGGTGCAACCTGAGAAGAACTCAGTTCCTCTGAGAAATTATCATCGGTGACTGCAGCTGCATGTATGAAGGCCTGATGGGAGATAAATGGCATGAATTAGTCCTAACAAGGTAAACATATATTGCAAGCTATGATGAAGGTGATCATATTTCCCTTGCTGTTGAAATCAGGTCAACATGATTGAGTGTTGTAGACATGTAGGTGACTTTTATTTAATTGTGTCACCAGGTAGCTGGGAGCTCCCTTTCTCCCCATCTCCAATAGCTAGGGATGGCATCTCTTCCTCTGTGCTTGTCAGCTGTGAGATATTTGGAGGGCCACCTCAGGATCTCTCCCTCTCCAAGCTCTGCTTTCTTCTTCTGCAAGGGGGGAAAGAAGAGACCTGTGAGTGAGAGTAAAGGCATGTGTTTGACTGATGGATGGAGTGCATCTGGTGAGGGGTGACTAAGAGTGAGAGGCATGAAGTTGCATAATGTTGTGGGTGCGTGGGAGTGGTGGATGGATAGGTGGGAATGTGAGGAAGTGCATATGCAAGAGAAGGATGATGGGCGTGCAAGGTAAGTAGGCGTGAGGAGTGATATGCTGGAATAGGTTGACAAGGCAAAGTGAGACGGTGGGGTAATGTGCACAGAAGGATGTAGGTGAATGTGCCACAGTATTCACCTTCCCTGAGTCCACTACCTCCATCCATGTTTTCTTGGTCTCAGCTGCAGGCTTCATCCTCCTATCTCTTTCCAACTTGTTACAGCCCCCAGCAGCACATTCAGGAAGGCGTCAGTGAAACAAGGTGCAGCCCTTGCCCATATGAAATCCATTCTGCCACTTGTTTCTCTTTGGTTCCCAATCCAAACTCCTTCAACTTCCATGTTTACATATATGGCAGGGTTGTCCAACCTTTTCACATGGGGGGGACGGGGGGCACATTACAATTTTTCTTACATGGGGGGCTAGTGAGACAATTTTGGAAGATAAAGGCATTAAAACAACAAATGTGCATTTTAGTCAAGAAGCTTTTAATAATCAATTTATTGACTTACTTTCTTGTTATTATGTTGGACACTGATTTAGTGAGATACCTGGCATTTTTTTGCTTGCACAAGTAGTCAATGTTTGCCAACACACTTCTTGTAGCAATGTGGAGTATTCTGAATAGATGTCCATCGGTCAAGAGTGATCTTGATTGCTCGATCTCCCTTTCTCTGTCTCTATCTCTCTCTGTCCCTATGTCCCCGCTCTCTGTGTCCCCCTCTCTATGTCCCCCCTTCTCTGTGTTGTTCCCCCCTCTCTGTGTCATCCTCATTCTGTGTCCCCCTCTTTCTCTGTTCTCCCTCTTTCTCTCCCTGTCCCCCCTCTTTCTCTCTCTCTCTCTCTCACTCCCCCCTCTCTCTCTCTCTGTCCCCTCTCTTTCTGTTCCCCCCTCTCTCTCTACCCCCTCTCTTTCACTCTGTCCGTCTCTCTCTGTCCCCCTCTCTCTCTGTTCCCCCTCTCCGCCCCCCCTCTCTATCTTCCCCCCCCCCCCCCTCTCTCTCTGACAGTTGCAGAGAGCAGGAATGCTCAGTAGAGCAGCTTTGTGGTTGGTCAATTTAAAAAAAAAATTACAAATCAGTTTCACAGCTGATGTGCTGTGAGCGGGAACAACGGTTTCCCAACTTCAGACAGATTTGGGTTTTTCTGGCAAGCTTTTAAAAAAAAAAGTCGGAGCCCGCCGGAAAACCCCGAATCTGTCTGAAGTTCAGAAACCACTGCTCCGACTGTCAGCACCTGTCAGCTGTGAAACTATCTTGTGATTTTTTTTTTAAAGTCAGTCTGGAAGAAGTAGCCAAATGGAAATTTCTCATCTCTGAAATACATCTGCAGGCTGGATGGAAATCTTTGGCTGGCCGGATCCTGACCCGCAGGCTGTATGTTGGACAGCCCTACTATATCGAATCATATTATATATGATATATGACACAGAAACAGGCCATTTGGTCCAATCAGTCCATGCAGGTACTTATGCTGCACTTGAGCCTCCTCCCATCTTTCTTCATCTAAATCTAGCAGCTATTCCATTCTCCCCAATATGCTTATCTAGCCTCCCCTTAAATGCACCTATACTATTTGCTTCAACCACTCCCTGTGGTAGCGAGTTCCACATTCTCACCACTCTTTGGGTAAAGACGCTTCTTCTGAATTCTCCATGTCTTGGCGACTATCTTATATTGATGGCCTTTAGTTATGCTGTTCTCCAGTCGAGGCAACATCCTCTCTGTATCCACTCTATCAAAACCTTTCAGAATTTTAAAGACCTCTATTAGGTCACCACTCAGCCTTCTTTTTTCAAGAGAAAAGAAACCCAGCCTGTCCATCCTTTCCTGATGAGTATACCCTTGCCTTTCTGGTATCAGCCTTGTAAATCTTCTCTGCACCCTCTCCAGTGCCTCGATATCCTTTTTTATGGCGACCAGAACTGCGCACAGTACTTTACGTGTGGTCTAACCAAGGCTCAATACATGTTTAGCATAACTTCCCTACTTTTCAATTCTATCCTTCTAGAAAGAAAGCCTAGTGCTTGGCTTGCTTTTTTATAGCCTTGCTAATCAGTGGTGCAACTTTTAGTGATTAGTATATTTGTGCTCTGCAATCCCTTTGTTCCTCTACCCCACCTAGACTCGCACCCTAAAAGTAATATGACCTCCCTATTCTTCCTGCCAAAATGTATTACCTCACATTTATCTGTGTTGAACTTCATTTGTCAATTATTTTCCCATTCTGAAAGTTTATTAATGTCCTTCTGTAATTTGTTGCAGTCCTTCTTCGTATTGACTACCCCCCTCCCCCAATTTGGTGTCATCCACAAATTTAGAATTTGAGTTTTTGATTCCAAAATCATTACCATTAATATAAATTGTGAACAGCCGTGGTCCCAGGACTGATCCTTGTGGAACACCACTACCCACCCTCCACCACTGTGAATAGCTACCCTTTATTGCCACTCTTTGCTTTTTGTCTTGAAGCCAGCTCGCAATCCATTCTGCCACTGATTCCCTGGCTTCCCATTCTCTGGCCTTATTCATTAGTCTATTATTGGGCACCTTATCGAAGGCCTTTTGAAAATCCAGATAAATTACATCTATTGCATTACCATTGTCTACTCTCTCTGCGCCTCCTCAGAAAATTCAATATCATTAGTCAAGCAAGAATTTCCTTTTTGAAATCCATGCTGACTATTCGCTATTATATTTTTCTTTTCCTGATGTTCTTCTATTCTTTCCTTTAGTAGGGATTTCATTATTTTTCCTACCATTTCCTACCACTGATGTTAAGCTGACTGGTCTATAATTCCATGGACATGCTCTGTTCCCCTTCTTAAATGTAGGAATTACATTAGCTATCCGCCAGTCTCCTGGCAGTACACCTTTTTCTAACAAATTATATGTTGTAATGCCTCTGCTATCTCTTCTCTAGATTATTTAAAACTCTGTGGATGTAATCCATCTGCATCAGGTGCTTTATCCTCTTTGAGTTTGATTTGTATTCAATACATCCCCTTTTTAATTTTAAATGCACTTATCTCATTATTCATCTCATCGTCTAATGTCATGCCTGCTTACCAATTCTATCTCCCTGGTAACTACCAAAGCATAACAATTATTTAATATTCCTGCCATCTCTCTATCATTACCTGTGGTATTATCCTGTCTATTCCTTAATGGCCCTATTCCCATCCTAGCCTTCCTTTTTTATTGATGTGCCTGTAAAATATTTTACTATTTTGTTTTATGTTCCTTGATCATTTAATGTTATATTGCATTCCTAGTTGTGTTTTTGACTTCTCTCCTAATCTCTTTATATTCTGTCTTACCATGCACTCATCTGCTGTCTATATACTTAATGTATGTCTCTTTCCCAATGCGCAATTGTTCCCTTATGGCTTTTTTCATCCATGAAGTTTCATTAGTGTTTAGTTTGTTATTTCCTTGTTACGACCAGGTGAGGAAGGGGTCCAGGGCTCCCCTCTCAGCCTTTTCCTGGTCTGGCTGTAACAGGGTTTAACTTTTAAAGCACAGTGTTTTTAGCTTCTCCTCAGTGAGTCCTTGCTCACTGCTCTCTAGTTGTAATTGTAAAGGAATCAACCAGACAGGTTTTTTTGGGTTTAAGCAAAAAATGTGTAAGTTTATTAACCTTAAAACTCTAACTCAGTTAAAACTGTGAAAAATATGTGAGGCAACCACACTAGCATGCATATGCGATAAACAGACACTCAAATAGATACAGAAGAGGAGAAAGAATTAAAGGGGAAAGGTTTGAAGTAGTAGATGGAATTCAGTTACTGGTTTTGGTTAGATGTAAAGTCTTTGATTGAAGTTAAGACTTGCAGTTCTCGGTGGGGCCCAGTGCACACTTTCAAACTTGTTTTGCTGGTACCAGAAGGCTGCAGAGTCTTCTGTCTTGAAGCTTAAGTTACTTCCTTGGGTCCCTGGAACTTTGCATGAGAGAGGTGTTTTCTTCTTGAAGTTCAATTGCAGTCTCTCTCAAAAATTTTCTGTGAACACAATTCAATTAATCCCCAAAATAAAAGCACAATACTGCGGATGCTGGCAATCTGAAATAAAAACAAGAAATGCTGGAACCACTCAGCAGGTCTGGCAGCATCTGTGAAAAGAGAAGCAGAGTTAACGTTTCGGGTCAGTTCCGAAGAAGGGTCACTGACCCGAAACGTTAACTCTGCTTCTCTTTTCACAGATGCTGCCAGACCTGCTGAGTGGTTCCAGCATTTCTTGTTTTTATTTCAATTAATCCCCAGGTTGGCCAGCAGGTTAGTCATGTGACTAGCTCCTTGTTTGAAACAGTCTCACCTGCGAGGTTTGTGGATTCCTCCAAGCTTACCAGGCACTGTCAGTGGGGAGTGGAATGCTGGCTCTTACAGTCAATGACTCTCAAATTTTTGTGATCATCTCTATTGACAAAACCCATTTGGCTAATTGGATCACAGAGTACTCCCATTGTCTCTCCATTGAACTATCTTTCAGAATGCAAATGTGCAGCCATGTTTTCAGTCACTGTTCTGTGCTCTTTTTAAAACAAGTCTTGTTCAACATCCAGTAGGCATTCAAATGATGTTCCATATGACGAAATTAATATATTTCCATTTGGCAGGTGTGGTTATCTGTCTTGCCTCCACATCCGGCTGAATGAAATGCGACATTAGGGGAGCATTTCATAATAAAATATAAAGAAGAGAAAGTACAGGAAAACACACATGCATTTCTCTTATTCATTCTCATTCATTCAGAAATCTTAAAAATTGTTACAGTTTGTCTTTCCTTTGTAGCAGTGCTGCTTTAAACTGCCCCTTTTCTTGAGGTGGATCTGAGATAGTTACCTGTTGTCCAAGGGGTTTAAAGTTTCTTCACTATCAGCCTGCAATACATTGGGAATGGGCATCCCAATAACCATGTCATTTATGGGGAGGTTTGCACTTTGCACATTTCCATGATTGTCTAGGGCGCCTTTGTTCCTGTTGAAGTCTGCAGGGGGAGGGTTAGATTTAATAAGACCTGGTTTGAAGTTCTGATCATTGGAGTTGACAGTGGGTGGATCCACTCTGATCTCTCTTTCAGGGTTCTGATGAGTCATGCAAGTGCTTTTCACTTTAGGGTATGGTTGGTTCCCTTTTCTCCTGACTGTGGGGGTGGATTCTTTGCTAATCCTCCCTTTGTCCTCTGGGACACTCCTGCTTGCAGGTATTTGTCCAGATTCTACTGCACTCCCCTGTGGCACTTCAACTAGGTGAGGCATCACTGACACCGTTTCCCTGCTCTCTTGAGGACTTTCTTAGTCCCTGCATGTTTTTGTAAATGCTGTCAACAACTCTGGTGGGGTACTTCTGGTGTCTGCATTTACATAGGAGGATGTGGGGTCTAATTTTTCCAACATTTCAAGGTTGGCTGACCGGACAGTAAGGGTTTTCATTTGGGAATCCTCCCAGACTTCCTGTAACCTGTCCTCTTTGTCCCTTTTTTCCCCTTTCCTCGATAACTTTTTTCCAATCCTGTGCTTGTCTGTCCCTTTTGTTCTCGGCAGGGGTCCCTTACAATTCACCAGCCCTCTGCTGGAGGGTCCTCTAAACACTGGTACAGGACTTAGGAGTGCAGATTTCACAGTAGGTTGGGGTTTCCCCTCAACCTGGCACATGTGACAACTCCTACAG
Organism: Heterodontus francisci; assembly: GCF_036365525.1. Taxonomy (NCBI): domain Eukaryota; kingdom Metazoa; phylum Chordata; class Chondrichthyes; order Heterodontiformes; family Heterodontidae; genus Heterodontus; species Heterodontus francisci. The sequence goes on along the minus strand of NC_090376.1, from coordinate 90,868,295 downwards.
TACTCCACCACATCTTCATGGAGATTTGGCCAGTCAAACCTTTGTCTTATGCAGGCTTTGGTTTTTCGTATACCAACATGTACAGTCACTGTAATCTCATGGGCCATTCTTAATATTTCTTTCCGGTACCTCTACGGCACCACTAACTGATGAACCACTGTCCACTCTTTGTCCTCAGGTCTGTGAGGCGAACTCCACTTCCTCATCAGTACCTCATTCTTTAAATAGTAGCAATCAGGGACTCCCTCTGCTTCAATTTCAGTCTGGGCACCTGTGCTAACTTTCTCAGTACTGGGTCGGCTCACTGAGCTGCAGCTCGGGAAGATCCATTTAATTAATTCCCTGGGGCCTCTAACTTTCCAAAGAATGTTTCAGACAGACAGACCTCATGGTCATCTGCCTGCAGTGCCAATGCAATCTCCTCTGGGGGAGCTGGTTTGTTTATGGCCTGATTCATTACACATTCAGGGGAACCGCAGGGGACCGTCTCCTGCCGCTGCTCTGTCTCTCTGACCTCCTGCTGTCTCTCTTTCACTACTGGGAAAGCTACCACCTTCGCCCCCGCCAGATCATTACCTAGGAGCAGGTCAACCCCGTCCACAGGCAAACTAGGGACTTCCTTATGGTCACCGGTCCCGAAACTAGGTCACTCCAAGTGCACCCGGCGTAAAGGTATGGGCTTACACTGCCCTCCAATACCATTCATCACTATTCTGGTACTTACTTCACTCTCTGGGGGAAAGGTCAGGCCTTTTCCCAGTAAAAGGGATCTGGTTGCCCCTTTATCCCTGAGGATTACTATGGGCTTGCTTGCCCCACTCGAGGGGTATGGGGTTGCTCTCCCTTGAGAAACAAAATCCTGATAAACTTCAGGAATCCTATGAAATGTTCCTGCACCCGCAGCAGTATGTTCCTTGGGTCTTACTATTACTGCAGTTAAAGCCACAGCTTGTTCAGCTGTGTTTTCCATCAGGGTCCTTTCTGCTTCACTGAACAGGTATGTCCTGATTAACCCTAGGCTTTCCCCGTAGTTTCCAGCAGTCAGCTAGCTCTTAGATGACCTGCCTTATTATAATGGAAGCACACAGGTCTCCGGGTCTCACTCCCACTTACAGCAGAATCTTTTTTGGCTGGAGGAGGGCCCCTGTGTGTCCTGCTTTTCTTTCTTTCTCAGGACAGCTTGGGCTTCTATCACCTTCCCACCCTTTGCCCTTTTTGGATTTGTTGGGGTGAGTAGGAAAGGTTTTCTCCCGGGGAACCAACTTGTATATTAGAACAAACTCATCAGCCAGAACTTCAGCTTACCTCGCTCTATGTACTTTTTGTTCATCCACATGGGTCTTTATGGAGAGTGGGAGAGAGTTTTTAAATTCCTGCAGCAAAATCACCTCTCTAAGATGTTCATAGCTGGGCTGCACTTTAAAAGCCCTCAACCACCGGTCGAAAGCCAGCTGCTTACTTCTCTCAAACTCCAGGTGAATTTGATCAGCTGGCTTCCTGAGGGTTCGAAACTTCTGGCAGTAGGCTTCTGATACTAGCTCATATGCCCCGAAGATAGCGCCATTGTGGGAGAAAGGAGTTCAGCTGATTATGCAGTAGGATCACCACTACTTTCTCGGGCCAATGAGGGGTAGGTAATAAATACAGGCTTTGCCAATGTCATGCACATTCTGAGAACAACTTTAAAAAATTCTAGAATGAGCTGCTACTTCTCTTTTAAGATGCCTCAGTGCAGGGTTCCTGACTTGTGACGTTGAATGGAAAACAAAAAAATACAGTTTTCCTGAGATCTGCAAGTAATTTTGAAGAATGCCCTTTAATAATCTCCTCAAATTATGATAAAGGTGAAGTAACTCTTTTTGATTACTCTATTATGATGATCTACTTGCTAATTGCCTCATTTTTAAATTAGGATAAGTACACAGATTATTAGTAATCTAATTCATGTACAATTTAAGTACTTCATCTTTACATATTATAATGTTTTCTTGAAAAGGGTAGATGAGTGCCAAATTCATGCACGTGAAAGTACAGCTTTCCTTATTTTATTTCTTAATGGGATGTGGGCATCACTGGCGAGGCCAGCATTTATGGCCAATCCCTGATTGCCCTTGAGAAGGCGATGGCAAACCGCTACCTTGAACCGCTGTAGTCCATGCTGTGAAGGTACTCCCACAGTGCTGTTAGATAAGGAGTTCCAGGATTTTGAGCCAACAAATAAGGACAGTGTGTGACATGGAGGGGAACTTGCATGTAGTGGTGCTCCCATGCATCTGCTGAACTTGTCCTCCAAGGTGGTAGAGGTCGCAGGTTTGGATAGTTTTGTTGAAAAAGCATTGGCGAGTTGCTGTAGTGCCTCTTGTAGATGGTACACACTGCAGTGTGTTGTGGAGGCAGTGAATGTTTAAGGTGGTGGATGGGGTGCCAATCTAGCAGGCTGTGGAATGGTGTTGAGCTTCTTGAGTGTTGCTGGAGCTGCACTCATCTAGGTAAGTGGAGAGTATTCCATCAGACTTCTGATTTCTGCCTTGTAGATGGTCGACAGGCTTTGGGAAGTCAGGAGGTGAGTTACTCACCCCAAAATTCCCAGCCTCTGACCTGCTTTTGTAGTCATAGCTTTTATGTGCATGATCCAGTTGGGTTTCTGGTCAATGATGCCACTCAGGATGTTGATATTGGGGGATTCAGCGATGGTATTGCTGTTGAATGTCAAGGGAGGTGGTTACACTCTCTTGTTGGAGATGATAATTGCCTAGTATTTGGGGTGTGAATGTCACTTGTCACTTATCACCCAAGCCTGAATATTGTTCAGGTCTTGCTGTATGTGGTCATGGACTGTTTCAGGATCTGAGGAGTTGTAAATGGTGCTGAACATTGTGCAATCATCAGCAAGCGTCTCCACTTCTGAGCTTATGATGGAGGGAAGGCAGCTCAAGTTGGTTGACCTTGGATACTATCCTGAGGAACTTCTGCAGCAATGTCCTGGGGCTGAGATGTTTTGCCTTCGACAACTGCATCATCTTCCCTTTGTGTTAGGTATGACTCCAGTCAGTGGAAAGTTTTCCACCTGATTCTAATTGATTTTAATTTTACAAGGGTTCCTTGATGGCACACACAGTCAAATGCTGCCTCGATGTTAAGGGCAGTCACTCTCGCCTCACCTCTGGAATTCAGCTCTTTTGTCCATGTTTGGATCAAGGCTGTAATGAGGGTTGGAGCTGAGTGTCCCTGGAGGAAGCCAAACTGAGCATTGGCAGGTTATTGCTGTGTAAGTGCTGCTTGATAGCACTATCAAAGGCACCTTCCATCACTTTGCTGATGATTGAAAATAGACTGATGGGGTGGTGATTGGCCAGATTGGATTTGTCCTGCTTTTGCAGACAGGACATAACTGGGCAATTTTCCACATTGTTGGGTAGATGCCAGTGTTGTAGCTGTACTGAATAGCTTGGCTAGAGGCACGGCTAGTTCTGGAGCACAAGTCTTCAGCAGCACAGAGATGATGTTGTCGGGACCCATAGCCTTTGCAGTATCCAGTGCACTCAGCCATTTCTTGATATCATGTGGGGTGAATTGATTTGGCTGAAGAGTTGCTTCTGTGGTGGTGGCGTTATCAGGAGGAAGCTGAAATTAATCATCGACTTGGCACATTTGGCTGAACATAGTTGCAAATGCTTCTGTTTTGGTTACTTCATTGGTGTGCTAGGCCCCGCCATCATTGAGGTATGTACAAGGAGGCTCCTACTTCTGTTAGCTGTTTAATTGTCCACCACCAGTCACGATTGGATGTGGCAGGATTGTACAGCTTTGATCCGATCCGTTGGTTGTGGGATCACTTAGCTCTGTCAATCACATGCTGCTTTCATTGTTTAGCTTGCATGTAATCCTGTGTTGTAGCTCCATCAGGTTGGCACCTCATTTTAGGTACGCTTGGTGCATTTCCTGGCACGGTCTCCTGTACTTGCTTTGCAATAACCTGCTCACTGATGCTCAGTTTGGGTTCCGCCAGGGCCGAGTACAGCATCAAGGAGCCCTGGCAAAACTGGAGTCAATGGGAATCGGGAAAACTCTCCGCTGGTTGAAGTTATACATAGCACAAAGGAAGATAGTTGCGGTTGTTGGAAGTCCCAGGACTTCACTGCAGGAATTCCTCAAGGTACTGTCCTTGGCCTAACCATCTTCAGCTGCTTCATCAATGACCTTCCCTCCATCACAAGGTCAGAAGTGGGGATGTTTGCTGATGATTGCACAATATTCAGCACCATTCGTGTCTCCACGGATACTGAAGCAGTCCGTGCCCAGATGCAGCAAGACCTGGACAGCATTCAGGCTTGGGCTGGTAAGTGGCAAGTAACATTCGCGCCACACAAGTGCCAGGCAATGACCATCTCAAACAAAAGAGAATCTAACCATCTCCCTTTGATGTTCAATGGCATTACCATCATTGAAACGCCTGCTATCAACATGCTGGGGGTTACCATTAACCAGAAACTGAACTGGACCAGCCACATAAATACTGTGTCTTCAAGAGCAGGTCAGAGGCTAGGAATTCTGTGGCGAGTAAGTCACCTCCTGTCTTCCCAATACCTGTCCACCATTTACAAGGCAGAAGTCAGGAGTGTGATGGAATAATCTACACTTGTCTGAATGGTGCAGCTCCAACAACACTCAAAAAGCTCGACCCCATCCAGGACAAAGCAGCCGGCTTGATTGGCACCCCATCCCTCACCTTCAACATTCACTCCCTTCACCACCGGTGCACAGTGGCAGCAGTGTGTACCATCTATAAGGTGCACTGTAGCAACTCACAAAGCCTCCTACGACAGCACCTTTCAAACCCACAATCTCTACCACCTAGAAGGACAAGGGCAGCAGATGCATGGGAACACCACCACTTCCATGCTCCCCTCCAAGCCACACATCATCCTGACTTGGAACTATATCGCCACCCCTTCACTGTTGCTGGGTCAAAATCCTGGAACTCGTGTCCTAACAGCGCTACTGGTGTACCTACACCTCAAGAACTGCAATGGTTCAAGAAGGCAGCTCACCACCACCTTCTCAATGGCCATTAGGGATGGATAATAAATGCTGTCCCAGCCAGCAATGCCCACATCCCATGAACGAATAAAAAAACTCCTCATTAAACCATGTTTGATCTTGTTGGTAGTGGTAGAGTGAGAGACATGCTGGGCCAAGAGGTTACAGATTGTGGTGGAATACAATTCTGCTGCTGCTCATAGCCCACAGCGCCTCATGGCTTCCCAGTTTTGAGCTGATTAATCTGCCCCGAATCTATCCCATTTAGCACAGTGATGGTGCCACACAGCACATGGAGGGTATCCTCAGTGTGAAGACGGGACTTTGGCTCCACAAAGGCTGTGGGCTGGTCACACCTACCAATACTGTCATGGACAGATGCATCTGCAGCAGGTAGATCGGTGAGGATGAGTTCAAGTAGGTTTTCCCCTCTTGTTGGTTCTCTCACCACCTGCCGCAGGCCCATTCTGGTAGTTATTTCCTTCAGGACTTGGCCCACTTGTTCAGTAGTGGTGCTACCAAGCTACTCTTGGTGATGGACATTGAAATCCCCCACCCCAAACATATTCTGTGCCCTTGCTACCCTCAGTGCTTCGTCCAAGTTGTGTTCAACATGGCAGAGCACTGATTCATCAGCTGAGGGAGAGCTGTAGGTGGTAATCAGAATGAAGATGTTTGACCTGATGTCATGAGTCTTCATGAGGTCAAAGTCAATGTTGAGTACTCCCAGGGTCACTCTGTCCTGACTGCATACCCTCTGGTGGGTTTGCCCTTCTGCTGGGATAAGACATACCCAGGGATGGTGATGGTGGTGTCTGAGACATTGTCTGCAAGGTATGATTCTGTGCATATGACTATGTCAGGGTGTTGCTTGACTAGTCTGTGGGACAGCTCTCCCAATATTGGCATAAGCCCCCAGATGTTAATCAGGTGCACTTTGCAGGGTCGACTGGGCTGGGTGTGCTTTTGTCATGTCTGGTCCCTAGGTCAATTCAGAATGGTTCTTCTGGTATTATTCTTATATTTTCTTGTAAGGGTTTGTTGCGACTGAGTGGCTTGCTAGGACATTTCAGAAGGCAATTAACAGTCAACCAAATTACTGTGGGACTGGAGTCACATATAAGCCAGACTGGGTAAAGTCAGCAGATTTCCTTCCCTAAAGGATATTAGTGAACCAGATGGGCTTTAATGAAATCTGGTACTTTCATGGTTACCATAACTGATACCAGTTCTTTATTCATTAATTTAAATTCCTGAACTTGCCATAGTGGGATTTGAACTCACGTCCAGGACATTAGTCCAGGACTCTGGATTATTAGTCCAGTAATGTAATCACTGTACCTGTACCTCTCTAGATGGCAGTGACTATCTCTCCCGGTGAGGCTGATGGCATGATATCACTGTGGGCCCTCTCATTGTGCCTGCAGTATAGGGACACTGCTCGCCATCCTTAATTGGACTGCGAGGCTAGAGGCAGCCAATTAGGAGGCCCCCTCTTGGAAGGTTGTGCCAGCGGGTGCGCTGATGATATGGGAAGACTCAGGATCCCAATATGAGCCTGATATTGGGGTCCTAACACCCGCCAGGAAATCCAGCCCAACGTTTCAGGTCTGTGACCTTTCAGGGAAAAGTTAGAAATGTGATAGGTTTTGAGTAAGTGAAAGGGGGAAGGGTGGGAAGAAGAGCAAAAGGGAAGGTCCATGATAGGGTGGAGGGCAGGAGAGATTAAGTGCCAAAAGTTTTCATGGTGCAAGGCCAAAAAGAGTGAAAATCAGTCAAGTAAAGAAACAAAAGATATGTCTGGAGGAGGTGTGAATGGCAAAATTCTAAATTGTTGCTGTCTGAAAACAAAGTAAAGGAAATAAGTGAGAAACGGGAGAGAATAAATTAAAGCAGCAAAGAAAATTGAAACAAAATGGGGTTACGATCTAAAATTGTTGAATTCAATGTTGAGTCTAGAAAGCTGCAAAGTGCCCAGTTGAAAGATGAGGTGCTGTTCTTCAAGCTTGTGGTGAGTTTCATTGGAACACTGTAGTCAGCTAAGAACAGAAAAGTCAGAGTGGGAGCAAGATAGAGAATTAAAATGAAACATAACTAGAAGCTCAGGGTCATACTTGCGGCCTAAAAGGAGGTGTTCTGCAAAGCGGTCACCCAGTCTGCAGTTGGTCTTCCCATTGAACAGGAGACAACACCATGAGCAGCAGATACTGTAAGTCAACATCTGTTAATCAGGGATAGTCAGCATGGATTTGTTAAGGGAAGGTCGTATCTTACTAAGTTGATTGAATTTTTTGAGGAAGTAACAAGGAGGATTGATGAGGTTTGTCCCTGCCACAAACTCTGCACCCTCGCCACAGACTCCATCCCTCTGCCCGGCAACTGTCTGAGACTGAACCAGACTGTTCGCAACCTCAGTGTCATATCTGACCCTGAGATGAGCTTTCAACCATATATCTGCGCCATCACTAAGACTGCCTATTTCCACTTCTGCAACATCGCCTGACTCTTTCCATGCCTCAGTCCATCTGCTGCTGAAACCCTGACTCATGCCTTTGTTATCTACAGACTTGACTTTCGAATGCACTGCTCGCCAGCCTCCCACATTCTACCCTCCGTAAACTTGAGGTCATCCACAACTCTGGTACTCATGTCCTAACTCGCACCAATCCTGTTCATCCATCAATCCTGTGTTTGCTGACCTACATTGGCTCCCAGTCAAGCAAAGTCTTGATTTTAAAATTCTCATCCTTGTTTTTAAATCCCGCCATGGCCTTGCCCTCCCTATCTCTGTAATCTCCTCCAGACCCACAATCATCCGAGATATCTGCTGTCCTCTAACTCTGGCCTCCCGAGCATTCCTGATTTTAGTCGCTCCACCATTGGTGGCAGCTCCTTCGGCTGCCTGGCACCCAAGCTCTGGAATTCGCTCTGTAAACCTCTCCTCCTCTCTACCTCACTTTCCTCCTTTCAGACACTCCTTAAAACCTACCTCTTTGACCAAGCTTTTGATCATCTGCCCTAATATCTCCTTGTGTGGCTCAGTATCATATTTTGTTTCACAATGCCTCAGTAAAGCACCTTGGGGTGTTTTATTACGTTAAAGGCAGTACATAATTACAAGTTGTTGTTGTTGTTTGGAACAGAGGAAGCTGAGGGAAGATTTAATTGTCGTGTACAAACTTATGAAGGGCCTAGATAGAATGAATAGGAAAGACCTATTTCCATTAGCAGAGAGGTCAGTAACCAGGGGGCATAGATTTAAAGTAATTGGCAGAAAGATTAAAGGTGAGTTGAGATTTTCTTTCACCCAGAGGGTAGTGGGAGTCTGGAACTCACTGCTTAAAAGGGCAGTAGAGGCAGAAACCCTCATTGCATTTAAAAATTACTTGGATATGCACTTGAAGTGCTGTACTTGACAGGACTATGGGCCAAGGGCTGGAAAGTGGGATTAGGTTGGATAGCTCTTTAATGCTGACACAGATACGATGGGCCAAATGGCCTCCATGTGCTGCAAATGTTCTATGTTTCTGTGTAACAATCTCTATCAATCAGGATTCAACCCTAACATTCACCTTTACCACACCCTCACACTCCGTTGCAAACCTCAGAAGTACAGCTGTTACACACTGGGAGCTTCCCAAGTATGACAGCCACATCCCCAAACATATTGCACAACACTCACTGGTACAGTTCCCTCTTGCAGGAGAAAGTGGCACATAACAGAGGGCAGCAACAAAGAACTGGAGAAGGACAAGCATGTTTTAAGCCCCACGGTGGAGACAGTGCTGATGATCATGGGAGGGGGCATCACTGAGGCTGTGGCCACTGGTGATACGGAAGTGATTGATGATGAGAATATTTGCATACCTAATCCTCCTGCTATCATCCTACTTTTCATCCTTCCTCAATCTCTTCTGAATGTGAAGCTGCAGAAAGTGTAAGCACACACTTCTTACTGTCTCCTCTCCTCCTCCACAAGCCAACACTTGTCTGTTTTTCATTTCAGATACCCAAGAACTGGAACCTGGCCAGCAGTAGAGGAAGAAGAAAGTGAAAATGAAGTGACACCATTACTTGATTCTACAATCACAGCCATTAGCTCAGATACTGATACTGTGCATATTTTAGAGGCTAGAATAGAGGATGGATCTGCATATGATGAGACACTGGGCACATGTGTGCAGGAGCCAGGGTGGGGATATAGGATAGCTTAGGTGTCAGCTCGCTGGAGGGTGAGGTCACACACTAATTCTGCTGCAGAGGCCACATGAGTATTTTGATGGGCCAGGCTGCAATAAAAGGCTGATGGGTGTACACAACTAAATACTTGGTGCATTGGAAAGCCTGTCAGAAAGCCTGCACTCAATGCCAAGGAGCATGGAGAAGGTCAACACCACCTTGGCACATGGCTTTGCACATAGCTTGGAGCCAATCCTTTCCAACATGGAACGGGTGGTTCATGTGCAAGTGAATAGAACCTAGCATTGTGGAGCATTTGATGGCTGATATCGCAGTTTCAATTGCAGCAGAAGCAGCTTCCACCAAAAGTTTGAGTACTGCAGTGAAAGCTCAGACTCCTGCCATGAGAGCTCAGATTGGTGCATCATGGCTCTGGATACCAGTGTTCAAAGGGGCTTCCAGGATATCACAACAGTCCATCAATCTGTGTAGCATGCAACATACTGCCACATATCTTATTACCTACTTAACTGAGGACTGCAGGGTGTCTCCACAGTGATCCAGACAGTGGAAGTGTTGTTCGTGGAGTTTGATGGTGTGCTGTATAATGTTCCTTGTGGCAGCACAGCTCTCACTGTAGGCCTGTTGTATATGGGTATGTGGGTTACAGACCAGAGTCGTAAACCATTTCATGATTTAAGTTACAATTAAATTAAATTGAACCCTTATCGCCTAGTAGCCAGCCTTTAAATTGTCATGGTGGGTACAGAGGACTACTGCAGAATGAAGGAATCAGGACCGCTGTCAGGATTATAAGAATTCACTGGCATGATAATCTACCTGCGATCGCACACCAGCTGCACATTGAGGGAGAGGAATTCCTTTCGGTTCAGAGAAATGGCCGAGTTCAGTTGCGACGCACACAAGGAAATGTATGTTCAGTCATTCTGCACCGTGGGGAAGCATGCTGTTATATATTGGGTGGCACTAATAAAGAAGACAGACTCCAAGCATGGCTAGTTCAAGTGATGTTTATTACAAATAAGAGAAGCAAAGGGAGAATATGAAAAGAGACTGGCAGCTAAAATAAAAGGGAATCTAAAAGTCTTCTATAGGCATATTGTCATGAAGGTGCTTCCATTATTTTTTTTGTTGAGAATTTGTGTTTAAAAGACTGTGGAAAATACCTGAGAAGATGCCTGGGCTTTTTTTTTAAGGGGTCACTGGAAGGACACTTGGGACTTTGTTTAAAAATTACTTACTGGAAGTCACATATGTTAAGCTAAATAAACAGTCGGAGCCTTAAGGACTATTGAACTGCTTGGACTTAGAGAGGTCACATGTCTGGATTTATGGCTGTCTGGAGTTTTGTTTTTGTTTTTGATATTGTTTTGGAGTTGAGTTGGGGTTGCAGCTTGCAGAGACAGAGAAGCAACCAACCCATCCTGTTCCATCTCTTTGAGAAACCCTGAGAATCCAGAAACTGATGCAGCTTCTCTGCTGAGAAGCTTCTGGAAGACTTCCTCTCGACATCTCCTTAACAAACTGCGTCTGAAAAGGTCCCAGTGACAATTGCATGTGTCTAATGACACCCGTCTACGTGTACCAGGATGCCAGACTGAAAGTCACCTGGAACATTTCATATCTTATCTCTTTTCTTCAAGAATTGATAACTTGGCCAAAGTATTTTTTAAAAGTTAATCTCTGCAGAGCCAGTTTGTTCATTTTTCTTTATTTTTGCTTTGACTGGTGTGTGTATGTGTGTGTGTGTTAGGGTTATTGTAGTAGGGTAGATATTGATACTTTCATATTTCAAACATCTTTACTGAAAATGTCTTGTTTTATAATAAATCAACAATTTTGTCATTTATTAAAGAAACCTGGTTGGCGGATTTTTATTCTGAAACAAATATAGATAAATTACATAATTGACTGGGTAAAACAATTAAATATATATTGTGACCAATGGAGTAGTGGAACTAGGGAAAGAGTGCATTCCGCCAACCTCGATCGTAACATACAACTGGGGGCTCGTCCGGGATAACCCAAAGCCAACAAAGTGGCAGGGGGATGGGAACCAAATGAGGAGGTCAGTGGACAGTAAGGAGGTAGTAACTAAAGCCTGTAAGGAACTAGATAATGAAGTCAGCGTGACTAAGGGAAAGAGTAGACAGGGAGCAGATGATGAACGCAAAAGGACTGGTGGTCTGAGGTGCATTTGTTTTAATGAAAGAAGTGTAGTAGGTAAGGCAGATGAACTTAGGGCTTGGATTAGTACCTGGGAGTATGATGTTATTGCTATTACTGAGACTTGGTTGAGGAAAGGGCAACTAAATATCCCAGGATATCGATGCTTCAGGCGGGATAGAGAGGGAGGTAAAAGGGGTGGAGGAGTTGCATTACTGGTCAAAGAGGATATCACAGCTGTGCTGAAGGAGGGCACTATGGAGGACTCGAGCAGTGAGGCAATATGGGCAGAACTCAGAAATAGGAAGGGTGCGGTAACAATGTTGGGGCTGTACTACAAGCCTCCCAACAGCGAGCGTGAGATAGAGGTACAAATATGTAAACAGATTATGGAAAGATGTAGGAGCAACAGGGTGGTGGTGATAGGAGATTTTAATTTTCCCAACATTGACTGGGATTCACTTAGTGTTAGAGGTCTAGATGGAGCAGAATTTGTAAGGAGCATCCAGGAGGGTTTTCTAGAGCAGTATGTAAATAGTCCAACTCGGGAAGGGGCCATACTGGACCTGGTGTTGGGGAATGAGCCCGGCCAGGTGGTTGAAGTTTCAGTAGGGGACTACTTTGGGAATAGTGATCACAATTCCATAAGCTTTAGAATACTCATGGACAAAGACGAGAGTGGTCCTAAAGGAAGAGTGCTAAATTGGGGGAAGGTCAACTATACCAAAATTCGGCAGGAGCTGGGGAATGTAGATTGGGAGCAGCTGTTTGAAGGTAAATCCACATTTGATATGTGGGAGGCTTTTAAAGAGAGGTTGATTAGCGTGCAGGAGAGACATGTTCCTGTGAAAATGAGGGATAGAAATGGCAAGATTAGGGAACCATGGATGACAGGTGAAATTGTGAGACTAGCTAAGAGGAAAAAGGAAGCATACATAAGGTCTAGGCGGCTGAAGAAAGACGAAGCTTTGAAAGAATATCAGGAATGTAGGACCAATCTGAAACGAGGAATTAAGAGGGCTAAAAGGGGTCATGAAATATCTTTAGCAAACAGGATTAAGGAAAATCCCAAAGCCTTTTATTCATATATAAGGAGCAAGAGGGTAACTAGAGAAAGGATTGGCCCACTCAAGGACAAAGGAGGAAAGTTATGCGTGGAGTCAGAGAAAATGGGTGAGATTTTAAACGAGTACTTTGCATCGGTATTCACCGAGGAGAGGGACATGACGGATGTTGAGGTTAGGGACAGATGTTTTATTACTCTAGGTCAAGTCGGCATAAGGAGGGAGGAAGTGTTGGGTATTCTAAAAGGCATTAAGGTGGACAAGTCCCCAGGTCCGGATGGGATCTATCCCAGGTTACTGAGGGAAGCGAGAGAGGAAATAGTTGGGGCCTTAACAGATATCTTTGCAGCATCCTTAAACACGGGTGAGGTCCCGGAGGACTGGAGAATTGCTAATGGTGTCCCCTTGTTTAAGAAGGGTAGCAGGGATAATCCAGGTAATTATAGACCGGTGAGCCTGACGTCAGTGGTAGGGAAGCTGCTGGAGAAGATACTGAGGGATAGGATCTATTCCCATTTGGAAGAAAATGGGCTTATCAGTGATAGACAACATGGTTTTGTGCAGGGAAGGTCATGTCTTACCAACTTAATAGAATTCTTTGAGGAAGTGACAAAGTTGATTGATGAGGGAAGGGCTGTGGATGTCATATACATGGACTTCAGTAAGGCGTTTGATAAGGTTCCCCATGGTAGGCTGATGGAGAAAGTGAAGTCGCATGGGGTCCAGGGTGTACTAGCTAGATGGATAAAGAACTGGCTGGGCAACAGGAGACAGAGAGTAGCAGTGGAAGGGAGTTTCTCAAAATGGAGACGTGTGACCAGTGGTGTTCCACAGGGATCCGTGCTGGGACCACTGTTGTTTGTGATATACATAAATGATTTGGAGGAAAATATAGGTGGTCTGATTAGCAAGTTTGCAGACGACACTAAGATTGGTGGAGTAGCAGATAGTGAAGGGGACTGTCAGAGAATACAGCAGAATATCGATAGATTGGAGAGTTGGGTAGAGAAATGGCAGATAGAGTTCAATCAGGGCAAATGCGAGGTGATGCATTTTGGAAGATCCAATTCAAGAGTGAACTATACAGTAAATGGAAAAGTCCTGGGGAAACAGAGAGTCCAGAGAGGGTACAGAGAGATTTGGGTGTTCAGGTCCATTGTTCCCTGAAGGTGACAATGCAGGTAAATAGAGTGGTCAAGAAGGCATACGGCATGCTTTCCTGCATTGGACGGGGTATTGAGTACAGGGGTTGGCAGGTCATGTTACAGTTGTATAAGACTTTGGTTCGGCCACATTTGGAATACAGCGTGCAGTTCTGGTCGCCACATTACCAAAAGGATGTAGATGCTTTAGAGAGGGTGCAGAGGACGTTCACCAGGATGTTGCCTGGTATGGAGGGCGCTAGCTATGAAGAGAGGTTGAGTAGATTAGGATTATTTTCATTAGAAAGACGGAGGTTGAGGGGGAACCTGATTGAGGTGTACAAAATCATGAGTGGTATAGACAGGGTGGATAGCAAGAAGCTTTTTCCCAGAGTGGGGGATTCAATTACTCGGGGTCACCAGTTCAAAGTGAGAGGGGAAAAGTTTAGGGGGGATATGTGTGGAAAGTTCTTTACGCAGAGGGTGGTGGGTGCCTCGAACGCGTTGCCAGCGGAGGTGGTAGACGCGGGCACGATAGCGTCTTTTAAGATGTATCTAGTCAAATACATGAATGGGCAGGATGCAAAGAGATACAGACCCTTAGAAAATAGGCAACATGTTTAGATAGAGGATCTGGATCGGCGCAGGCTTGGAGGGCCGAAGGGCCTGTTCCTGTGCTGTAATTTTCGTTGTTCTTTGTTCTTTGTTCTTTGTAAGTGGGCTAATAATAATTCAAAAGGAGAAAAGGGGTAAAGTTTACACTACCGGAATGGCTACTTTTGATGCAAGTGCGTTTGTGCAGCAGTCGAGAATAAATTATGATTTTTTAAGGCATTGTCCGCTGGCGAGCTGTTAAATGTGCTGGAGCACTTGAAGGTAGATATTAGATCCAAAGCTAGGAGACATGAAATTCAGAGACTAGTGGCCAGACAGCTGAAGATTGAAGTAAAAGAGCCAGAGGGATGAGTAGTATCAGAAGAAGACAAGGTAACACTGGCACAGATTCAGTTGGACAGGATGAAGTTAGAGCTAGAATTTCAGACAGAGGAATAAGAAAAAGAAATTGCACCTCAAATGGAGCAAGCAGAGTGGCAGGAGAGGTGAACCCAAAGATGTTTTATCAATACATTAAGAGTAAGAGGATAACTAAGGAGAGAGTAGGGCCCATAAAAGACCAAATAGGTAACCTATGTATCGAGGTGTAAGATGTTGGTATGGTTCTTAATGAATATTTTGCGTCTGTCTTCTCAAAAGAGGGGGACGTTGCAGATATTGTAGTTAAGGAGGAGGAGTGTGAAGTATTGGATGTGATAAACCTAGGGAGAGAGGAAGTATTAATGAGATTAGCATCCTGGAAAGTTGATAAATCACCAGGGCCAGATGAAATGTACCCTCGGCTGTTGAACGAAACAAGAGAGGAAATAGCAGAAGGTTTGACCATCATTTTCCAGTCCTCACTGGATACAGGTGTGCTGCCGGAGGATTGGAGAACTGTGAACGTTGTATCTCTGTTTAAAAAGGGAGCGAAGGATAGATCGAATAATTATAGGCCAGACAGTCCAACCTCAGTAGTGGGCAAATTATTGGAATCTGTTTTGAGAGACAGAATAAACTGTCACTTAGATAGGCACAGTTTAATCAAGGATAGTCAGCATGTATTTGTTAAGGAAAGATCTTGTTTGACCGACTTGATCAAATATTTTGAAGTAACAAGGAAGATAAATGATGTGGTCTATATTGATTTTAGCAAGGGTTTTGACAAGGTCCCACATGGCAGACTGGTTAAAAAAATAAAAATCCCATGGGATCCAGGGAAATGCAGCAAGGTGGATACAAAATTGACTCAGTGGCAGGAAGCAAAGGGTAATCGTTGACGGGTGTTTTAGCAACTGGAGGGCTGTTTCCAGTGGCGTTCCGCAGGGCTTAATACTGGGTCCCCTGATTTTTGTGGTATATGTTAATGATTTTGATGTAAATGTAGGGGGCATGATCAAGAAGTTTGCAGATGACACAAAGATTGGCCGTGTGGTAGATACATAGGAGGATAGCTGTAGGAGGCAGGAAGATATTGATGGTCTGGTCAGATGGGCAGAAAAGTGGCAAATGGAATTTAACCTGAAGAAGTGTGAGATGATGCATTTGGGAAGGCCAAACAAGGCAAAGGAATACATGATAAATGGGAAATAATTGAGAAGTGTAGAGGAAGTGAGGGGCCTTGGAGTGAATGACCACAGATCCCTGAAGTTAGCAGGACAGGTTGATAAGGTGGTTAAGAAGGCATATGGAATCCTTTCCTTTATTAGCTGAAGTATAGAGTATAAGAGCAGGGAGGTTATGCTGGAATAACTCATTGGTTAGGCCACAATCTGAGTACTGTCGTGCAGTTCTGGTCACCTCATTACAGAAAGGATGTAATTGCACGAGAGAGGGTACAGAGGAGATTTACGAGGATGTTTCCAGGACTGGAAAAATGCAGCTATGAGTAAAGATTGGATAGGCTGGGGTTGTTCTCCTTGGAACAGAGAAGGCTGAGGGGAGATTTGATTGAGATGTACAAAATTGTGAGGGGCCTGGAAGTGAAGGGTCTATTCACGTTAGCAGAGAGGTAAGTGACGAGGAGTGTTACGACCAGGTGAAAAAAAGTTCTAGGGTTCCCTTTCAGCCTTACTCTAACAGGGTTTTATTTTTAAACACACTGTTTTTAGCTCTCCCTTGGTGAAACCCTTGTTCACCACTTTCCAACTGTAAAGTAAAGAAACGAGCATAAACAGACTTTCTTAGGTTTAAAGAAGAAAGGTGAAATTTTATTAAACTTAAACTTAAACTCTAATTCGATTGACGCCTACGGATACACAACATGCTCACGCTCGCATACATATGCGATACACATATGCAAATAGAGACATGAAAGAGCAGAAGAAAAATTAAAGTGGAAAGGTTTGAGGCAATATCTGAAGAGTTGTTACATTTCTTCGAGCTCACTGTAGAGTCCTTTTGTGAGTAGGTCTTGTTTTTCGTTGGGGCCCAGTATTCTTCTTAAATCTTGTTCACTGCAGGACACTTTTCTCTCTTGTGGTTCATGTGTCTTCAGTGAGAAAGAGATGGGATCAGATTGGGTGGGTCAGGGAATGGTCCTTTGTCTACAAAAACTGTCTGTTAATATGCAAAAAAGTCTTTCCAGCCAGGGGCTGGGCAACCCTTGTAGCAGGCCTTCTCTTCTTCTCAGCAACAATTTGAAATTTAATGTTCATGTGGTGAAATTAATATGCCTCATTCTTGGCAGGTGGGGGCCTGCATGGCAAGGGGGCAGTGATTGGCAGAAAAATTAGAGGGAAGATGAGGAAAAACCTTTTCACCCAGAGGGCTGTGGGGGTCTGGAACTCACTGCATGAAAGGATAGATGAGGCAGAGACACTCAACTCATTCAAAAGGAGTTTGGATATGCACCTCAAGGGCCGTAATCTGCAGGGCTAGGGAAAAATGCTGGAAGGTGGGATTAGAATAGGTGGAATGTTTTTCAGCCAGCACAGACACGATGGGACAAATGACCTCTTTCTGTGCCTTAAACTTTCTATGATTTCTATTATTCTATTTGAGAGAAAGGGCAAGAGAAAGAGAAGAAAAGGAGGGAGAAAGGGAATACCAGCTTAAAAGACTGGAACTAAAACAAAAAGGTAGCCTGGACTCCAGGGAAAATTCTGATGAGGAAGAATCTGACTCCAACCCAGAACCCAGTGGGGACCTGTTTAAATTTGTGCAAGTTCTCACAAAATTTGAGGAAAGGGACATAGAGGCATTTTTCATTTCTTTTGAAAAGATATCTAAACGGATCAGGTGGCCAAAAGCAAACTGGACACTGCTCATGCAAAGCAGGTTGATAGGCAGAGCTCATGAAGTTTATGCTATGTTTCCTGAGGAGGTTTCTGCAGATTATGAGATGGCAAAAAAGGCTATTCTCGCTGCTTATGAGTAGGTCCCTGAAGCTTACAGGTAGAAATTTTGGAAACCTCTGGAAACAGCCTAGGCAGACTTATGTAGAATTTGAGAGGGTAAAGGAAATTAACTTTGATCATTGGATGCAGGCACTAAAGGTAGAGGCCATGTATGAGACCCTTAGGGAAATAGTTCTCTTGGAGGAATTTTAAAAATTCACTCCCTCCATTAGTAAGGACCCACTTAGAGAATCAGAAGGCTTCAACAGCCAGACAGGCAGCTGAGATGGCTGATAATTACGAGCTTGTCCTCAAGTCCAAACCCTTTTTTCGTCACCCCCACAAACCTGAGAAGGATCGAAGGTGGGAGGGTGAAAGGAAGGCAAATAGCCAGGGATGAGAAGGGACAGCTGGGAACATACCAGGATCTCCTCCTCAGGCAAGAAAGGAAAGTGCGAGGGTGGGAGTGAGGTCCGGAGGCCTCAGTGTTTCCATTGCCACAAGGTGGGACAACTTTGTATGGATTGCTGGAAGTTATGGGGTAAACCCATGGGATGTATTGGGATACACAAGGCCAGTGCAGAGAAAGGGGCCCTGACCGAGAGTTGGACAGATCAAGTTGTAGCTCTGACTGTAGCTGTAAGGCCAAGTACAAAAACCACCGTGAGTGTAGGGGACGTAAACAAGATACCTGAGAGCTATAGGGAATTCTTGTCAAAAGGAGAAGTAACTCCTTATTCCTCAAGTGAGGTAGGTAAATCTATGGTTATGCTGAGGGATACAGGAGTCACCCAAACTCTTTTGCTGGGGAAAGGCATGACTTTTCCACCAGAGAGTACATTGAATGCCAAGGTTTTAGTGAATGGTATTGGTGGGGAGTATATACCCGTACCTTTGTATCGGGTGCACATGGAGTTGACCTAATGTCTGGAATGGTAATTGAAGGAGTTGTCCATAGTTTGCCTGTAGACGCAGTTGACCTAGTCTTGGGGAATGATTTGACAGGAGTGAAGGTAGTATCTTCTCCAGTAGTCACAGAAAGACCAAATAAAGTCAAGGAGACAGTGCAGTTGCAGGAAAACGTTCCAGAAAATTCTCTTTCATGTGTAGTGACCTGGGCAATGGCTAAACAAGTTCCATTGTCAGAGGTAAAATTGGCACCACCGTCAGATAGTCGAATATCTGAAACTTTCTTTGGGGATTTGGGTAATCCAAAGGAAATGTTTAATAAGTCTTCTCTGATCATGGCTTAGTAAGCTGATCCAGAGTTAAATAAAGTGGCACAATCAGCTCTAACAGAAGCTAAGGCAAAAGGAGTTCCAGAAGGCTATTATATTAAAAATGGGGTTCTGATGAGGAAGTGGAGACCTCCTCACAGACCTGCAGACAAGGAATGAATGGTAGTTCATCAGATAGTGGTACCGCCAAAGTATCACTGGGAAATATTAAGGATAGCGCATGAAATTCCTACAGCGGGACATGTGGGGATCTGGAAGACCCAATCACGTGTAGGTCAACATTTTTACTGGCCAGGTCTTTTCAAGGACCTGGTGAAGTTTTGTAAAATGTGCCATATATACCAGATGTGGGAAAACCACAATCTGCCATAAAACCAGCACCTCCAATTCCCATACCAGTTTTTGGGGAACCATTTATTAGGTTTTTGGTAGACTGTATCACACCCTTACCAAAAGCAAAAGCAGGACACCATTATATACTCACTATCATGGATATGCCTACTTGGTTCCCAGAGGCCATTCCTTTAAGAACCATTTCTGCTAAGGTAGTGGTTGAGAAGTTAACCCAGTTTTCACTCGATATGGATTACCGATTGAGATTCAGTTGGATCAAGGTTCCAATTTTATGTCTAAAAACTTTCAGGAAGTTATGGGTAATTTGGGTATAACACAGTTGAAGTCTTCAGCATACCACCCACCGACACAAGGAGTTGTAGAATGGTACCATCAGACCCTCAAAATGATGATCAGGCATACTGTCATGAATATCCCCATGATTGGGATAAAGGACTAGACTTTCTTTTATTTGCCACTAGGGATTCGCCTAATGAATCTACAGGTTTTAGTCCTTTTGAATTAGTTTATGGACATGAGATAAGAGGTCCTTTAAAATTAATTAAAGAAAGCTTTTTAGAACAGAGGGATGAATCTTCTGTGTTAGATTATGTATCCATGTTCCGGGAACGGCTCGTGAGAGCCTGCAAAGTGGCTTAGGAACACCTTAAAGCTTCCCAAACAACTATGAAGAAATGGGCAGACAAGCATGCCAGGACC
The DNA here is from genome assembly GCF_036365525.1 of Heterodontus francisci. Taxonomy (NCBI): domain Eukaryota; kingdom Metazoa; phylum Chordata; class Chondrichthyes; order Heterodontiformes; family Heterodontidae; genus Heterodontus; species Heterodontus francisci. The sequence continues at coordinate 90,848,460 of NC_090376.1, read as the reverse complement.
TGAACATTTCAACCAGGGGATGAGTTAGTATCACTGTCTTTACAGGGTGAACCGCTGAAAGCACGGTTCAGTGGTCCATAGAAAGTGGTCAAAAGAATTGGTGAAGTAAGTTATTTGATTGACACCCCAGATTGCCAGAAAAAGAATCGGCTGTGTCCTATCAATATGTTGAAACAATATCATCGCAGTGAGGAGCATAAGCAAGCACAAGTATGTCAGTTAATAGGGACAGTGAAGGATGAAAGGGATAGTGAGGATAAGGCAGAAGGAGGCCTAGATAATTCTCAAATTGAACCTTCTACTGTCTGGTTAACTAATACTGAATTGTTGGTGAGATTGGACACTATGCTTTCATATTTAGATGCAGAACAATGAGAAGACTTAACAAGGCTACTCGCAGCATTTAAAGGAGACTGTAGGGATGAGCCAGGATGTACAACCTTAGCCACACATGATGTGGATGTAAGGGAATCCTTTCCTATAAAATAGCATCCTTATCACTTAAATCCAGAGAATCAGGTCCAGGTAAAAGCAAAAATCCAATACATGCTGGAAAATCACCTAACTGAACGCAGTCAAAGCAGCTGGAGTTTGCCAGTAGTATTATTGCTTAAACCTGACGGTTCAACTAGACTTTGCAAAGGCTACAGAAAAGTTAATGCAGTAACAAAGGCAGACTCCTACCCAATTCCTTGCTTGGAAGACTGTATTGACAGAGTGGGCAGTGCCATGTTTCTTACAAAATAGATTGTTACAGGGATAGTGGCAAGTTCCTGTAACACCCCAAGCTAAAGAAATATCGACCTTTATCACACCGGATGGTCTTTTCCAATGCCGAGTGATGCCGTTCAGGCGAGGGGATGCCCCAGCCACTTTTCAGAGACTAGTGAACCAAGTGGTAACCAGTGTTCCCAACTGTGTGATTTACCTTGATGATGTGCTGGTCTACAGTGACACTTGGAAGGACCACTTGGAACAACAGGGGGGCTCTATTTGGAAGTTTTCAGTCAGCTGATTTGGTGATAAACCTTTGTGGAAACATTTAAAAACCAGAATGCCAGACTATTCCGATGGAGTTTACTATTACAACCTTTTCACTTAAAGATTATCGACATTGCAGGCAAAAATAACATTATTGCAGATGCTTTACTGGGAATCTAACTCTGAATGAAAAGAGGGTACAGAGCAGAATTATATCAACTACAAGAAAAGAGTGAATGAGTGTTAGTGTGAAATGATTCAATGTGTTTTTAAAATTTTCATCTTCTGTTTTTTTTTACCACAGTTTGTAATGAAATGCATTTTAAAATGGTGTTTCATTCCTCTAATGGTGGAGGTGTTATGAAAGTGCTTCTGTTTTTTGTTAAAAATATTTTTTGAGGAGTTCATAATCAAACTGAAGAAACGTTGGACCAGTTTTTTTTCAAGAGGGTCATCAGGAGGACGCAAAGAACTTGTTTGGCAACAATTTTTACTGGTTGTCACATGACTCAATTTAAAAATAGAACCGAAACCCTGGTAACTGGGGAAGATGTATACAGAGAAGTGACAAGTCAGAAGGTGGATTTTCTGCTTCTGGCTTCACTTTTGAATTGGTTGGAGTTTTAAAAAAGACAGAAGGATAGAACCCCAGCTCAGTCCAGCCTGTTCCATCTCTTTAAAAAGCCTGCAGAAGAAGGAGAGCATTCCTCAGGAAGTACAGAAGACCACAATCCAGCTTGGCTTTCCAGTACCTCTCTAAAAGACCCTGAGAAGTCCACTGTGTCAACTCATCTCATCTCCTGTCTTTGAAGAAAAGCCTGCTAAATTAATTCTCAATTCCGTCTGAGAAGAACTGTTGTAAAAGATCCCAGTGACCCGTCTACATGTTGTCGGAGGCTAGAATGTATGCCAGTTTTGGAACACAACATGTCTTATCTGCTGTTTTCTTCAAGACTGAGCAATATTCAGCCCAAATGTTTTTTTTCTGTAACAGAGCTCTAAACAAAAATCCCTTTTTACTTATACGGTTAACCGGTGTGTATGTGTGTGTGTTTGTGTATGTGTGTCAGTGTGAGGGGTTAAGGTAAAAAGGAAACTTTAAAATTTAAATCTGTGTGTTTATGCTTTGCTTCATTACTGGTTAAGACTTGTTTCATAATAAACTGATAATTTTGTTGTTTATTAAAGAAACCTGATTAGTGTGTTTTATTCTGGGAAAAATAGAGTCTATGATTGACCGTATCAGTAAGTGGGAAAATTTAAATATATGTTGTGACCTGTGGAGAAGTGGAACTAGAATAAACGGTGCACTCCTCCCACTTCGGTCATAACAACATTCTATGTGGAAAATGCTTATTCCTTCATGCCTTAATTTTGGGATGCTGACTTCACCCTTCTCCCATAGTGGGCTGCCAATCTAGGAGCAGCCCTCCTTTAGTAAGCGCTGCTGATGTGCCAGAGCACATGGATGATCTGGGCGCTTGGCACAGAACCTGAAAGAAAGGAGGCAACAGACTGAATGCTTTAAGGTAAGTTTTTAGTGCTTTCACTCTGAAAGGCAAGCATGGTGGCTGGAAGTGGGTAAGTATGGAACTGTCTCTTGCCTCCTGGCTTTCCCTCTGTTGGAGGTGCTGTATCATGCCAGGAGGGTCCACAAAGACAGGGTATATGAGATCCATGCCAGGTGATCAAGAGTGCTGTCCTTGCAGAAACAAAGTTGTCCAGGCATCTTTGCCTTTGCTACTCCTCCCAGCTTACATGCTGATGGCCCTCAGTGCAAACCCTTTCTGATAGTCAACCCTCTCACCCAGCAGTATGGCCACCCGTCCCTTTCACCCAGTAGCCAGTAGTATAGCAAAATAAAAACAAAAGTGATAATTTATTTTGTTAAATTCAAAAATGCAATCATGCCACTATTCAGTCATGCTGATAAGTGAATACAAGAGGACCTCTACTGGGCATTTTGTATAACAACTTTCAAAATACTTTATCCTTTGAACTATAAGTAGGTCTGCATGTTGAAATGGGATGAAGATACCATGTAAATGTAGAAATGCAATGAAAGAAAAGATATCTATTCTGAATGCAGTGCAGTGCCTCAAAATAAAGGGGTGCAGGGTTGATCTTTTCACTACACTGAAGTTCTTATCTGAATTGTCCTACACATGTAGGCATCGAGTAAAGGCCAGGCAACTGCTGGAGCACACAGGGGAAATTGGATCATGTATCTTCATTTAGCTGCTGTCTGGTATCTTGTGGGAGCCAGTCGAGAACAATGTTAACAGCTGCATGGGTTGAGGCTGCTCTCCCCAAGCCTCATAATTTTAAAAGGGAGCAAAATCATCCAACACTAATTAGAACACCAGAGATTCTACTTTCAAACAAATTCTGAGAAGGTGTGTTTATCTCTTGTACTGCTTGAAACCCCGCTATCACATGTCACCCAAGAGACATTGGGACAAAACTTCATCTTCATCACCTGGGCAGTAATCTGGAAGAGCAATTGTCTACCTGTTGTAGAATCTCATTGTCCTTCACACAGTTTTCATAGAATTATATAATTATAAACATTGCAGCATACAAGGTGGCTATTCAAGTGTGCTAGATCTTAAACTGGAGCTATCTATCCTAAAGATAAAGTCTTCTAAACTCCTCTAGAAGTCAGTTTGAAGCCAAGGCCATGGAAATAGTGCAATTAAAACTCATAAAAAGTATACGAACAAGAACTAAAAAAAGGCCATTTGATCTGGAGAAGCCCATCCCTCTAACATTCCTACTTCTCCAAGCCAAATATCCAGCTGTACTTTGAACCCCCCCCTAAAGTCTTCGTAATAAAAACAGAAAGCGCTGGAAATACTCAGCAGGTCAGGCAGCATCTGTGGAGAAAGAAGCGTTTCAGGTCTGTGACCTTTCATCAGAATTGGCAAAGGTTAGAAAAGTATTAGGTCTTAAGCAAGTGAAGGTTTGGGTGGGGAAGAGAACAAAAGGAAAGGTGTGTGATAGGGTAGAGGGCAGGAGAGATAAAATAACAAAGATGTCATGGGACAAAGGCAAAAAGGTACAATGCATGCTGAAGGGCAGCTTAGTTGAACCTAGTCAGGACAGCTGGAATTCACAGATGGTCTTGATGACTAAACCTGGTGGGACAGCTCAAACTTGCATAGACTCTAGAAAAGTCACTGTGGTAAAGAAGGCAGACTCCTACCCAAATTCTCATTTAAAGGACTGTATGGACAGAGTGGGCAACACAATATGTCTTAAAGAGACAGATGTGTTGGAAGGATACTGTCAAATTCCTTTGATACCCCAGGGTAAGAAAAAATCAGCTTCTGTTACACCGGACAGGGTTTTCCAGTGTCAAGTGATGCCACATAGGTTAAGGAGTACTCAAGAAACTTCTCAGAGAATAGTGAACCCAGTAGTGGTCAGTGCTCCTAGCTTTGCAGCTCACCTGGCTGAGGAGATGGACAATAGGGACACTTGGAAGGAAAACACAAAACAATTGGAAGACTATGCTTGTAAATTTGAAATGGGTTAATTGGAACAACCTTTTGAAAATTTAAAGCTGAAATGTTCTGGTGGAACTTGTTGCTGTAGTCTAAACATTTTTTTTTAGAAATATATATATCAGTAAATGTGTGAAAAACAAATGTTAGTGTTTTTCAATTTGTATTTTTTTAACCCATTGTAATGAAACGCATTTCAGGAATGGCGTTTCATTCCACTAGGGGCAGAGGTGTCATGGTCTTGTAGTTTTTTCCCGGGAATATGCGGTTTGCCTTTAAGGCTTGCAAATGATCTGTATTGCTTTAAGAACCAGCAAGCCTCAGGAGTTATAGGAAGGTGCATTTTTGTTGCCTTAGAAACAGCCATTTGGAGACTGCTATTCAAAGGGTGCATTCTCGTTACCATAGATACAGCCACTGGGAGTGAGTATTAAACGATACATTTGTTACAATTCAATTTTGAACTGGCTTCTTAGTTGAAGACAGTTTGTTTTAACAGAACACAGACACAGAGGACAGAGACAGACAGCTGTGGTGTTTAGCACCTGAAAAAAGAGCTCTTAACCATTTAAACTGAAGGAATAGGATCTTAGTCTGTTTAATTATTATCTCTCAAAATTCTAAAAAAAGTCAAGCCAAAAACAAAGATCTCTGGTAATTTGAACTGAAGGAAGGGAAGTTAGACTGTGACAATCTTTTATCCCTCAAAAACCCGAAAGTCAGATTGATTCTATTGAAAGTATTTGCAAGTCATTAATTGTTGAAATTCGCTGGAGAAGGAAAGCATCACCTACTGTTGGAGTTAGATTACGGACTGTTCTACCGTGGAAGAACCTTTTTTGTCCGCATCAGACAGCTGTGAGGACTTCAAGCAACATTCTGTGAGGAGGACTTTAAGCAACATTAGACTATAAATTAGCAAGGACTCTAATTTTTTCTATTTTAAATGTTGTTTATATCTTCATAGTGTTTAAGAATTTAGTTCGTCTAATTAAAGAGTTCATTTGTTGATTTAAAGACACCTGGTTTGGTTAGCCTCATTCGGGGATTAATAGATAGTACAATTTGGGTGGGTCTTTCTTTAATTTGGAAAGTTTTAAATGATATGTTAGGCAATTTGTGGAGCGACGGGATTGAATTAACAGTGTGTTTCTCCCACCACAATCAGTATCGTATATTTTGATTGGGGGCTTTGATCAGAGCGGTTGGTCATAACAGCGATTACAGCATCAGTCCATGTGGTATTTCAGTGCTTATAAAGCATTATTCACAATTATGTTCTCTTTCTGCTGTATAAAAGTATTATTCTTCATTCAAGCACTTTTAAAAGAGAACTAGTTGGGTATCTGCTTTTCATCTGCAATGTAAATGTTTTCCCCCTTCATCTCCATTTTTCTCATGCAGTTTGCACTGCTGAATCATACTGCACCACAGTTCTGCAGGGCCCACTCTTACTCAGGACCTGCATGCAAGGCGATTTTTTTCCAAATTTGTTATTCAATCATAGGGCATTATAGCCCAATCCAGTCCGGCCAAAGTCCACACATACACTTTCCAGCAGGGTCACTAGTTACAGATCAGAACTGGGAACCATGTCTGATTTTTCCCTCCATAGTTCAAGCATAATTGCTGTCCTGACTGAGGGGTGAATTTGACCTGTTTTGATGAGTACTACAACAAGCATTTAGACAGCCAATTCCCCAGGAACTAGTTCAGCAATAAACAATGCACTCAGGACAGGAAAGGAGAAAATTGGGAAATGTATTGATCGCCACAGATTAATTGAATGAAAGTGGTTTTATTTGTAATGCAAGATATTTGGAAGATTTGTGATTGAGCACTCGTCGAACACCAATGCAATAGTCACTAGCCACAAGTTGCTAATTGGGAACCCAGATGTGCCTAATCGCATTTCTGACTAGAAAATAAAAATTGAGTAAGAGGTGTTACAGTACAGTTGGTGAAGGATAGAAGTAGAGCCAATCTTTACATACTTTTGTAAGCTTTTATTTACAGAGAGACACATCACCTACATGCACCTCCAAACCCAACACCCACAGTTTCAGTCTGTTTGTCTTTATCGGACCATATGTGAATCCCTATTTTTTGCCCACCACCTGCATATAATTAAACAGAATTAATATGAAATTAACAGATTCCCTTCTCTTTATTTAAATAAAAATTAAAGTTTACATCTATAACCAAAATTTGAAAGCAATTTAAATCAAAAGACCTCCATATTCTGGACAATGCATTACTTTGTGAGATGTCCCTCCTCTAGGACCCCTAACAATTTTTTTGTACACGCATTTCTTTTTGTGGAACAAATCAGACAGTTGATTACTTTTATCCACCCATTTAATGTTAGAGATTTCTTTCCTCCCCAGCATTTGTTTCAAACCAGCAACCTTTTCATAATCCATAACCTTTTCTCACACTTTTTGTAGAGAGTACATTATCCCACAATAAACAATTATTTGCATACCATTCAGTGGATATACTATCTCCAGTACACCCCTTGTACATAATCTCACTTAAAATATTTGACAAATAGAATCCCATATTCACTGCCTCGGCAAGAGCCAGTGTTTTGGCAGAGTACTTTTAGCAACCATTTTTATTTTATACGCTTCCCAAGCTAAAGAATATTTCTCATACTCACTGGAATACCCCTCAAGAAGATTAGCATGTGAAGCATTGCTAAAAAGGACTAGCTTAATGTATGTATGCATTTCTCCAGATTTAATATTTTATTTGCCCCTAAAACATTTTGTACTTTAGGGTGGTTCATCAAAGTACTTAACTCCAACTAGAATTTGATCTAGTCTGAGTGCACAACCAGTTCAACTGACCAATCAAACCTTGCATTTACTCTGACTCTCTAGTTAAGGTATCATGGGCTGGATTTTTAGAAGCCTTGATGTCAGGATCCATGGTGCGGGGGGCCTGAAGATGGCCCCGGATGAGGCCCGCCACGGACCTCAATGCTGGCAGGGCCCGGCCCGATGCTCCCGGCAGTGGTGAGACACCATGGCTGCCTCCCCGGTGCTCGGTGACGGGACCACAATTTGAATATTTAAATCAATTAAAATAATTTAATTTAAATTAACTTATGTTGCCTCCTGATGCCCCACTGCGATCTTTGGCAGCCGGCATTCCCATGCCTTCAGATCCCCATCCAGGGAGACGAAGTGCAACACTGGTGGGAAAGGGGGAGGAGGTATTTTTGGTGGCGGGGGGTGGGGGGTAATGGGGTAAAATGGGGGGTGTAGGAGATGGTGGGATGGGTTGTAGTTTAAAATTTATGAAGTTTGGGGGGACAAGGTCAGATGGTAAAGGTAAGTGGATTTAGGGGAAAAAGCAAATAATTAATTTAATTGTTATTGGTGGGATGGGAGAGGGGCAAAAGAAATGTTTTTACTGAATTTAATTCATTCTATCTTTAAATATTTAAATTAGTCGGTAGGGCTAACAGCCCTTTAAAAATGACGTCAGCGCCTGCACACATGTGATTGGGGGGGGGGGTGCCGCCCCGGCTATTTAAATGAGCCGCTGCGCTTGGAATTGCGGTAGCTCTTTGGCATGCGGCCCACATGGGTGGGCCACCATTTTTAAAGGTCATTGCCGAGATGGGTGGTGAGTTTATAAAATCCAGCCTCATCTTTCTGTGATGACCTAGGGCTGGGATGGGAGTAACAGTCTGTAAAGAGTATTGTTGATTTAAGTTATTCCAGACTTACCTTGCTTAATATATAAAACAATATATTTAAAAGCCCCATAGCCTGATTCCCAATTTTAAATTCTATTCGAATCTTGTTAATAACACGTTTCTCAAAGTCTGCAATACCATCCCATAAGAAATCATTATCCTGCATCATGAAGATGCCTGGAAGTTTTTCTTTATGCTACCAATAAAACATTGCAGGATTTGTTTTTATTTGGCCACAACCTATTGTCAGCAAGGCAGATCGCACTGAAAAATGCTACATCTTGGAAGCATTGTTCAAGTCATAGACAAATTTGTTCAGTTTCCATAGTTTTCCTTCAGCATCTGCCTCCTCTTTGAGCAGTTTCACAAACACTTCTCTCTGAAAAGTATCGTCCAGCAGAAATGTGGCGTTAGGTGAATTGCTCATTCGGAGATCCGGTGCAGACATGATGGGCTCAATGGCCTCCTTCTGCGGTGTAACAATTCTGTGATTTCTGTGTTTCTCTGATCCCCTTCATCCACCACACCTGCATCTTTTCAAACCTTTTTATTTTCAACCTTTGACAAGTAGGGTGAGCAAATTGTGTAACTCTAAGACAATTTGCTTCTTTTCTCTCTGATTTTTATCACCTGATGCTATTAATATTTGTCTAACACTCTAATGAGAAGCATCAGATTTTGTTAAGGGGATACAATAATGTCCTGAGTAGGTAAAGTGCAGATCAATTGACTTTCCAAAAATCATTGCCTTATCATGTGCTCTGTCAAGATTCATTTGTGTCTTTTTCTTAGAATGTTTACTCAACACCATAGGTATCTCACTAGAGACTATATCAGTATGTATAAAATGGCTTACTCCAGCTATTTTGCATGGAATTACAACTCTCTTTAGTGAACTTAATGTGTTGTTATCACCAAACTTAAAGAAAATAGTACTTTTTTATTCTTTAACCTTGCAATGATCCTCACAGTCAGTGAATCAAGTTAACATTTTAACTAATCTGTCCACATACTGTTAAAGTACAAGTACTATTTCGTACAGCACAGTTAAAGGAGTCCACAGCTAACACAGTCATCACAGGACCAGAACTCCTTGTGACCAGTATAATTTGTTTGGATTCATTATTATATTCCTCAGAATTCTCTTTGTCATGTGTCATTCCAAGGACCGTCTCTTCACTTTGGGCAGTTCATCGCATACTGAAACTGCAAGTCACACCTAAAACATCTATTAACAGCACCTCGGGCATTCCTGGGATTCATTCACCCATTATTGCTGTTCCAATTCAGTCTTCTGCTGTAATATCCAGATCTACTAATGGTACTTTCATCCTCATTCTGTCTGTCTTTAATCCTTCCATTGTATTGACACCTGCATCGGTATCTGGACTATTTCAAAATATGGCAATCATTGAATCTTCTATTCTTTCTGTCATCATGGAATGTCTATTTTGTTCCTTAAAGGCTGAAGGAAATGACTGTTTTCCCAGGATTTTTTTTTCAGGTAGCAGAGATCTGATCCAACAGGACCTCCTTCTTCGAGAACCAAACACCAGCTAGAACCAGTTGCCTGTCCATATGAAACACTTTAGCACTGATCTAGACATCCTCAAATTTAATTTTGTTAATCTTTTATATAATCTGTTAAAGTCTATGATATATTCTTCCAAAGAATGACCATCTGTTTTCCATAATCTATCAAAGTCTCTCCATCCCTCACAGGCATTTAACAGATCATCTTTCTTGTAAATTTCATCCAGGAACTCAAATAGAAGGTCCAAACCTTCATCACTATCCAACTGATGGGCGTTCATCTCAAAAAAATTATTTCTGATTTTACATCTTGTAGGAAACGAACCTCCAAGGCCATATTTTCTTGTCTCTTTGATAGGGATGTAACCCATGTCCACATATCCACTTCATTCTTCCATTGGTCATATTAGAGGGTAATCATACTCTGACAATTTACACTTGCTTTCTGCCATTTTCCAAAATGGCCACTAGGATTTTAGTTTGCTGTCTGAAAAGTTTTTTTAGTTTCCAACATTCACCTTTAAACAAGAATCCTCTGCTTGCAAATTATAGTACAGATAGCCAGGATAGAATAGAACTGGAGCCAATTATTACATACAGAGATACACATCATCTATATCACCTTACCCAACCACCACAGTTTCAATCTGTTCCTCTTTACAGAAACAAAAGTAAGTCCCTAGTTAATGAACACCACATGCATCTAGTATAAAGGGTATAAAAGAAGAAATAATGGGAGCTTGTCAGAAAGGTACCACAGTAATCATGGGGGATTTTAATCTACATATAGACTGGAAAAATCAGATGGGCAAAGGTAGCCTAGATGAGGAGTTCATAGAATGTTTTCAAGATAGTTTCTTTGAACAGCACGTTCTGGAGTCAACCAGAGAGCAGACTATACTACACCTGGTATTGTGCAACGTGGTAGGATCATAATATGATCCTAGGCAGCAGCGATCATAATATGATTGAATTTTACATTCAGTTTGAGGGAGAGAACAGTGGGTCTAAGACTTGTATTTTAAACTTAAATAAGGGCAATTATGAGGGTATGAAAACAGAGCTAGCTAAAGTGAACTGGTAATTTAGGTTAAGGGATAGTTCAATAGAGATGCAGTGGCAGACATTTAAGGGATTTTTCAGAATACATAGAATAGACACATTCCAACTTGAAAGAAAAATTCCAAGGGGAGGATGCAACACCCTGGTTAACTAAAAAAGTTAAAGATAGTATCAAACTTAAAGAAAAAGCATATAATTGCGCAAAGATGGGTGGTAGGTCAGAATATTTGATAGAATATAAAAAACAACAAAGAATGGTTAAAAGGAAGGAAAAATTAGAGTACAAGAGAAAACTAGCTAGAAATATAAAAACAGATAGTAAGAGATCCGATAGATATTTTTTTTAAAGTTAGCAAAGTGGGCATTGGTCCTATAGAAAGTGGATCTGGGGAATTAATAATGGAAAATAAGGAGATGGCAGATGAATTGAACTGGTATTTTGCATCAGTCTTCACTATAGAGGATACAAGTAACATCCCAGAAATAGCTGTAAGTCAGGAAATGGAAGGGAGGGAAGAAAATTACAATCACCAGGTAAGTGGTACTGAACAAATTGTTGGAGCTGTGGGATGATAAGTCCCTGGGTCCTGATGGATTTCATCCTAGGGTTGTAAAAGAAATGGCTAGTGCGATAGTTGATGCGTTGGTTTTAATTTTCCAAAATTCCCTAGATTTGGGGAAGGTTCCATTAGATTGGAAAATAGCCAAAAAGGGAGGGAGACAGAAAGCAGGAAACTGGGCCAGTTAGCTTAACATCTGTCATAGGGAAAATGTTAGAAGCTATCATTAAAGACGTTATAGCAGGGCACTTAGAAAAATTCAAGGTAATCATGCAGAGCCAACATGGTTTTGTGAAAGGGAAATCATGTCTAACCAATTTATTGGAGTTCTTTGAAGAAGTAACGTGCTGTGGATAAAGGGAAACTGGTGGATGCACTGTACTTAGATTCCTAGAAGGCATTTAATAAGGTGCCACATCGAAGGTTATTGCGGAAATAAAAGCTCACGTTGTAGGGGGTAACATATTGGCATGGATAGAAGATTGGCTAGCTAACAGGAAACAGGCATAAATGGGTCATTTTCCGGTTGGCAAGATGTAACAAGTACTGTGCCACAGGGTTCCGTGCTGGGGCCTCAATTTTTTTACAATTTATATAAATGACTTGGATGAAGGAACTGAAGGTATGGTTGCTAAATTGCTGACGACACAAGGATAGGTAGGAAAGTAAGTTGTGAAAAGGACATGAGGAGGCTACAAAGGGATATAGATAGGTTAAATGAGTGGGCAAAGATCTGGCAAATGGAGTATAATGTGGGAAAATATGAAATTGTCCATTTTGGCAGGAAAAATAAAAAAGAAGCCTATTATCTAAATGATGAGAGATTGCAGAGCTGTGAGATGCAGAGGGAGCTGGATGTCCTAGTGCATGAATTGCAAAAGGTTAGTAGTTAGCAAGTAGTTAGGAAAGCTAATAGAATGTTATTGTTTATTGAAAGTGGAATTGGATACAAAAGTAGGGAGCTCATGCTTCAGTTATACAGGGCATTGGTTCGACCACATCTGGAGTACTAAGTACAGTATTGGTCTCCTTATTTAAGGAAGGATGAAAATGTGTTGGAAGCAGTTCAGAGAAGGTTTACTAGAGTAATGCTTGGAATAGGCGAGTTGTGTTATGAGGAAAGGTTGGACAGGCTAGGCTTGTATCTGCTGGAGTTTAGAAGAGTAAAAAGCGCCTTGATTGAAACATATAAGATCCTGAGGGGCCTTGACAGGGTGAATGTGGAAAGGACGTTTCCTGTTGTGGGAGAATCTAGAACTGGGAGTCACTGTTTACCAATAAGGGGCTGCTCATTTAAGACGAGGAGAAATTTTTTCTCTCAGAGGGTTGTGAGTCTTTGGAACTCTCTTCCTCAAAACGCGGTGGAAGCAGAATTGTTGAATATTTTTAAGGCAGAGATAGATAGATTCTTGATAAGCAAGGGGGTGAAAGGTTATTGGGGGTAGGCAGGAATGTGGAGTTAAGGTTACAATCAGATCAGCCATGATCTTGTTGAATGGCTGAGCAGGCTCGAGGGGCCAAATGGCCTACTCCCGCTCCTAATTTTTATGTTTGTAAGTTCGTATGTAGTTAAACACAATAATTAAGAAGAGGGACACATTTGGCATGTGGTCTCCATATTCATTTGCATGCCATATGCATGTGTAATTTGTATACATTTTTTGGTGAAATGAAAAGCAGCATGTGTGAGTGATTTTTGATCACTGTAATACTTTACTTCCTTAGTTACTGAATGGTGGTAGATGTTAATTAAGTAAATACAGATGAGCGAAGTATGTTTACTTGTACTGTATGAGTGTATAGAAAGGGCCTTCCACTAAAATTAGAGCATGTGGCTAAAACACTGTAGCCATACTTATGTTTAGTCTGCAATTTCTACTGGACAGCACTGCCCTAACAGAGCCTGAGGTACAAAACATATTTAAAAATATTTTTTAGGGGCAGGCTTGATGGACCAACTAGTCTTTTCCTGCCCATCATCTTTTTTATGTTTGTACAGTCTATCTGTTGTGAAAAATTGCATATTTGCTTATTTCTGTAAGAGGTGGCTTTGTAGAAACAGACATAAGGTGACATCCAGAGCAGTCCAGGTACCCGATGCTTACTCAAAAAGCACCCTGGAACAAACATGGATTTTAATATGAATCACAGTAGCAACGTATTTCTCAGCATTCTGCTGTCAAACATTCCCTTGTTTGAAGAACTTGATAACATTGGATTGGTGCTGTTAGATGAATCATGAGTACACCTAAAGAAGTGGCTAATGTGCAGCTAAATTTAGGTCTGGTAATTAGAAAATGTAAGTATTTAAGATATGTATGCCATAGAATTGCTGGACAGTGCCAAATAACAACATGGTTATTTCCTGAATCCAAGGGAACTGACAAATTGATAGAAATCCTGTTGCTTTAGGAATTGCAGGTGCATTTCAATGCCATATTGAGTAAACTGATGCAGTCAAACAATCCATCACACACTGCTTTGACAGCTATGTCAACCAAATAGCAGTTTATCCCTGTGATGGTTCTGTTGGGGCTTGAAAGCCACCAGTGCCAAAAAAATGAGAACTATTGTTATTTTGACTGCCAGAAGGATGCCATTGCTGACTGAAGATTGTCCCTGCAACTTGCATAACTTAAAACATTTGCACATTAGATGAACATAGGATTCCAGGCCTGATACAACCTCCAAACATCAGCAGAAAAGGGACATGTAAATAAATTTGATCAATTGGTTTTAATTCACTGTGACAATGCTTCTTTAATGTTTTGTGTTTCATCTTGTATGATTTATCTAATTTTATTTTTTTATTTAGAGATACAGCACTGAAACAAGCCCTTCGGCCCACCGAGTCTGTGCCGACCATCAACCACCCTAATTTATACTAATGCTATACTAATTCCATATTCCTACCACATCCCCATCTGTCCCTATATTTCCCTACCACCTACCTATACTAGGGGCAATTTATAATGGCCAATTTACCTATCAACCTGCAAGTCTTTGGCATGTGGGAGGAAACCGGAGCACCCAGAGGAAACCCACACAGACACTGGGAGAACTTGCAAACTCCACACAGGCAGTACCCAGAATTGAACCCGGGTCGCTGAAGCTGTGAGGCTGCAGTGCTAACCACTGCGCCACTGTGCCGCCGATAAAAAAAATCTCATGGGTGTCATTATTATAAATGTCTCAAACCCTATGTGGCCAGAAAGTGATCAATGACATACCAGTGCGTATATGATATTGCAAAGTTGCACTAGGGGTGGATTTTAATGCGCCCCTCTGGAGTTGGGCTAAGAGGCGGAGGTGCCCATAGACTTGCGACAGAAGGTTGGGGGTTCGGAGGGCCTGTTTCATTCCTGTCGCATCACAATTAAGTTTGGGGGTGAGAAAGACCAAAGACAGCCTTCCCGCCCAGAGGCCAATTAAGGTCCTTAAGTGGCCAATCAGAGCCACTTAAGGGCCTCTTTCCTCTGCCACCGGAATTAAGTCAGCAGCAAGGGAGGTCTCTGCCACATGGGGTGATCGCCCATCAAAACAAGGCGGCCTCCCTGTGAGGTTGGAAGCGGGCCTCCTCTGGGGGCAATATGTGGCAAAGGCCGCATCTCCAGTAACACCCCTCCCCGCCCTTATCACCCACCCTCCATCACCACACACCACCCCCCACCCCCAATCACTGGGGCCTGCTGGACTGGCCCTGGAGACCCCGTCTCACTTAGTTCTGATCTGGTGCTCCAGAGCTGGGCCTGGTCCCAAGTATCTGGTATTATTACACCTGGTGGCACTGCCAATACTACAGTCAGCCCTCTGATTGGCTGGCAGCTCTGGGAGGCAGGATCCCCGTCCTTAAAGGGACAGGGACCCTGGTGTTAGGCAGTTAATTGCCTGAGTGCCATTGAGTTGCACCTGGGGGGCTCCAAAGGGCCGAGGCAGGGTTCCCCTCGCCTTTTTGGCCCAGTGCCAAAGTCCCGCTGGCACAACTAAATTTAGCCCTAGATGTGATTTTTAAATGTGCTGTGCAAGGAGGATTTTTGATACTACTTGCAAGGAAAGAGTTGCCAATTTTGAAACAATGCAGAGTAATTTATGTGCAATAACATAGTGAGTGGAATTTAGTGAGGCCATTTGAAGCAGAAATGGAGGCATGGAGGACCAGAGAATAGCATTAGATGCGTCCGCCTAGATATCCAATGTCATGATGTCAGTTTTGGATTTAGTCAGCGGTGGGAAAGCTTCAAGGCTGTGTCGCAGCCTCGATGTGATGGGACTGCTATTTGAATTGTTGAACAGGTTGTTGTAAATACATTAGCGTGCAACTGATTGTGATTCAATGGGGGGCTTAGAATTAAGTGAACGGTGGGTGAGCCTCACGTGCTTTCGGATGCCCGGCCATTGAAAGGTGGTGGCACCGAGGCGAGACCCCAGTGTTATGATAGGAAGGCAGCCATGACGATAGGGGAATGGAGGGAGCGAATTGTTGGTCTGCAGTGCTACATGAGGTTGTCATTTAAGGGAAGGGGGATATTGCGATAGTGTATTTGTTAGTTTGTTAAATATAATCATTAAGGTATGTTTATGCTAATATGTATATCATCACAGGAAGTAATGCAATATCACGTGATTCAGTTGCCTTACACAGTTGGGCTGAATTTAATGATGGCCCGGAAATGGGCACCATTCTCTTCCGTCACGTGGGCGGCCACCCCACTGTGATCATGCGGCAGGTGGCCATTTTGCATAATGGAGGCCCGGGTCCCCCCAAAAACCTGGTGGGGGTGGGAGGTGAGTTGCCGATTACGGTGCCAGATGACTGCGAGCCAGCTGCTGGCACCCTATTTAAAAGCCTGACAACCCTGCATTCACTCCTGCCTTACAGTCACTAGCAGCTTTCATTTGGCTGGTGAAAATATTACTGAACTGATTCATGGACCCCCAACCACACCCCCCCACCCCCCACCCCTCCCGAGGAGGGCATCAAAAGAGGCCCAAGGCAAGAAACAGAGTGGCCCCACAGTTCAGTGTTGCCTCCCTGAAGATTGTTCTCCAGGCTGCAAGGAAAAGATAGGAGTTCTCTTCCCCAGGGATGGCAAGTAGAGGTCCTCCTGCCTAACCAAGCAAGCCTGGGTGGAGACCTTAGAGGTGATCAGGAGACGTGGGGTCACCTGCCGGAACTGGGTGCAGTACCAAAAGAGGGTCAATGACCTCCTGCATTTGGCCAAGGTGAGTGCTCCATAACCCTCTCATTTCATGGGAGGGTGTGTGACATAGGGAGGGCCGCACTACATCGGAGATGACAGAGGGCCTAAGGTATTACTTCATCCTGACAGATGCGTGGCTGCATGTCGGCCTTCACAGCCTAACCCACATATGTTTGTGTTATCTCATGCAGGTTGGTGTCCGCAGGAGACTCAACTAGAAGGGGGGCAGCCATCGACCTCTGATGAGGAGGACCACTCAAAGGATGCACCATCCCTTGACTCTGCTTGTGGCTGATAGGTAGGAAAGTAAGTTGTGAAGAGGACATAAGGAGGCTACAAAGGGATATAGATAGGTTAAGTGGGTGGGCAAAGACCTGGCAAATGGAGTATAATGTGGGAAAATGTGGAATTGTCCATTTTGACAGGAAGAATAAAAAAGAAGCATATTACCTAAATGGCGAGAGTTTGCACAGCTCTGCGATGCAGAAGGATCTGGGTGTCCTAGTGCATGAATTGCAAAAGGTTAGTATGCAGGTTCAGCAAGTAATTAGGAAAACTAATAGAATGTTATTGTTTATTGTGAGGGGAATTGAATACAAAAGTAGGGAGCTTATGCTTCAGTTATACAAGGTATTGGCAAGACCACATCTGGGGTACTATGTACAGTATTGGTCCCCTCATTTAAGGAAGGCTGTAACTGCGATGGAAGCAGTTCAGAGAAGGTTTACTAGACTAATACCTGGAATGGATGGGTTGTCTTATGAGGAAAGGTTGGACAGGCTAAGCTTGTATCTGCTGGTGTTTAGAAGAGTAAGAGGTGACTTGATTGAAACAAAGAAGATCCTGAGGGGTCTTGACAGGATGGATCCTGCTCCTAATTCGTATGTTCGTATGTATGTATGCTCATATGTATGTCCTGCATCTTCCACCAGTGCAGATACTTACACCTCGGTGGGTTTCCGCTCAGCTGTAGAATCAGGGTCACAAGCTGGTGAGAGCACCACTCACGCCTGAGCAGCAGGCTGAAGCTGAGTCAGCTGAGGCCTCTGACAGTCAGAGGACTGTGGGTGGCCAGGCCCATGCTGAGTCCCAGGCTGATGACAAGCCTCTGGTGTTGGCAGCACAGGGTATGCTGGAGTTGTAGAAAGAGGTAAGGCAATATTTGGCCGAGATGCCAGAGGCAATGCGCAGCCTTGAGCAGACGATGGAGGAGTCCATCCATACCATGAGTGCTGCCATGTCTCAGGCATGTGAGCGCATGGCTTCCTCCATCGAGAGGTTGATGATCCTTGAGGAGAGCCAGATCCCACAGATTCGTGTTGACCTGCACACCATCGCTTTGGCCATGAACGCAGCAGTGGCAAGGCGAGAGAAAGAACAGGAGCCTGGGGTCTTCTCCAGATCCTTGTCCTTCTCGGTGAGCAGGGAGGTTCACATGAGCCTTCAAAGGGAGGGGGAGAGGCTGACCTCCACTTGAGGGGCATCCCCTCAGTGCACTCTGAGTGTGGGCACTGGCTCCTCAGCCCTTGCGTCAGGGAGCCCCGCTCCAGTAGCCATGACATCTGAGGAGAGTCCTGCAACACTGTAGGAAACCGTCAGGCAGACAGAGCCTTCCAGGCCTCAGGCAGACAGAGGATGCCTGTCCAGGTCATCACAGGCCAAGGGTCAGCCTGATCAGCAGCCTGCCTTCAGCCCAGCTTCTGTTGCAGGGATCACATCGTGTAGGAGCACTCACAAATGTATTTCGAAGAGCACTTAGCCACACTTTGCATCTCACAAATGTAGCAAATATGTAACGTAGTGATTAATTAAAAGTTCTTTTGTGGAAATCATTCGCCATCATTGTCTGAATACCATTATGCCTTAATTGTGAGCTGCCGACTTCCTCCTTCCCCCTTAGAGCAATGCCAATGTGATGACAGCCCTCGTTAACATATGTTCTCCCATGGGCACTAGCGCACATTGCAGCCAGTAGCTAATCAGGGAATACAAATAGAAAGTGTTGTGTGTTGTTGTTGTAGTAGTTGTAGTGTAGCTAGGACATTTTAGATAAAGTCTAGGAGTCTAGATTTGGTCAACTAACAACTCTTCATTATATATACATTACTTTTTACACTCTCCTCAAGTGTCCTTAGCTAGCATCCTTTGTGCTGCAACATTCTTCTCCCAAAGCCCATTACTATGTGACTATTATATCATCATCTCTACAGTGGGAGGAGTTGCTCTCACTGTCTCCAACACTCATCCTTACATGTCCCTATACTAAATTTCTCCCCAATTCTTGATCCAACATTTTCTTAAACATATATACATTCCTGACTTAACCTACTACTCTTTCTCCCCCCACCCCCAAGTCTCTGACTTCTATTATGAAAGTGCATCCACTTTTGAAAATATTTTATTTTTTGTGTACTTGTGTTAAAACTGAAAAGATTCCATGGATGTGTTTTTTTAACCAAGTTCACTAACAGGATTTGAGATGTTGTTTGAAAGCCACCTGTGCTGGAGGCCACCTGTGATTTGGGCTCAGAAAATAGCAGGACCTGTGGTGACTTGGGGGAAAATGGTTACAAAAAAGCCACGTGTCGAAGGTTTATGGAGGTCAGGAGGTCGATTCACTATTAGGGGTTTGAACATTGTTTTCAGTTTTAGTTGTGGTATGAACTGTTTGAAGACAGTTGGTGTTTTCCTGCCAAGGAAAAAGAAATCACTCGACTCACCTCCTTCTCTACCTTTCTGAAGAAATCCTGCCAAGATCCAATGTGGGAAAAAATCCCTGGTGCTGTCTAGCTCCTGAGGAGCTGGAATAATCCTGCGATTCAAGTGTGTGCTGGCGAAAAAAACCTTGATGCCACATTTCTCCTAGAAAGCCTACTAGAATAATTCTCGACATCTCCCGAACAGACTGCTTCTGAAACGACACCAGTGACCCGTCTCCGTATACCCAGACGGCAGACCAAAAAAGGGACAACTGACTTCCTTCCATATCTTCTTTCTTTTTTCATCAAGAATTCGCAAGTATTTGGCCAAAGTAGTATTTTTGTCCTTTTTTTTGTAACAGATCTCTGCAAATGAATTTCTGTATTTTTTCCAGTGTGTGTGTGAGTGTAACTGGTGGATTTTTAAAAAGGGAACTTTTATATTTTAATCGGTGTGTTAATGCTTTACTTCCTTGTTGGTTAAGTCTTGTTTTATAATAAATTGATAATTTTGTTGCTTATTAAAGAAACCTGGTTGGTGTATTTTGTTCTGGGATAAAAAAAAAATAGAGTATATAATCGGTTGTATCGGTAACCAGGTAAACATTTAATTAGATGTTGTGACCTATGGAGAAGTGGAACTAGAAAAGACAATGCATTCCTCCTGCATTGGTTGTAACACTTCACAGATTTAGTCTGTTCAGAGGTTTTGCGACCCTCCCCAATCTTGTTCTGGTCTGAGTGGGATGATCAGTAGTCTTGGAATTTGTCGTCGACAGTGCTATCAAGTGGCACTTGCTTCGCAATAACCTGCTCAGTGATGCTCAGTTTGGGTTCTGCCAGGACCACTCAGCTCCTGACCTCATTCCAACCTTGGTACAAACGTGGACAAAAGAGCTGAACTCCAGGGGTGAGGTGAGAGTGATTGCACTTGACATCAAGGCAGCATTTGCCCGAGTATGGCATCAAGGAGCCCGAGCAAAACTGTAGTCAATGGGAATCAGGGGGATAATTCTCCGCTGATAGGAGTCATACCTAACGCAAAGGAAGATTGGTTGTGGTCGATGGAGGTCTATCATCTCAGCTCCAGGACATCACTGCAGGAGTTCCTCAGGGTACTGTCCTAGGCCCAACCACCTTCAGCTACTTTAGCAATGACCTTCCTTCAATCATAAGGTTAGAAGTGGGGATGTTTGCTGATGATTGCACAATGTTCAGCACAATGTTCAGCACCATTTGTGACTCTTCAGATACTGAAGCCGTCCATGTAGAAATGCAGTAAGACCTGGACAATATCCAGGCTTGGGCTGATAAGTGGCAAGTAACATTCGTGCCATACAAGTGTCAGGCAATGACTATCTCAAACAAGAGAGAATTTAACCATCTCCCCTTGACATTCAATGACATTACCATCACTGAATCCCCCACTATCAACATCCTGGGAGTTACTTTTGGACAGAAACTGAACTGGAGTAGCCATATATATACCATGGCTACAAGAGTAGGTCAGAGGGCTAGGTGTCCTGTGGTGAGTAACTCACCTCCTGACTCCTCAAAGTCTGTCCATCATATACAAGCCACAAGTCAGGAGTGTGATGGAATATTTTCCACTTGCCTGGATGGGTGCAACTCCAACAACACTCAAGAAGCTCAACACCATACAGGACAAAGCAGCCTGCTTGATTGGCACCCCATCCACAAACATTCATTCCGTCCACCACTGACGCAGAGTGGCAACAGTGTGAACCATCTACAAGATGCACTGCAGCAACGCACCAAGATTCCGTAGACAGCACCTTCCAAACCTGTGACCTCTAACACCTAGAACGGCAAGAGCAGCAGTTGCATGGGAACACCACCACCTGCAAGTTCCCCTCCAAGCCACACACTGCCCTGATTTGGAACTATATCGCTGTTCCTTCACCGTCGCTGGGTCAAATTCTTAGAACTCCCTTCCTAACAGCACTGTGAATGTACCTACCCCATATGGACTGCAGCAGTTCAAGAAGGCAGTTCACCACCACCTTCTCAAGGGCAATTGGGGATGGGAAATAAATGCTGTCCTAGCCAGTAGTACCCACATCCCATCAATGAATTGAAAAAAAGTCTTCCTTATAAGTCTGGATCACTGACTTGGTTGATATCTGCTAAGGATCATTGTATTCTATTTGCTTTGAGTTTGTTCAACTTCATCTGGGTCTTCCAAATGAATGATTGACTGTTGCTTCAGGGGAATAGGAATAATGTTTCTCCTGTTTCGATGTATGTTTCTTTCAGTTGTGTGAATCACATACTATTTTTGGTAGCTTTCATCTACAAGGCACAAATCAGTTTGTGCGGTATACCACGAATATGATTTTATTTCATGCCTTCTCTTTCTAGGTCACGTAACCACGTAACTCTTTGGCTTTCATTCAGTTTCGGTAAGTCCCTGACACAAAATCTTTTGTTGTAATTTTGAGTTTGTTGCCTTCGATAAGAGTTTTCCAGGTCTCTTACTCTCTCGTAGTTCAGTACATCCAATCCTGGAAGCAACTTTTTAGGCAAAACAGAAAGTTGTGTTCTTGTCTTCCTGCCTATCAGTAACTCTGCAGGTGATAGTCCACACATCAATGGTATAGATCAATAAATTAGAAGTGAGGTTGGAAGGTCTTCATTCTTCTTCAATAAGGACTTCATGGTTCTTACACCTCTTTCTGCTTCACCATTTGACTGTGGATACCGTTGTGAACTTGTGAGATATCGAAATCCCATTCTTGTCACAAACTGCGGGAAATATTTAAATAAAAGCAAAATACTGCGGATGCTGGAAATCTGAAATAAAAACAAGAAATGCTGGAAATACTCAGCAGGACTGGCAGCATCTGTGGGGAGAGAAGCAGAGTTAATATTTCAGGTCAGTGACCCTTCTTCAGAAACTGCTGAAGAAGGGTCACTGACCAGAAACGTTAACTCTGCTTCTCTCTCCACAGATGCTGCCAGATCTGCTGAGTATTTCCAGCATTTCTTGTTTTTATATGCGGGAAATATTTGTTCACAAACTGTGGTCTGTGTCTAACAGTACTTTGTAAGGGATACCATGTGTCACAAAGATGTCTTGTAGAACTCTCAGAACTGTTTCAGTTGTGGTTGAATATAACCTCACTTCTATCCATCTTGAGAAGTAATCAATGTTGATTATGCAGGACTTTCCATTGAATTTGAATAAATCCATACCTAGACGTTGTCAAGGTCTGGTCATAAATTGAGTAGTTAACAGGCGTTTATGCTGCTCTGGTCTTTGTATTGCTCAAATCTGACAGTTCTGGATCACATTTTCGATGTCTTTGGATATTCCTGGCCACCACACTGATGAATGTGCTCTTGCTCTGCACTTCATTATTCTATATGACCTTGATGTAGATGTTCTAAGATCTCCAATCTCACTGAACTAGGAATGACTAGTCTGTCACTATAAACTGGCAATCATCGATAATTGTGAAGTATTTTCTATATTCATAGAAAGTTTTCATTGTTTTCCCAAAAGGACATTCTTGTGGCCACCCTTGTGTGCAGTACTGCCTTATGAAAATATATTCTTCATTTTTTTGGGGGCTTGACAAATTTCTTGCAATTTCTGTGTGCTTGCTGGCCAATTTTGTGTGGTATACTACAATACTACGATAATGATTCTATTTCATGCACAAAATTCACATCTTGTGTCAGTTGGTCTACAGTCGCTCTTCATCGGGTGTCGGCAGACGTTTTCATCGTTCCCTGGACATATACTGTATCATACGTATATCTCATCAATCTTATATGAAATCTTTGGATTCTTGGAGGCATTTTTGCAAACTCCTTTTCACCCAACAAAGGTTTATATGGTCTGTCTCGATGATGACTCTCAATCTGACAAGATAATCAGAAAATTTCTCACATGCCCATGTGACGGCAATTGCTTCTTTTTCAATTACTGCATACCTTGTCTCTGTTGGGCAAAGCTCTAGATGCGTAGTATATTGGCCTTCGAGAACCATCAGGTTGCTCCTGGAAAAGGACTGCCCCTAATCCAGTTGAGGAGGTGTCTGCCGCTATCGTAGTTGGTAGTATAGGGTTATAGTCACCAAGATGTCCTATGATATGAGCATATCGTTAATCTTCCAGAATGCTTGTTCTTGTTGTGAACTCCAACACCACGCTTGCTCTTTTCTGAGTTGTCGTAGTGGTTCTGTTACCTGCGCTAAATGAGGTAAAAACCTTGCTAATTGATTCACCATTCCCAGGAATGTTTGGAGTTGCTGAACAAATGTAGGAGTTGGGAATTATGTAATGGCTCGTGCCATCTGTGGATCTGCCATTATACCTTTAGTGCTTACTATGTGTCCCAAGAAACAAATTGAAGTCTTGGAAAATTCGCACTTCTCGTTCAGAGTTAGCCCTGCTTCTTGAAGTCTCTGTAGAACTGCTCGGACTCTTTGGTCATGTTCCTCTACTGACCACCCATGTACTGGGATGCCATCATGTGACAAATAATTCCTTTATTCCCCTCTATGATGTTAGACATAGATCTTTGGAAGATTTCTGGTGTGGAAGTTATTCCAAACGGTAGCAGATTAAAACAAAACCTGCCGAAAGGTGTTGTAAATGTAGTTAGTAATCTTGAGGTCTCATCTAAGGGAACCTGCCAAAACCCACTATTGGCATCGAGATTGGCAAAGATAGTGCTCTGAGACAATTTCGCTAAGCTGTCATCCACTGTGATTCTTGTGTGCCACTGCGTTAAACCCACACAGATACGTGGAGTTCCACTTTTGTTTCGGGACAGGAACCATGGTCGAACACCACTCCGTTGGGTGTATAACCGGAGAAATGATTCCTCCTCTAGTCATCTCTTCCAACTGATCTACTGATCTTGAACTTTGTTCATCAAGGTATCTTTCTGGGTGTAAAGATGCACACGGGCCTGGCATTGGCCTTAAATATGATTCTATACTCTGTCTTGAGTCTCCTGAGACCTTTGAAAAGTTTTGGGTAGTTTGCTTAAAAGCGACTGTTTACCTGCAGCTGTTTGACTTTGTCAATCTTCCTTGATCAGATGCAGGTCTAAGCACGCTTTTCTACCTAGCAAGGAAAATTCTTGGTTTTGTAAGACATGTAGGGTTTCCATAATTTGTCTCCCTCTATACTGGAGAGCTGCTTGAAGTTTACCCTTCGCTTTCAGTTGGGTCCCACCTGGACCATGCAACAGTGTGTCTGCCGGTTGTAGGCAATGTCTCATCAATCATGGCTCTTGGTCTGACAGAACTGTGACACTAGCACCTGTGTCCAATTTAAAATTCTTTAGGTGTCCGTTTACGTAGATTTCCGCCATCCAAAATCCTTGATTTGGGTCATTAATTTTTCCTAGGAAATCTCCTGGTTCCTTTTCTGCTGCAAGTTAATGAACTTCATTCACCACTGTGTGTGTGAAGGTCTTCTGCTTTCTGACTTTAAGCTTAAGGTGATTTAAAATATTTTCTGGTCATTTTAACCGGTGCCACCATATTGTGTGTTGTTGTTGTAGTAATTGGAGCATAACTAAGGCATTGTAGATAAAGTCTAGGAATCTAGATTAAGTCAACTAATAACTTTATTATATATACATTACTATTTACATCTCCTCAAGCCTCCTTAGCTAGCATCCTTTGTGCTGCTACTCTCTTCTTCCGAAGCCCATTACCATGTGACTATTACATCTATCATCATCTCTACAGTGGGAGGGGTTACTCTCACTGTCTCCAACATTAACCCTTATATGTCCTTATACCACAGAAAGGAGGTGACAGAATGAATGCACTAAGGTGAGTCTTTATTGGATTCTCTGTGAGTGGACATCAGTGTGGCTGGAAACAGGTAATTATGAGGTTGTCTCTTGCCTCTTTTGCACATTGCTCAATCTGTCAGGCTGCTTGCCGCTCTCCCTCCTCCGCGTCCTCCTTGTCAGTGGATGAGTGTCGCTCAGGCATCTCATCGTCACATAAGGCCTCCCCACTCTGCATGCTAGATTATGCAAAGCACAGCAGACTACCAGGATACGCAAGTCCCTCACTGGGGCATACTGCATGGCTCCACCAGATCGATCCGGGCACTGGAATCTCATCTTCAGCAGCCCAATGGCCTTCTCGATGGTTGCTCGGGTGGAGCCGTGGAAATTGCTTTACCTCTCCTCCGCTGCACTGCAAGGAGTCCTTACAGGCGTAAGAAGCCATGTCTTCAATGGGGATCCCTTGTCCCCAAGAATCCATCCCTGACGACAAGCTGTGTCACCTGGTACTGTCAAAGTATGTAGGCATCCTGACTGCTTCCTGGGATCCAGGCACACACCTGCAGGAAACGCTTTTGATGGTTGCAGACCAGTTGAACATTGATGGAATGAAAGCCCTTCCTGCTGATTAAGGTAACTGGCTGGTCTATGAGAGCCTTGATGGCCACATGTGTACAGACTATCACACCTTGCACCTGGGGGAATCCAGTGATGGCACCAAATCTGATGGCCCTCTCTGCCTGACTGTCAGGATTGGTCCGGTAGTGCACATAGTCGCCGGCTCCCTTGAACAGGGGATTGGTCAACTCCTTGATGCAGCGGTGGACGCTGCCTGGGAGACACCACACCTGTTCCTGATGGATCCCTGAAAAGATCCAGATGCATAGAAGCCACGGTAATCTTCAGGGCCACTGGCATTGGGTGAACCCCAAATCCCAGAGGTTGAAACTCATCCTGCAGCATGGCACATAAGTCAGTGATGGCCTCCTTGGAGAGCCTTAGTCTTCGCTGACAGTAGCATTCGGACGTTTGGAGGTAGCTGATCCGAGTCTGGTACACTCTGTGGTGTACTTGAGCCCTTCTGGTCATGGCTAGCTGCTGTTGGTCTTGTTGTGGAACTTCACAGACAGGCACAGCAGCCTGCTGGCCCTCCCTCCATCGAAGGTGCCACATTCTGCCATGGGGGTCCAAAAATACAGGGTCTATGTGACCCATGCCTGGTGACCTGTGGGCCTGCAGAGCGCTGTCGATGCAGAAACGACCCTGCCTTGGTAACTGAGGATTTGACAATTCTCTTGGTGGAGTCGCTGATGGACTTCAGAGCCCAACCTTACAGATGGTCCACCCTCTGTCCTGCCTGACATGTTTCCTCTTAGCTTTTAGAGGGTTCCTGGCCTTTTGAGGCCTTGGTAGGCAGCCCAGCAGCAGACTCCAGACAGTGGGGGTCAGCAGCACAACAGCAGCAAAGTCAGTCAGTGAAGCTTCAGTTTAAGCAGGGCTGGCAGTGCTTTAAATATGGCGCCAGCACCTGAGTTCATCTCCACTGACAACGCCATCTGCGTCTTTCTGCCTGCCCCCCTTTGTCCAATGGGATGGGCCCCTTGCTTCCTGAATTTAAATAGGCCAGCTAGCACATGATCATGGTCGACCAGCCGCACACATTACAAGCGGCAACGGCATCCATTTCCGGGTCTGCCACTGGGACCCACGATGGGCTCACTAATTCATCTCAGTGTGTTGCTGTGCAAATGTTCCAGTGCCTCACTTACAAACAGTGCACGTGTATCAAAATAACAAGCCTTCACGGACCAAAAATAGAAGCTGTTCAGAACAGAATCCATTAGGACTAAAAAAAAAAGATTGACATACACTGTTCCTTGTTTTTCCGGTTTGATGCCGATAATCCTTTCAACTGGCCTTATGTTGTTTAATCTGGGTTACTTTAAAAATATATTCAGTATTGTTCCGCATTTGCCAGGAGATAAGGCTAATTATAGAGTTAGTTAGCCGCCTTCAGGAGACTCCTTTTGTACATTTTCAACTCACAATAGAAGTTTTTTTGTTGCATTCATCGGAGTCACGAGTTAAGATGCAGTCTATAAACAGACATTCTGACCCCAATATTTACTCAGGGCCATGAAGAGGAGGTTTCTCAAACACTGTTGAAATTAACCACAGGATGTCTTTTAAAACTCAGCTGCTTTCCTGCCTGATAGTAAGCCAGATTGGCAGACTGGCTGCCTGTTGGGCAGGAAAGCAGCCAGATAGTGGGAGCCTGGTAAAGAAGTGATCAAGGGTCTGAAGGGGTGATTCAGAGTTTGTGGTAAGTTGGGGTACAGTGGGTGGGGGAGGCAGAGATCAGTGGGGGGAGTCGAGAGTGAGTTGGAGCTTGGTGGGGGTTGCGGCAGACAAAGATCAGGAGGGTCAGAGATTGGTGGAGTCCGAGATTGAAGGGAGAATCCGGGGTTGAGCGAGTGGGGGGAGTTGGAGATTGGGGGGATAGGGGATGCTGGAGATTGGGGGGGGGGGGTTTCTGGGGAGAGTCGGGGATTGGGGTGGGGGATGCTATAGATTGGGGGGTTTCTGGGGCAAGTTGGAGATCGGGCTGGGGGATGGTGGAGATTGGAGGGGTTTCTGGGGGGAGTCAGAGGCAGATCAGAGAGGTTTTACTAGACTAATACTGGAATGGGTGGGTTGTCTTATGAGGAAAGACTGGACAGGCTAGGCTTGTATCTGCTGGAATTTAGAAGAGTAAGAGGCGACTTGATTGAAACATATAAGATCTTGAGGAGTCTTGACAGGATGGATGTGGAAAGGATGTTTCCCCTTGTGGGAGAATCTAGAACTAGGGGTCACTATTTAAAAATAAGGGGTCGCCCATTTAAGATAGAGATGAGGAGAAATTTTTTCTCTCAGAGGGTCGAGTCTTTGGAATTCTCTTCTTCAAAAGGTGGTGGATGCAGAGTCTTTGAATATTTTTAAGGCAGTGGTAGATAGATTCTTGATAAGCAAGGGGGTGAAAGGTTATTGGGAGTAGATAGAAATGTGGAGTAATCAGTTCAGCCATGAACTTATTGAATGGCGGAGCAGACTCGAGAGGCCGAGTGGCCTACTCCTGCTCCTAATTCATTTGTTCCTATGTTCGTATGAGTCGGGGATCACGGGAGTGGGGGATTCTGGTGATCGCGGTGGTTTCTGGGGGAGTCTGGGTTCGGGGGTGGGGGAATGCTGGAGATCGGGATCGGGGGTGGGTGTTTCTGGGGGGAGTCAGAAAGTCGAGCGGAATGCTGTTGGGAGTCAGAGATCGGAAGATGATAGGTTGGCCAACCACAGGGTGTATGGCTTGTTGGACCAGTGAAAAACACTCCTGCTGCTCCCGGCCCACCACTTGTGCTGTAAGGTCACTTAATTACCTCATGGATCCAGCCCTTTTCACCTCTTTTTATGTGTCAGGAATTCCAAGCTCTGGGAAACATGGCCTCCATGGGTTAAAAATAAAAATCCTGTTTAAATGGGGCATGCAGTCTCCTTAAAGCTTTTACCGACTAACCTGCCTCCTGAGAGCAGATTGGTTGTTTGGCCCCTGACCTGCAAACTTTCTCCATTAAAACCGAACCAGGAGTTTTGTGGTTGGGTTTAAGATTTAAAAATGTTTTAATTCCTACTTGCCCCAAATACACCCATCTTTGGGGGGGGGGGGGGGGGTAAAATTCCTCCTTCTGTGTGGACATTCCACAGTGCCAAAAACTGGAAGTTCCCCTTCTCGTGGCTTTATGAATGGAGAGTACTGTCCATTGTTTACCAGAATGGTTCCAGGGATGGGGAATTTTAGTTAAAAGATTAGGTTGGAAGAGCTGGGATTTTCTCCCTGGAGCAAAGGAGATTGGAGATTGAGGGGAGATTTAGTAGAAGATTATGACAGGCTTAGATATGTTAGACAAGGAAAAACTATTCCCATTAACTAATGGTACAAGGACTAGGGGTCACAGATTGAAGGTTTTGGGCAAGAGATGCAGGGGGAATATGAGGAAGCGGGTGGTAATGATCTGGAACCCACTGCCCATAAGGGTGGCAGAAGTGGGACAATCAATGTGACCAAAAGGAAATTGGATGGTCACTTGAAGGAAATAAATTTGCAGGGCAACGGGGATTGAGTGGGGAGTGGGACTGACTGGATAGCTCTGTGGAGAGGCAGCGTGGACTTGATGGGCTAAATGGCCTCCTTCTGTGCTGTAAATGACTCTATGACAATTGTCTCCTGCTTGATAACTTCTACTTCATTTAACTACAAATTACTTTTTAAAATTTGATTTTAATATTTCTTTCTCTATTTGCGACATTATTGAAATGCAAATTTACAATTTCATCATGCCTCCCAAATCTGTGCCCAGCTTTCCTGGAACTCCATATTTGAATCCATCCAATCAGGTTTCCACCCCTGCCACAGTACTGCAGCGACAATCAAATGACACCCTATGTGACAGTAACAAAGGTAAACATCTCTTCCTCATCCTTCTCAACCTGTCTGCAGCCTTTGACATGATTAACTATACCATCCTTCTCCAACGTCTTTCCATAGTCATCCACTTGGGTGAGACTGCACTCACCTGGTTCCATTCTCGTCCATCAAATCATAGCCAGAGTTTAATTTGCAATGGCTTTTCTTCCTGCTCCCCATCATTAACTCTGGTGACGCACAAGTGTCTATCCTTGGCCCCCTCTGATTACTCATCCATTTGCTGCGCTTCAGTGAAATCATCTGTAAACACAGCATCAGATTCCACATGTATGCTGATAATAGCCAGCTCTAACACACCACCTTTCCCGATCTCTCCACTCTCTAAATTGTTATCTGACATTCAGTACTGGATGATCAGAAATTTCCTCCAACTAATATTGGAAAGACCGAAGCCATGGAACTAGATATTATGCTTTCCCTTGTGGTGAGTTTGAAGGCAGGTAGAGCACTTAATGGAGCATGATGTTGGTGTGGCGGGGGCCCTTCTCGCATCCACCCAAATTAAATCTGTGGTCCAATTAAGGGCCTCATCGCTTCGCCGCCGGTATTAGCCTGGCGGCGGGTGAGCATGTTGCCACATAGGCTGCACGACAGGCAAACCCATGGTGGTTGCTTGCTGGCTTCTGGGGGAGTGGGGGGGGGGGGTGGTGTTGTTGTGTGGGTGTCCTTTGTTTAAAGGCACTTAGTGTCTGATTGAGGGTCCTGGCATTGGGAAGGGGGGGGGGGGGGTCCTGGTAAGAGCCACCCCCTGCCCTTGCTCCTGTACCCTTACACCCTGATCCCTCAGTACCTCCACCCACAAAAACCCTCCGGCTATCACTCACCTGTGGCTTGGGTCCATCACCATTCCTGGGCCTTGGGTAGGTGCATTACCAGCAGTAGCCACCACCTCCCTGGTGGCGCTGCTGTAAAAGAGCTGCCGGCTTCTGATTGGCCGGCAGCTCTCAGTGGGTGGGGTCCTTAACCCATGGAAGGCCCGCTGCTGCCCAGTTAAGTCCCTGATTGGCACATGATGTGGTGGGCCTTTACGAAACGAGGCAACTTGGGGCTGTCACTGGCTCTTCAGCCAGTGGCTGAGACCCCTGTCGCCTCGATAAAATATCGCTCATTGTCTTTGGTCCCCATGCAAATTTTGTTCTCGAGCCACTGACTCTATCCCTCTCCCTGACAACTGTCTGTGGCTGAACCAGTCTGTTTGCAAACCTGGTGTCATATTTGACCCTGAGGTAAGCTTTCAATTTCATATCAGTGCCATCTCTAAGACCACCTATTTCCATCTGTGTCCATCTGCGTAACATTCCCAGACGTCCCCAAGCATATTTTTGAAAGTACAATTTTACCTCGTCCGCTCCACAAACTGGATGTCAGCATGTTGCATGGTTAACATGTCGAAGAACCAATAAACGGTGATTCTCTGTTCCTGTTTGAAACTTTCCAACCATTGCAGAGAGAGGCAATGCCTTGAGGTTGGTGGGTGCAGGGGAGGCTATTATTAGGAGGTTATCACTATTATTAGTGTTAACAACATTTAATTTATCACTATTGAAGTGGTCTCCAGTTAGAAACATAGACTCTATGGACCCCCAGGGGGCTGCAGACCCCAGTATGAGAACTACTGCTTCAAACGTCCAAGCACCCCTTCAACATCTCACCATTGGTCCCAGCAATTCATATCTTTACATTCATTATCAAACAATTCACTTGCCACCCAGCACCCAAGAAGGCTCAAGGCAAAAGAATATATTTAACTAAAGAACAGAAACTTAACAACACATAATTTTCTCATTATGTTGTGAAACTACTTTTTGCATTTGTTTCATAGCATGTTGGCATTGCTGGCAAGGCCAGCATTTGTTGCCCATCCCAAATTGCCCTTGAGAGGGTGCAGGTACATCCACAGTGCTGTTAGGGAGGAAATTCCAGGATTTTGATCCATCAACAGTGAAGGAACGATGATATATTTCCAAGTCAGGATGGTATGTGTCTTGGAGAGGAACTTGCAGGTGGTTGTGTTCCCACACTGCCCTTGTCCTTCTAGGTGGAATAGGTCGCAGGTTTGGAAGGTCTTGTCGAAGGAGGTGTGATGAGTTGCTGGAGTGGATCTTGTAAATGGTACACATTGCTGCCACTGTGTGTTGGTGGTGGAGGAGTGAATGTTTAAGGTGGTGGATGGGATGCAGATCAAGTTGGCTGCTTTGTCCTGGATGGTGTTGAGCTTCCTGAGCGTTGTTGGAGCCGCACTAATCCAGACAAGTGCAGAGTATTCCATTCACTCCTGACTTGTGCATTGTAGATGGTGGATAGGCTTTGGGAGTGAGGAGATCAGTTACTTGCTGCAGAATTCCCAGTCGCTGATCTGCTCTTGTAGCCACTGTATTTATGTGGCTGATCCAGTTCTGTTTCTGGTCAATGGTAACCCCCAGGATGTGGATAGTGGGGGATCCTGCGATGGGAATACCATTGAATGTCAAGGGGAGATTGTTAGATTCTCTCATGTTGGAGATCGTCATTGCCTGGCACTTGTGTGGCGTGAATGTTACTTGCCACTTATCAGCCCAAGCCTGAATGTTTTCCAGGTCTTGCTGCATATGGACAGGGACTGCTTCAATATCTGAGGAGTTGCGAATGGTACTGAACATCGTACAATCATCAGTGAACATCCCTACTTCTGACCTTAAGTTGGAGGGAAGGTCATTGATGAAGGAGCTGAGGATAGTTGGGCCTAGGACACTACCCTGAGGAACTCCTGCAGTGATGTCATGGAGATGATTGACTTCCAACAACCACAACCATCTTCCTTTGTGCTAGGTATGACTCCAACCAGTGGAGAGTTTTCCCACGAATCCCATTGACTCCAGTTTTCCTGGGGCTCTTTGATGCTATACTCGGTCAAATGCTGCCATGATATCAAGGACGATGACTCTCACATCACCTCTTGAGTTCAGTTTCTCATCCATGTTTGGACCAAGGCTGTAATAAGGTCAGGAGCCAAATGGCCCTGGTGGAACTCAAACTGAACGTACTAAGCTTTACTCTTCCTTTTCCTACAACTCCTGCATGGTGCAACCCCTGTGCCTTGAGCAGAAGTACAGGCAGGCTGCTCAGATCCCTGCTGTGACTGCTGAGATGCTCTAGGTCAATGTCCTCTAGGTGCATACTCAGGACTCAGCATCTCTGAGAAATCTGTAGGTGGCAATTTCCTGGAATTCCTGCTGCATGTGTGAAGGCCCTGTCAGTGATAAATACATGAATGAGTATGGTCTCCACATCACTGACGGCCAGAAACGCCGAGACTCCACTGATTTCAAGTGCCTCCTCCTCTGCACTTATTAGCAGTGAGACGGCTTGAGGGTCACCTCCGATTCTCTCCCTCCCTGTTGTTTTGTGCTCTCCTTTCCTGCAATGAGGGACTGAGGAGGCCTATGAGTGAGAATAATGACATGTTCAGCTGGTGGATGGAGTGCATCTGGTGAGGGTGACGATGAGGGAGAGGCATGAAGTTGCATAATGTTGAGGGTGGGAGTGGTGGATGGATAAACGGGGATGTGAGGAATTGCATCAAAAGAGAAGGATGATGGGTGTGCAAGGTAAGTGGGTGTGAGGAGTGATGTGATGGAATAGGCTTAACAAGGTAGTGTAAGGGTTGGGGTGATGTGGATAGCACGATGTGGGTGAATATGCAACTGTACTCACCTTTTCTGATCTGGTTAGATCATTAAAGTGCTTCCTGCAATGAATCCATCAGTGTGACACAGATATCCTGGACCATCTCCAGCCATGCCTCTTGGTGTCACAAATAGTTTCTTCCTCCCGTGGCTGGGAAACATGACTTCTTCCTGATTCCTCACTGCCCCCAGGAGCACATCAAGGGAGGCATCATCAAAATGGAGCACAGTCTTTGGGCATCCAGAATCCATTCTGGAAGTTCTTCCTCTGCTACTTCCAGCTCTAAGCTCCTCCAAATTGCACCCTTGGATTGGCCCTTTAAATACTGGCGTTGAGATCATGTCAAGCGGGTCCTTATCATGCCCACTGCCGCTGATTGGATGAGAAACCCGGAAGTAAAATGTTAATAAGGTGGTTGAGTTAAAAATCCACAGACATGCTGAACATACTTCCATGTTTCCCAAGTGATATCAGAAATCCCCCCACCACTAGGCCACACCCCCCGCCCTCCACCCCACCATGTCTCAATGTTAACATCGAGGTTTGAGTGTTACTAACAAACCCCAACCTTAATGCCAACCTTACCTGACCTCCAAGCGAACACATTGCAAAAGCAGCAAATCTGGCAGATTATCTCTTACCTAATCCAGGAGTGTTGATGCTAATCACTGCACCCCTGACAAGGTAATTTACATGGTATGTAAGGGACTGTCTGTCAATGTTATTTTTGGACTTCCAGAGGACAGTTGATAAGGCTCCAAACCAGAGACTGCTAACAAAAACGACGGCACATGTAATTGGAGGCAACCTATTGACTAGGGGAAGGAATTGTTAGGAGGTAGTAGACAGACAGTCGAGATGATGGATATGCACTCCAATTGGCAGGATGTGATAAGTGGTGTCCCCCAGACCTTAGCTTTTCACTATATTTATAGATCACTTAAATGAAGGAATAGAGAGCCATAATGTCTAACGTTGCTGAAGACACCAATTTAGGTGGCACAATAACTAATTGCAAAGGGGCATTGATAAACTAAGTGAAATGGGCAAAACTGTGGCAGATGGTGTTCAATGTGGGGAACTGTGAGGTTGTCTACTTTGGACCTAATAAAGATAGATCAGAGTATTTTCTAAATGGCAGGAACTGTGGAGCAGCGGAGAGATTTAGGGGTCCAAGTACAAACATCTCTAAAAGCTAGTGGACAGGTACAAAAAAAATCTAAAAAGTTAATGGACTGTTGGTCTTTCTCTCAAGTGGGCTAGAATACAAACTGGGTGAAATTATTTAACAGTAATATAAAGATCTGGTTAGACCCCATTTGGAGAACTGCATTGAGATCTGGGCACCACACCTCAAAAAGGATACATTGGCCTTGGAGGGGCACAGCAGTTTCATCAGAATGATAGAGGTTAAAATGTTGGGGAGAATTTTATGCTCTCCCCTGTGGTGGATTTGGATACAGGGAGAACATAAAATTGGGTAGGATGGTGGTGGGGGTGGGTGTGGAGTTCCCGCCACCATCCTGCCTCTGTTGAAATTTTGCCTGGGGTGGAAGGCCTGTGAATGGCCTTCCCACCCTGCTGCCAATTGAGGCCCTTAATCCCAATTAATGGCCTCATCTCGCCCCAGCCGCAATTAGCTGTGTGGCCCTGTTGCCGCATGGGAAGCATGACACAGAAAACTACGCGGCTGCTTCCTGGCTCCAGGGACTAGATGGGGGGGTCCCTCGTTAAAAGGCACTTAGTCCCTGAATGAGAGCCACCCCCTGCCCTTGCTAGTGACCCACCCTACACTCCCCTCCCCATGGCCCCTCCCACAAGACTCCTCCCACCCCTGACCTACCTCTGGCCTGGGTCCAGCACCACTCCTGGGCCTCTGGTAGCTGCTCCTCCAGCAGCAGCCACCACCTCCACAGTGTCGCTGCTCAATGGAAGAGCTGCTGGCCTCTGATTGGCCGGCAGCTCTCCAAGGCTGCAACAGAATCCTTGACCCTGTGGAATAACTGCTTCTGTCCACTTAAGTGCCTGATTGGCTCTAGATTTGGTGGGTCTTCTGGAGAAGAAGCGGCACGGGGATTTCAGCATTGCTTTTTCCAGATGACGAAACACGGTCGCCAGCATAAAATCGTAGCCTTTATGTTTAAAATATATTAAATGTTAAATTATGAGGAGAGGTTGTATAGATTAGGCTGGAATTCCCTTGAATATAGAAAATTAAGGGGTGATCTAATTGAAGGGCTGAATCTTCTGCAACGGGCATAAAAACAGAGGCCCGCACATGTCGCGAAGCCACTGCTACCTTCCGTGCAGTGGCTCATTTAAATAGCCAGGATGGGCAGCCTCCCTGAACACATGGTGAGGGTTGGCTGTCTGTCCCTGGCAGTGGCGTCAGCTGCTTGAGCACAGGCGCTGGCGCCATTTTAAAGGGCTGTTAGCCCTACCGGGAAATTTAAATATTTAGAGATAAAGAAATTAAAAATAAATCAAGATATTTCTTCTGCCCCTCTTCCACCTCCCGATAACAATTAAATTAATTATTTGCCCTCCCCCCAAAAACACTTACCTTGTCCTTCTGACCTTCCCCCCCCCCCCCCCACAAACTGCATGAACTTTAAACTCCAACCCTTCCCACCCATCCCCTACACCCATGATGTTACTTTGATCCCATTCCCACTCACTGATAAATTTACCTCCTCCCCCCTCCCCACCAGCGTGGTGCCTCATTTCCCTGGACGGGGATCCGAAGGCACGGGAGTGACGGCCACCGAGCAGAAGATTGCAGCTCGACATCAGGCGGCAGCGTATCATTTATTCATTCATTTTAATTTATTCAAATATTCAAATGGTGGTCCCGTTGCCGAGCGGCGGGGTGGGGGGGGGGGGGGTCCGCAATGAGGGCTCACCGCCGCCAGTAGTATCAGGCCGGGCCTTCCCGGCGTCGGGGTGCATGGTGGCCCGCTCCCAGATGCATCTTCAGGCATCCCCTGCCACAGACCCCGCCCCAGGGGGAGAACAAAATCTAGCCCAAAGTGTTTAAGATGAATCATAGAACGGTTACAGCGCAGAAGGAGACCATTTGGCCCATCACGTCTGTGCCAGCTCTCTGCAAAAGATTAAAGGATTTGAAAAGGTATATAGAAACTATTTTCTTTGGCAGGGGTGTCCAAAATAAGGGGCATAAACTTAAAATTAGGCTATTTAGGGGTGATGTCAGGAAGTGATTCTTCTTACAAAGGGTAGTGGAAATTTGGAATGTTCACCCGAAAAAGCTGTTGAGACTATGTCAATTGAAAATTTCAAAACTGAGGTTATAGATTTTTATTTGGCAAGGTTATCAACCTTAGCCAGGGTTACAGAACTTTGGTGGGTAGCTGGAGTTAAGCTACAGGTCAAGCATGATATAACTGAATGGTGGAACAAGCTTGAGGAGCTGAATAGCCTACTCATGTTCCTATGTGCCTATCAGCAGACTTACATAAGAACACAAGAAATAGGAGCAGAAGTAGATCATATGGCCCAATCGAGCCTGCTCTGCCATACAATTCGATCATGGCTGATCTTGGGCTTCAATTCCATTTTCCTGCCTGCTCCCTATATCCCTTGATTCCCTGTGAGACCAAAAATCTATCTATCCTAGCCTTAAATGTATTCAATGATGGAGGATCCACAACCCTCTGGAATAGAGAATTCCAAACCCTTTAAATGTAGTAATTTCTCCTCATCTCAGTCCTGAATGATTGACCCCTTATCCTGAGACAGTGTCCCCACTGTTATAGATTCTCCGACGAGCGGAAACAACCTCTCAGCTTCTACCCTATCAAGCCCTTTCAGAATCTTGTATGTCTCAATTAGATCGCTTCTCATTCTTCTGATCTCCAGAGAATATAAGCCCAATTTACTGAGCCTCTCATCATAGGACAATCCTCTCATCCCAGGGACCAGACCAATTTAGTAAATCTTCACTGCACTGCCTCCAGTGCAAGTATATCCTTTCTTAAATGTGGAGACCAAGACTGCACACAGTATTCCAGGTACAGTCTCACCAAAGCCCTGTACAATTTCAGTAAGACTTCTTTATTCCTGTACTCCAATCCCCTTGCAATAAAGGCCAACATGCCATTTGCCTTCCTAATAGTGTGCTGTACCTGCATGTTAACTTTGTGAGTTCCTTGTACGAGTACCCCCAAGTCTCTCTGAACATCAATACTTACCAGATTCACACCTTTTGAAAAATATTCTGCTTTTCTATTTTTATGACCAAAGTGAACAAGTTCACACTTTCCTTCATTATACTCCATTTGCCATCTTGTTGCCAACTCACATAACCTGTCTATATCTCCCTGCAGCCTCTCTACATCCTCCCCGCAGCTTACCTTTCCACCTAGCTTTGTATCATCAGCAAACTTAGATACATCACTCTCTTGTCTCTTCATCCAAGTTATTAATATAGAGTATAAATAGCTGATGCCCCAGCACAGATCCTTGCGGCACCCCACTATTCACAGCCTGTCAACTTGATAATGCCCCATTTATGCCCAAACTCTGCTCTCTGTTAACCAATCCTCTATCCATGCTAATATATTACCCCCAACACCATGAGCCCTTATCTTGCCTATTAATCTTTTATGTGGCAACTTATCGAATGCCTTTTGGAAATCCAGGTATACTACATCTACTGGTTCCCCTTGATCTACCCTACTAGTTACATCCTCAAAAAACTCTAATAAATTTGTCAAACAGGATTTCCCTTTAGTAAAACCATGCTTACATGTTCTAATCATACTATGCTTTTTCAAGTGCATGTTAAGACTTGTTTAATAATAGTTTCCAGCATCTTCCCAATGACTGATGTTAGGCTAACTGGTCTGTAGTTCCCTGTTTTCTCTCTACTTCCTTTCTTGAAAAGCAGTGTAACATTTACCAACTTCGAATATGACGGGACTATTCCTGAATTTAAGGAATTCTTGAAAATCATAGCCAGCACATCCACTATCTCTTTTAGAACCCTAGGGTGTAGGCCATCTGGTCCCGGTGACTTGTCAGATTTTAGTTCCTCAAGTTTCTCCAATACTGTTTCTCGGCTGATATCAATTTCCTTAATTTCCTTACTCTTTTTAGCTCCTAGGTTACTGCCTATTTCTGGTATGGAGCTTGTGTCTTCAACTGTGAAGACAGACACAAAATATTTGTTCAATGCTTCTGCCATTTCCTCATTTCCCATGATAATTTCTCCTGTCTCTGCTTCTAAGGGACCAATGTTTACTTTAGTTACTCTCTTCCTTTTACAATCTGTTTTTATATTGCTGGCTAGTTTACTCTCATATTCTATTTTTTCCCTTTTTATCAACTTTTTGGTGGCCCTTTTATGGTTTCTAAAACAGTCCCAATCCTCAGACTTGCTACTATTTTTTGCAGCATTGTAAGCCTCTTCTTTTAGTCCAATACTCTCCTTAATGTCACGGATGGGTCTTTCTTGACAAGTTTTTGTTTTTGAACGGAATGTACTTTTGTTGAACCCTTTGAATTGTTTCTTTAAATGTTTCCCACTGTTCATTTACCACCATACATTCCAGTCTATATACCCAATTAACCTTAGCCAGATCTCCCCTCATACCTTCGTAATTGGCTTTGTTTAAGTTTGAGACTCTTGTTTGTGATTGAAATATGTCACTTTCAGACTTAACATGAAATTCAATGGTATGATGATCACTATTTCCCAGTGAATCTTTTACTACGACATTTGCTAATTAACCCTGTTTCATTATACAAAACAAAATCTAAGATAGCTTTATCCCTAATAGGTGCTACAACATATTGCTCCTAGAAACTGTCACGAAAACATTCTACAAATTCTTCTTCTAGACCACTGTTGACAATTTGATTGTCCCAGTCTATATGCAGATTAAAGTCCCCCACAATTAATACATTACCTTTTTTACACGCTCCAATAATTTCCCGCTTAATGTTCTGTCCAATAATACAACTACTGTTAGGGGAACTTAGTTTAGTTTAGGCATTGAACCTGGGAATTTTTGGTCAACATAGTTCAGCTACTTACTAGATAAGCTGACTGAGCCATCAAGGTTTAATTACAACAATTATAATATCCAACATGGAAACAAAACATGATTAATGGCCTAGCTATTCTGCATCAAGTTGTACTGTATCAGAGGCAACTCTTGGAGCTATATGAGCTGTCAGCTGTTGTATGATTGCCTTTAAGAGTGATATCCCGCTAAGATCTTAGTATGCTAATGAGCTAAGTACCAGGACATAGTCATGTGACTCAAAGCCTGAGTCACTCTGCAACTGCAACACATGGAGGAAGGTTCTGTAAATAGTTTGCTCTGTACTGTATATAATAGTTTAGCTGTAATAAACCTGATAGAGATCTTCAACCAACTTGACTCCATGCATCTCATTTATGTTGCATCAAACAACATAAAGAACCCATTATATAGTGGCAGCGGTGATGAGAAGACCAAGTCTAAGTTGAAAACCATGGGTAACACTGCCTATTTATGTTGTTACTGAATTGGGGAAAGCAGATTTCTGAATGTGGGTGCTTAAACACAATCACTGATGGAGCTCTGATCACCAAGCTCCAACTATCAATGAAATCTCTAATAATAGATAAGAAGTGATGGAGTTTCAGCTCATTTCTACCATTCCATATTTAAGGATTGACCATAACTGGGGACAGGGGTCATGCGTGGAGATGCTGAGGCAGATGGAAAACCATCAGACCTCTGCAGTGTGAGGCCTGGGGGAGTTTAACCCAGACTAACCCACCAGGAAGCGGCAGTTGGCTGACAGGCAGGAATGGGATTCCATTGGCAGGAGGTTGCTGCTGGAGATATGAAGCAATGGACCCCGGCGCTTGTGGTTGGCGGGGGGATGGGGGGTGGTTTATTGGGAAGGCTTCATGTTCAGGGGAGTGAAACCCAGGGCATGGGAGGCCTAAGGTTTCCTTGTGGAACCAAGAGGAGCATGCATGCTTTTCCTGTTCCATAAGGAAACTAGAAAAAATAAAATCCATTCATCTTTCTGGGCCTCTTCTGGCCCCAGATCTTCTTGCTGTTAGGTTGGCCTAGGAGGGAAGGCCCACGCAGAACTCCTGTTAAAACTGCAGTCATGACCTATTGATGTCATCTGCATATTTAAAGAATAACTGCACTGTCTTCCGGTGGGTATCCCTCCCACTTGCTTAGATGAGCAGGTTAATAACACAACCCACATATATTTATCTTAAAATGTAAATTGAACTGCTGTTATTTAAATGGCAAGGTTCAACACTGCCTAACTTAATTTAAAATATGTAAAATGTACTCTGGGTGGGGGACTTCAATGTCCATCACCAAGAGTGGCTCAGTAGCACCACTATTGACTGAGCTGGACGACTCCTAAAGGACATTGCTGCTAGACTGGGTCTGCGGCAGGTGGCGAGGGAACCAACAAGAGGGAAAAACATACTTGACCTTGTCCTCACCAATCTGCCTGCCGCAGATGCATCTGTCCATGACAGTATTGATAGGAGTGACCACCGCACAGTCCTTGTGGAGACAAACTCCCGTCTTCACATTGAGGATACTCTTCATCGTGTTGTGCAGCACTACTGCTGTGCTAAATGGGATAGATTTAGAACAGATCTAGCAACGCAAAACTGGGCATCCATAAGGTGCTGTGGGCCATCAGCAGCAGCAAAATTGTATTCAACCACAATCTGTAACCTCATGGCTTGACATATCCTCCACTCTACCATTACCATCAAGCCGGGGGATCAGCCCTGGTTCACTGAAGAGTGCAGGAGGGCATGCCAGAAGCAGCACCAGGCTTACCTCAAAATGAGGTCTCAACCTGGTGAGGCTACAACCCAGGACTACTTGCATGCAAAACAGTGGAAGCAGCATGCGATAGACACAGTTAAGTGATCCCACAAACAATGGATCAGATCCAAGCTCTGCAGTCCTGCCACATCAAGTTGTGAATGGTGGTGGACAATTAAACAACTAACTGGAGGACGTGGCTCCACAAATATCCCCATCCTCAACGATGGGGGAGCCCAGCACATCAGTGCAAAAGATAAGGCTGAAGCATTTGCAACAATCTTCAGCCAGAAGTGCCGAGTGGACGATCCATCTCAGCCTCCTCCTGAAGTCCCCAGCATCACAGATGCCAGTCTTCAGCCAATTTGATTCACTCCACATGATATCAAGAAACGAATGAAGGCATTGGATACTGCAAAGGCTATGGGCCCTGACAACATTCCAGCAATAGTACTGAAGACATGTGCTCCAGAATTATCCGTGCCCCGAGCCAAGCTCTTCCAGTACATCTACAACACTGGCATCTACCCGGCGATGTGGAAAATTGCTCAGATATTGCCCTGTACACAGCACAATCATAAC
Organism: Heterodontus francisci; assembly: GCF_036365525.1. Taxonomy (NCBI): domain Eukaryota; kingdom Metazoa; phylum Chordata; class Chondrichthyes; order Heterodontiformes; family Heterodontidae; genus Heterodontus; species Heterodontus francisci. The sequence goes on along the minus strand of NC_090376.1, from coordinate 90,806,834 downwards.
TCAGCCAATTACTGCCCCATTAGTCTACTCTCAATCATCAGTAAAGTGATGGAAGGTGTCATCAACACTGCTATCAAGTGGCACTTGCTTAGCAATAACCTGCTCAGTGACGCTCAGTTTGGGTTCCGCAAGAGCCACTCAGCTCCTGACCTCATTACAGCCTTGGTTCAAACACGGACAAAAGAGCTGAACTCAAGAGGTGAGGTGAGAATGACTGCCCTTGTCAGCGAGGCAGCATTTGACAAAGTATGGCTTCAAGGAGCCCGAGCAAAACTGGGGTCAATGGGAATCAGGGGAAAATTCTCCACTGATTGGAGTCATACCTCGCACAAAAGAAAATGGTTGTGGTTGTTGGAGGTCAATCATCTCAGCTCCAGGACATCACTGCAGGAGTTCCTCAGCTGCTTCATCAATGACCTTCCTTCAACCATAAGGTCAGAAATGGGGATGTTCGCTGATGATTGCACAATGTTCAGCATCATTCGCAACTCCTCAGATACTGAAGCAATCTGTGTAGAAAAACAGCAAGACCTGGACAATATCCAGGCTTGGGCTGATAAGTGGCAAGTAATATTCACGTCACACAAGTGCCAGGCAATGACCATCTCCAACATGAGAGAATCTAACCATCTCTCCTTGACATTCAATGACATTACGATCACTGAATCCCCCACTATTAACATCCTGGGGGTTACCATTGACCAGAAACTGAATTGGGGTAGCCATATAAATACCGTGGCTACAAGAGCAGGTCAGAGACTAGGAATCCTGTGGCGAATAACTCACCTCCTGACTCCCCAAAGCCTGTCCACCACCTACAAGGCACAAGTCAGGAGCATGATGGAATACTCTCCACTTGCCTGGATGGGTGCAGCTCCAACAGCACTCAAGAAGCTCGACACCATGTAGAACAAAGCAGCCAGCTTGATTGGCACCCCATCTACAAACATTCACTCCCTTCACCACCGATGCACAGTGGCAGCAGTGTGTAGCATTTACAAGATGCACTGCACCAAGACTTATTCGACAGCACCTTCCAAACCTGCAACCTCTACCACCTAGAAGGACAAGGGCAATAGATGCATGGGAACACCACCACCTGCAAGTTCCCCTCCAAGTCGCACACCTTCCTGACTTGGAACTATATCACCGTTCCTTCACTGTCGCTGGGTCAAAATCCTGGAACTCCCTTCCTAACAGCACTGTGGGTGTACCTACCCGACATGAACTGCAGCGGTTCAAGAAGACAGCTCACCACCACCTTCTCAAGGGTAATTAGGGATGGGCAATAAATGCTGGCCTTGTCAGCGATGCCCATATCCCATGAATGAATAAATAAGTGTGCATTTTACAAACTTCAAAAATAGGAGGAAAAGGGTGGTAATGTTTGGTAGTGTTGTCATTCTTACTATATCTTTACTGACTTTAAAAGCAATAGTATTAATACTATTAGATGGTTTAGATGAATAATAAGCACATGGAGGCATACTTTACGAATATTCTTGACCTGCTGTAGTTTTAATGTTTGAAGTGACAAAAAAGGTGCAAATGGTATGCACTTGCTGATAACGCAAGTTTGATTACTTTCCTGTCTCTTGCTACTCCCAAGTAAGGAATGTCCGTACACAATAAGTTTCTATAATACAATAATCCAGTGGCTTTGCCTACAGTGAGGCAGAAGTCACACTGTTTTATGATGCCAGGAGTGCTAGACAATGTAACACACTAATTTTTCAATATGAAGGACAGCCATCTCCATAACTTCCCTTTTAATAGTGAGCTGTAGAAAATCAATATGTACCACCTTGCTGGATTTGTGACTCTCTAGTCGATTGTGCTACGGGCCAAGCTCTCTATACAAGCTTTTCATGTCAGTGGCCTATTGAAATGGTGTGGTGGGGGGTTGGGTGGTGGTGTTGAGGGATTCAAGTTAGAATATTTGGCATAACACTAACATAACACCTCTGAGTTGCCAGCACAAGGTAGCTTGCAGCTTAGGGCTGTTCAATCTCATTTTGCTGGACTCACAAAATCAGGATTACAGTATGTTATCCTATAATCCCACTAAATTGTATGTGGTGTTGAACATGGTTATATGTTTTTTTTTGCATAGCAACGTAGTTAGGAGGGAAGCTTCAGAAAGCTGCTCTAAAGAGCCATTTAATGGCCAGAACACTCAACTTCATTGTGACAGCCAATATAGCAAAATAGGGTGGGAAATATTGACAGAAAGGTATGACCAAAAATTGTGACAACTAAAAATAATGGTTTGTGAACAGGAATTATGCATAGCATGCAAACTGCTTAATATTATTAAGGTAGTTGGCCTCCTTTGGAATCGCTCATGGACAAAAAAAGGTGTCATTTTTTCCTGAGTGCAGAATCTAGACTGACAGTTCAGTGTGGTATTCAGGGAGTGCTTCACTGCCAGAGGTGTTGTACTTTGGATGAAAAGTTAAACTGAGATCCCATTTGCCTAATCTCTCTGTGTCTTGACTCTTGTCCATTCTTCGTGATCATTCTTTGTCTAAATCTCTCCTTTGGCTCCATTCCCTCTGTATCTTCTGTCAGACTCTTGCATATGTTTGTTTACTGATGTACTCAGTTTCTATGTCTTAAGTATGTTAGAGCCCAGAATATGCAACAAGCTGGAAACCAACATGTAGGAACCTAGTTGATTTTGTTAACTGTTTTATTTCCTCAGGCACCAACTCACTCCTCTTCAGGACTCCTGTAATCACGCTGTCCTCAAAGAAACAACGACCCATCTTTGTTCTATCATTATTGCCTTATCTCTAACCTCCCTTTCCTCTCTCAAATCCTTGAGTATGTGATTGCCTCCCAGCTCCCTGCCCACTTCTGTTGAAACTCCCTTTTCAAATCCCTTCATTCTGGGTTTCATCCTACTAAACCACCAAGACAACAGGAGCCAAAGTCTCAAAATTAAATCCTCCATGACTGTGGTGTGTTGTCCTTCCTGGTCTTTCCACAGCACCTGATACATCAGGGGAGGCGGTAGCGTAGTGGTAATGTCACCGGACTGGTAGCCCAGAGACCCAGGCTAATGCTCTGGGGAGGTGGGTTTGAATCCCACCAGGGCAGATGGTGAAATTTGAATTCAATTAATAAAATCTGGAATTAAAAAGCTAGTCTACTGTGACAATGAAGCCATTGTTGATTGTTGTAAGAACCCATCTGGTTCACTAATGTCCTTTAGGGAAGGAAATCTGACGTCCCTACCTGGTCTGGACTACATGTGACTCCAGATCCACAGCAATGTGGTTGACTCTTAAAAATGCCCTATGAAATGGCCACTCAGTTCAAGGGCAATTAGGGATGGGCAATAAATACTGGCCTAGCCAACGACACCCGCATCCCATGAACGAATAGAAAAAAACAACTTGCATTTATACAGCACCTTTAACTTGAAAAACATCCCAAGACATAGTTGACCATGGTGACCTGCACCTCCTTTCCAAGAATGTTTCACTCCAGAGTGAGTGATATTTGATAGGCCACTCAAATCCAAGTAACTGCATATACGAACATACGAATTAGGAACAGGAGTGGCCACTTGGCCCCTCGACCCTGCTCCGCTATTCAATAAGATCATGGCTAATCTGATTGTAACCTCAACCCCACATTCCCACCTACCCCCGATAACCTTTCACCCCCTTGTCTATCAAGAATCTATCCACCTCTGCCTTAAAAATATTCAAAGACTCTGCTTCCACTGCCTTTTTTAGGAAGAGAGTTTCAAAGACTCTCAACCTTCTGAGAGAAAACATTTCTCCTCATCTCTGTCTTAAATGGGTGACCCCCTTTTTTAAACAGTGACCCTTAGTTCTAGATTTTCCCACAAGAGGAAACATCCTTTCCACATCCACCCTGTCAAGATCCCTCAGAATCTTATATCTTTTAATCAAGTCCCCTCTTACTCTTCTAAACTCAGCGGCTACAAGCCTAGCCTGTCCAACCTTTCCTCAGAAGACAACCCACCCATTTCACGTATTAGTTTAGTAAACCTTCTCTGAACTGCTTCCAATGTATTTATATCCTTTCTTATATAAGGAGACCAGTACTGTACACAGTACTCCAGATGTGGTCTCACCAATGCCCTGTATAACTGAAGGATAACCTCCCTACTTTGGTATTCTATTCCCCTCACAATAACCGATAACATTCTATTAGCTTTCTGAATTACTTGCTGTACCTGCATACTAACCTTTTGCGATTCATGCACTAAGACACCCAGATCCCTCTGCATCTCAGAGTTCTGCAATCTCTCACCATTTAGATAGTATGTTTCTTTTTTATTCTTCCTGCCAAAATGGACAATTCCACTCGTTACATCTTGCCAACCAGAAAATTACCCATTTATTCCTACTCTCTGTTTCATTTGATGTGGCACCTTATCAAATTCCTTTTGGAAATCTAAGTTCAGTACATCCACCGGCACCCCTTTATTCACAGCATATGTTACTTCTTCAAAAACCTCCAATAAATTGGTTAAACATGATTTCCCTTTCACAAAACCATGTTGACTCTGCTTGATTATCTTGAATCTTTCTAAGTGCCCTGCTATAATGTCTTTAATAGCTTCTAACATTTTCCCTATGACAGATGTTAAGCTAACTGGCCTGTAGTTTCCTGCTGGCTCCCTCCCTTTTTGAATAAAGGCGTTACATTGGCTATTTTCCAATCTAATGGAACTTTCCCCGAATCTAGGGAAATTTGGAAAATTAAAACCAACGTATCAACTATCTCACTATCCACTTCTTTTAAGACCCTAGGATGAAGTCCACCAGGACGTGGGGACTTGTCATCCCTCAGCTCCAGCAATTTGCTCAGTACCACTTCCCTGCTGATTATAATTTTCTTGAGTTCCTCCCTCCTTCCACTATGTATCCTCTATGGTGAAGACTGATGCAAAATACCTGTTCAATTCATCTGCCATCTCCTTATTTTCCCTTATTAATTCCCCAAAGTCACTTTCTATAGGACCAATGCTCACTTTGTTAACTCTTTTTTAAATATCTAAACTCATACTATCTGTTTTTTATATTTCTAGACAGCTTTCTCTTGTACTCTAATTTTTCCTCTTTATTAATCTTTTAGTCATTCTTTGCTGCTTTTTATATTTTGTCCAATCTTCTGACCTGCCACCCAACTTTGTACAATTATATTATTTTTCTTTCTGTTTGATACTATCTTTAACTTTTTCAGTTAACCACGGATGGTGGGTCCTCCCCTTGCAATCTTTCTCGTTGGAATGTATCTATTGTATATGTATATAAACTGATATAACTACACTTGTGGTTTCAACAAAGGTTTCTACCAAAGTCTCCCTTTCATTAAAAAAAAACCACACAAGATTCCCTTCCTCAGAGTTTTATTGTTGCTGGTGATGCACACAACACTGAAATTACTTTTACAGCAGCATGAATCGATAGCAAAGCTCTGCTCACTGGGCCTCTGACAGCTAGCGACATTTCTAAGCTGCGAAAACAGCTGAGAGTAGAAACTGAAAGGGATGGTCCATTAGACCATGTGGATTATGTTTGAATTTTAAGTTTGAGTTTAAAAATTTGGCTATGCAACTGATGCAAGTCAAAAGAAGGACAAAGTGGTGTAAGACATCCTGGCACACAGGAAAAAAAAATGGAGAGGTGACAACTACTGTACTGCAGTTAAGTGCTCATCTCATATGTCGCTGCTTTTCATGGAGACAAGCTGTGCAATACGATAACAAAGTTTGAAAGTACCACCCAGCACCTCCGGGCCCTGTCTCGGCACCGCCCCCTGGCGGTTCCGGCGGAGAATCGGCACCGCCCCCTGGCGCTTCTGGTGAGGACTCGACAACGCCCCCTGGCGGTTCGGACAGGAACTTGACAGCGCCCCCTGGCGGTGCCGGCGGGAGCGGCGTTTGTTTACCTCGCGGTGGTGCTTGGGTAAAGATGGCTGCCAGCAGCAGTCGGCGCTGCAGTGACTGATTCGGGAAACTTCTCATTACTCATCCTGTGAGCGGTCGGCATGGAGAAAAGCGCCAGTTACGATAGTATTGGATCCAAGCTGTCGCTGCAGAGAAGCGGCTCCGAGTCGAGGCCGCCCAGCACTGGATCAATTAGCAGGTGTGTTCCGGAGAGCGGCTCCTGCGAGATAAAAACTCCGAGGCAGCAAAATGAGAGGGGGGAAAGAGCGGGAAGCGAGAGGTGAGGGAGGGGGGAACCGAGAGGTGAGGGAGGGAGGGAGGGGGGGGGGTCTGGAACCGAGAGGTGAGGGAGGGAGGGGGGGGGGGTCTGGAACCGAGAGGTGAGGGAGGGAGGGGGGGGGGGTCTGGAACCGAGAGGTGAGGGAGGGAGGGGAGGGGGGGGGGGGGTCTGGAACCGAGAGGTGAGGGAGGGAGGGGAGGGGGGGGGGGGTCTGGAACCGAGAGGTGAGGGAGGGGGGGTGTCTGGAACCGAGAGGTGAGGGAGGGAGGGAGGGAGGGGGGGGGGGGTCTGGAACCGAGAGGTGAGGGAGGGGGGGGTCTGGAACCGAGAGGTGAGGGAGGGAGGGGGGGGTCTGGAACCGAGAGGTGAGGGAGGGAGGGAGGGGGGGGGGGGTCTGGAACCGAGAGGTGAGGGAGGGGGGGGTCTGGAACCGAGAGGTGAGGGAGGGAGGGAGGGGGGGGGGTCTGGAACCGAGAGGTGAGGGAGGGGGGGGGTCTGGAACCGAGAGGTGAGGGAGGGGGGGGGTCTGGAACCGAGAGGTGAGGGAGGGGGGGGGTCTGGAACCGAGAGGTGAGGGAGGGGGGGGGTCTGGAACCGAGAGGTGAGGGAGGGGGGGGGTCTGGAACCGAGAGGTGAGGGAGGGGGGGGGTCTGGAACCGAGAGGTGAGGGAGGGGGGGGGTCTGGAACCGAGAGGTGAGGGAGGGGGGGGGTCTGGAACCGAGAGGTGAGGGAGGGGGGGGGTCTGGAACCGAGAGGTGAGGGAGGGGGGGGGTCTGGAACCGAGAGGTGAGGGAGGGGGGGGGTCTGGAACCGAGAGGTGAGGGGGGGGGGGTCTGGAACCGAGGTGAGGGAGGGGGGGGTCTGGAACCGAGAGGTGAGGGGGGGGGTCTGGAACCGAGAGGTGAGGGAGGGAGGGGGGGGGGTCTGGAACCGAGAGGTGAGGGAGGGAGGGAGGGGGGGGGGTCTGGAACCGAGAGGTGAGGGAGGGAGGGAGGGGGGGGGTCTGGAACCGAGAGGTGAGTGGGGGGGGGGGGTCTGGAACCGAGAGGGGGGGGGGGGGTCTGGAACCGAGGTGAGGGAGGGGGGGGTCTGGAACCGAGAGGTGAGGGGGGGGGTCTGGAACCGAGAGGTGAGGGAGGGAGGGGGGGGGTCTGGAACCGAGAGGTGAGGGAGGGAGGGGGGGGGGTCTGGAACCGAGAGGTGAGGGAGGGAGGGAGGGGGGGGGGTCTGGAACCGAGAGGTGAGGGAGGGAGGGAGGGGGGGGGTCTGGAACCGAGAGGTGAGTGGGGGGGGGGGGTCTGGAACCGAGAGGGGGGGGGGGGGTCTGGAACCGAGAGGGGGGGGGGGGGTCTGGAACCGAGAGGTGAGGGAGGGGGGGGGGGGTCTGGAACCGAGAGGTGAGGGAGGGGGGGGGGGGTCTGGAACCGAGAGGTGAGGGAGTGGGGGGGGGGTCTGGAACCGAGAGGTGAGGGAGGGGGGGGGTCTGGAACCGAGAGGTGAGGGAGGGAGGGAGGGGGGGGGGTCTGGAACCGAGAGGTGAGGGAGGGAGGGAGGGGGGGGGTCTGGAACCGAGAGGTGAGGGAGGGGGGGGTCTGGAACCGAGAGGTAGGGGAGGGAAGGGGGGGGGGGTCTGGAACTGAGAGGGAGGGGAGGGAGGGGGGGGGGTCTGGAACTGAGAGGGAGGGGAGGGAAGGGGGGGGGGGGTCTGGAACCGAGAGGGGAGGGAGGGGGGGTTGGTGGAACCGAGAGGTGAGGGAGGTGGTGGAACTGACAGGTGTGGGGGGGAGCCGAGAGGTGAGGGAGTAGGGGGGGAGAGAACCGAGAGGTGGGGGGGGGGGGGGGGGAGAACCGAGAGGTGAGGTGAGGGGGGGTGGGTGGGAGAACCGAGAGGTGAGGGGGGGAACCGAGAGGTCAGGGAGTGGTGGTGGTGGGGGGGGGGGGGGGGGGGAACAGAGGTGAGGGGTGGAACCGAGAGGTGAGGGGGGGAATCGATAGGTGAGGGAGGGGGGGGGAAGCGAGAGGTGAGGTGGGGGAGGGGGGGGGAAGCGAGAGGTGAGGGAGGGGGGTGAAGCGAGAGGTGAGGTGAGGGAGGGGGGGGGAAGCGAGAGGTGAGGGAGGGGGGTGAAGCGAGAGGTGAGGTGAGGGAGGGGGGGAAGCGAGAGGTGAGGTGAGGGAGGGGGGGGAAGCGAGAGGTGAGGTGAGGGAGGGGGGGGAACCGAGAGGTGAGGGAGGGAGGGAGGGGGGGGGTCTGGAACCGAGAGGTGAGTGGGGGGGGGGGGTCTGGAACCGAGAGGTGAGTGGGGGGGGGGGGGGGTCTGGAACCGAGAGGGGGGGGGGGGTCTGGAACCGAGAGGTGAGGGAGGGGGGGGGGTCTGGAACCGAGAGGGGGGGGGGGGGTCTGGAACCGAGAGGGGGGGGGGGGGGTCTGGAACCGAGAGGTGAGGGAGGGGGGGGGGGTCTGGAACCGAGAGGTGAGGGAGGGGGGGGGGGGTCTGGAACCGAGAGGTGAGGGAGGGGGGGGGTCTGGAACCGAGAGGTGAGGGAGGGGGGGGGGTCTGGAACCGAGAGGTGAGGGGGGGGGGTCTGGAACCGAGAGGTGAGGGAGGGGGGGGGTCTGGAACCGAGAGGTGAGGGAGGGAGGGAGGGGGGGGTCTGGAACCGAGAGGTAGGGGAGGGAAGGGGGGGGGGTCTGGAACCGAGAGGGGAGGGAGGGGGGGGTCTGGAACTGAGAGGGGAGGGAGGGGGGGGTCTGGAACTGAGAGGGAGGGGAGGGAAGGGGGGGGGGGTCTGGAACCGAGAGGGGAGGGAGGGGGGGTTGGTGGAACCGAGAGGTGAGGGAGGTGGTGGAACTGACAGGTGTGGGGGGGAGCCGAGAGGTGAGGGAGTAGGGGGGGAGAGAACCGAGAGGTGGGGGGGGGGGGGGGGGAGAACCGAGAGGTGAGGTGAGGGGGGGTGGGTGGGAGAACCGAGAGGTGAGGGGGGGAACCGAGAGGTCAGGGAGTGGTGGTGGTGGGGGGGAACAGAGGTGAGGGGTGGAACCGAGAGGTGAGGGGGGGAATCGATAGGTGAGGGAGGGGGGGGAAGCGAGAGGTGAGGTGGGGGAGGGGGGGGGGAAGCGAGAGGTGAGGGAGGGGGGGGAAGCGAGAGGTGAGGTGAGGGAGGGGGGGGAAGCGAGAGGTGAGGTGAGGGAGGGGGGGGGAAGCGAGAGGTGAGGTGAGGGAGTGGGGGGGAAGCGAGAGGTGAGGTGAGGGAGGGGGGGGGGAAGCGAGAGGTGAGGTGAGGGAGGGGGGGGGAAGCGAGAGGTGAGGTGAGGGGAGGAGGGGAACCGAGAGGTCAGGGAGTGGTGGTGGGGGGGGGGGGGGGGGGAACAGAGGTGAGGGGTGGAACTGAGAGGTGAGGGGGGGAATCGATAGGTGAGGGAGGGGGGGGAAGCGAGAGGTGAGGTGAGGGAGGGGGGGGAAGCGAGAGGTGAGGGGGTGAGGGAGTGGGGGGGAATCGAGAGGTGAAGGGGTGAGGGAGGGGGGGGAATCGAGAGGTGAGGGGGTGAGGGAGGGGGGGAATCGAGAGGTGAGGGGGTGGGGTGGGAATTGAGAGGTGAGGGGGTGAGGGAGGGGGGGGAATCGAGAGGTGGGGTGAGGGAGGGGGGGGAATCGAGGGGTGAGGGAGGGGGGGGAATCGAGAGGTGAGGGAGGGGGGGAATCGAGAGGTGAGGGAGGGGGGGAATCGAGAGGTGAGTGGGTGAGGGAGGGGGGGAATCGAGGGGTGAGGGAGGGGGGAAACCGAGAGGTGAGGGGGGGGGGGAAACCGAGAGGTGAGGGAGGGGGGGGAATCGAGAGGTGAAGGGGGGGGGGGAATCGAGGGGTGAGGGAGGGGGGGGAATCGAGAGGTGAGGGGGTGAGGGAGGGGGGGGGAATTGAGAGGTGAGGGGGTGAGGGAGGGGGGGGAATTGAGAGGTGAGGGGGTGAGGGAGGGGGGGGGGGAATTGAGAGGTGGAGGGGGGGAATCGAGAGGTGAGGGAGGGGGGGGGAACAGAGAGGTGAGGGGGTGAGGGAGGGGGGGGGAACCGAGAGGTGGGGGGTGGGAGGGGGAGAACCGAGAGGTGAAGGAGTAGGGGGGGGGGAAATTGAGAGGGGAGGGGGTGAGGGAACCGAGAGGTGGGGGTGGGGGGGGGGGGGTGGTGGAACCGAGAGGTGAGGGAGTGGGGTGTGGGGGGGGGAGCCGTGGTGAGGGCAGCGGAGAGGGTGAGGTGAGGGGGGGAAAGGTAGAGGCGAGGGGTGGGGAAGGGAGAAGCGAGAGGCGAGGGGTGGGGAAGGGAGAAGCGAGAGGCGAGGGGTGGGGAAGGGAGAAGCGAGAGGCGAGGGGTGGGGAAGGGAGAAGCGAGAGGCGAGGGGTGGGGAAGGGAGAAGCGAGAGGCGAGGGATGGGGAAGGGAGAAGCGAGAGGCGAGGGATGGGGAAGGGAGAAGCGAGAGGCGAGGGATGGGGAAGGGAGAGGCGAGAGGCGATGGAGGGGGGCAAGCGGGAAGCGAGGGGGGTGAAGCGAGAGGTGAGGGGGGGGAAGCGAGGTGAGGGAGAGGGGGTGGAAGCGAGAGGTGAGGGGGGCGGGGAAAGCGAGAGGTGAGGGGGGCGGGGGATGGGAGGGGTGGGGGAGGGGGGGAAGCGAGGGGTGGGGGAGGGGGGAAGTGAGAGCTGAGGGGGGGGAAGGGGAGGGGGAGGGAAGGGTGAGGGAGGGGGAGGGAAGGGTGGGGGAGGGAAGGGAGAGGTGAGGGAGAGGGGGATGGGAGAGGTGAGGGAGGGGGGGAAGCGAGGGGTGGGGGAGGGGGGAAGTGAGAGCTGAGGGGGGGGAAGGGGAGGGGGAGGGAAGGGTGAGGGAGGGGGAGGGAAGGGTGGGGGAGGGAAGGGAGAGGTGAGGGAGGGGGGGAAGGGAGAGGTGAGGGAGGGGGGGAGGGGAGGGTGAGGTGAGGGAAAGAGAGGAAAGGTGCGGGAGGGGGCGGAGAGGGGAGGAAGCGGAGCCGAGCTGAGGGGAGCGGGGAGGGGTGAGGGAGGGAAGGGAGAGGTGAGGGAGGGGGCAGAGAGGGAGAGGTGAGGGCGAGGAGAAGGAAAGGTACGGGTGGAGAGGGAGCGAGGGAGAGGTGAGGGAGGGGGCGGAGAGTGAGAGAGGGGGAGGTGTGGGGGGTCGGAGGAGGAGGTGTGGGAGTGGGACAGAGAGGGGGAGGGGGAGGTGAGGGGGGGCGGGGAGGAGGGAGGGTAGGGCGAGGGGGTGAGTGGGGGAGGGAGCTCGGGGAGGAGGGAGGGAGTGGAGATGGCAGAGGGGAGGGCGGGGGGAGGGGTTGGGTGGATGTGGGGAGAGAGAGAGAGGGCGAGAGGAGGGGAGAAGAAACAGGAATGGCGAGGGAGGGGGAGCCTGGGGAAGGAGGGGGTGGGGGAGAGGGAGGAGTGAGCTGGGGGAGGGAGGGGATGAGAGGAGTGTGGTAGCAATGGGAAGAATGGGGAAGGAAGGTAAGAGGAGGGAGGGGAGCAAGAGGAGGAGTGAGAGGGAAAGTAGGATGAGAGGAACCAGGGAGAAGAGAGAGAGAGGGAGAATGCAGGAGGAGAGAGGGGGAGCAATCACCAGTACCTCATACTATGTTTGGTTGTAAATCTTTTGACTGGCTTAGCTTTAAAAAGTTGAGCTTGGTGGCCATCTACTATTGTCCTATATTTATTTGGGTGACTTATTTTGCCCACTCTGCTTCCTCACTTGAGATGTGGGTATTATTTATTGTGTCTGTTTTGTTACCGTAGCTGGGATAAGCTAATTCATAAGTAAGCAGCAATGTAACATGGAACCATCCTGGCTTGTATGGCATAGCTGCTGACCAGGTGGTGTTTATCAGTCATTGGTGGAAGTTCAACTGAATTAAAATTGATTTGTCTTGGTATAGTTTGAAATACTGTAAAGGTTATCTGATTAGCTTTGTGAGTGCATTCTGTTGTACGTAAACTAACCTATGAACCTGAGAAAGAATTAGAAGCCGACCTTGGCATTGAAATGATATTTGAGTTGTGCGATTTACTCATGATTTTACTTTTGGTGTATTCTGTTGAATGTTTTTTATAGTTGTGTGTATCTGACTTGATATTTTACTTAGAATAACAGTTGTGTTGAAATGTGTTACTTTTCTAGTGTGTTAGAAAACTTTAGATATGAATCCATATGCAAGAAGCAGTTTCAATGCCATCTTAATCGCAAGATGGTCTTGGAGCCTGTAATTTGTTCTTGACTCATAACCGTGTGTAATTCATAATTTTTAGTACTTTGAAGAGTTCAAAGTTTTTAGAATGTCCTTTGGAAGACAGTGGAAAGCTTTAAATTCTGTGATAGGCGTTTTTGTCAGTTTTGATGACATCTGGGGGCAACTTCACATTTGGCACTTGTGGCAGACTTTGCCTTCCCAGAGTCGACTTGTTAGCCATCATGAGAACTGCAGCAGATGATCTCATCTGACCTCACCAAAGTTTTGAGGCTGCATTCCCATCATCTCTCGCAGATGGAAAGATGCCAATCAATCAGGTGACATCTGAGATACCTTTACATTGCCTAATATATCTGGAATGATAAATGTTGAAAACATTCGATTAGAATACTAGAACAGAAAGACAAAGGTTGTTTGTATTTCAACAGCTCACAAGCCTATTTGCATTCAATGGAAGGATGTGTTCGAAATGTTTGCAATTTTGCCATTTTAGAGCCTATTTCTTCAATGTGAATGTTTGTAGCTGAACACCTCTTCCATCATTAATCAACAGAATTGCATTCAGATTGCAAATTCTTATCAGCTTTTCCTGTTGTCTTGAATTCTCTTGCGCTGTCAAGTCTGTGTCCTTGATTTTGAGTAATTCTTGTAGTGGGCTTGCTCTCCCTTTTTGTATTCCTGTTCTATTACAGAACCATAGAAAAATTATGGCACAGAAGGAGGCCATTCAGCCCGTCATCTGTGCTGGCTGAAAAAACTAGCCGCCCAGTCTAATCCAATCTTCCAGCACCTGGTCCATAGCCTTGCCGGTTACAGCACTTCAGGTGCATGTCCAGGTACCTTTTTAAAAGAATTGTGGGTTTCTGCTGCCACCACCATTCCTGGCAGTGAATTTCAGACACCCATCACCGTCTGGGTGAAAAGGTTTCTCATGTCCCCTCTAATCCTTCTACCAATCACCTTAAATCTGTGCCTCCTAGTAATTGACCTCTCCGCTAGGGGAAACAGGTCCTTCCTGTCTACTCTATCTAGGCCCTTCATAATTTTGTACACCTCAATTATCACCCCTCAACCTCTTCTGTTCTCAGGAAAACAACCCTAGCCTATCCAGTCTTTCCTCAGAGCTGCAACTTTTGAGCCCTGGCAACATTCTTGTAAACCTCGTCTGTACTCTCTCCAGAGCAATTATGTCCTTTCTGTAATGTGGTGACCAGAACTGTATGCTATACTCCAACTGTGGCCTAACCATCGTTTTATACAGTTCCAGCATTACATCCCTGTACAGCTTTTGAATTCTATACCTCAGCGAATAAAGGAAAGCATTCCAAATGCCGCCTTCACCACTCTATCTACCTGTCCTGCCACCTTCAGGGACCTGTGGACATGCACTTCAAGGTCTCTCACTTCTTCTACCCCTCTCAATATCCTCCCGTTTATTGTGTATTCCCTCGCTTTATTTGCCCTCCCCAAATGCATTGCCTCACACTTTTCTGGATTGAATTCCATTTGCCACTTTCCCACCCACTCAACCAAACCATTGATATCTTTCTGGAGTCTACGGCTATCTTCACTATCAACTACACGGCCAATTTTTGCGTCATCTGCAAATTTCCCAATCATGCCTCCCACATTTAAGTCCAAATCATTAATATATGCCACTAACAGCAAGGGACCCAACACTGAGCTCTGTGGAACGCCACTGGAAACAGCTTTCCATTCACAAAAACATCTGTCGACTACTACCCTTTGTTTCCTGTTACTGAGCCAATTCTGGATCCAACCTGCCACATTCCCCTGTATCCCATGGGCTTTCATTTTACTTACCAGTCTGCCATGTGGGACCTTGTCAGATGCCTTACTAAAATCCATGTAGACCACATCCACTGCACTACCCTCATCAATCCTCCTTGTTACTTCCTCAAAAAATTCAATTAAGTTAGTAAGACATGACCTTCCTTAATAAATCCATGCTGACTATCCCTGATTAATCCGTGCCGACTATCCCTGATTAATCCGTGCCTTTCTAAGTGGCAGTTTATCAAGTTCCTCAGAATAGATTCTAACAATTTATCCACCACCGAGGTCAGACTGATTGGCCTATAATTATTTGGCCTATCCTTCGCACCCTTTTTAAACAATGGTACAGCGTTCGCAGACCTCCAATCGTCTGGTACCTCTCCTGTATCTAGTGAGGATTTGAAGATGATCCTCAGTGCATCCGCTGTTTCTTCCCTGGCTTCCTTTAACAACCTGGGATGCAATCCATCTGGCCCTGGTGATTTATCCACTTTCAAAGATGTCAGACTCTCTAGTACTTCCTCTCTCACTATGCTTATTGTTACTAATTTTTAAAGGCAAAGTTTGTTTTTTCATAACTCTTCAGGGTTAGTCCATGAATGTTGTATCATCACACTTCCGATGTGCGTGACAGTAACAAACAATGATATTGCCGTTGAATGTCAAGGGTGGATGATTAGATTCTCTGTTGTTAATGACCATTGTCTGGCACTTGTGTGGTGCGAATGCTATTTGCCGCTGATCAGCCCAAGCTTGTATGTTGTCCAGGTCTTGCTGCATGTGGATATGGACTGCGTCAGTATCTGAAAAGTTGGGAATGGAACTTAACACCCTGCAATCATTAGCGAACATCCCCACTTCTGAGTTTATGTTGGAGGGAAGGACATTGAAGCACCTGAAAATGTTTTGACCTAGGATACTACCTGTTGTACTTTTTTTTAAAAATTGAAGCTTAAAGGTACAGAGGCATAATGGTTATGTTACTGGACTAGTAATCTAGAGAGCTGGACTAATGATCCAGAGACATGAATTCAGATTCCACCACGGCAGCTAGAGAATTTAAATCTACTTAATTAAATCTAGAATAAGAAGGTTTTATCAGTAATGGTAACTATGAAACAATCAGATTATTATAAAAACCCATCTGTCTCAGGGAGGGAAATCTGCCACCCTTACCCAGTCTGGCCTGTATGTGACTCCAGTCCCATAGCAATATGGTTGACTCTTAACTGTCCTCTGAAATGGTCTAGCAAGCCAGTTGTATCGAACTGTTATGCAAAACTCTAATAAGAATAAAACTGAATGGACCAGGCGGCGGACACAATAAAAGCGCACACAACCTAGTTGATTCTGCCAAGTCCTCCTTTCTAACATCTGAGGACTTGTGTCAAAATTGGGAAAGCTGTCCAACAGACACCCTCATCTACAAGCAGAGGGGGAGAGGGAGCAGAAATTTGCAGCCCATGTCACTGCTATTATGTTGACTACGAAATTCTGTCCAAGGGCATCGCCAATCTGGTCAAGGGCAGCAAATGCATGTGAACACCACCACCTGCAAGTTACCCTTCAAGCCACACGCCATCCTGACTTGGAACTGTATCGCTGATCCTTTACTGTTGCTGGGTCAAAATCCTGGAACTCTCTTCCTAACAGCACTGTTGGTGTACCTACACCCCAAGGACTGCAGCGGTTCAAGAAGGTAGCTCATCACCTTCTCAAGGGCAATTGGGGATGGGCAATAATGCCAGCGATGCCCGCATCCCATGAATGAATGTAAAAAAAGTATGTCTAGAAAGCCATGCAGTGTTTTTTGTTGAGGTTCATCCTAAGCAGCACTGTAACGCAGGACTCTGTGCTCTATTCGCTGTTCCCAAGGGCGCACATTCTGTTCCCAAGGGTGCACATTGAGACAAACACTAACTCCTGCTGGAGGGCCTTCAACTTGGTGAAAGGCACACTTTGGTGTACCCGAAACCTGTTGGTTTCCAGTGCAAGGTGCTGTCCACAACCTAGTGTTGCAGACTGGCAAATTCCAAGGTCTGGGACTACGTGTTGAGGGATGCACTAGAGCTTGGGGCAGCTGATGCAAAGGCTCAATGGGGAAAGGCGACAGTCTAAGGCCCTCCTGCCAAATTAAACTGAGGGGCTGGAACCCATGCAAAACCCATTGGGTGAGCCATATGTATCAGGAAATTTGGCATGAAATGTAAATTGTCAATGTAACTTGTAATTGTAAGTGTAGTGAGGCACCACAGCGTGTCATGTACTGCATTGAAAGAAATTAGCTGTATTGTACTGGTATGTAATGCCATATTTGAATTGTAATGCATGTACTTTTACAAATTTTAAAAATAAAGTATATTTTTGAAAAAATATTTAAGATAACAGTGGCAGCCAAGTTTAATCTAGGCCTAATTTTAAATCTCATTGAAGGAATCATTATTAGATAGCATCAAAACTTCTCTACGGTCATCTCTGTCAACTGATTTACATTGTCAGAATTTAAGAATTAAAATTGAAAATATGATCTAGGTGGTTATCTAAATTACTGAGCCAATCAAGAATGTGACTAGGCTGATTGACACATTGTTCAAGGTCAACCTGATCAGAGAGTGAAAGTGGAGGCGCTGCTGATGGTGAATATTGAAGTTGCCAAGAATGATGATTTCAGTGGAGGGGCAGTTAGAATTGACAGAACTGATTTTATTTTGGTAAGAAAAGTTGAAAAGCTGTAGAGCTATCAAGATTCGAAGAATGATATATGGTAGATAAATTTGGTCGAGCAAGGGAGAGAGAATTGTAGCTACTGGAGGTTGAAGTAGGCCAATTCATGGGAACTAAGATGAGTAGCAGGTTTGTTAAAATGAGCACAAACATATCCTGTATAGTAGAAAGAGTAAGCGGTTAGAAGAAAGAATTATAAAGGTGAAATTTCAATAAATATTAGATCTGGATGAAATAACTCAAGATGCAGGATTGTGTTTTCACATGATACCAAGAACATTAAGTTCCAAATGAAGAAAATAATACTGAAGTTTAATAAGGATATTGCGAATGTTTTATGTATGGGCCCCAAACATTGGGCAGAAATGATAGGTTGAGTTAAATGTGCAGGAATTCCTTTTACCCACTTTCCAGCTTAAAGAAAACAAGGTACAAAACACCTCCAAGGGTTCCCTGATAGTCTAGTGGCCTTACCCATCAGCTGGTTCCATGTTTGATCCCAATTTTCTGCTGGTTCAGTTGATTTGATATAAAGCAGTAGTTGGAGTGTTGCAGTCAGGGGAAAACCACCCAGGGTTCCTGACTAATTCAGTGAACCTTGCTGGAAAAAGCAGGCGTGTGGACACTGGATGAGGTTGGGCCCTAACTCAATTTTGATGCCCTCTTCACATAGAGTTATACTTCATAATCACAAACATGAAGAAAGGTCACTTGAGCAAGAGGCTGGAGGGTTGCCCCATGTTTGTGGAACTGCAGCTTTTTTAGTGTGAGTAGAAAGTATTCTGTATGCTTCCTTGTTAGGTTATACAAAAATGTTAATATCCTGTGTGTGTGAGGGATTAGCTTTTGTGAAATTACTTAGATCTTTTTAACACACAGCCAGCATTTGTTGTCAATCTCTAGTTGCCCTTGAGAAGGTGATGGTGAACTGCCTTTTTGAACTGCTGTACTATCTGTGCTGAGTTACTTCCATAGTGCTGGTTGGTAGGGAGTTCCAGGATTTTGACCTTGTGACACTGAAAGAACAGTGATATGTCAAATTCAGATGGTTTGTGACTTAGAGGTGATGGTGTCCTCATGCACCTTCTGTTTTTGTCCTTCTCTTTGGTAGAGGTGGTGAGTTTGTGAGGTGTTGCAGCCTTGGCGAGTTGCTGCCGTGCATCCAGTAGATAGCACACACTGAAGCCATGGTATGCTGATGGAGGGAGTGGCTGTTTAAGGTGGTACATGGGTTGTTGATCAAGTGAGCCACTTTCTCTTGGGTGGTGTTGAGCTACTTGCATTGCTGCACCCAGCAAGGCTTGTGTTCCATAGATTGTGCTCCATGATACTCCTGACTTGTGCCTTGTAGGTGGTATAGAGCACTTGGGGAGTCAGGAGGTGAACAATATCTAACCTCTGACATGTTCTTGTAGCCATAGTATATATGTGGCAGGTCCAGTTTAGTTTTTGGTCAATGGTGATCCCTCAAGATGTTGATGGGGGATTCAGCAATGGTAATTCCATTGAACATCATGGGGAAGTGGTTAGACTTGTTGATTAGGCTCATGTTAGAAATGGTCATTGCCTGGCAGTTGTGTGATACAAAATGTTCCTTGCCACTTATCAGCCGAAACCTGGATGTTATCCAGGTGTTGTATGCGAGCATGGATTGCTTCATTGTCTGAGGAATTGCGAATGGAACGGAACACTGTGTCGTCACCAGCAAACATCTCCAATTCTGACATTTAGAACATCATAAATAGCGGGAGTCGGTCAGTTGGCCCTTTGAGCCTACTTTGCCATTCAATATGAACATGACTGATCATCTTTATAATTTATGGTGAAGGGAAAGTCATTGATGAAGCAGCTGAAAATGGTTGGGCCTAGGATACTGCCCTAATGTTCCAATGTAATGGCCTCCAACTGTACAGTATTCATTTGAGACCACTGTACCTGCTTGGTGTAGCATGCGCTGTATGTCACTAGAGGGAGTCAATAAAGTTAGTTTACAACAGCAGTCCAGAAGGTAGTGCCGTATGTTTCTTCCAGAGATTTGCAATATCAGATCTACAATGTGAGATCTCACAATGACTCTGAGGATAGAATCTGCATTTACGTTATAGCTAGGTATAATTCGCTTACTTTCAGTCGTGAACTCCAGGCAATGCAAGTTGTCAAATATGGACAGTATTGGGATTTTTGTGCAGCAGGCCTTGAATCATTGTGCAGATAATGCAGGACAGCCAATTTGTCTCCTGCACCAATGCAACAGTAGTTTGGTCTGCTTAAAACCTGAGAAGAATTTTATAGCAGGATTGTAGCATCCCACAAAATGTACATTTGTTTCTTCCACCTATAGTTATTACTTTTGACGACATCTGTGTGATTGTGCCTGTGGAACGCTATCCTGGATCCTTGATCACGCACTATCGCTGCACTGGCAATCAAGATGGTGACGGCTATGCCCAACCGATCACGTTTTGATTTGCAGTCCGTGCCCTCAACTGTGTTCCCATGTTGGCAGAAGTGGTTGCGACAATTCGAGGATGCATTGTTGGGCTTTGAATCACTGATAAGAAAAAAAAAGGTCTTATTTCTGCACTATGGAGTTGAAGGTTTGAAAAATATTTTTGAGACATTTATGCCTGTGCAAGATGATAATGACTCAGCAAAAATGCACCAACAACGTATTTCATGCCCAAGAAGAATGCAATATATGAAACAATTATTTTCCAACGAATCAAGCAAGAAACCAATGACACAATTGATCAATATTTTACACAATTGGAACAACTGACAACCAAATGTGACTTTGTGGAACGGGAAATCAAAACACAAATAATTGAAGGTTGTCTGTCTGGTGAAATGTACAAAAAAGCACTTGAGAAAGACAGAAAGCTGTCAGGGCTGCTGTAGTTAGCAAGATCACTATACCTTTCAGAGTCCAGAGCTGCTGAAGTTGAGGCTGCCAACAGCAACTGCCACTTCAAGCTCAACTCCTATGAACCTGTGTTTACTGCTCATTCTGCCAGGCAACTACCTGCAAAACAACAGCAGCAATCTCACAAACAGGATCATGACTAGTTCAAGCAATGCTTCCACTCTGGTGGTACTTATCCAGACCAGACTGTGTGCCCTGCTGCTGGCAAATGCTGTAAAGCCTGTACATAACATAAGAACATAAAAAAAGGAGCAGGAGTAGGCCATTCAGCCCTTCGAGCCCTCTCCACCATTTGGTGAGATGGTAGCTGATTATCATCTTCAACACCATTATCCTGCACTCTCCCCATATCCCTTGATGTTTTTAATATGTAGCGATCTGTCGATCTCAGTCTTGAACATACTGAGCCTCCACAGCCCTCTGGGGCAGAAAATTCCAAAGATTCACCACCCTCAGTGAAGAAATTTCTCCTCATCTCAGTCCTAAATGGCCTGCCCCTTTTTCTGAGACTGTGTCCTCTGGTTCTGGACTCCCCAGCCAGGGGAACCATCCTTCTTGCATCAACCTTGTAAGGACCTGTAAGAATTTTTTTATGTTTGAATGAGATCACCTTTCATTCATCTGAACTCCAGAGAATAAAGGCCCAGTCTATTCAATCTTTCCTCATAGGACAGTCTTTCCATTCCAGGAATTAGTTTTCTGAACCTTTGTTGCACTCCCATTTGGCAAGTATATCTTTCCTTGGGTAAGGAGACCAAAACTGCACACAATACTCCAGGTGCGGTCTCACTAAGACTCTATATAATTGCAGTAAGGCATCTTTACTCCTATACTCAAATCCTGTTGTAATGAAGGCCAGCATACCATTTGCTGTCTTAATTGCTTGTTGTACCTGCATGTTAGCTTTCAGTGACTCATGAACAAGGATACCCAAGTCCCTTCAGAAATTCAACACTTCCCAGCCTCTCTTCATTTAAGCAATACTCTGTTTCTGTTTTTCCTACCAAAGTGGATAACCTCATATTTCTTCACATTGTATTCCATCTGCCAAATTTTTGCCCACTTGCTTAGCCTCTCCAAATCCCCTGGAAGCGTCTTTGCATCATCCTCACAACTGTCATTTGCAGCTAGTTTTGTCATCTGCAAACTTGGAAATATTACATTTAATCGCCACATCCAAATCATTGATATAGATTGTGAATAGCTGGGGCCCAAGCACTGATACTTGCAATACCCCACTAGTCACAGCCTGCCAATCTGAAAATGACCCTTTTATTCCTAATCTAGTCAACCAGTTCTCAATCCATGCCAGTATATTCCCCCCAATCCCATGTGCTCTAATTTTGTATACTAACCTCTTGTGTGAGACCTTATTTGAAGCTTTCTGAGAATCTAAATATACCACATCCACTGCTTCCCCCTTATCTATTATAGTTACATCCTCAAAAAACTCCAACATGTTTGTTAAACCTGATTTCCCTTTCATAAATCCATGTTGACAATACCAAATCCTATCATTATTTTCTAAGTGTCATGTTATCATATCCTTTATTATAGATTATTATAGATTGGCAGGATCCCCAAAGACACATTGTACAGCGAGCTCGCCACTGGTATCAGACCCACCGGCCGTCCATGTCTCCGCTTTAAAGACATCTGCAAACGCGACATGAAGTCCTGTGACATTGATCACAAGTCGTGGGAGTCAGTTGCCAGCCTTCGCCAGAGCTGGCGGGCAGCCATAAAGGCGGGGCTAAAGTGTGGCGAGTCGAAGAGACTTAGCAGTTGGCAGGAAAAAAGACAAAAGCGCAAGGGGAGAGCCAACTGTGTAACAGCCCCGACAAACAAATTTTATCTGCAGCACCTGTGGAAGAGCCTGTCACTCTAGAATTGGCCTTTATAGCTACTCCAGGCGCTGCTCCACACAGCACTGACCACCTCCAGGCGCTTACCCATTGCCTCTCGAGATAAGGAGGCCAAAGAAGAAGATTATAGATTCTAGCATTTTCCTCATGACTGATAGGCTAGCAGGTCTGTAGTTCCCTGTTTTCTCTCCCTCCTTTCTTAAATAGTGGGGTTACAGTTGCCACCTTCCAATCTTCAGGAATCATTCCAGGGTCTATAGAATTTTGAAAGATGACTATCAATGCATCTACTATCTCTACAGCCACCTCGTTCAACACTCTGTGATGTACATAGTCAGGTCCAGGGGATTTATCTACTTTAAGCCCCATTAATTTCTCTAGTACTTTTTTTTTACTAATATCTTGCAGTTCCTCGTTTACATTAGTGCCTTGATTCTCCATTATTTCTGGGAGGTTTTTTAGTATTTTCCTCTGAAAACAGACATGAAGTATTTGTTTAGTTTCTCTGCCATTTCCTTATTCCCCACAATAAATTCTCCTGACTCTGCTTGTAATGGACCCACATTTGTCTTTGCTAATCTTTTCCTTTTTGCATACCCATAGAAGCTTTTACAGTCCATTTTTATGTTTCTCACTAGTTTACTATCATATTTATTTTCCCTTTCTTAATTTTCTTGGTCCTCCTTTGCAGAATTCTGAAATGCTCCCATGCTTACCATTTTTATTGGCAACTTTACATGCCACTTCTTTTGCTCTAATACAATCCTTTATTTCTTTCATTAGCTGCGTTTGGATCACTTTCCTCGCTGGGTTTTTGTGCATTAAAGGAATGTACTTTTATTGTAAACTATGTGTTAGTTGTTTAAATGTTAGCCATTGCCTGTCGACCATCATATCTTTTAACGTAGTTTCTTAATCCACCATGGCCAATTTACCCCTCATATCTTCATAGTTTCCTTTGCTTAGATTTTTAGATCCTAGTTTCTGATTGAACTGCATCACTTTCAAAGTTAATGTAAAATTCTATCATATTATGGTCACTCTTTCCTAAAGGCTCCTTTACAACAAGATTATTAATTATCCCTTTTTCATTGCACAATACTAGATCCTAAATAACCCATTCCCTAGTTGGTTCCTCAACATACTGCTCTAGAAAACTATCTCGCATGCATTCCAAGAATTCGTCGTCCACAACATTAATAATAATGTTTACCCAGTCTATATGTAGATTGAAAACCCCCATGATTACTGTATTACCCTTGTTACATGCACCTTGAAGTTACTGATTTATATTGTGATTTACATTACCACTGTTTGGTGGCCTATAAACAACTCTGACCAATGTTTTCTGGCCCTTGCTGTTTGTTAGTTTCACCCAAACTGATTCTATGTCTTCATCTTTAGAACTAAGGTCATCTCTCACTACAGTAATAATTCCCTCTTTAATTAACACAGCTACCCATCACCTTTTGCCAGCTTCCTCTCCTTCCTGAATGTCTCATACCCTTGGATATTCAGGTCCCAGCTTTGGTTTCCTTGTAGCCACATCTCTACAATAGCTATCAGGTCATACATATGAATTTCTATTTGAGCTAACAATTCATCTGTTTCATTGCGAATGCTGCGGGCATTCAGATACAGATCCCTTAATTCAGTTTTTTTTTGACAGTTTTTGTAAACGCTGGCCCTATCTCCTGGAACACTCCTAAGTTTGCAGTCACTGTCCCTTCCTGCCATTCTCTGATCATCATTACCTTTATTGCTATCTTGATCTATTGCCTTGTCATTTCCCTTTAGTTTATACAATCTTCAACTACATGATCCCTTCCCCACCTCTCTATTTTGTTTAAAGCCCTAACTACTTTGCTGGTTATAAGACTCGCTAGAACACTGGTCCCAGAACGGTTCAGGTGAAGTCCATCCCAACGGTACGACCTCCATTTTCCCCAGTGCCAGTGCCCCACGAACTGGAACTCACTTCTCCCAAACCAGGCTTTGAGCCACGCATTCATCTCTCTAATCTTATTTACCCGTTTTTTGCACGTGGCTCAGGTAATAATCCAGAGATTATTACCTTTGAGGTTCTGCTTTCTAATTTAGTGCCTAGCTGCTCATACTCCCTATGCAGAACCTCTTTCCTAGTCCTATCTGTCGTTGATACCTACGCGGACCATGACCACTGGATCCTCCCCTTCCCACTTCATGTTCCTCCCCAGCTCTGAGCAGATGTCCTGAACCCTGGCACCAGGCAGGCAACGCAGCCTTCTGACTCTCGCTCTTGGCTGCAGAGTACAGTGTCTGTCCCCCTGATTATACTGTTCCTTATTATCACTATATTCATTTTAACTCCTTGCCCCCCCCCACTTGAATGGCTTACTGTACCATGGTGCAATGGTCAGTCTGCTCATCCACAGTACAGCCCTTGCTCTTGTCCGTTCAAGCTGCAAGCACCTCAAAGTTCTTGCTCAATTGCAAGGGCTGAGGCTGCTCCACTCCCACTTCTCGATCCCCTTACCTGCCTCCTGTCCCTGACCACTGACCAAATCAGACAACCCTATCCTAAGCGGTGTGACTGCCTTCTGGAACAAAGAGTCCTGGCAACTTTTCCTCTCCCTGGTGCATCGCAATGTCTGCAGCTCATCTACTCTGAGCCAAAGCTCCTCAAGCCACAGATACTTATTACAGATGTGATTGCGATAGATTGCCGTGGCTTCCAGGAGCTCCCACGTGCTGCAGCCGTGACATATCACCTATCCTACCATCTTTAACTTGTAATTAAATTTAATTTATTTTTCTTAATTTACAGTGGCCCTCTTCACTGAACTTCCTCACTCACCAAGCTCCCTTTGTCACACTCTGTGGCCTCAACAGCACTAGTGCTGATGTTAAGGTCAAGCAAGCACTGAAGTTCCTTCTCTGTCTACTTTGACATGGAACAGTCTATGTTGATGTGCCTGGGAAACTCAACCATGTTGCTCATGTTTGCTGCTTATCAGCAAAATCAGCTGTTGAGACTCCCAAAAAAGTGCCACGTACACGTACCACACTAAAAGGGCAAGAGAATGGAACCAATGTAGAGATAGATGACCCTGAAGATACCTTGTGCTTTCCTCCGGATACAGCAACCAGCCACGTGTGACAGTGACCATTGGCTGCTTGAAAGTAGATCCCCTCATAGATACAGGAGCATCTGCCAACATCATAGGAGATAAAATGTTCAACAAACTTCAAGATTGCCCCATCCTTTGCAAACCAGGGAATACAAAAATCTTCCCCTACAGCAATAACGAACCACTGAAATACTTGGGACTTTTGAAATACCAGTCATATTCAAAGACACCAGAATGAATGCTGTATTTTATGTCACATCTGGAGAAAGTGACACGCTCATCAGTTTTCACATGGCAACAAATCTGCGCATGGTTGCAGTCGCATACGCAGTTCCTACGCATACCGAAAATGTTCTTGAACTGTATGCTGACTGCTTCACAGGTATTGGCATACTGAAGGGTGCTACATGCAAGCTGCATGTAGATCCCAAGGCGCGTCCAGTCGTGCATCAACATAGATTAATGCTGTTCCATGTCAAAGCAAACAGAGAAGGAACTTCAACGCTTGCTTGACCTTGACATTATTGAGAATGCTGGGGATGAACCCACCCCTTGAGTCGCACCCATACAAGTTGTCAAGAAACCCAAGAGCGAGAACCGATCATAATCTGCGTCGATAGACGATCACCAACCAAGCAATAAAAAGAGAAAGATAGTTGACATGACAGTTGATATTAGAGAAAGTGAATGGTGCCAAACATTTTGCTAAACTTGACCTCAATGCAGGCTACCATCAAATCGAGCTTACAGAAGAATCAAGGTATCTTGGTGTTCTCCACTCACATCAGGCTCTTTTGATCCAAGAGGCTCAACTTTGGAGCGCATGATTTAGTCTGCACTTCAAGGACTTGAGGGCACGCCGAATATCAGTGATGACATTCTCATGTACGGTCGCACTGAAAGTGAATGAGACACATCTACACGCATACCGACAACATCTTAGAGAATGCAACCTCACCCTGAACAAAGACAAGTGCCTGTTCAATGAAAGCAGAATCAAAATCTTAGGTCATCTATTCAGCGGTGAAGGAGTATCACCTGATTCATGGAAAATTGAAGCCATTGCAAGCACTGCAATTCCTATGAACATGCATGAAGTCCAGAGTCTGCTTGAGCTCATCATGTACTGTATTTGTTTCATTCCTGACCTCACTGCACTGTCTGCTTCCCTCCGTGATCTGACAGACTGCCATGTGAGAAGGGACTAAATTGCATAAACAGGCTGTGCACCAGATCAAACAATAGTTGCCAGTAAGTTGCACAAATGCCTACTTCAACCCTGATAAAACCACCCAGCTAGTTGTAGATGCGAGCCTGGTTGGCTTAGGTACAGTTCTGAAGTAGAAAGATGAAGCAGGTCACCCGTCAGTCATCGCGTTGGCAAGCAGATCGTTGAACCCCATAGAACAATAATATTCGCCTTTTCTGTGTCCAGTGTGACCAGCCCTTTCTTGATATCATGTGGACTTAATTGAACTGGCTGAAGACAGGGACCTGTAATGGTGGGGCCCTCGGGAGGAGGCAGAGAAGGAGCATGCACTCGGCACTTCTGGCTGAAGATGGTTGTAAATGCCTCAGTCTTATATTTTGCACTCAAGTGCTGGGCTTCGCCATCATTGAGGATGGGGATGTGCCAGGAGCTTCCTCCTCCTGTCCATTGCTTAATTTCTCCCCACCATTTGCCACTGGTTGTGGAAGGACTGCAAAACTTTGATTGTGAACCCTTGGTTATGGGATTGCTGAGCTCTATCTATCTATCATGCTGCTTCTGCTGATTTTGAGTCAGTTGATCACATGTGAGTCTATATTGAAGACTGCAGTTGCTGTCTGTCATTGAACCAAGGTCAGTTATAACTAAGGGGGGGGGGGGGGGGGGGTTATTTTACATGTGCATGAAATTGATAATATATGAATTAGACACCTTTGTATAGGTTTGCACTTTAACTTCCTTTGTCCTTTCTTTCCAAAGTACCTCCTCATCTGTATCTGAGCGATCTGTGCACAACAAGACCACTGCAGTTATGTCCTCTGATTCTATTTCTTCAACAGATAACTTTGCTACAGATGTCAGGGTAGGTAACCTTGCCTTAATGTGTTTTTGTAAATGTGATAAATTCAGGTACGTGCCAACAAACCCATTCTAAATGCTAGATGAATTGTTTTTTTGCAGTAGCCTAGCAGTTAAGTGATCACAATCTATTTGGAACATTTAATAAAGAACCACTGAATTTTATTTATTCCTTACTGTCTGCGTGGTTAGTGCATGTTGAGAATTGAGATGTCATGACTGCCTCATCTAAGTGTTGTTTTGGATTAGTGTCAAACCATAGTACCTTTAAATTGCTAGCTGTTTGTCTAGATTCTCATAGAGCCATACAGTTATACAGCACAGAAACAGGCCCTTCGGCCCACCGTGTCCGCACCAGCCATTTCAGCCTCTCTATTCTAATCCCATTTTTCAGCACTTGGCCCTTGCCTTGTATGCTATGGAGTTTCAAGTGCTCATCTAAATACTTCTTAAATGTTTTGAGGGTCATGCCTCTACCACCCCTTCAGGCAGTGTGTTCCAGATTCCAACCACCCTCTGGGTGAATTATTTTCCTCAAATCTCCTCTGAACCTTCTGCCCCTTGCCTTGAATTTGTGCCCCCTGGTTATTGACACCTCTGATAAGGGAAAAAAGTTTCTTCCTATCTATGCCCCTCAGAATTTTGTATACCTCTATCAAGTCCCTTCTCAGCCTTCTCTGCTCTAAGGAAAACAACCCTAGCCTATCCAATTCCTCTTCATAGCTGAAATGCTCCAGCCCAGGCAGCATCCTGGTGAATCTCCTCTGTACCCTCTCCAGTGTAATCACATCCTTCCTGTAGTGTGGTGACCAGAACTGTAAACAGTACTCCAGCTGTGGCCTAACTAGTGGTTTAGCAGTAGCTGGCATCTTTTAATGCTTTTGCTGGTGAAGTATGGAAGAAAAATCCTTTGTTCAAAGAATATTAACTAGTTGAGCTATGCTACTTTATTAAATGAGATCCGTAAAGATTAATTGGGCTCAGTGATTTGCTGTTAGGTTTATTGATTACTTTTTCAAACTCCTAAATGTTAATCTCTTCAGTTGTGACAGAGTCTGGGAAGCCCATTGCTAAACTATTAGTTCACTACAAACTTGTGTAGCGAGTAGTGAGATTAACATTATGCATAAGTGAATATCTTGTTTGTTCTATGCTACTTTGTAAGTATTCAGTTGGTACAGTGTTGGTACAGCGTCTTGAGTATTTTTCTCACAAGTTAAGTTGTCTTAATGTCACTATAACAATTGCCAGCCAAATGTAATATTTAGTGGGCTCTTCAGGGTGTGACGGAAACCACACCTGCCAAAATGAAACATATTAATTTCGTTATATGAAACATTATTATTTGAACGCTTACTGGACATTGAACATAACTTGTTTTAAAAAGACCACAGAACAGTGGCTGAAAACTTGGCTGTACATTTGCATTCTAAAAGACAGTTGCATGGAGAGACAATTGGAATACTCCCTGATCCAATTAGCCAGTTGAGGTTTTGTCAATAGTGATGATCAAAAGACATTGAGAGTCATTAACTGTGTAAGATCCAAACACCCCCCCCCCCCCAAAAATGAGTGTGTCTGGTAAGCTTGGAGGAATCCACAGACCTCGCAGGAGAGGCTGGTTCAAACAGGGAGCTAGTCACATGACTAAACTGCTGGCCAACCTGGGACTTGTTGAGTTGTGCCTGACACACACAGAAAGAGACTGCATTTGAACTTCAAGGAGGAAGCTCTCTGTCTCTCGCCCCCTCCCTCTGTCTCTCACCCCCTCCCTCTGTCTCTCGCCCCCTCCCTCTGTCTCTCGCCCCCTCCCTCGCAAAGTGCCAGGGACGCACGGACGTAATGTAAGCCTCAAGACAGAAGACCAGCGAAACAAGTTTGAAAGTGTGCACTGAACCCCAATGAGAATTGCAAGACTTAACTTCAATCAAAGACTTTACATCCAACCCAAAACCAGTAGCTGAACTCCATCTATTACTTCAAATCTTTCCCCTTTAATTCTTTCTCCTCCTCTGTCTCTATTTGCGTGTGTGTTTATTGTATATGCATGCTAGCGTCGTCGTGTATTTTTTAGTCGTTTTAACTGAGTTAGCTTTTTAAGGTTAATAAACTTACATCTTTCTTGTTTAAATCTGAGAAAACCTATCTGGCTGATTTCTTTACAATTACAATTGGAGAGCAGTGAGCAAGGACTTACTGAGGGGAAGCTAGAAACATGGTGTTTTTAAAAATTAAACTCTGTTACGGCCAAGCCAGGAAAAGGCTAAGTGGGACCCCTGGACCCCTTCCTCACCTGGTCGTAACAAGGAGGTTTACGCGAAAAAGGGTTTGAACCAGAATACAATAAAGATTGTAGAAGAAACTTTAAAAAAAAAAATTATTGTTATGTGGAATGTGGCACAATGATTGACAAAAGATTAACTGTCATTAGGCCTAACATTTGGCTTGGTTTTTTTTAAAGAGATTAGAAATGAGTTTATGAACAAAGAACAAAGAAAATTACAGCACAGGAACAGGCCCTTCGGCCCTCCAAGCCTGCGCCGATCCAGATCCTCTATCCAAACATGTCGCCTATTTTCTAAGGGTCTGTATCTCTTTGCTTCCTGCCCATTCATGTATCTGTCTAGATACATCTACCACCTCCGCTGGCAACGCGTTCCTGGCACCCACCACCCTCTGCGTAAAGAACTTTCCGCGCATATCCCCCCTAAACTTTTCCCCTCTCACTTTGAACTCGTGACCCCTAGTAATTGAATCCCCCACTCTGGGGGAAAAAGCTTCTTGCTATCCACCCTGTCTATACCTCTCATGATTTTGTACACCTCAATAAGGTCCCCCTTCAACCTCCGTCTTTCTAATAAAAATAATCCTAATCTACTCAACCTCTCTTCATAGCTAGCGCCCTCCATACCAGGCAACATCCTGGTGAACCTCCTCTGCACCCCCTCCAAAGCATCTACATCCTTTTGGTAATGTGGCGACCAGAACTGCACGCAGCATTCCAAATGTGGCCGAACCAAAGTCCTATACAACTGTAACATGACCTGCCAACCCCTGTACTCAATACCCCGTCCGATGAAGGAAAGCATGCCGTATGCCTTCTTGACCACTCTATTTACCTGCGTTGCCACCTTCAGGGAACAATGGACCTGAACACCCAAATCTCTCTGTACATCAATTTTCCCCAGGACTTTTCCATTTACTGTCTAGTTCACTCTTGAATTGGATCTTCCAAAATGCAACATCTCGCATTTGCCCTGATTGAACTCCATCTGCCATTTCTCTGCCCAACTCTCCAATCTATCTATATTCTGCTGTATTCTCTGACAGTCCCCTTCACTATCTGCTACTCCACCAATCTTAGTGTCATCTGCAAACTTGCTAATCAGACCACCTATACTTTCCTCCAAATCATTTATGTATATCACAAACAACAGTGGTCCCAGCACGGATCCCTGTGGAACACCACTGGTCACACGTCTCCATTTTGAGAAACTCCCTTCCACTACTATTCTATGTCTCCTGTTGCCCAGCCAGTTCTTTATCCATCTAGCTAGTACACCCTGGACCCCATGCGACTTCACTTTCTCCATCAACCTACCATGGGGAACCTTATCAAACGCCTTACTGAAGTCCATGTATATGACATCTACAGCCCTTCCCTCATCAATCAACTTTGTCACTTCCTCAAAGAATTCTATTAAGTTGGTAAGACATGAACTTCCCTGCACAAAACCATGTTGCCTATCACTGATAAGCCCATTTTCTTCCAAATGGGAATAGATCCTATCCCTCAGTATCTTCTCCAGCAGCTTCCCTACCACTGACGTCAGGCTCACCGGTCTATAATTACCTGGATTTTCTCTGCTACCCTTCTTAAACAAGGGGACAAAATTAGCAATTCTCCAGTCCTCCGGGACCTCACCCGTGTTTAAGGATGCTGCAAAGATATCTGTTAAGGTCCCAACTATTTCCTCTCTCGCTTCCCTCAGAAACCTGGGATAGATCCTATCCGGACCTGGGGACTTGTCCACCTTAATGCCTTTTAGAGTACCCAACACTTCCTCCTTATGCCAACTTGACCTAGAGTAATCAAACATCTATCCCTAACCTCAACATCCGTCATGCCCCTCTCCTCGGTGAATACTGATGCAAAGTACTCGTTTAAAATCCCACCCATTTTCTCTGACTTCACGCATAACTTTCCTCCTTTGTCCTTGAGTGGGCCAATCCTTTCTCTAGTTACCCTTTTGCTCCTTATATATGAATAAAAGGCTTTGGGATTTTCCTTAACCCTGTTTGCTGAAGATATTTCATGACCCCTTTTAGCCCTCTTAATTCCTCGTTTCAGATTGGTCCTACATTCCCGATATTCTTTCAAAGCTTCGTCTTTCTTCAGCCTCCTAGACCTTATGTATGCTTCCTTTTTCCTCTTAGCTAGTCTCACAATTTCACCTGTCATCCATGGTTCCCTAATCTTGCCATTTCTATCCCTCATTTTCACAGGAACATGTCTCTCCTGCACGCTAATCAACCTCTCTTTAAAAGCCTCCCACATATCAAATGTGGATTTACCTTCAAACAGCTGCTCCCAATCTACATTCCCCAGCTCCTGCCGAATTTTGGTATAGTTGGCCTTCCCCCAATTTAGCACTCTTCCTTTAGGACCACTCTCGTCTTTGTCCATGAATATTCTAAAACTTACAGAATTGTGATCACTATTCCCAAAGTAGTCCCCTACTGAAACTTCAACCACCTGGCCGGGCTCATTCCCCAACACCAGGTCCAGTATGGCCCCTTCCCGAGTTGGACTATTTACATACTGCTCTAGAAAACCCTCCTGGATGCTCCTTACAAATTCTGCTCCATCTAGACCTCTAACACTAAGTGAATCCCAGTCAATTTTTGGAAAATTAAAATCTCCTATCACCACCACCCTGTTGCTCCTACATCTTTCCATAATCTGTTTACATATTTGTACCTCTATCTCACGCTCGCTGTTGGGAGGCTTGTAGTACAGCCCCAACATTGTTACCGCACCCTTCCTATTTCTGAGTTCTGCCCATATTGCCTCACTGCTCGAGTCCTCCATAGTGCCCTCCTTCAGCACAGCTGTGATATCCTCTTTGACCAGTAATGCAACTCCTCCACCCCTTTTACCTCCCTCTCTATCCTGCCTGAAGCATCGATATCCTGGGATATTTAGTTGCCAATCATGCCCTTCCCTTAACCAAGTCTCAGTAATAGCAATAACATCATACTCCCAGGTACTAATCCAAGCCCTAAGTTCATCTGCCTTACCTACTACACTTCTTGCATTAAAACAAATGCACCTCAGACCACCAGTCCCTTTGTGTACATCATCTGCTCCCTGCCTACTCTTTCCATTAGTCACGCTGACTTCATTATCTAGTTCCTTACAGGCTTTAGTTACTACCTCCTTACTGTCCACTGACCTCCTCATTTGGTTGCCATCCCCCTGCTACATTAGTTTCAACCCTCCCCAACAGCGTTAGCAAAAGCACCCCCAAGGACATTGGTTCCAGTCCGGCCCAGGTGTAGACCGTCCAATTTGTAATAGTCCCACCTCCCCCAGAACCGGTCCCAATGTCCCAAAAATCTGAACCCCTCCCTCCTGCACCATCTCTCAAGCCACGCATTCATCCTGACTATTCTTTCATTTCTACTCTGACTATCACGTGGCACTGGTAGCAATCCTGAGATTACTACCTCTGAGGTCCTACTTTTTAACCTGATGAAGTTATGTTGCTGTGACCAGTAAAGTTCCACAGGGATGACTATTGATAAAGGGATTACAAGCATAATGCCTGAATTTGTAACTGAAATTAAACTGTTGAAAGGTAAGAAATGTTTAGGAATTTAATATTGGAATAGATTAACAGAGCCTTCATACCTGGAGATGAGAGGCAGAGTGTTCAGTATTGATCGCTGTAAGGTAATAAATATTTTTGCTAAAATAAGTATGATTACACAATGATATCTAATCTAGCAGTAGTAAACTAGACATTGAAATGCTGACTGAGACAGCAATTGGAAAGACAAATTTAAAAAAATTGCACTCTAAAACGCATTAATGAGATCCACATAAAATATCTTTTTAGTTGCTCCTTCCAAACATAAAGGCCCAAAGAAGTAATAAAGTATTGTCCTTTAATCTCTAAACTATGAAGTGATGGCTAGAAAATTGGCTTGTATAAATCTTGTGTGGTAGATCACAAAATAATTATACTGATGGGTTAACTTATATAATCTGCACTGATTCATTGAAATATAAGGAAGTATCTTTTTCAAAAAAATTATCCAATTCAATTTGAATTCATCAAATGGTTAATTTTTTTTAAACCACGAGACAATGATCATAGCATGATAAATCTGACTTGGAAACAACACGACATAAAACTCTAGTATAAAACTCCAGTGGGTTTAGGGCCAGGTTTTGTAAAAGGCACACAAATCTGTGGAGCATAAATGCACAACTTTCAAAAACGTTAAGTGGGACATAGCTAAGAGCAACAGCGGCAAATTAAAATAAAAATGCTCCAAAATGGATGAACAGTAGCTTTAGAGAGACTGGTGTTATTTTTGCAATGTTAGTAAGAAAAAACTGCATATGCAAGAAGGTTGCTCACCACCATCTTGGAAATTTCCCCTATGACAGACTGCTTATATTCAAATCAAATTGAGGTACAAGCTTTGAAACAAGTGGTTTTATTTAAACAAGCACATTGAAATGTATATTCCTCTTCCCTGAATTCAAAAACTAATCTGTAATTGATGTCCCGAGAATAAATAATATAAAAAGAAATGCAAAAATTGAACTTTAACCAAGGTACTTAGTGAGAGTTGCAGATTAATTTTTGAATTCAGGCGAGAGGAATATCTATTTCAATGTCTTTACTGTTAATTAGTCAAACCTTGTGGCCTTTGCCACAAACTCCATATCCTTCCCACCACTTCTGCCTACCTCCCAGCCGCAGACTGTTGGCAATCTCCATATCCGATTCTACCCTGAGCTGAGTTTTGGACCTGAAATGTGATCCATTATAGGAACATTGTGTTATTCTTGTCCTTGGCTTCCTTTCAACCCATCATGCCTGTTCCACCATTCAATTATATAATTGTTGCTCTCAACTCCATTATTCTGCCTTTGCGCTTGATACCCTTACTGAACTAAAATTGATTAATTTCAGTTTTAAAAATTTCAGTTGATCCACAGCCTTTTAGGAGAGAGAGTTCAAGATTACCACTATGTTTGTATGGGGAAAACATGCTTCCTGATTTCACTCCTAAATGGCTAATTTTCAGGTTCTGAAATCCTCCATCAGAGGAAATAGTTTATCTGTATTTATGTTAGCAGTTGTCTTTGTTATTTTAACACCTTGAGTAGATTACCCCTTAATCTTCTGAACTCAAGGAAATGTAAACTGAGTAATTTAATCCTTTAAGTCTTGGTATCATTCTGGTGAGTGTGTTGTACCCACTTGTGGGCCAATATATCCTTCCTGAAGTTTGGTACCCCAAGCTGATTGCAGCACTTCAGGGATCTGACCCAAGGATTTGTAAAATTAATGTATTACTTCCTCACTTTATTAAAATATTCTAACTCCCTCGAGATAAAGGCTAACTTCCCATTAACCTTTTTTGGTTTTTTTCGTACCTGTGCACTAGCCTTTGATTGTATACATGGACTTCTAAATTAATCTGCTCCTATGCAGCTCCTAGTCTCTCACAGTTAAGATATTCCAATTTGTCTTTCTCGGGTCCAGAGTTGATGAACTCACACTTCTCCACTTTGAAATTCATCTGCCATAGTTTTGCCCTTTTACTTAGGCTATGTTCCTTGTAACTTCCTGTTCCTATCTACCCAACTTACTCTGCCTGCTGAGATCGTGTCATCTGAACACTTGAACATACAGCTCTCTCATCCTTCATAATCAGTCATTAATATATGTGGTGTAAAGCTGAGGCCCCAGGTCCCTGGGATCACTTATCATATCCCACCAATCAGAGAATGTTTCCTCTGTTCCTATTCTGTCTCCTAGCTCACAACCAATTACCAGCCCATATTGCAAGGTTACTACAGTTCCATGCACTTTCATCTTTGGTGGGAATCTCTTGTGTGGATTCTTTGCTGGAAATCCATTTAGGCAGCATCCATATGCATTCAATCCATCATGTTAGTGATCTCAAAAAGTTCAACCAGGTTAGTCAGGCATGGCCTACCCTTCACAAATCCATGCTGACATACTGAGATCTGAAATACTGCCTAATTCTACCTCTAACATCTCGGTTTCTAACTCATCCCATCTTTCTTGAAACCCTTATCCATGCCTTTGTCATGATTGCAATGCTGTCCTAGCCAGCGTCTAAGTAATTGAAGTTAAAAGGGTTCCCTGTTTTGATATCCAAGATAAGTGCAACCTTTGATGAGGATGTATGGAGCTGGATTCACCTGCAGGAGTAGTTTGAAATGCCAAAGCCAAAATGATCTAGAAGAAAAACATAACGGTCCCAATATAAAAAAGGTTGAGAACTGATTTCAAAAACTTAGTCTTCCTTAGCTTATTTAGTCATTACCCTATTAATTGAAATTCACTGAATGAGATTATAATTTGTTTCTCTTTTACAGTCTTCCTTGATTTTTATTTTAAACAGGGACTACCATAGTTAATAATTGCTGTCTTTCCTTGGCTGTCCATGACCGTTGTCTGTATTTGTGCATGCCAAGACACATTATTTCTTTGTAAGGCGCTTTGCCTCTTCTTGCCTATATTGCAACCCTGCCTGCTTTGTTGTGCCTTTCTATATCTTGGCTCTGTATCCTGTGTTACGAGAGTGCTTCTATCTTTTGTAAAATATGTTTTTAAGGACTTATAGTTGAACTGTGGACATTGATCTGGAAGCTTGAAGAGATGCTGAACTTTGTGTTTTTTCAAAAGAGGTCACCAGAAGGCTTCCTGGACTTGGCTTGTGAACAAGCCTTTACTGGAAAGCACCTGTTTTCAGATAAAATACTCGCAGGGTGCTTGTTGTTTTGACTTGGGGAGATGTTTGCAAAGAAATGACAGGTCAAGATTTGTAAAAGTCAGAAGGCTTGACTTCTGGAATGTTTTTGGTTTCGCTTTGAATTGTTACAAAAGACACGACACAAGCAGGTTTTTGCCTGCCAAAAAAAACCCAGCTCATCACTCTCTTAGAAAGAAGCCCTGCATGTATAGTTTGTCAGTCTTCTCTTTCCTCCTATATTTGAAGAAACCCCGGATATCGAATGTGTGGGAACTGAGACCCATGATGTTGCATTTCTGCTGTAAGGCCTAACTGAAGCCTCTGTAGCTGCATTTCTTGGAAAGCCTACCCAAACTGATCTTCAACATTGCCTGGAAAGAACTGGGAAGATCCCAGTGACAGCCGTCTATACGTGCTTGGGAGGCCAAACCAAAACAAAGAACATCTTTCCATATCTTTTTCTTCAAGAGTAAGCAAGTATTCATCCTAAGTGTTCTTTGTCTTTTTTTTGTAACACAGCTCGAAAGCAAAATTCCCTTCTATTTTTCCAATTAACCAATGTATGTGTGAGTGTGAGAGGGGCTAAGGTAAAAAGAGAACTGTTCTATTTCAATCTGTATGTTTATGCTTTGCTTCGATACTGGTTAAGACTTGTTTTATAATGTGGTAATTTTGTTTATTAAAGAAATATAGTTGATGTGTTTTATTCTGGGATAAAAATAGAGTCTATGATTGATCGTATTGGTAAGTGGAAAAATTTAAATATATGTTGTGATCCGTGGAGAAGTGGAACTAGAATAAACAGTACAATCCTCCCAGCTTGGTCATAACACCTGGTAATTTTTGTTCTATAAATGTACTTTCAGTTCAGTAAACGTATTCCTGTGCTCCTGACAATAGTATAAAAATACTTCACATTTTGTTAAAACAAATTGAATATGTAGTCTGTAAAACTTGTACTGACATTAAGCAAAAATAGTCAGCTCCTAGAACAGAAAGAATATTAGCTCATTAGTTTGTATGTTCTGCTTTTAGGTTTTAAGAAATGGCAATAAGCTGGCTCAAATGGAAGAACCACCGTTGTTACCAGGAGAATCCATGAAAGATATGGGTATGTCGGAACAATCCTGATGTATGGTCCAGAGTATAAATTGAGTGTGTTCAAGTTTTAGCACGCTGTTCTAGAATGGAAAATTGAGGTTAACTTCTATTAACTATTTAAAAGCAATTTTTTTTCAAGCTTACTGATGTTTAAATTAGCCAGCAGGAAGATGATTGGTATCTTTAATTACAGTGGTCTTACAAGTGCTAAAGGACAAAATCACTTCAGTGTTTTTGTTTTGGTAAAACTTTAAGTTGTGGAGAAGGAGTATTTAAATGATATCATCTTAAATTTCAGAGGAGATTGAGTAGTTTACATTTGGGAAACTATATCTCAACACCCGTGAAAATCTGGAATTATTTTTGTAAAATTTATCTAACTCTGATTCACAATATTTAAAGTCAATGCACTCTATGTAATAAGGATAATGTAAAGTTTTTCAGTCCTTCGTACCTTTCGCCCATATTTAAACAAAAAACAAGGATATGGTAACAGGGTGGTTATGATGCTGGATTACTAATCCAGTGGCCTTGACTAACGAACCGAAGACATGAGTTCAAATCCCACCACTGTGGCTGGTTAATTTAAATTCAATTCATTAGATAAAATCTTGAATAAACCAGTATGAGTACCGGTGACCATGAAACTACCAGAATATAATTAAAAACCCATCTGGTTCACTAATGTCTTTTAGGGAAAGAAATCTGCAGTCCTGACCAGATCTGGCCTGTAAGTGACTCCAGACCCACATGTGGTTGGCTCTTAACTATTCTCTAATCTATTCTGTTGTTTTCAAGAAGTTGGTTCAAGGCTACCTTTTCAAGGACAATTAGGGATGGTTGATAAATGCTGGTCTTGCCAGTGACGTCAGCATCCTGTGAATAAACAAAAAAACATGCTATTAAAGTTATAAGTGTTGTGACAGTGGATAGAGTTTGATAACTTTAATAAATGGATATCGACTGTAAACTATGCTCACAATTTTAAAAAAAAAATCTATTTGTTGATGGAAATGTATCTAAGCAAAATTCAGAAACCTGAGAGTCACACTGGTTTGTTCTACTTGTCATGTGCACAAGAAGTGCGGTGATACAAAAATTATGGACAAAAACTGAAGAGTTAGAAAAATTGACCTTGTCTTCTAAAAAAAAAAGACCTTTCTTTTAAAAAGTGGACAATGTGCTCCAAAATGGCTGCTGAAGGAAAAGGATTTGGCCTTTGTATATTCAAACTGTCTGACAGGGACAAAGGAGAATCTTCAAAGCTAAGAGGTATCAATTGCAGCCATCCTAAAATATTCCAGAATTGAGTGGGTTCTACTGAAACAAAGAAGGTGTGAAGTAAATATGTCCTAGGTCATTGTGTGATCACCTTGAGGGAGAGGCCAAGGACAGAGGACGGAATCAATTTGGCTAGAGCTAAGGAACAAAAAAGCGATTACATTGCTTGGTGTTGTCTATCGGCCACCAGCCAATGGGAAGGATGTGGAGGAACAAATTAGCATAGAAATTACAGAGAGGAGCAAAAATTATAGGGTAGTTATAATGGGGGACTTTAATTATCCAAACATAGACTGGGATAATAGTGTGAGGGGCAAGAGTTCCTAGAGTATGTTCAGGAAAATTTTCTACAACAGTATGTTGCTAATCCAACGAGAAAGGAGGCACTGCTAGACCTGGTTCTTGGGACTGAGGTGGGACAAGTGGATCAAGTATCAGTAGGAGAGCATTTAGGGGATAGTGATCATTGTATCATAAGGTTTAGGCTGACTATGGAAAAGGACAAAAAGCAATCCAGGGTAAGAATAATTAACTGGGGGAAGGCAAATTTCAGCGGGGTAAGAATGGAACTGGGGCGAATAAATTAGTCAAAAGCGGCAAAAAAGCGGTAGATGAACAATGGGCTACCTTCAACGAAGAGATAATATGGGCACAGTCAAGGTATGTTCCCTTGAAGGGGAAAAGTAGGGCAAACAAATACAGAGCTCCCTGAATAACAAAAGAGGTAGAGATGAAGAAAAAGTGTGCTTATGACAGATGCCAGGTAGAAAATACTATTGAGAACCAGGTTGAATATAGAAGGTCCAGAAGGGAAGTGAAAAAGCAAATGAGAAGCAAAGAGAGAGCATGAAAAGAAACTGTCAGCTAGCATTAAAGGAAATTCCAAAGTTTTCTATAGGCATATAAATAGTAAAAGTGTAGTAAAAGGAGGAGTGGGGCCGATTAGGGACCAGAAAGAGGATTTACACGTGAAGGCAGAGGGCATCGCTGAGGTATTAAATGAATACTTTGCATCTGTCTTTACCAAGGAAGAAAATGCAACCCAGGCAATGATGAAAGAGGAGGTATGTCAGACACTAGAGGGGCTTAAAATTGATAAAGAGGAAGTATTAGATAGGCTGTCTGTACTTAAAGTGGATAAAGCACCAGGACCAGATGAGATGCATCCAAGGATACTGAGGGAAGTGAGGGTGGGAATTGCAGAGGCACTGGATATAATTTTTCAGTCTTGGAAATGGGGGTAGTGCCAGAGGACTGGAGAATTGCAAACGTTACACTTTTGTTCAAAAAAAGGGTGTAAAAATAAGTCCAGCAACTACAGGCCTGTCAGTTTAACGTCGGTAGTGGGAAAAGTTCGAGAAAAAATATTTTGGGACAAAATCAGTAGTCACATGGACAAATGTGAGTTAACTAAGGAAAGCCAGCATGGATTTCTTGAGGAAATTCATGTTTAACTAACTTGCTGAAGTTTTTTGAAGAGGTAACAGGGAAGGTTGATGAGGGCAATGCTGTTGATGTGGTGTACATGGACTTTCAAAGGGCGTTTGATACAGTGCCACACAACAGACTTGTGAGCAAACTTGTAGCTCATGGAGTAAAATGAACGGTAGCGATATGGAATTGGCTGAGTGACAAGAAACGAAGAGTATTAGTTCATGGATGTTTTTGGGCTGGAGGAAGGTTTGTATTGGAGTTCCCCAGGGATCAGTGTTGGGACCCTTGCTTTTCCTGAAAAATATTAATGACCTAGACCTTGGTGTACAGGGCACAATTTCAAAGTTTGCAGATGATAAAACTTGGAAGCATTGTGAACTGTGAGGAGGATAGTGTAGAACTTCAAAAGGACATTGACAAGTTGGTGGAATGGGCAGACAGGTGGAAGATGAAGTTCAATGCAGAGAAATGTGAAGTGATTCATTTTGGTAGGAAGAACATGGAGAGACAATATAAAATAACGGGTACAATTCTACAGGGGGTGCAGGAAGTAGTAGCAGGACATTTAGAAATTCAACAATCAAGCAGAATCAACATGGTTTTATGATGGATGACCAAAACATAAAGATCGAAAAATTAGATTGAGAGTAAACTAGCAAAAAATATAAAAACAGACAGTAACACCTTCTGCAAGTATATAAAAAGAGTGTAGCTAAAGTAAACATTGTTCCCTTAGAGGATGAGACTGGGGAATTAATAATGGGAAACAAGGAAATGGAAGAGACTTTAAACAAATGTTTTGTATCTGTCATGATAGAAGACACTAAAAGCATCCTAATGATAGTAGAAAATCGGTTGGAAAAGGGAAAGGGAGGAACTTAAACAATCATTATCACTAGAGACAAAGTACTAGGCAAAGAAATGAGACTGAAACCTAACAAGTCCTGTAGAACTGATGGCCTGCATTGTCTTTAAAAGAAGTGGCTGCAGAGATAGTGGATGCATTGGTTGTTATCTTGCAAAATTCCCAGGATTCTGGAATGGTCTCAGCAGATTGGAAAAAATGTAGCGCCCCTATTCAATAAAGGAAGGAGACAGAAAGCAGGAAACTATAGGGCAGTTAGCCTCAAGCTGTGATGGGGGAAAATGCTGGAATCCATTATTAAGGAAATAATAGGACATTTAGAAAAGCATGATACAGTCGAGCAGAGTCAACATGGTTTTATGAAAGGGAAATTGTGTTTGACAAATTAGAGCTCTTTGAGGATGTAATGAGCATCCTGGATAAAGGGGAACCAGTAGATGTATATTTGGATTTCCAGAAGGCATTGGATAAAAGCACAAGCTCAGAGCTCATTGTGTTGGGGTTATGTAAACATGAAGAGAGGATTGGCTAACTAACAGAACATAGAAAGTCGGGATAAATGGGTCATTTTCAGGTTGGCAAATTGTAACTCGTGGGGTGCTACAAGGATCAGTGCTAGGTCCTTAACTATTTAAAATCTGTTATAGTCTTAGATTAAGTATCGTAGCCAAATTTGTTGACCATGCAAGATTTGGCAGATCGAGTTTCATGTGGAAAAATGTGTGGTTATCCACTTTGGTAGGAAGAATCGAAAAGCAAAATATTATTTAAATAGAGATAGAATGCAGAATCCTTCAGTACAGAGGGCTCTGGGTATCCTCATAGAGTCATAGAGTTAGCATGCAGGCACACAAGTAATTAGGAAGGCAAATAAAATGTTTTCATTTATTGCAAGGGGAATGGAGTATAAAAGTAGAGAAGTCCTGCTACAACTGTACAGGACGTTGGTGAGACCATACCTAGAGAACTGCTTACAGTTGTGGTCTCCTTATTTAGGAGGGATATACTTGCATTGGTGGCAGTTCAGAGAAGGTTCACTCGGTTGATTCCTTGGATGAAGGGATTGTCTTATGAGGAAAGATTGAGCAGGTTGGACCTATACTCATTGGAATTTAGAAGAATGAGAGAGGATCTTATTGAAAAATATAAGTTTCTGAGGGGTCTTGAACTAGGGTGCATAATTTCAGAATAAGGCATCGTCTATTTAAGAAGGTGAAGAGGAATTTCTTCTCTGAGGGTAGTGAATCTTTGAAACTCTGTATCCTAGAGAGTTGTGTAGGCTTGAGTCATTGAATCTATTCAATGGCTAAGATAGAAAGATTTTTGAACTATAGTGGAGTCAAGGGTTATGGGGAACAGGCAGGGAAGTAGAATTGAGGCCAAGATCACATCAGCTGTGATCTTGTTGAATGACGGAGGAGCCACACTTAAGTTATGTTCTTAATGTTCGTCAGCTGTACCAATGGAATATTTGTCTCTAGTTTCCAGCAGTTTCTGCTTACTTTTTCAAAATTATTTGTAGAAAGGTTAGACAATTTTCAAAAGCTTTATTCATATAAAGTTTATACAGGTTTTTAAAACAGCAAAGCAGTGTTTGTGTTTTAGTGGCAGTAAGAAGAGGTGACAATTGATGGAGTTTTGGTTTGTTATAAAATCTTCAGAAAATATTTCAATTGAGAGAGAAGTCTGAGAGGGAATGAATTTTTCTTCATATTAATGTTCAATTTTGAAGTCTTGAACCAACTAAGTATCTCACCTGTATTTTGAGAATTAGAGAAGCTAAATGCTAATTGTTTATACCTGCTGAAGTCAGAGACAGTGCGAGAGGCATAAAGTTCCTTCATCAAATTTGATTTCTTTTTATAAAAACAAGCAAGTTGGATTTTGAAAACAGACAAAGCCTCTTCAAGGGAAACAGATATGAAGAGAAGGTTACAGTGAAATAGATTAAGGGTCCGTTGGGCCTCTGGCTTCCTGTCGTCCACACACCTTTTGGGGAATACAATGGAAAGGTTGGGGGGGGTAGCGGATGGATGGTTAAGTGTTCAGTGTGAGAGAATGGAGAGGGGATGATGCAGTTCAAAGTGGGAGAGGTAGGGATAGTGATTGGTGTGCTAGAGTGAAGTTGGAGTAGTGGGAAGTAGAGGTATTGGGTCACGATGGGGGCATGGGGTTGGGGGAGCACAAGTGGTTAGGGGATGAGTAAAGAGCCAGTGAGGGCCACATTTCCCCCCCAGTCTCTGCATTAAATGCAAATGCAGCCATTGATTTCATCTTTCCATGCCCTGCCATTCACTTTTCCCCCCTAAAAAGAAATGAAAAAGAGAGCAGCAGAAAATTTATAATGGAAAACGTTGTTGCAAAAGTATAAATTCTAATAAATGACACCAGGAGAATAGGCAAAGATGTAACATATTAGTACGATTTATTTTACCAATTTGCTTCCCATAGCTCCTGAAGGCATTGACAATTGAGGAACATTTCCACAAGTGCCCACAGCCTTTTGGAACCTTGGCTAAATAACAGTTTGTTGTGCAAACCCAAATATTAAGTGTTGGCAGGCTATTCAAATTGTGTCTTCTCTTCACAAAGTCTGGATTTCACCTTTGAACACTGTTACAGAAATCCCTG
This sequence comes from Heterodontus francisci, assembly GCF_036365525.1. Taxonomy (NCBI): domain Eukaryota; kingdom Metazoa; phylum Chordata; class Chondrichthyes; order Heterodontiformes; family Heterodontidae; genus Heterodontus; species Heterodontus francisci. The sequence goes on along the minus strand of NC_090376.1, from coordinate 90,763,561 downwards.
AAATAAAAACAGTAAGTACTGGAAATACTCAGGTCTGGCAGCATCTTTGGAGAGAGAAACAGAGTTAACGTTTCAGGTCTGTGACCTTTCATCAGAACCCTGGCTTATTTTCCCCCTCCCTCTCCCAGGCAAGGCAGCCAAGGCTAATTGGAACACTTCTACTGGCTGAAGTCAGCTAAAGCAATATAGTGTCATGCTGAGTAAAGGCATATCCTATTCCTAACATTTAAGATGCAAACTTTACTCAGTGTAGAGTCCTTGAAATTGACTTTTCCTTTTTTAATGAAACAAAGTGGGCAATGTGCTGCAAAGATGGCTGCCGGAGCTCTGATGACTTGGACTGTATATTCAAAAACTGTCTCACTGTCTGGAAAGGACAAAAGGAAATATTCCAGCCATCGAGATAGTAACAGCACCCATCCTGAAACCTTCAAGGGATATTCCTGAATTGAATGGGTTCTTTGACAAAAGGTATGAAGTAGCCACATCATAATGATAGCCATCCAGGTGTTAATAGATAGCCATGGATTCCACATTCTGGTCCATTGTGCAGTCACACCAGGGGAGAAGGCCACACGTCAACTAACAAAAACTCTAATGTCCTGAATTTTGACCTTAAAAGGTAACCCTCTAGAGAGAGGGGGGAAATCACAACATCAGAAAGCAGTCCAGCCAGTGGCTGCGGAAACAGGTCTAGCCAGGCAAGGAAGGAGCCCTGCTTCTACGCTTCATCTTCCTGCAGCAGAGAACTTAAAGTGACCACCACCTCCAGTCTGAGGTTTTAACCACCAGAAAATCTACAATACCTCAACAAGTTCAAGAATACAAAGACCAGGCCTGCACCTTTTAAAAGAGACTGTCCTCCTGAGAAAATTCAACAGGTTTATTGTAAACCACAAATACCTACTTCACTTTAAACCACTTACCCTTTTCCTCTCCATCTGTTCTTGTGTATGTGTGTGAGTGAATGTGGGTTGTGACCATTTCAGGAATTGTGTAAAAATAAATAGTTAATCTTAGGTTTCATTGTAGGCTAAAAAAAGGTCATTTGACTGTTTTTGGACCCTAAAAAACACTCGAGGGCTAACTCATCATTTTAAACAAAACTTAATTGTGGTCAGTTGGGAGATGAACAGTGGGAACCACACACACCCCTTACCACATGTCCATAACAACAGACCATAAATCTAATCTGGCATCATCATGTATTTGTAGTTTAGTACTGCAGTAGGTGATGCCGTTAGACAAGCTACACATGGTTTTTGTATCTCTCTTTATTTGGGGTCTTTGTGTCATACGCTTTGTCAGCTCAGAGGACTGCTGACCCCATATTTGCATGAGGCATGTATTCAATAGAATGTCTGAAGAACTTGAAAATGAGCATCTTCAGGAAATTACCTGTAGTCATGTTGTTTTCTTTTCAAGGATGATTCAGTAGAAGTAAAAGTAGCATTTCTGCCTGCTTTCTATGTCATGATAAATGTATGTTATTGGTCTAGTGCACAATTGAAAGCTTCAGACAGTATTATTATGCAAATAACAAATTAGCTTACATAGGAACATAGCAGGAGTAGGCCATTCAGCCCATCGGCCTGCTCCGCCATTCAGCCCATCGGCCTGCTCCGCCATTCGATTATATCATGGCGTTTATCGCAACGCCACTTTTCCACGCTATTACCATATCCCTTGATGTCATTAGTATCCAGATATCTATCGATTTTTGTCTTGAACGCGCTCAAGGATTGAGTTTCCACAGCCCTCTGGGGTAGAGAATTTCCAAAGATTCCACTATTTAAAAGGGAGGTAGAGAGAAAACAGGGAATTAGAGACCAGTCAGCCTTACGTCGATAGTGGGGAAAATTCTAGAGTCCATTATCAAAGATTTTATAGCGGAGCACTTGGAGAACAGTGGTAGAATCGGACAGAGTCAGCATGGATTTATGAAAGGGAAATCATGCTTGACAAATCTACTAGAATTCTTCGAGGATGTAACTAGTAGAGTTGATTAGGGGGAGCCAGTGGATGTGGTTTATTTGGATTTTCAGAAGGCTTTCGACAAAGACCCGCATAAGAGATTAGCGTGTAAAATTAAAGTGCATGGGTTTGGGGGTAGTGTATTGCGATGGATAGAAAATTGGTTGGCAGACAGGAAACAAAGAGTAGGGATAAACGGGTCTTTTTCTGAATGGCAGGCAGTGACTAGTGGGGTACCACAGGGATCGGTGCTAGGACCCTAGCTATTCACAATATATATTAATGATTTAGATGAGGGAACTAAATGTAATATCTCCAAATTTGGAGATGACACAAAACTGGGTGGGAGGGTGAGTTGTGAGGAGGATGCAGAGAGGCTTCAGGGTGATTTGGACAAGTTGAGTGAGTGGGCAAATGCATGGCAGATGCAGTATAATGTGGATAAATGTGAGATTATCCACTTTGGTAGCAAAAACAGGAAGGCAGATTATCTGGACGGCTATAAACTGAGTGGGGAATATGTAACGAGACCTGGGTGTTCTCGTACATAAGTCGCTGAAGGTAAGCATGCAGGTGCAACGGGCGGTAAAAAAGGCAAATGGTATGTTGGCCTTCATAGCGAGAGGATTTGAGTACAGGAGCAGGGATGTCTAGCTGCAATCATGCAGGGCATTGGTGAGGCCACGCCTGGAATATTGTGTGCCATTTTGGTCTCCTTATCTGAGGAAGGATGTTCTTGCTATAGAGGGAGTGCAGTGAAGGTTTACCAGACTGATTCCTGGGATGGTGGGATTGATGTATGAGGAGAGATTGAGTCGGTTAGGATTATTCGCTGGAGTTCGGAAGAGTGAGGGGGAATCTCATGGGAACCTATAAAATTCTAACAGGACCTGACGGGGTAGATGCAGGAAGGATGTTCCTGATGGTGGGGGAGTCCAGAACCAGGGGTCATAGTCTAAGGATATGGGGTAAACCTTTCAGGACTGAGATGAGGAGACGTTACTTCACTCAGTGAGTTGTGAGCCTGTGGAATTTGCTACCAGAGCAAGCAGTTGAGGCCAAAACATTGTATGTTTTCAAGAAGGAGTTAGATATAGCTCTTGGGTCTAAAGGGATCAAAGGATATGGGGGGAAAGCGGGAACAGATTACCGAGTTGTATGATCAGCCATGATCATCATGAATGGCGGAGCAGGCTCGAAGGCCCGAATGGCCTACTCCTGCTCCTATTTTCGATGTTTCTCTGATTCACCACCCTCTGAGTGACAAGATTCCTCCTTATCTCAGGCTTAAATGGCCTACCCCTTATTCTAAGACTGTCTCCTGGTTCTAGACTCGCCAGCTGGGGAAACATCCTGTCTACATCCACCCTGTCGCGCCATGTAAGAATTATTAAAGTTTCAATGAGATCACCTCTCATTCTTCGAAACTCTAGAAAATACAGGCCCAGTTTCCTCAATTCTCATACGACAATCCTGCCATCACAGAGATTACTCTGGTGAAACTCTGTTGCACTCCCTCTATGGCAGGTATTTAGTTGAGGAGACCAGAACTGTACACAGTACTCCACATGAAGTCTCACCAAGGCTGCACACAATTGCAGCAAGACTTCTTTACTCCTGTACTCGGGTTCTCTTGCAATGAAGGCCAACATACCATTTGCCTTTCTAATTGCTTGCTGCACCTGCATGCTAGCTTTTAGTGACAAATGAAAGTATGAAATTGTCCACTTGGTCAGGAAGAATGAAAAAGAAGCATATTATCTAAATGATGAGAGATTGCAGAGCTCTGAGATGCAGAGGGATCTGGGTGCCCTAGTTCATGAATCGCTAAAGATTAGTATGCAGGTACAGCACGAAATTAGGAAAACTAATAGGATATTATCGTTTATCGCGAGGGGAATTGAATATAAAAGTAGGGAGGTTATGGCTTCAGCTATACAGGACATTGGTGAGACCACATCTGGAGTACTGTGTGCAGTACTGGTCTCCTTATTTAAGGAAGGATGTAAATACGTTGGAGGCAGTACAGAGAGGGTTTACTAGACTAATAGCTGGAATGGCGGGCTGTTTTATGAGGAAAGTTTGGACAGGCTAGGCTTGTATCCGCTGGAATTTAGAAGAGTAAGAGGCGACTTGATTGAAACATAAGACCCTCAGGAGTCTTGACAGGGTGGATGTGGAAAGGATGCTTCCCCTTGTGGGAGAATCTAGAACTAGGGGTCACTGTTTAAAAATAAGGCATCGCCATTTAAGACAGAGATGAGGAGAAATGTTTTTCTCTGAGAGTCAGGAGTCTTCGGAATTCTCTTCCTCAAAAGGCAGTGGAAGCAGAGTCTTTGAATATTTTTAAGGCAGAGATAGATAGATTCTTGATGAGCTAGGGGTGGAAGGTTATTGGGGGTAGGTGGAAATGTGGAGTAATCAGTTGAGTCATGAACTTATTGAATGGCGGAGCAGGCTCGAGGGGCCGAGTGGCCTACTCCTGCTCCTAATTCTTATGTGTGTAAGGGCACCTAGGTCCTTTTGGACATCAATATTTCCCAACCTCTTATTTAAGAAATACTCTTTCTGTTTTTTCTACCAATGTGTTCTTGCCCATTCACTTAGCCTGTCCAGGTCCCCTTGAAGCCTCCTTGCATCCTCCTCACAACTTACGTTCCCGCCTAGATTTCTGTCATCAGCAAATTTGGAAATATTACATTCGGTCCCCACATCCAAATCGTTTATATAGATTGTGAACAGCTGTAGCCCCAGCGCTGATCCTTGCGGTACCCAACTAGTAACAGTCTGCCATCTTGAGAATGACCTGTTTATTCCTACTCTGTTTTCTTTCTGTTAACCAGTTCTCAATCCATACCAATATATTACCCACAATCCCGTGTGAATTTGGCCTAACCATCAGCCTCAAGAAAACGAACATCATGGGGCAGGATGTCAGAAATGCTCCATCCATCAATATTGGCGACCACGCTCTGGAAGTGGTTCAAGAGTTCACCTACCTAGGCTCAACTATCACCAGTAACCTGTCTCTAGATGCAGAAATCAACAAGCGCATGGGTAAGGCTTCCACTGCTATGTTCAGACTGGCCAAGAGAGTGTGGGAAAATGGCGCACTGACACGGAACACAAAAGTCCGAGTGTATCAGGCCTGTGTCCTCAGTACCTTGCTCTACGGCAGCGAGGCCTGGACAACGTATGCCAGCCAAGAGCGACGTCTCAATTCATTCCATCTTCGCTGCCTTCGGAGAATACTTGGCATCAGGTGGCAGGACTATATCTCCAACACAGAAGTCCTTGAAGCGGCCAACATCCCCAGCTTATACACACTACTGAGTCAGCGGCGCTTGAGATGGCTTGGCCATGTGAGCCGCATGGAAGATGGCAGGATCCCCAAAGACACATTGTACAGCGAGCTCGCCACTGGTATCAGACCCACCGGCCGTCCATGTCTCCGTTATAAAGACGTCTGCAAACGCGACATGAAATCGTGTGACATTGATCACAAGTCGTGGGAGTCAGTTGACAGCATTCGCCAGAGCTGGCGGGCAGCCATAAAGACAGGGCTAAATTGTGGCGAGTCGAAGAGACTTAGTAGTTGGCAGGAAAAAAGACAGAGGCGCAAGGGGAGAGCCAACTGTGCAACAGCCCCAACAAACAAATTTCTCTGCAGCACCTGTGGAAGAGCCTGTTACTCCAGAATTGGCCTTTATAGCCACTCCAGGCGCTGCTTCACAAACCACTGACCACCTCCAGGCGCGTATCCATTGTCTCTCGAGATAAGGAGGCCCAAAAGAAGAAAAAGAGGAAGAAATCCCGTGTGCTCTAGTTTTGTTTGCTAACCTGTGTGGGACCTTTTCAAAAGCCTCCTGAAATGTTGATGCAACAACCCACTATGAGGAGCGGTGATGTGTTGACGTGGCAAAAGAGATTAGATACAACCTTACAGAGCAACGCTTTGAGGAAATCATGGGGTGAATCTTGACTTTCTGTGATGTGAAACAGCAGCCCATTTTATATTTCTCTTGATATTTATTGAGTCAAAGTAAAAATTGGGCAAAGTCAAAATCACCCCATTCTTGTCAATCCAACATTATCTCCCTATTTTGTCTAATTATTGTTCCTTATTGCAGTTTATAGCTCATCCCATAAACCCAATAGACATTTTATTATTTTTATTGAAACCAAAGATTTAAGTTATATCCTCAAAAAAACTCCCAACAGGTTTGTCAAGCATGATTTCCCTTTCACAAATCCACATGGACTCTGGCCAATCATATTATTTTCTAAGTGTCTAGTTATCACATCCTTTAGAATAGATTCTCAAATTTCCCCCACTACTGATGTCAAACTAATAGGTCTGTAGTTACTCGATTTCTCTCTCCCTCCTTTCTTAAATAGTGGGGTTAAATTTGCAATAGTACAATACAAAATTCTTGATATGTTTTTTGCATTTAAAGATTTGTGGAACAGTTTTAAAATTAAAATACTTTTGAAGAGCATATATATATTTCCATTTAAATTTTTATTTGACACTTTCATAATTTTTTTTAGTTCTCTCAATTTTGTAATGTTTATTTGAAGACTGCATTGGAACCTATAGTACCAGAAAAGACCATTACACAATTACTTAAATGAAAACCTGAGGTTTTACATTTGACCAGAAACCTATCATGTAATTGTGGCCCAAAGGACTACTCTTTTAAAGCGTTCCAGTGTAACTTAAATCCATCACCCAAGCAATCCAGCCAATATATGCAGGCTGAGTCCATCTAACCAGCAATAGCATACCTTATCTACCACTCTATCGATTTTGCAGGTACTTATTCAATTTGCTCTTGGGTTTTTTGAAACAAGCAGCCTATTCCATTCATTCCCCAACCTGCATTAAGTAGTTAAATCTAAACACTCTCATACATTTGAGACTGTGTTCCTTTGTAGAATCTGTGGGAACATGTTGACATTCGATTTCTTAAGGAATTTACTGAATAAAGGAGTTGTGGAAAGGGACTGGAGTGAGGAGAATGTGGTACCACTTTACAAGAGACAGGAGGAAACTGAGTTTGATGTTAGTTGTGGATAAAATAGAAAACATTCTAAAAGAGAGAATAGAGGCAATAGAAGAAACACTGTAAATAGTTAACGTGGCTTCATGGATGGTTGATTTTGCTTGACAAATCTGCTAGACTTCTTTGAAGATAAAACTGAGTCAGTTACAAAGTGAGCTAAGTAGATTTAGATATATTAAAGTATTCACACAGTACTTTAGGAATTTATTTCATGCTGTAGAAAGGCACAAATTAGAAGACATGCTTTTGAAATGTGTGACTGGTTGAATCATAGCTGTTAAGGAAGTAAGGAACACTAGGTTGGTTAGATTTTTCTTTTATTCATTCATGGGATGTGGGCGTCGCTGGGTAGGCCAGCATTTATTGCCCATCCCTAATTGGTATATATTTGGTATATATTCATTTGAGGAAGGAAGGTTTACAAAGCTTATGTTTGCAAATTTCAAAAGGTTGTAAGTAGTAAGAAGAAGCAGGCTAGTTTTGGAGTCCAGGGGAAATGCTAATCTTAGAGGAAGCCAAATTCTTGAAAGTGAGGAAAGGAAACAAACCGTGGGAGTACGCAATAAGTAGGAAATTACCAAATGAGAAATCTTGATGATTTTGGTAGAAAAGCCATGATTTGCAGACATGTTTTTTTAAAAAAAAGTCAAACTGGATTTTGGGATGTACAGCTTGAGGAGGTGATTTTGTATTTAGGACTGATCCACCCTTATCTTGAGTTTTTTTTATTCATTCATGGCCAGCATTTATTGCCCATCCCTAATTGCCCTTGGGAAGGTGGTGGTGAGCTGCCTTCTTGAACCACTGCAGTCCATGGGAGGTAGGTACACCCACAGTGCTGTTAGGAAGGGAGTTCCAAGATTTTGACCCAGTGACAGTGGACGAATGGCTATATAGTTCCAAGTCAGGATGTGTGACTTGGAGGGGACCTTGCAGGTGGTGGTGTTCCCATGCATTTGCTGCCTTTGTCCTTCTAGTTGGTAGAGGTCTGGGTACTGTACCACAGGAAATATTCTGGACTTGGTGAGGAAGTCTTTTGAGACTAGTCCAGTGGATGGAAATGATCTTTCCTGGTCCTGTGCAGGGCTATATTTCTAAAAATGTTGAATATTTTGTGGAGTAGGGGTGATGTGGTTAGTTCGGTACATCAAATGATGTGTTATGGATAGCTTGCTTAAATGTCTTTTGGGGGTTGGTTTGGAAGTACCCAAAGATTTTCTTAAAATTGTGCACAGATAGTTTTCACTCTTCCTCTCACTTAATTGGAGAGAACTGTAACTGATCTGTACATTCTAGCCAGTGGCTCAACAGCCACTGAAAGATAATGTGATGCTGAAAGGTAATCTAAAGCTGCTTACTGTAGCCTTGTTATATGGTTAGATCATTTGATCGTAAAACTGAGGATATGATTGTAACTCCTGGTTTGAAGCAATGTCATGTTTTAAAATATTGTCCTCCCTGGTTGGTGTAATGTGGTTTGTGATTGTAATTGGAAATTTGCCAACATGGTGTTGGAATAATTAATTCTATGGCTGCATTTCACTGGCTATTGGCAATGATCATATCTTGAAGGTTACTTTATTGTGAATAGCTTGGGATAATGCTTTGTAGTATATTGTGCATGGTGAAAAGTAATCTATTTTTCAATGTTAATAAATTGCATGCAATTTTGACTCTTTTCCCACTTATTTTGTCTCCACAGCCAAGGATGTGACTTACATTTGCCCTTTCACTGGCACTGTAAGGGGAACGCTGACTGTTACAAACTATAGACTGTACTTCAAAAGCTTGGAGCGGGTAATATGTTAAAACAAATTCCTTTATGCAGAAGTTGGGAATCGTCGGTCTTTTAACTTGGGGAATTTGCACACTTTTTTACAAACTGGGTGGAAAAATTCAACATTAGAAAATAAAACTTAGATGAGGAAATATGATTTTTTTTTCTTAGTGAAACTTCTGTTATATGCAGAAATTGAATGACCCCTTTATTGCATAATAAAAGTTGATGAATAAATGTGGTAAAATTCCTTTACAGGGAACTATAGCCCAGTCAGCTTATCAGTAGTAGGAAACATAATGGAATCTCTACTAAAAGAAAAAATAGAAAAACATCTAGAAATGAAAAATATAACAAATAGTCGACATGGATTTCAAAAGAGAATCTTTGACCAATCTCATTGAATTATTTGAAGAGGTATCAGGGAGAGTAGGCAAGGGTGATGCAGTAGATATGTATCTAGATTTCCAAAAAGCCTTCAGTAAGGCAATGCATAATGGACTAATGAATAAGGTCGGTGCATGCGGAGTCAGAAGACAAGTAGCAGAGTGGATAACCAGAGAATGGGGTACAGGGTAGCTATTCAGAGTGGCAGAAGGTGGTAAGTGGGGTCCCAGAAGAGCCGTGATGGGATGGGATGTTGAGGGCTCCAGCAAACTACAAGAACCCAGTAATCAACTTGCAGAATGGACATGATATTGGCAAATCAATTTCAACATAGATAAAGTGTGAGGTATTACAGTTTGGTAAGCAAAGTAAGGAGGAAAATAAGAAACTAAAGGGAATAGAGGAGCAAACAGATCTGGGAGTACAAATATACAAATCACAAAAGTTGTAACACTGGTCACTAGGCCATAACAAAAGCACTAGGGTTTATTTCCAGAGGATGGAATCGAAAAGTAGAGAAGTTATGTTAAGCTTGTATCAAACCTTGGTTAGACCACACTTGGAGTTCTGATCAGTATGTTATAAAAAAAAAATAGAGGGTTTAAAAAAGCTTCACAAGGATAATATTAGAACTGCAAGGTTATACTTGACAGGAAAGGATGAATGGCCTGGTCCCTTCTTTTGTAAGAAGGCTGAGGGGTGACCTAATGGAGGTCTTTACAGTTATGAAGGGCTTTTGATAGGGTAGACAGAGCGAGTGTTTTCACATGTTGGGAAGAGCAAAACTAAAGGCCATCAATATAAGATCGACACCAAAAAATCAAATAGGGAATTCATAAGAAACCTTTTTACCCAAGAGTGGCGAGAATGTGGAACTCGCTACTGTAGGATGTAGTGTGGTGACTAGTATAGATGCATTTAAGGCGAAGCTCGATAAACATATAAGAGAGAATGGAATAGAGGGTTATGCTGATAGATGAGGAAGGATGGGAGGAGACTCAAGTGGAGCATAAATGCCAGCATGGACTAGTTAGAACAAATGGCCTGTGTCTGCGCTGTATATTTATGTAATTCTATGTAAAATGTGTTCATTAGGCACAACAATTAAGGCAAGTACAATACATAAAATATTCATCAAGAAAGGGAGATGAAATACAAATATCAGAAGAAACTCCCTCATCCCTTTAACCTTGATCTGAGACTGTAGAGCTTAAATTGGGTGCTCTTCTAGTGCATGCATGCCCATTTTGAAGTGTGGTATCCAAAACTATACATGGTACACTGTGGTCTGACTAGTGCTTTTAAAAAAAACCCTCAGCATAACCTCTACAGATCTATTCTATCTGCTCTGGCTATATATTCCAATGTTTTTTTGCTTTATTTAATTGCTTCTCCACAAAGTCTCGGCGTTGAAAGTGACGGGTTTGTTCTTGCTCCCAGGTCGTCATCGAAGAACCCCTTCCCAAATGTTATTAGTTTCAATATATACATCAGTTCATTTTTCCCCAATATGGAGTATCTTGTATTTATCAGTATTAAATTGTCTGCCTAGTTGCCTAATAGATCTATAACCATGTCCAAATCATTAACTACATCTTCCATTCCTGTGCATTGAGCTTTTGTGGTTGCTGCCAGTCTTAACTGAGGCAAGTAAACAGCAGTGACTCTTTGTTGTGACATCATTGTGCACAAGGTTTTCCATTATCACTGTAATGACATTCTGACATTGTTGCTGCCGGCAAAGTGTTAGCAGTTTATTGGAAACAGGCTAATGTGCTCATTTTCAAAAATTGGCAAAGCCAATGCAGAAACCTACGGCCACTTAATTTTGCATATTGGATACAATAATGGTATCTGTTATGATCAGGAATAAACTTGAAGATTACCTATCCAATATGCCAGCAAACAGCTGTTTCAGAACAGTAATGTTCTGCCTGACTAATCTTCCTGATTTTTTTCTTGAAGTGGCATCCCAAGTGAACTGTAGAAATCATATGGATATTGTGTGGTAAAAAAATTCTAAAAATGCATATTAAGCTTGGTACAAGATTCTACAAGTTTGTAGCTGGAGCTCCCTTTTAAAGTACGCTGTGGTGACCGGTTAAAGGGACAGCCACCAAGCTGAAATTCAGCAATTTTTATCACAGGATCATGCAACAAGTGGCAGTAATAAAGTATGCAATATGGGTATACATGTGAAACTTGGAAACAACTGTTTTCTAAGTGCTTGGCATTCAGCCTCTGTCAGTGTAACAGGTTGAGATCAAACTAAGTTGTATACTGTGCCCATCCACATGGTATAGTGCAAAGCTGACTATCCTTAACAGCTTTGTTAATTTTGCTAACCTTTTTCCTATTCATAGAATGGTTGCAGCAGAGAAGGAGGCCAATCGGCCCATCATGGTTATTCTTGGCTCTCCAAGTGCAACTTGGTTAGTCCTGCTCCCTCGCCCTTTCCCCATAGCTCTTCAATTTTTTTTCTCTTAACGTGCTTATCTAATTCCCTTTTGGAAGCCACGATTGAATGCCTCCACCATACTTTCAGGCAGTAATTTCCATATCCTAACTACCCATTGCATAAAAATGTTTTTCCACATGGTGAGGTTCGTTCTTCTACCAGTCATCTTAAATCAGTGTCCTCTGGTTCTTAACTTCTCTGCCAATGGGAACAGTTTCTCTCTATACTGTCTAGACTCCTTATAAGTTTGAATACTTCTGTCAAATCTCCTCTCAACCTTCTATTAGGAGAACAGCCCTGGCTTGTCCAATCTGTCCATCTGAGTGAAGTCCCTTGTCTTTGGAACCATTTTCATAAAACTTTTCTGCACCCTCTTAAGGCCTTCACATCCTTCCCAAAGTGCGGTGCCGAGAATTGGGCAAATACTCCAGTTGAGGTCGAACAAGAATTTTAGAAATATTCATCATAACTTCCTTGCTTTTGTACTTTATGCCCTTGTTTATAAAGCCCAGGATCCCTATGCCCTTTAACCACTTTCTTACCTGCCCTGCCACCTTCAGTGATTTGTTCACATATACTTCTAATTGTCTGTTCTTGCACCCCTCTTGGAATTGAATCCTTTATTTTATATTGCCACTCCCCATTCTTCCTGACAAGAAATATCACCACATTTCTCTGCATTAAATTTCATCTGCCATGTGTCAGCCCATTCCACCACCCTGTCTGTCTGTTTTGAAGTCTATCACTACCCTCCTCACAGTTCACAATACTTCCAAGTTTTGTGTCCTGTGCACATTTTGAAACTGTGCCCTGTACACCCAAGTCTAGGTATTATGACTTCGGTAGAGATTGTTAGCTTTGAACAAGAGATATGAACTCCTAGACCGATTAAGAATTGCACAAGATTTGACAGTTTAAAACCTTTACTATAACAACTAAAATAAAATTAACATTAACTGAACTGTACTTAGCAGGAAGCTAATACATTAAATTACAGAGAAAGGTATTTCCATTAACTTGTTAACGCACTCAAACTCCACACATTTATAAGTTACACAGTATTCTCAGCCAAAATGTATCCTTGCAGTTAAAAGTCCCAAGCTCCTCCCTGTTGCTATGAGTTGGATCTCCCAGTGTCCTAAAAGCCAATGTCCTCTCAATTCTTCCGAGCACATTTTACTGGACTTCTGTTAATAAGGCAATCTCTGGTGACCCCGTTGGTATGTTTTTTTTACATATATTCTTTCACGGGATGTGGGCGTACCTGGCAAGGCCAGCATTTGTTGCCATCCCTAATTGCCCTTGACAACTGAGTGGCTTGCTAGGCCATTTTAGAAGGCAGTTAAGAGTCAACCACATTGCTATGGGTCTGGAGTCACATGTAGGCAGCGAATGCATTACCCCAGTGCTCATTTACTGTAAGAGTCCATTCTAATTGTGGTGTTATTAATAACCTATGAAAAAATATTTCCGATTGGCCCAGCAATGCTACATTTAGGTGTCTTATTTAAATTCTTGAGTAATTTACACATTCATGAAATGATGTTGTTTCGTACTCTTGTTAAATTATAAGAACTAGGAGCAGGAGTAGGCAATTCAGCCTCTTGAGCCTGCTCCGCCATTCAATACGATCATGGCTGATCTCATCTCGGCCTCAACTCCACTTTCCTGCCCGTTCTGCATAACCCTTCAACCCATTACTAATTTAAAATCTGTCTATCTCCTCAAATTTACTCAATGTCCCAACATCCACCGCACTCTGGGGTAGTGAATTCCACAGACTCACGACCCTTTGAGAGAAGTAATTTCTCCTCATCTCTGTTTTAAATCTGCTACCTCTTATCCTTAAACTGTAACCTCTCGTTCTAGATTGCCCCACAAGAGGAAACATCCTCTCTACGTCTACTTTGTCAATCCCCTTAATCATCATAATAATAAAAGCAAAATACTGCGGATGCTGGAAATCTGAAACAAAAACAAGAAATGCTGGATTCACTCAGCAGGTCTGGCAGCATCTGTGGAAAGAGAAGCAGAGTTAACGTTTCGGGTCAGTGACCCTTCTTCGGAACTGACAAATATTAGAAAAGTCACAGATTATAAACAAGTGAGGTGGGGGTTGGGCAAGAGATAACAAAGGAGAAGGTGCAGATTGGACCAGGCCACATAGCTGACCAAAAGGTCACGGAGAAAAGGCAAACAATATGTTAATGGTGTGTTGAAAGACAAAGCATTAGTACAGATTAGGTGTGAATATACTGAATATTGAACATCAGCAAGTGCAAACCTGAAGAAAAACAACCTGAAAAAAACAGTGGGTAAGCAAACTGAACAAACTAAGATGAAATGAAATAAATGCAAAAAAAGATTGTAAAAAATGTAAAAAGGAATGTAAAAAAAAAAGGAAGAAAAAATAACTAAAAATGACTAAAAATGAAAGTAAAGTGGGGGGCTGTCATGCTCTGAAATTATTGAACTCAATGTTCAGTCCGGCAGGCTGTAGTGTGCCTAATCGGTAGATGAGATGCTGTTCCTCGAGCTTGCGTTGATGTTCACTGGAACACTGCAGCAATCCCAGGACAGAGATGTGAGCATGAGAGCAGGGGGGAGTGTTGAAATGGCAAGCAACCGGAAGCTCAGGGTCCTGCTTGCGGACTGAGCGGAGATGTTCCGCAAAGCGGTCACCCAGTCTGCGCTTGGTCTCCCCAATGTAGAGGAGACCACACTGTGAGCAGCGAATACAGTATACTACATTGAAAGAAGTACAAGTAAATCGCTGCTTCACCTGAAAGGAGTGTTTGGGGCCTGGGATAGTGAGGAGAGAGGAGGTAAATGGGCAGGTATTACACCTCCTGCGATTGCAAGGGAAGGTGCCCTGGGACGGGGACGAGGTGGTGGGGGTAATGGAGGAGTGGACCAGGGTGTCGCGGAGGGAACGATCCCTTCGGAATGCTGACAGGGGAAGGGAGGGGAAGATGCGACTGGTAGTGGCATCACGCTGGAGGTGGCGAAAATGGCGGAGGATGATCCTTTGGATATGGAGGCTGGTGGGATGAAAAGTGAGGACAAGGGGAACCCTGTCACGGTTCTGGGAGGGAGGGGAAGGGGTGAGGGTAGAGGTGCGGGGAATGGGTCGGACACGGTTGAGGGCCCTGTCAACCACAGTGGGGGGAAATCCTCGGTTGAGGAAAAAGGAGGTCATATCAGAAGCACCGTCATGGAAGGTAGCATCATCAAAGCAGATGCGTCGGAGACGGAGAAACTGGGAGAATGGAATGGAGTCCTTACAGGAGGTAGGGTGTGAAGAAGTGTAGTCGAGGTAGCTGTGGGAGTCAGTGGGCTTATAATGGATATTGGTAGACAACCTATCCCCAGAGATGGAGACAGAGAAGTCAGGGAAGGGAAGTGTCAGAGATGGACCATGTAAAGGTGAAAGAAGGGTGGAAATTGGAAGCAAAGTTGATAAAGTTTTCTAGTTCGGGGCGGGAGCAGGAAATGGCACCGATACAGTCATCAATGTACCGGAAAAAGAGTTGGGGGAGGGGGCCTGAGTAGGACTGGAACAAAGAATGCTCGACATATCCCACAAAAAGACAGGCATAACTAGGACCCATGCGGGTACCCATAGTGACACCTTTTACTTGAAGGAAATGCATGGAGTTGAAGGAGAAGTTGTTCAATGTGAGAACAAGTTCAGCCAGGCGGAGGAGGGTGTTGGTGGATGGGGACTGGTTGGGCCTCTGTTCCAGGAAGAAGCAGAGAGCCCTCAAACCATCCTGGTTGGGGATGGAGGTGTAGAGCGATTGGACGTCCATAGTGAAGAGGAGGCGGTTGGGACCAGGAAACTGGAAATTGTCAAAATGACGTAGGGCGTCAGAAGAGTCGCGGATGTAGGTGGGAAGAGTCTGGACCAGCGGAGAAAAGATAGAGTCTAGATAGGAAGAAATAAGTTCAGTTGGGCAGGAGCAGGCTGACACAATGGGTCTGCCGGGACAGTCCCGTTTGTGGATTTTGGGAAGGAGGTAGAAGCGGGCTGTCCGGGGTTGCGGGACTATGAGGTTGGAAGCTGTAGAGGGAAGATCTCCAGAGGAGATGAGGTCAGTGACAGTCCTTTGGACGGTGGCTTGATGTTCGGTGGTGGGGTCATGGTCCAGAGGGAGGTAGGAAGAGGTGTCTGTGAGTTGGCGTTGAGCTTCTGCAAGGTAGAGGTCGGTACGCCATACAACAACAGCACCACCCTTGTCTGCAGGTTTGATGACCATGTCGGGGTTAGACCTGAGAGAACGGAGTGCCTCAAGTTCAGAGGGGGACAGGTTAGAGTGAGTGAGGGGGGCAGAGAAATTGAGACGACCAATGTCTCGCCGACAGTTTTCAATGAAGAGATCAAGAGCGGGTAAGAGGCCAGGGTGAGGGGTCCAGGTAGAGGGAGAATGCTGGAGGCGGGTGAATGGGTCTGCTGGTCGGGGGGAGGACTCCTGGTCGAAGAAGTGAGCCCGGAGGCGGAGGCGACGGAAGAAGAGCTCAACGTCATGCCGAGCGCGAAATTCATTGAGGTGGGGGCGTAAGGGGATAAAACTGAGACCTTTGCTGAGTACAGAACGCTCAGCATCAGAGAGGGGGAGGTCAGAGGGTATAGTGAATACACGGCAAGGGGTCAGATCAGAAGGGGTGGGGTCAGAGGGAAGTGAAGCGGAAGGAGGATCTGGAGGGGCATTAGTCCCCATCAGCTGCTGGAGCTTGCGTTCCTTAACACCTGAAAGGAAGAAAAAAAGTTTTTTGTTAATGCGTCGGATGAGACGTAAGACGAGATGAAACTGCGGAGTAGAACATCATATATGCCTCAATTAGATCTCCTCTCATTCTTCTAAGCTCTAGAGAGTAAAGGCCTAAACTGCTCAATCTCTCTTCATAAGACAAACCCCCTCTTCTCTGGAATCAATCTAGTGAACCTCCTCTGAACCGCCTCCAATGCAACTACATCCCTCCTCAAGTAAGGGGACCAAAACTGTATGCAATACTCCAGGTACAGTCTGACTAATGCCTTGTACAGTTGCAGCAGCACTTCCCTACTTTTATACTCTATTCCTTTAGCAATAAATGCCAAAATTCAATTTGCCTTCCTTATTACCTGCTGTACCTGCATACTAGTTTTCAGCGATTCATGCACGAGGTCACCCAGATCCCTCTGCACCGAAGCACTCTGAATTTTCTCTCCATTTAGATAATTTGCCTTTCTATTCTTCCTACCAAAATGGATAACCTCACACTTATCCACGTTAAACTCCATCTGCCAGATTTTGGCCCATTCATCTAACCTATCAATATCCATTTATAAATTTCTTATTTCTTTATTGCAACTTGCTATCCCACCTATTTTTGTGTCATCTGCAAATTTGGCTATAGTACCTTCTATCCCTGCATCCACGTCATTAATATAGATTATAAGTAGTTGGGGCCCGAGGACCGAACCCTGTGGCACCCCACTAGTTACATCTTGCCAACCAGAAAAAGACCCATTTATCCCCACTCTCTGTTTTCTGTTAGCCAATCCTCTATCCAAGCTAATAAATTGCTCCTAACCCCATGTGATCTTACCTTGTGTATTAACCTTTTGTGCAGCACCATATCAAATGCCTTCTGGAAGTCCAGATATACTACATCTACAGGATCCCCATTATCCACTTTGCTTGTTACATCTTCGAAGAACTCGAACAAATTAGTCAAACTCAATTTACCCGTCATAAAATCATGCTGACTCTGATGGATTGCGTTTTGACTTTCTAAATGTCCAGTTATTACTTCCTTAATAATGGATTCTAACAATTTCCCAATGACAGATGTTAAACTAACTTGTTTCCTACTTTCTACCTCCCTCTCTTTTTGAATAAAGGCGTTATATTAGCATTTTTCCAATTCACTGGAACTTTTCCTGCATCCAGGGAATTTTGGACTATTATAACCAATGGATCCACGATCTCCGCTGCCACTTCCTTTAAGACCCAGAATGTAGGCCATCAGGCATTGGGGACTTGTCTGTAGTTTTCTCAGTACTTTTTCCCTGGTAATGATTGTTCTAAGTTCCTCCCTTTCTATAACCACTGCATTACCTGTTACTATTGGGATGCTACTGGTGTCCTTCACCGTGAAAACTGAGGCAAAAAACTGATTTAGTGTCTCCACCATTTCTGTGTTTCCCTCTATTAACTCCCAAGTCTCATCCTCCAAGGGACCAACATTCACTTTAGCTACTCGCTTCCCTTTTATATACTTATAGAAGCTTTTGCTATCTGTTTTTATATTTTGCCCTAGTTTTCTTTCATAATTTATCTTTGCTCTTTTTATTAGTCATAGAGAGATACAGCACTGAAACAGGCCCTTCAGCCCACCCAGTCTGTGCCGACCATCAACCACCCATTTATACTAATCCTACATTATTCCCATATTCCCTACCACATCCCCTCCTACATTAATCCCATATTCCCTACCATTCCCCGACCTACACTAGGGGCAATTTACAATGGCCAATTTACCTATCAACCTGCAACTCTTTGGTGGTGGGCGGAAACCCACGTGGTCACAGGGAGAACTTGCAAACTCCACACAGGCAGTACCCAGAACCGAACCCGGGTTGCTGGAGCTGTGAGGCTGCGGTGCTAACCACTGTGCCGCCCTTTACTTTACTTTTTAGTAACCCTTTGTTGATCTTTAAAAGTTTCCCACTCTTCCAGCCTGCCACTGGCCTTTGCAATATGGTATGCCTTAGTTTTTGTCTCTGTTATCCTTAACTTCCTTGCTTAGCCATGGATATTTTTTACCCCTCTCAGAATCTTTCTTCCTCTGTGGAGTATATTTTAGTTGGGAGGAATTGAATATCTCCTTAAACATGTGCCACTGCTCATCAACTGTCCTACCTTTTAGTCTGTCTGCCCAGTCCACTAGGGCCAAATCTGTCCTCATGCCTATGTAATTACCTTTGTTTAACTCCAGAACACTATTGCGGGACTCCAGTTTCTCGCCGTCAAACTGAATTTGAAATTCTAGCATGCTACGATCACTCTTCCCTAGAGGATCCTTAACGATGAGATCATTAATTAATCCCACCTCATTACACAATACCAAATCTAGAATAGCCTGCTCCCTGGTTGGTTCCAGAACATATTGCTCCAAAAAACAATAATACATTCAATGAACTCTCTCTCGAGGCTAGCCTTGCCAATTTGATTAATCCAGTCTATATGCATATTAAAATCACTCATAATTATTGGCGTACCTTTCTTACAAGCCCCTAGTGTTTCCTGGTTTATACTGTGCCCCACTACGAAACTACCGTTTGGGGACCTATAGATTACTCCCACCAGGAACTTCTTTCCCTTGCTATTTCCTATTGCTACCCAGACTGATTCTACGTCTTGATCTCCAGTGCCTATATCATTTCTCACTGTAGCACTGATCTCTTCCTTTACTAACAAAACTTACACCTCCTTATCCTTCCTGCCTATCCTTCTGAATATCCCTTGGATATTCAATTCCATAACCTGGTTTCCCTGCAACCATGTCTCAGTAATCGCCACTAAATCATACCCAATTGTCTTTATTTGCGCTGTTAACTCATTCATTTTATTCCGAATGCTTCGTGCAAAGTTTTAATTTTGTTCTATGATCAAATTTCCCTACACTTGTATGATTCCTTGGTGCAGTATGATGTTCACATGTTCTGTTCCTTCCTTTTATTTTCTGGTAACAATCAGCCTCACCACTAACCTGCACTCCTACCTTCTCCTTTAACTTTGACTTCCTAATTTTCCATGCAACTGAACCCTCCCCCCCACTATTTAGTTTGAAGCCCTATCTACAGCCCTAGTTATGCGATTCGCCAGGACTCCGGTCCCAGCATGATTCAGGTGGAGCCCGTCCCATTGGAAGAGCTCCCTCCTTCCCCAGTACTGGTGCCAATGTCCCATGAATTCAAACCCATTTCTCCCACACCAATCTTTGAGCCACGCATTTACCTCTTTAATCTTATTGACCCTTTGCCAATTTGCTAGTGGCTCAGGTAGTAATCCGGAGATTATTACCTTTTTGGTTCTGCTTTTTAATTTAGTCCCTAGCTGCTCATATTCCCTCAGCAGAACCTCTATTCTCGTTCTACTTATATCGTTGGTACCTACGTGGACCATGACAACTGGATCTTTCCCCTCCCACTCCAAGTTCCTCTGCAGCCCAGATGAGATATCCTGAACCTTGGCACCAGGTAGGCAACGCAGCCTTCGGGGCTCTCGATTCTGGCCACAGAGAACAGTGTCTATGCCCCTAATTATACTATCCTCGATTACGACTACATTTCTCTTTTCTCCCCCCACTTGAATGGCTCCCTATACCATGGTGCTATGGTCAGTTTGCTCATCCTCCCTACAGTCGCTGTTCTTGTTCACACAGGGAGCAAGAATTTTGAACCTGTTGGTCAAGGGCTGAGGCTCCTGCAACACTACCTCCTCGATCACTCTACCTGCCTCACTCATAGTCATACTCTCCTGTCCCTGACCACTGACAATTCAAGATAGTTAATCTAAGGGGTGTGACTGTCTCCTGGAACACAGCGTCCAAGTAACACTCCCCCTCCCTGATGTGTCGCAGTGTCCGAAGCTCAGACTCCAGCTCATTAACTCTGAGCCGGAGTTCCTCGGGCAACCAACACTTGCTACAGTTGTGGTCACTCGGAACCACAGTGGGATCCACCAGCTCCCACATCATGCAGGTACAACACATCACCTGGCCCTGCATCTCTGTTGTATTTAATTAGATTTTAATTTGTTTTTAAAATTTCCGACTGGTCTTTAGTTTTTTAATCCGCTTTATTTTTTAGTTTATATACTAATAAGTCAATCAAGTCTTATTCTATGTTTGATTTCAATTAAATTAAAAGCTTACCTGAATACTGACCCCAGCTGCTTTCTGTTTCCCTGCTCTCACTGTTGAATGTGACGTCACTCTGATGTCACTTTTCGATTTTTTTTTTTTTTTTTTTTTCCCCCCGGCTCTGTTCCCGCTGTTTTTTTTCTCTCTCTCTTTCCGGTCTCCGACTTCTTGGTGCGCTTGGTGGTTTATGCATAATGATTTATCTAAATTTTGGCCTTCATTATTGTATCTTTTTTTTAGTGTTCAGTCTTTTATTAAAGTTGCAGTGGCTTTGTTCAAGTATTGCTGACATCGGTTTTTTATAATTTATGTAGGACCCACCTTTTGTTCTTGATGTTCCTCTGGGCATGATCAGCCGTGTTGAAAAAATTGGTGGGGCATCCAGCCGAGGGGAAAACTCCTACGGTCTTGAAATCTTCTGTAAGGTTAGTACTTGTGCTGACAATGTTGATGAGTTTACTTTTGATTTTATCTGCTTTTACTCATTACTATTCTGTAGATAATGTGCAATAATAATTGTTATGTTAATTTAATATTTGTTTTTGCTTAAATCGCTACTCCGTAACGTGCATTGTTTCATCTTTTATCTTGTGCCTTGCCAGTGAGTCTATTTGGTGCATAGTTCCTATCCTCCTTGCTTCTCAATGCTCTTTCTGAGAAATGTTTGCTGCTTTATGAAATCATTTGCAACAGTGCAAACAGCAACTTGGCATTTATATAACTCCTTTAACCTAGACCATATATTCTTAAAACAATCTTTTGGAGTGCTGTTTTTATTAATTTCATGCATCACTTAGTGGAGAAGTTATCATCAAATTTGTTCTTATTACCCAAATATGTGACTGGTGGAAAAGTTCCTTCTATCACGACTTGTGTGTACAGGAACTGAGGAATTGGACATTCCAAGATCTCTCCCTTTTTTCACTTCATGGCCTTCACACTGGCATATATTGCACAAAATGTGCAATAGAGTCATTAAGCATGTATCCTGCCTGGAAACAAAGGCCTTTATCTGTAATGATTTTCTCAAGCTTTGGGTGCAGGTTCCATCCAGCATTAGTTCCACCCTTTTCAGCAAGTATTAATGCTGAACTGTGTGCAGAAGGAAACTGTTAAAAAGGCTGTGGAGGATTTTCCTTTGGGTTGTTTTGTGATCAGAATGCATAGAAAATGGTTAATAAGAAATCAGCTGAATTATTATCTCCAATCACTAGAAAGCCAACTTCTTTGTCTTCTTTGGCCTCCTTGTCTCGAGAGACAATGGGTAAGCGCCTGGAGGTGGTCAGTGGTTTGTGAAGCAGTGCCTGGAGTGGCTATAAAGGCCAATTCTAGAGTGACAGACTCTTCCACAGGTGCTACAGATAAAATTGGTTGTCGGGGCTGTTACACAGTTGGCTCTCTCCTTGCGCTTCTGTCCTTTTTCCTGCCAACTGCGAAGTCTCTTCGACTTGCCACACTTTAGCCCCGCCTTTATGATTGCCCACCAGCTCTGGCGATCGCTGGCAACTCACTCCCACGACTTGTGATCAATGTCACAGGACTTCATGTCGCGTTTGCAGACGTCTTTAAAGCAGAGAAAAGGACGGCCGGTGGGTCTGATACCAGTGACGAGCTCGCTGTACAATGTGTCCTTGGGGATACTGCCATCTTCCATGCGGCTCACGTGGCCAAGCCATCTCAGGCGCCGCTGGCTTAGTAGGGTGTATATGCTGGGGATGTTGGCCGCCTCGAGGACTTCTGTGTTGGAGATACGGTCCTGCCACCTGATGCCAAGGATTCTCCGGAGGCAGCGCAGATGGAATGAATTGAGACGTCGCTCTTGGCTGACGTACGTTATCCAGGCCTCGCTGCCGTATAGCAAGGTACTGAGGACACAGGCCTGATACACTTGGACTTTTGTGTTCTGTGTCAGTGCGCCATTTTCCCACACTCTCTTGGCCAGTCTGGACATAGCAGAGGAAGCCTTTCCCATGCGCTTGTTGAATTCTGCATCAAGCGACAGGTTTTTGGTGATAGTTGAGCCTAGGTAGGTGAACTCTTGAACCACTTCCAGAGTGTGGTCGCCGATATTTATGGATGGGGCATTTCTGACGTCCTGTCCCATGATGTTTGTTTTCTTGAGGCTGATGGTTAGGCAAAATTTGGTGCAGGCAGCCGCAATCCTGTCGATGAGTCTCTGCAGACACTCTCCAGTGTGAGATGTTAATGCAGCATCGTCAGCAAAGAGGAGTTCCCTGATGAGGACTTTCCGTACTTTGGTCTTCGCTCTTAGACGGGCAAGGTTGAACAACCTTACTCCTGATCTTGTGTGGAGGAAAATTCCTTCTTCTGAAGACTTGAACTATAAATAATAATTTACAAAGTTCAACAAAAAAGGTATGTGTAAAATGGCTCCTGAAATATTATGTTTCTCATTAGCTCAAGTCTTCTCCCAGCTACTGAGCACTTTCTCAGTGAGTATACTATTCAGTGGGCAGTGACATGGTTGAAAGAACCTCCTGCAGCATGTTGAAGCCAGACAAGAGAGCTTATTGTACGTTTGACTGTAGATCTTCTAAATTAACAATGTGAGCATTCATGACAGGTGCACTCACTGTGCTTTAGAATCTATTTCATCAGAACTCTACAGTTGTTAATGAATTTGTCATGATTTTATTGAGGACTGCAGTACACATCATCCTTCCTGTACAGATAAGGCTGGCAGATTACTCCGCAGTGATTAGCCCAGTGCATGCTTTGGACAACCTCAAGTTACTCTGTAGATGGTGCCCTATTTGCAAGTTTAATCTCTTAGCTGAGAAAGCACTTAACTGATTCTCTGGTTAGCAGGTTTCTCCTTCTAATCTGCTCTCTCTACTTGCCCTTTCAAAGATTCACCCGGAGCTCCTTCATACTCACTTTCTAACTTTCCTTAAAGCTGTGCTGGTACTTAGAACAGGTGAAATGAATGATGGTGCTGTGACCAGTGGCACTTCTTGGGAATGTCTATGAAAATAGAAGAGGAATAAGCATATGTTAGAGCACTGGTTGTATAACACCCTTCAAATAGTGCTTTTGTGTCAATATAATGTATGCCATTGTTGTATTTGATTGATTGCCTATCTGTATGACAGTGAGTGAATAGAGAATAAGAAATTATGAGAACATTTTTGCATGTGACCTTTTCAGATGCACTTGATGACTTCACACTGCGAATCTTTCCTGTGCATGTCTGCTCACTCTTGTCATGGGCGGTCTTGTCCTACATGCAAGGTGGCAGTTTTGAAATGTGAGTTGCAAGTGATTACCCTTAACACCACGACAGCGTTTGATCAAGTGTGGCATCAAGGAAAATTGAAGTCAATGGGAGTGGGGGGGAGGTTGGAGGGGGAGAACTCTCCACTGGTTGGAGTCATACCTAGCACAAAGGTAGATGTTTGTGGTTGTTGGAGGCCAATCATCTCAGCCCCAGGACATAGCTGCAGGAGTTCCTCAGGGTAGTATCCTAGGCCAAATCATCATCAGTGATCTTCCCTCCAACGTAAAGTCAGAAGTGGGGATGTTTTCTGACGATCGCCCAGTATTCAGTACCATTCACAACTCCTCAGATACTAAACAAGTTCATGCCCGCATTCAGGCTTGGGCTGCTAAGTGTCATGTCTTTACTGGCATAACCGCCCCTGCTGCAAGGGAACAAAATGGATTACATTTTTTTGCATTGTTTTCAAGGTAAAGTAAGAGAAACATGAAAACGTATTCTGCACTTATTCTGACATCCACACCTCAATCTTACAACTGCTACAGCTGGCATTGTCTGCAACAGCCATTTCTTCAGGGTTGAGTTTCTCATCCTTTTTTGTTTGAGACACAATTATAATTGAATCTCTTTTTGGACATTGCCGTTTGACTCCAGGAAGGCTCTGTTTAGAAAACCTGGTGCCTTCTATCCTTTGCCCACTTTTAAATCCCAGTTATGTGTTGTCGCATGGGATTGGATTTTCTCTAGCATCTGTCTGTAGTACTTTGGGAATTTTAATACCAATGGGCATGTGGCTTTTGGGGAGTTTTGGGCCAAATGTGAACTCAACTTTGACTCGAGTCCTTGAAGAGATCGAATTTCACAGGCTGCTGTCGAGACATCTTTTCTGTTCCTAGGTTTTTAATATGAAAATTTCCATTACTGCATTTTTCCTGGCTGTTAAATTGCACTGCCTGTACAGGCCTTAACTTCTTAACTGCTGCTTCCACAACACACAGATTTAATAGTTCAGTTTCTGGCACATTGATCATTCTTATCTCTAGGGTGACAATGGGTGGTAAACCTTTTTAGCCCCTTTGAGGCTTCTGGGTTCTCCTGAACTTTGTCCTTATTGGATTCTGAAACTAATTTGCTGGGTTCGGTTAGCTTTGGATTTAGAACCAGGCCGTTTGATTCTTCAGTAGGCAAATACACAGTGATCTGACTTTTATTTTTCTGTTTACCTTAGGATGTATTACTTTCCCTTTTTCCTTTACTTCAGGGATGGGTTTTTCCTCTATCTATGCCATGTCTTCTGGGACGCTGCAATGGCTGTCCAGCTTCTGCTGCGCTCCTCTGTGGCACTTCAGCTAGGTGTGGCACCTTCCTCACTTTTGGCTCTCTATTTAAATCTTTAAAGAAGGTTTCTGCTAACCATACATCTGGTGTATTCCCTTCAACCACTGCTGCTTTTATCTCAGCTCCTTTACTTTCCTCTGGCTCTGTCTTGGCCTCTTTAAATTCTACTGGCTTTCCTTTAGCCTCTTTAATCTTTACTGGCCCTATAACCCTCTGTGGGATTTTTGGGACTTCCTCAGCCCTTTGCAGCTGTGCAGAATTTTGCTTATTCTCAGTTGGGGGAGGTGGTGACATAGTGGTAATGTCACTGGACTAATAATTCCAGGGCTAATGCTCTGGGGACGCAAGTTCAAATCCACCATGGCAGATGGTGAAATTTGAATTCAATTAATAAATCTGGAATTAAAAGATAATCTAATGGTGACCTGAAACCACCGTCTATTGTTGTAAAAATCCATCTAGTTCACGAATGTCCTTTCAGGAAGGCAGTCTACTGTCCTTACATGGTTCGACATGTGACTTCAGACCCACAGCAATGTGGTTGACTCTGAAATGACCTAGTAAGCCACTCAGTTCAAGGGCAATTGGGCATAAATACTGGTCTTTCCAGTGGCTCCCACATCCCACAAACAAATTTTTAAAAAAAGTCACTGTGGACTGTTCTGGGCTCTCCTGGAAACAATACCGAGCTTCCTGCTAAGTCATTGGCCAGCATGAGGTCGACACCTGCATTGGTAAGCTCAGAAAGACTGTGACTTTCGCTACACTGGTGACCAACACACTTTGCAGGTAAACTTTAACTAAGGGAACCTTCAAGCATTTGCCAGTAAGCCCTTTTGCCAATACTGTGGTATTTGTTCTGCTTTCGGTGGCATCTCTGTAATCTTTGCTATAAGTAGTGTTGGAAGACAACCGATATCCCTGAGGATGGT
Source organism: Heterodontus francisci (assembly GCF_036365525.1). NCBI lineage: Eukaryota > Metazoa > Chordata > Chondrichthyes > Heterodontiformes > Heterodontidae > Heterodontus > Heterodontus francisci. The sequence continues at coordinate 90,737,478 of NC_090376.1, read as the reverse complement.
TATCTCTTTGCCTGGTGCCTGGGGTACAAAAGGAGTCATTTCCCCTTTTTGCAAAAAGTTCTAGTAGTTATTCTGGTCCGCTGCTACATTGGAGCACATGGTCATTACCTCCATGGCTACAGACACTGTCCTGACTGCAGTGCCCCCTGTTGATTTTTTGGAGTACCAACAAACTGCCTTGATATGCCCAGATTCTCTACACTGAAAGCGCACCAGGTGTGCCCCTACTAGGTTACCATCTTCGTTCCTTCTTTTAAAAGTTGGCAACAGATCTGTTTTTCCTTCCCTTTTCTCCTTTTCGCTCAAGTCCATTTCTGTTTCATCTACATCCATCCTATCTCTGCCTAGCCCGTAAGAGTTACTAGACCCAAGTTTATTTTGAATTAGAGGTCTGTCATAACTCATAGTCATTGGCCATTACTGTGGCTTCTTTCACCTTTGTAATTCTTTGATCTATATGGGTTCTTATATTAACTGAAATGCTATTTTTAAATTCTAATAGAATCACCTCTCAGATTTTCACAGGATTCTAGCTTGAGAGATTGTATCTAGAAATCAAAAACCATATGTTTAATTCTTTCAAATTCAATGCAAGTCTGAGCAGATCTTTTCCTAGTGTTTCTGAATTTCTGTCCATAGATTTCGGGTCCTAACTCATGCATTTAGAATTGCCGTTTTAGTTTGTTCGTGGTCAGAAGAGCTTTCTTATAACATAGACTGAGCTTCGCAAGCTCTACCTACCAATTCACTTAGTAGGAGGAGAGTCCAGTATTCTATTGGCCAGTTTAGCCTGTTAGCTATTTTCTCAAAGGATAAAACATAGGACTCCACCTCTTCCTCATTAAATTTTGGTACTAACTGTGAGTGTCTCACTATATCAATGTTTGTTCTGAATTGCGGAAGCTGTTTGAATTGCTAGCAGCATTTTCACCTGTTCTTGTAGTCTTTCTAACTTTCTTGCTGCTTTCTCTCTTTGCATCTTTGTCTGCTGCCTCTCATTTTATTTGCAACTCAAACTCTAATTCCAATTTTCACATAGCAAGGCCCCTTTCCGTTTGAATCTTAGCTAGTGTACTTTTATCTGCTCTGCTTCTGGTTCCATTCCTGTTTCTTCTAGTTCAAGGGCAAGATTAAAATTCCTCATTATTTCAGGTTTGTTTTTTTTGTTTGCAAGTGACTCCCACCTGGGCAGCTAAGGTTTTTAAATCTTCAATGCTTAATTTATTTAACTTATAAAAATAACTTTTACATAATTCCCAAAAGGGTTGCAACCCCAATTGCACACGCATTCACTCACTCACTCATGCATACACAAGAATAGATAGAGAAGAAAAGGGCAAGTGGTTTAAAGTGATGTAGGTATTTGTGGTTCACAGTAAACCTGTTGAATCTTCTAAGGAGGAAAGTCTCTTTTAAAGGTGTAGGCATGTGTGTTTTGAGTCTTGAACCTTTTCAGTTGTTGTAGTTTTCTGAGGGTTAAGACTTCAGCCTGGAGGTGGTGGTTGCTTTCTGTTCTCTGCTGCAGCAAGTTAAAGTATAGAATGAGCAGCAGGTCTGCTTCTTGCCTGGCTAGATCATTCCACAGCCCCTGGCTAGGCAGCTTTTTGTGATGTTGGCTTGATCTCCCTATCTCTCTCCATTTCAGGTCAAAATCCAATTGTTAGAGTTTCTGTTAGTTAATACATGGCCTTCTCCCCTGGTATGACCACAATGGACCAGGATGTGGAATCCAAGGCTATCTATTGATATCTGGATGATTGCCATTCTGTTATGATGTGGCTACCCCATACCTTTGACTCAGAAGAAACCCATTCAATTCAGGAATGTCTCTTGATGGTTTCAGGGTGGGTGTAATTGACACCTCTTAGTCAGGAATGTATCCTATTGCCCTTTTGAGACAGTGAGGCAGTTTTTGAATACACAGGCCAAGTCATCTGACCTTAGGCGGCCACCTTTGAGGCACATTGTCCACTTTTTTATAGGAAAAGTCAATTTCAAGGAGTCTACATTGAATAAAGTTTGTATCTTAAAAGTTAAGATTTTATGTCTTTACTGAGCAAAACGCACATAAATACTGTGGCGACAAGAGCAGGTCAGAGGCTGGGAATTCTGTGCCGAGTAACTCATCTCCTGACTCCCCAAAGCCTGTCCACTATCTACAAGGCACAAGTGGAGGAGTGTGATCAAATACTCTCCACTTGCCTGGATGAGTTCCGCTCCAACAACTCTTGAAGCTTGATGCCATCCAAAACAAAGAAACCCGCTTGATCTGCACCCATCCACCACCTTTAAACATTCATTCCCTCCATCACTGGTGCACAGTGGCAGCAGTGTGTACCATTTACAAGATGCACTGCAGCAACTCACCAAGGCTCCTTTGGCAGCACTGTCCAAATTCGTGATCTCTACCACCTCGAAGAATAAGGGCAGCAGACACATGTGAACATCACCACCTCAAGTTCTGCTCCATATTACATGCCATCCTGACTTGGAGCTATATCACTGTTACATCACCGTCGCTTGGTCAAAATCCTGGAACTCCCTCCCTAACAGCACTGTGGGTGTACTGACACCACATGGACTGCAGTGATTTAAGAAGGTGGCTCATCACCACCTTCTCGAGGGGAATTAGTGGTGGGCAGTAAATACTGGCCTTGCCAGCAACATACATCCCCAGAACGAATAAAAAAAAAAATTGAATTATGGAAATAAAGAACTACCCACTAAGTATCTAACCTGTATCTCTGTGCTTGTGTCTAGATTATGATCGATCATGCAGTTAGGTTTGATTGGAAATTTTTTTTTGCATGTGCACCTTTTGAGATCTAAGTACGATGAGTTAGTTCTAGCTGTAAAGAAGTTTTTAATATTACTTTTGAGATGTGGGCAATGCTGACAAGGCCGCATTTATTGCTGATCCCTGACTACCCTGAGACAGTCATGATAGACCATCTTCATGACCCACTGCAGTCCTTGTAACAATGGTCCTCCCACAGCACTGTTGGATACGATCCTGTGAAGTGTCTTGAGATGTTAAAGGTGTTAACGGCAAGTTACTGTTGGGTAGGAAACTATAGTACCGCCTTGTATGTTGAACAATCAAAAAGCTGCAAGATTCTCTGAATGCTTTGTTTGGATAGTAATGTACAAAATGTTGCAAGGAAACGATTTATGGCATGCATCCTTGTTCCATCTACATTGTGTAAGGCACTGATGGGTAGCTTTGGCAGATTTTATCAGGTTGGCAAACTTTCATATCCGTTCTTGTTTCTTTTCTTTTTGGGGAAAGCAATGATCTTTACATCATCTCTTCCCAGAACACTGCAATGATCTACTTTGAGGAGTGTATTTGGGATACTGAATAGTGCAGCCTACTTTTCGCATCTAAGACAGGATGTTTTTACTGCTACTGGTCTATCAATTGTGTAGAAAGGATGGATAGAATTTTTCAGGGATAAGCATCCTTCTGTTTTAAATAGCTGCTGGAGTTCTTCAAGTTCCTGCAGCAGCACCAGATATCCTGTTGCCTGCTCTACAAATTTATAGCAGTAGGTGGAGTGAGCACTGGGAACATGCCAGTGATCCAGAGCTGGAAGCTGAGGCAGGAGTGGCCTGCTGCCATCATTTGATTTTTTTAAACAAGAAATTAATTATAATTTTAATATGCAGACTCTGCTTTGGTTAACCCATGCCACAAAGATTAGCCATGTGGTAGATAGCGAGGAAGAGAGCTGTAGGCTGCAGAAAGGTATTGATGGTCTGGTCAGATGGGCAGAAACGTGGCAAATGGAATTCAATCCAGAGAAGTGTGAGGTGATGCATTTGGGGATGTCAAACAAGGCAAAGGAATACACGATTAATGGGAAAATACTGAGAAGTGTAGAGGAAGTGAGGGACCTTGGAGTGAATGTCCACAGATCTCTGAAGGGAGCAGGACAGGTCGATAAGGTGGTTAAGAAGGCATATGGAATCCTTTATTAGCTGAGGTTTAGAATAGAAGAGCAGGGCGGTTATGCTGAAACTGTATAACTCGAGTACTGTGTGTAGTTCTGGTCACCTCATTACAGAAAGGATGTAAGTGCACTAGAGAGGAGATTTAAGAGGATGTTGCCAGGACTGGAAAAATGCAGCTATGAGGAAAGATTGGATAAGCTTGGGTTATTCTCCTTAGAACTGAAAAGGCTGAGGGGAGATCTGATTGAAATGTACTAAATTGTGAGGGACCTGAATAGAGAGGAGGTGAAGGGCCTATTCACCTCAGCAGAGAGATCAGCGACTAGGGTACAGAGATTTAAAGTGATTGGTAGAAAGATTAGAGGGGTGATGAGGAAAATCTTTTTCATCTAGAGGGTGGTGGCGGTCTGGAACACGCCGCCTGAAAGGGTAGTTGAGGCAGAAACCCTCAACTCATTCAAAAGGAGTCTAGATATGCACCTCGAGTGCCGTAATCTGTAGGGCTACGAACCAAATGCTATAAGGCGGGATTAGAAAGGGTGGATAGTTTTTCAGCCGTCACCAACACGATGGGCCAAGTGGCCTCTTTCTGTGCCTTAAACTTTCTATGATTCTATGAATTTCAAACTTTAAATTCAGTAAACTATCCACTTTAATAGTTAATCTGATTTAAAATTGTAATTTTTCGTCTAGCCAATTTTGGTATTACTTACAATAGAATGTTGGTAGGGTCAGGCAGCTTTGATTTCAATTATTAACTTATCCAACTTTTGTAGTATATCAAATAGGGCAAAATTTTGAAAATTTAAAGTGCCTGTCATGATTTGATATGTCACATTGTGTTTCGACACACTTACTCATTATAGCGAGGTGCAGATTTACATTTGTAATTTTTCACTTGGTGGCTGTTCTATTGGTCTCATTATCTTGGAGGACCAAAGAAAAGAGCGGATGCATTTTCTGAAGCAAGGAAAATTTTGAGAAGCCACCTGGAGGTGTATTCCCTCTATATTTCCAGTAGATTTAAGAACAGCATTGCTTGTAATGAGTTACTTGGGCAATGATGTATAATATGGGGATAGTAAACAGAGTAGAGTTGCATCTTACATATGACGTGAAGAAAGAATACACTAATATCTATGGAGTGGTATTGCATCTTTTACACATGAATGTAAGTGAGTGCATAAATGCTCCACGTAGCTTGCATCTTTGTGAACATTTTAAAATACATAAAACACTACAGGATAGTATAGTTTAATTTTTATTGAGCAATGGACAAGAAATGCCCTTTTTTAAAGAATCTTTCTACTCTTTAACAATAGCTTTTCTAAAATCCAATAATCTGTTTTTGCATTTGCAGGATGTTCGGGCCATCCGATTTGCTCATAAACAAGAAGGACACACCAGACGATCCATCTTTGAGAACTTAATGAAATTTGCATTTCCCATATCCAACAACTTGGTATCGTCTCATATTTAATCCATGGTTGTCTCTTTGCATGCTTTAAAAGCACAGTATATGTAATCTAATGCAAAGGAGGTTTCGCTATAAAATATTTTTTGAGTAGCTAAGTATATCTTTAAGTGGCTTGCTGTGTAGTGATTATGGTATTAAACAAAATTATATTGAAAAATAGGGCATATCTTAGAGTTGCAAATTTAATTTTGTACTAAAATTTGTACTGGTTCGTTCTATTGTTCCAGAATGTAAAATGCTAAGTGCGCAAAGCCTTGCAGTGTGTTACTTTAGCAGCAGGAACATGTTGTCATTTGGGCAGGGTATGAATGTAACTATAGTGATCCGTGAAGTGAGCAAAGAATGATGATCTAAAAAACAACCTGAAAAGGTAATTGATGAAAGTTTGAGTTGCTTTTATTTCCCAGGATTAGATTTAGAACTGACTTAAACTAACTCTCTTCTTGTTCTGTTACTGATAAATAGAGTAATGATGAAGACTAGGTCACCAAGTGGGAACTTTCCTCTCACCGCTCAGACTTGCTTCAAATCCAATCAATACGAATAGGATTTGATATCATTTCTCTACTGACCGTACAGGTCTTGTGTGAAATGAGTTTGGGAAGTTTGAATCCAATTGCTGCTGGAATCAGTCTCGCACTGCAAAACTACCTACAAGTCAGTGCTAATGTGGCAATACCACTCAGACCGTAAAGATGATGGAATGGAGAAATAGAAAAATCCACAGAAGTGGGTTGCTCTTCTGGAATTTGAAATCAGGGAATATTGAAGCCGAGTAAAGGAAGCTTTACTTTGCATGATCTGGAAAGCTTAGTGTTGAAACTGAAAATTTTACTTCAATATTGACCCTCCTTGAGTTGATGAACACACAAATTCAACACAAAAGTAACATTAATTTGCAAGGAATAAACAAGTACAAAATAAGCTGAGCGTATTTAATGCCATTGGACTGCACAAATTACACTTAGACTTGTTAGATTTAACACCCTCCTTCATGCCATGTTAAATGAATATCTAAACTTACTGTTACTCATCTTTCTGATCATATTTCGCAGATCTTAACTCTGAGACTTAATGCTGTTGGGGGACCAAATTTCATATGAAAACAGTGCTATGAGAAATGACTTATTTTGCGAAGCTCTATGAGCACTTTGGTTTCAACATCCTGGACTTACTTTCCCCTTTGTCATGGTGTCCCTGAGTAATCCTTGCTCGTATGATGTCTAGCAACTTGAATCAGACTCTCCAATCTAATGACTAGGGTGCTGTAATACTCCTTTTTCCCATTCTGGTGATAGCCCAGATTTTGTTAATCATAGAACATTTACGGCACAGAAGGAGGCCACTTGGCCCATCGTGTCTGTGCCAGCACAAAAACAAAAGAGCCTCGTGGCCTAATCCCACTTTTCAGCATTTGGTCTGTAGCCCTGCAGGTTACGGTGCTTCAGGTGCACATCTAAACACCTTTTAAATGAGATGAGGGTTTTCTTTCTCTACCACCCTGTCAAGCAGTGAATTCCAGATCCCCACCACCCTCTGGGTGAAAAAGATTTTCCGCATCTCCCCTCTAATCCTTCTGCCAATCACATTAAATCTATGCCCTCTAGTCACTGACCTCTCTGCTAAGATGAATAGGCCCTTCACCTCCACTCTATCCAGGTCCCTCATAATTTAGTACATTTCAATCAGATCTCCCCTCAGCCTTCTCTGTTCCAAGGAGAACAACTCGAGCATTTTTCCAGTCCTGGCAACATCCTCATAAATCTCCTCTGTACTCTAGTGCAATTACATTCTTTCTGTAATGAAGTGACCAGAACTGCACACAGTTGTGGTCTAACTAATGTTTTATATAGCTCCAGCATAACCCCCCTACTCTTATATTCTATACCTTGACTAATAAAGGAAAGGATTCCATATGCCTTCTTAACCACCTTATCGAACTACCTATCCTGCTACCTTCTGGAATCTGTGGGCATATACTCCCAGGTCCCTCACTTCCTCTACACCTCTCAGTATCTTACCATTAATTGTGTTTTCCTTAGCCTTCTTTGACCTCCCCAAATGCGTCACCTCACATTTCTCTGGGTTAAATTCCATTTGCTGCTTTTCTGCCCACCTGACCAGTCATTGATATCTTCCTGCAATCTAGAGCTATCCTCCTTGCTGTCAACCGTGTGGCAATTTTTGTGTTGTCTGCAAACTTCTTGATCATTCCCCTTACATTTACGTCCAGATTGTTAATATATAACACAAAAAGCAGGGACCTTGTACTGAGCCCTGCGGAACCCCACTGGAAACAGACTTCCTGTCGCAAAAACACCCGTCAACAATTACACTTTGTTTCCTGCCACTGAGCCAATTTTGTATCCAGCTTGCTACGTTCCCCTGGGGCTCATGGGCTTTTATTTTTTTAACCAGTCTGCAATGTGAGACCTTATCAAAAGCCTTGCTAAAATCCATGTAGACCACATCAACTGCACTACCCTCATCAATCCTCCTTGTTACTTCCTCAAAAAAATTCAATCAAGTTAGTCAGATGTGACCTTCCCTTAACAAATCCATGCTGACTATCCTTGATTAATTTGTGCCTTTCTAAGTAACAGTTTATCCTGTCTCTCAGAATTGATTCCAAACGTTTGCCCACTACCAAGGTCAGACTGACTGGCCTGTAATTATTCAATATAAAAACAAGAAATGCTGGAACCACTCAGCAGGTCTGGCAGCATCTGTGGAAAGAGAAGCAGAGTTAACGTTTCGAGTCAGTGACCCTTCTTCGGGCTCCGAAGTAATCTGAGCAGGAGTTGAGAGCCTTAAAGCAATCTTATTAAATTCCCTCTCAACCCAAGAGACTTAAGTTCACTTGTTGGATCATAATCTAAGTTGATCATAGTTTTTTTGTGTGGGGAGAGAAAGCTGTCCTCCTGTTTCTTTTCTCTTAGCTGCCTTTCCTTTATGTCTGTCATCACGGTTCTTAACAGAAGCACTAGATTACATTGGCTGCAGGCATCGCTGGAGCCACCAATTAGTGTCACTTTTTTCCCCAACAGGATGTGAAGCAAAACTGTTTTCTATTTGTCTACTGTGTCTAACATGCAGTGCTGTGTCTGGAACCAGTGAAAACTGAAAGCTTGAATGATAGCAAATGTGGTGATTTACCTGATTTGATAGAATGTTTGATCTCCCAGCATGAGCTACTGAGCAGCCTGTGGTCCATAAAAATTCTTCAGAGTTAATATTGTAGGATGGTAAAACATGAGTGGACAGCACAAAACTATAGTAATTTATAGGCAAACTAAATTTAGTCAGTTTGCACTTCAAGGACAGTTGGTCAAATTGTAACAGTGTCACTCTTTATTTGACATTCTTTTTTATATTTTCCAGCCATTATTTGCATATGACTACAGTGAAATATTTCCAGAGGATGGCTGGAAGGTTTATGACCCAATTGCAGAGTATAAGAGAATGGTAAGTGCCTTGCACTTGAATTACTTATTTTAATGCGCTCGTCACTTGCAAGTTGTTTGAACCTAGGTCAAAACATATACAAAAGCAAAATACTACAGATGCTGGAAATCTGCAATAACAGAAAATGCTGGAAATGCTCAGCAGGTTAGGCAGCATCTGTGGAGAGAGAAACAGTTAATGTTTCAGGTCGATAACCTTTCTTCAGAACTGGGGAAAGTTAGAAATGTAATAGGTTTTAAGCAAGTGAAAGGGGGCAGGGTGCAAAAGAACAAAAAGGAAATGCTGTGATAGGGTGGAAGATAGGAGAGATTAAATGACAAAACAGTTGGTGATGCAAGGCCAAAGGGAATAGTAATGGGACAAGTAAAGAACAAAAGATGCCTCTAGAAGAGGTGTGAATGGCAGAATGATGAACAGCTGCTGTTCGAAAGCAGAAACAAGGGAAAAATTAGACTACAACCAAAACCCGCAAAGAAAAAGGCCATGGACAGAGGGTTCAGAGTGAGACCAAGCTGGAGAATTAAGATGACAGACGGCCAGAGCTCGGGTTCATACTTGTGGACTGAAAGGAAGCGTTCCGCAAAGTGGTCAGCCAGTCTGCATTTGGTTGCCCCAATGTCGAGCAGATGACATTGTGAGCAGTGACTACAGTATAAAAAATTGAAAGAAGTACACACAAATTGCTGTTTCACCTGTGAGGAGTGATTAGGGCCTTGGATGGTGTGGCGAGAGGAGGTAGAAGAGCAGGTGTTGCATCTTTTGCACTTGTGTGGAAAGGTGCCAGGGCAAGGGGTGTTGGGGGTGATTGAGCAGTGGACCAGGATATTGTGGAGAGAACGGTCCCTTTGGAATGCTGAAAGGGGAGGGGGAGATGTGTTTGGTGGTATCTTCACACTGGAGGTGGTGGAGGGTGTTCCAGGAAATAAAGATGCTAATGGAGTGAAAGGTGAGGATGAGGGCAACGCTATCATGGTTCTGAGAGGGAGGGGAAGCGGTGAGCGCAGAAGTGTGGGAAATGGGACAGATGCTGTCGAGCATTCTGTCAACTACAGCGAGGGAGTATCATTGAGGAAAAAGGAAGACACGTCAGAAGCGCCAGTATGGAAGGTTGCATCATCAGAACAGATGCGACAGAGAAACTGAGAATGGAGTGGAGTCCTTGCAGATAGCAGGATGTGAGGAAGTGTAGTTAAGGTAGTTGTGGGAATCAGTGGGCTTAGTGACTATTCGTTGATAGCCTGTCCCCAGAAATGGAGAGACAGAAGTTGAGGAAGGGAAGAGTTGGTGATGCACCATGTGAAGATTAGAGAAGTGTGGAAATTGGAAGCAAAGTTGATTAAATTTGCCATGCCTGTATCTCTGATGGGATCTATAATTTCAAAAGTATTTTTTGAGTATTCATTATGTAACTGAGTCTATTTTAGTTAATGTTGCTTAAGTCCTCTCTCTCTAACCTTCAGCTGTAAAATTGGCTAACTAGCCCTACTTCAGTCTTAACTTTTTTTGTAACTGCTGAAAGCCCTGAAATGTTTACGTTTTGGCACAAGGAAAATGTTTGTGGGGTGTAATTTATTGTATGTAAAAAGTTATTTATGCTGTTTATACGAGTATTGCAGTGTAGCAAGCTAATGGAAATTGTTACACATTTGATTAATAAGTGGTCAATGGAGAGTATTGGGTAACTAGGAGCTGCAATATGCAATATACTGTAGATGCTTCCAGTGAATCATTAAATAGAGAATCCTATGTATATTTCACAGCCTTTTTATTTGTCCTTGGAAAGACCTGGCCAGTAATAATGTTGACTTATACGTGATTTGGTCTTCTGGATCCCCATATGCCCTGCTATAGGAATTTCATGCACTAACCTTAACTCCTGGCGGTACCACTATTCTGTTGAACAACTGTCCATTCTTTGTCCGCAGATCTGTGAGGCAGTCTCCACTTCCTCGTCAGAACCCCATTTTTAATATAATAGCCTTCTGGAACTCCTTTTGCCTCAGCTTCTGTCAGAGCTGATTGTGCCACTTTATTTAACTCTGGATCAGCTTGCTGAGCTCTGATCAGAGAAGATTATTAAACATTTCATTTGGATTATCTAAATTCCCAAAGCAAGTTTCAGATATTCGGCTGTCTGTCTGTGGTGCCAGTTATACCTCCGACAGTGGAACTTGTTTAGCCATTGCTCGGGTTACTACACACAAAGAAAAAATTCCCGGAACCTTTTCCTGCAACTGTTCTGTCTCTTTAACTTCACTTGGTTTCTCGGTGACTACAGGAGAAACGAATACTTTTGCTGAGGCCATATCATTCCCCAGGAGTAGATCAATTCCGTTTACCGGCAAACTATGGACAACTCCTACAGTTACCATCCCAGACATCAGGTCACATTCTAAGTGCACTCTATACAAAGGTATGGGTATATACTCCACACTAGTGCCATTCACTAAAGCTTTAGCATTCAGTGCGCGCTCAGATGGAAAAGTCTTGCATTTCCCCAGCAAAAGAGTTTGGGTGGCTTCTGTATCCCTAAGTATAACTATAGGTTTGCCTGCCTCACTTGAGGGGTAAGGAGTTATTTTTCCTTTCGACAAGAATTCCCTATAACTTTCAGATACCTTATTCTCAACCCCTACATTCACATTGATTTTTGTATTTGACTTTACAGCTGCCGTCAAAACTATAATCTGATTTGCTGTACTCTCGGTCAGAGCCCCTTTCTCTGCATTAGCTTTGTGTACCCCAGTAAGTCCCATGGGTTTACCTCACAACTTTCAGCATTCTGAGCAAAGATATCCCACCTTGTGACAATGGTGACACTTAGACTTGCGGATCTCACTTCCACCCTCAGCGCCTTCCTTTCTGGCCTGAGGAGGGGATCCTGGGGCATTCCCAGCTGTCCTTTCTTGTCCCCGGCTACTTGCCTTCCTTTCGCTCTCCCACCTATCCTTGGATTTGTGGGGATGACAGACAAAGGGTTTGGGCTTATACACAAGCTCAAAAATGTCAGCAATTTCCACTGCCTGCCTGGCTGTTGAAATCTTTTAGTTCTCTACATGAGTTCGTACCAATGGAGGGAGTGATTTTTAAAAATTCTTCCAGTTCTCTAAGGTTCTTGTATATGGCTTCCATTTTAAGTGCCTGTATCCAACGATCAAAATTAGTTTGCTTTACCCTCTCAAATTCTATATAGGTCTGCCCCACCAATCTCTGAAGCTTCCAAAACTTCTGCTGGTAAGCTTCAGGGACTAACTCGCCTTTTTTGCCATCTCATAATCTGCAGAAGCCTCCTCAGAAAGCATGGCATAAACTTCATGAGCTCTGGCCATCAAGCTGCTTTGCAGTGTCAAGCTTTCCTTTGGCCATTTCATTTGTTTGGCTATCTTTTCAAAAGAAATGAAAAATGCCCCTACGCCCCTTTCTTCAAACTTAGGGAGAGCTTGCGCAAATTTAAACAGCTCTCCACTGGATCCTGGACTGGATACGGATCTTTCCCACTTACCGAAACAATCAGTCATATACTCTACTTTCTCCAGAATAAAGCACACCAACCAGGTTTATTTAATAAGCAACTAAATTTTCAGTTAGTTATAAACCAAGTCTTAACCAATAATGAAATAAAACATACGCACTAATGGAAATATTAAAGCCCCTTATTTTATCCTAGCCCTCATACACAACCGGTTAACGGGGAAAAAAGGATTTTTTGTTTACAGCTGTTACAGGGAAATAGAAGGGATAAAAAATAACACTTATGCTTAAAAGAAGAGATGGAAGGAAGTTCTTTGTTTTGGCGAGGTGTCCCAAAAGTGAATAGGTGGCTGCCACTAGGAATCTTCCTAGAACAATACTTTGCAGGTGATGTTGATGAACAGTCTGGGTAGGCTTTCAAAGATATTCAGCTTTACATAGGTCTTACATCAGGTGTGCAGCAACAAAGGTTTCAATTCTCTCAGATTCGACGCAAAGTTCCTTCAAAGATGCAAGGTTTTTCGGCAAATGTGCAGGATTTCTTCAAATACAGGAAGCAACGGTACAAATTGATGCAGGATTTGCTTTTTAACAGCAAGATAAATAGGGTCTTCTCCTGGCAGGTCAATAAGCAAACTCCAATTGCTTGTTTTTAGCCAAACCAGCTGGCTTTTTGAACAGTTCAAAAATTAAACAAAAACCTTTCTGGAGGCAAGTCCTAATGACACCATAAATCCTGACATGTCAATAAGCAAATAGCTCTTAAGGTCAAAACACAACCCCCTGTTATGTTTACTTGAAATCATGTGTCTTGCGGTAAAAACTTGTTTACTGGTCAACCTTCTGTTGATCTTCCTTTTAAGTAAAACACCCACCAAGTTCAGCAATCTCCAGATGATTGAATGTCCAAAATTCAACAATAATTTCTTAAACATATTTTACAAAGAAAAAAAGAAGTGCTCACATAACAAGAAACAAGGTTATGGTAGATATTTTAATTGTTTAATGTGGCCTCAAGATAGAATGGCCTAGAAATTGAATCATGGCGTACCCATTTTTCAAGTGTCATGGGTCCCCAAGGGTCCAATATGGTATGCTGCCAATGTTCCCTCTAAACTGCACAGCAACCTGGAAGTTCCTGTACAGGCTGTGTGCAAGTTGGCCCCTTTAGATAACGACACATGCGCGGTTGCCTAAAAATTTAAAGGGCCTATGCACTTAAACAAATTGGTCGCACACTACGAAGAAAAAATCAGTGTGTGATGTATGCAGCCATATGTGTACCTACCCTGTCACACGTTATTGGATTGGGCACCCATGGCACATGCTGGAAGGCTGCAAAAATCTAATTATATTTAAATAGGGGTCCTATGCTGGTTGTAGACAATTCTGTGAAATTGGTCTTCCCCAGTACCTGACTTGCCACATGATAAACACGCCCATCAAATCATATCACTAACAGTCAGCATGGACCCTGCAGGAGCACTGTCTAAAGGGCTCATCCCTCCAGTGTAGGTTAGTTGATGGCTTGTGCTCTTAAGCTGCAAGGCAACTTTGGGCCTTTTATGACTCTTTTCTCCATTCCACTAATGACTTTGACAGTTCTGGAAACAATTTTGTGTTAGTGCTGGACTGCTTGTCTGTGTTGGAAATCTTTTATTTCTGTCATGGTTGGTCTGGTAGCTAACTTTGTCTTTGGGGCTGGAGGAGGAAGGGTAGCAGCACGAAGGGGAGCAAGAGCAGGAGCTGCATTGTCTACTAATCCTGCTTGCAGCCATTGCTCTTAGAGAGCAATTAATAAGAGTGTTTCACTTTGAACCATCTCTCCACTTTCCAATAGACCTACAGACCTGCAATGTTTATAATCCCTGCTTTCAGAATCACCATCTGATTGTCTTCCTGCAGTCCAGCTTCATGTCTCTTGCCCACTTTTGATTATCAATATTATCAACATCAAATGCAGAGAATGGATCTTTACTATTCAATTTATAATTGAATAATTAATTTGCTGAATTAAGAACCTCCCTTGTGCAAACCTTTAATGCCAGTCCTATGCATTCGTTTACACATCCTTGTACACTAAAGTGTATCCACAGAGGCTACAGCTTGGGAGGTAGATGGCTGCTGAGCTTCCATTAAGCACAGTTCAGATGGCAGTGATGGATGATCTTGAGTAATTCTGAGCCTTGAGAACTGAACTACAACATTTTCATGTGGACTGGGGAAGACTGGCTCAGCTGGCTGCGTGGCATGGTCCAGGGCACTGGCAGAGTATGCGGCAGGGACACAGGCATGCTGTCATCATGAGAGGACAACAAATGTTGCTCTGAGCCAATGCCACTGTACAGGAGCTACACATCCACATTCAGAACAAAGTGTATAAATGCTTTGACGCTCCAGAAACCTCTGCCATCATTGGACTGGCGACAACATGGCAGCACTCTGAGCTGCCATGGTATCCATCAGAGCTGTCACCAAGACTTTGCCGTTTCGACCCCACTGCCATGTTCATGGAGCTGACCACTTGCTCCATGATTGACAAATGGTCTTCAGGCTCTGCACGAAGCCTCTCACAAGTTGGAGCTGGACTCCTGCCCTCATGCATTTTGTGCAAGGTCACTGGCAAGCTGCCCAGTGCACTTAGATTTTCCTGGTGTATGCCTATCAGCCTTAATCAGTAGTTGAGGCATTTGAAGTTGGAATCTGACTCCTCAGCAGCAGTTTGACCCTCCAGTGAGCTGGCACCTATACCATCCTATCCTTTGTCCTAGCTCCTGCACAATTGTGCCCAGTGATTCACCCCGCCCTCCCCCCACCCAACCCCCCAGCCTCCCCTCTAAAATCACGTGCCAGCCTCTGAGTTGATACTTTTTGGGGACTGATCAAGTTATGCTACACCTTCAGAAAGGCTACACTCCTCTTCCTGAATTACCACAGGGGTCACAATATTTTCAGCACCTGAAATGAAAGACAGGGGATAAGGGTTAGCTTTCAGTGTGAAGGATAAGCAACAGCTCAAATTAAAAATTCCCATCCTTGTGCTTAGCTCACTCGTTGACCTCATCCCTCCCTCTTTGTAACTTTGTCCAGCTCTAAAACGCTGCTCGTCACGCCAAACTCTTCATTCCTCTTACTCTGGTCTCTGAAGCATCACCCATCCTTTAGCCCTGGCATTGGCAGCTGTGTCATTAGCTGCCTTGGCGCCATGCTTTGGAATTTCCTCCCTAATTCCCTCTGTGCCTATACCTCCCTATCCTTTTAAAATATTTTTAAAGCCCACCTCTTTCACAAAATCTTTGGTCATCCCTCCTAATATCTTTGATTTTTATTTTTAACCATATGCGCTATGAATAACTTGACTTTTATGTTAACCTGCATTTGTAGAATTCCTTTAACTATTACATAACTATATAGTAATGAATTTTGTTTTGTCTATCACCAAAAGGGATTATCTTTAGTTTCTGTCTATTACTTCAGGGTCTACCCAATGAAAGCTGGAAACTAAGCAGGATAAATGATAATTATGAACTTTGTGATACTTACCCTGCTATATTGGTGGTACCAGTGAATGTCCCAGAAGATGAGTTGAAGAAAGTAGCAGCTTTCAGGTCCCGAAACCGTATACCAGTAAGTACAAAAATTCTACCAATGAAAATGTTTGCTGGATAAGAATCCCCAGAATAGATTTTCTAATTCTGTGGAATAGCATCTTTCCTAGTGCCTTGATCCTCTCTTTTATATAAGCACAATCGTTTCCTTTTTTTTGCTGCATATATTTAAACATTGTGTAATATTTAACTGTGATATTGGTATCCTGGTCAAGCAGTACCACCATACTGAACCTCAGAGTGCTAGGCAAACAATGGTGAGTTCTAGATCAGTTCAGCTATGAGGAGTGACTGAACTGAGGCAAGGGTCTTCCACAGTAGGAAGGAGGGAAGTGTGCCTTTTCCAACTGGCTGGTTAGGGTAGCAAAATTAGAGCATCAAATAGACTATTCATTCATTAGGATAATTGCTAAAAATAAAAAGCTAAAAATATTGAAGTAGTGAAGAAAGAATATTATATACCAGAACTCCATTTTACAATATCTTTATTAATTGGGACTAAATACAAGTTTTTAAAAAAATCCTCTGTGGACCAAAGCTAATGAGATTAGACTGTTCAAATGTTGCTGTGGAACTGATACTGTCACGTTCAAATTCCCAGCATTTGTTTTCTGTCTTGATTTCAGCTTTAATCTCTCTGCTGTTTGTGGGATTTAAAAGAATCTCTGCTTCTGCATCACCATTCTTTTACAAGTAATCTCTAATCAACTGGATTTACCTTCTGAGTATTATGTTTTTTATCAGTCCATTTAAAAAGTTTGCACAAATCTATGCTTGAATAGTGAGCTGAATGCTCCCTTGAGGTCTAATGCAATAACAATTTGGATTGCAAGGCAAACTCCATGGCTGTGATACATTTTTCTCAATGAATTTATAGTAATCAGACATGGTAATTCTCACTATGTTTAGATGAGGTTAGATGGGTTTATGAGCAAAATGCTATATTTCTAATATGCAGTGGGATTAATGTTATAAGTTATACCACTAATTGGAGAAATACATATGTTGAGATTGAAGATGGTGGTAACAATTGCAGCAATTATTTTTGATCATATTTAAATTTGATTAATAAAATATTATAATAAAATGCTCATCTCATTAATAATCATCAAACTACCGGATTGTCATAAAAACCTATCTGGGTCACTGGAGCCCTTCAGGGGAGGAAATCTGCCGTCCTTACCCAGTCTGGCCTACATGTGCCTCCAGACCCACAGCAATGTAGTTGACTCTTAACTGCCCTCTGAAATGGCCCAGCAAGCCACTCAGTTCAAGGGCAGTTAGAGATGGGCAATAAATACTGGTCTTGCCGGTGACGCTCACATCCCAAGAACGAATAAAAAAAAATTCCAAGTGAACCCCCTGTGCCGTAAAATTGTATTCCATAGATGATCTGTCTGTAGTGACTGGCTTGCTCCTCAGCAATAAATAAATTCAAGATTTGAATCTAAGGATTATAATCTGCATCTCCCTGCAGGTGATATCATGGATACATCCAGAGAGCCAGGCAACAATCACTCGCTGCAGTCAACCTCTGGTTGGTATGAGTGGCAAACGTAGCAAAGATGATGAAAAATATCTCCAAATTATAATGGATTCCAATGCACAATCTCATAAAATCTTTATCTTTGATGCTAGGCCTAGTGTTAATGCTGTGGCTAACAAGGTAAAGTTTAAACTTCAATTTTCTTCTGAGCTAAACATGTGTTTTTCAGATCCTACTAATTGACAGCTGTTTGTATTTTTGAATTGTTTCTTTTTGTCAGTACTGCCTGAATTTTGGCTGAAGGTCACAGTCCAATCACTGATTTACTCAAAGGCTGTCACCAGGATATTGGTAAATCTTAAAAAAACCACAAAGACTTGCAAAATTCTTAAAAGGATGGACAGGGTAGGTGCAGAAAGGATATTACCCCTGGCTATGTGGTCTAGAACCAGGGACGCGATCTCAGAAAAAAGGACAAGTCATTTAGAACTGAGATGAGGAGGATCTTCTTCACTCAGAGGGTGGTGAATCTTTGGAATTCTCTTCCCCAGAGGGTGGTGGAAGCGCAGTAACTGTGTAAGCTCAACCCAGAGATCAATAGATTTCTAGTTGCTAATGACGCCAAGGGATATGGGGATAGTGCAGGAATATGGCGTTGAGGTTGACGATCAGCTGTGATCTCGAATGGCCTACTCCTCCTATATTCCTAAATGCATAGTAGGCAATGCCCAGTGTGATACTTCACTGTTGAACGTTGGACACGATTCTTTTTCAGGGACATTTAAAGTATTTTGCAATCCCTTTCAAGTAGATATAACAGTTCTCACCTTCCAGGTGAATAATCTACTTTGTTCAGGCTAGATTATATCATTTTAGTACAGTTAGATAAATATTGAATAGTTTAACAAACAAAGAACGTAATTAGATTAATTCTAGAGGACAAAGTTTAAAAACTCAAGTGCAAAGAGGTGAAGATTTTAAAAAAGGAAATACAAAGAATCAAAAGCAAGATGAAACTAAGTAGGAGAATGAACTGATGAAGAGGAAAGAAACATGAAACTTTAAATTCAAAGTTACTTTTTTAAAAAAAGTTATAAGGCTGGTGAAATGGAAGACAGTAAAAAGATTAGGAAGTTTTAAAGGATAAAGTAGGAAAAGTAACATATATGTACTAAATAAAATAGCTCAAAAGAAGGAAAATGCTGTTGAAGTAACAGAATAGGGACCAATTAATGTGGCAAAATGTCCCATGGCTGTTTACGGGAGGATGAAAGGATGTTGAAAACAGCTGCGACATAGTTAGGAAAGGTGACCGACGGTGACAGCCAAGAAATTTCATTTTGAGACGACCTTTTGAAGGTGAGAAGAGTTGGAGCAAGGCAAGAAGGGTCAAGGAATTCTTCTTTTCTTTGGCCTCCTTGTCTCGAGAGTCAATGGGTAAGCGCCTGGAGGTGGTCAGTGGTGTGTGGAGCAGCGCCTGGAGTGGCTATAAAGGCCAATCCTAGAGTGACAGGCTCTTCCACAGGTGCTGCAGAAAAATGTGTTTGTCGGGGCTGTTACACAGTTGGCTCTCCCCTTGCGCTTTTGTCTTTTTTCCTGCCAACTGCTAAGTCTCTTCGACTCGCCACACTTTAGCCCCGCCTTTATGACTGCCCGCCAGCTCTGGCGAGCGCTGGCAACTGACTCCCACGACTTGTGATCAGTGTCACAGGACTTCATGTCGCGTTTGCAGACGTCTTTGAAGCGGAGACATGGACGGCCGGTGGGTCTGATACCAGTGGCGAGCTCGCTGTACAATGTGTCTTTGGGGATCCTACCATCTTCCATGCGGCTCACATGGCCAAGCCATTTCAAGCGCCGCTGACTCAGTAGTGTGTATAAGCTGGGGATGTTGGCCGCCTCGAGCACTTCTGTGTTGGAGATACGGTCCTGCCACCTGATGCCAAGTATTCTCCGGAGGCAGCGCAGATGGAATGAATTGAGACGTCGCTCATGGCTGACATACGTTGTCCAGGCCTTGCTGCCATAGAGCAAGGTACTGAGGACACAGGCTTGATACACTCGGATTTTTGTGTTCCGTGTCAGTGCACCATTTTCCCCACACTCTCTTGGCCGTTCTGGACATAGCAGAGGAAGCCTTTCCCATGCGCTTGTTGATTTCTGCATCGAGAGACAGGTTACTGGTGATAGTTAAGCCTAGGTAGGTGAACTCTTGAACCACTTCCAGAGCGTGGTCGCCAATATTGATGGATGGAGCATTTCTGACGTCCTGCCCCATGATGTTTGTTTTCTTGAGGCTGATGGTTAGGCCAAATTCATTGCAGGCAGCCGCAAACCTGTCGATGAGACTCTGCAGGCACTCTTCAGTGTGAGATGTTAATGCAGCATCGTCAGCAAAGAGGAGTTCCCTGATGAGGACTTTCCGTACTTTGGACTTCGCTCTTAGACGGGCAAGGTTGAACAACCTGCCCCCTGATCTTGTGTGGAGGAAAATTCCTTCTTCAGAAGACTTGAACGCATGTGAAAGCAGCAGGGAGAAGAAAATCCCAAAGAGTGTGGGTGCGAGAACACAGCCCTGTTTCACGCCACTCAGGATAGGAAAGGGGTCTGATGAGGTGCCGCCATGTTGAATTGTGCCTTTCATATTGTCATGGAATGAGGTGATGATACTTAGTAGCTTTGGTGGACATCCAATCTTTTCTAGTAGTCTGAAGAGACCACGTCTGCTAACGAGGTCAAAGGCTTTGGTGAGATCAATGAAAGCAATGTAGAGGGGCATCTGTTGTTCACGGCATTTCTCCTGTATCTGACGAAGGGAGAACGCGCTCGGCCAGCTTCTGGAGCCTGTTCAGAGCGACTCGAGCAAAGACTTTCCCCACTATGCTGAGCAGGGAGATTCCACGGTAGTTGTTGCAGTCACCGCGGTCACCTTTGTTTTTATAGAGGGTGATGATATTGGCATGACGCATGTCCTGAGATACTGCTCCCTCGTCCCAGCACAGGCATAGCAGTTCATGTAGTGCTGAGAGTATAGCAGGCTTGGCACTCTTGATTATTTCAGGGGTAATGCTGTCCTTCCCAGGGGCTTTTCCTCTGGCTAGAGAATCAATGGCATCACTGAGTTCCGATTTTGTTGGCTGTATGTCCAGCTCATCCATGACTGGCAGAGGCTGGGCTGCATTGAGGGCAGTCTCAGTGACAACATTCTCCCTGGAGTACAGTTCTAGGTAGTGCTCAACCCAGCGGAATAGAATTCTGGAAATATGATTTAATGGTCTGGCACTAAGTAAAGCAAAGGGAGGGGTGGATGCAAAGAGGCAGAGAAGCATAAAGTATAGAATAGGACATAGGACTGGAAGAATCTGCAGATGTAATATTGGGCATCGCCATGTAGATCAGGATAAGGATTTTCAAATTAATGCACGAGGGCAGCAGGAGATGAGCAGGGCTGTTAGAGTAAACAGGATGAAATTGAAGTGGCATAATTTTGGATGAGTTGGATCTTATGTAGGTTGGAACTATGGAATCTTCAAGGAGGGTATGGGGAAGTCAAATGTAAAGGTGATTAGGGATTGGATAAGAGTTATGGAGTGATATTTTGACTGGAGTTAAACATAATGACGTTGGTTTTGCACTAGACAACATTCTGGCTCATCAGTGACTTAACTTTGGAATAGCACGATGACAGCAAGGCTGGTGACAGAGGGCTAAGTCTAGGTGATATCAGCATACGTACAAAAGCTGACTTCATGCTTAAGGATAATATTTGAGAGGAAGCATTTAGATCATATTAGAACTAATTCTATGGACATATACATTGGGATAAATCCAAAAAACTACTTATAGACAGCATAAATTATCAAAAGGTTTATCTTTTTAATGCTTATTGCTTAAAGTAAAAGGGTTTTTGGGGTAAATAGTTTTTTTCAGTTTCCCGGAGGGATATGTGGTTATATTTTATTTGCAGTATTTTATGTTCTTGGTATTAACGCACAGTCAGCATTTATTAGAAATAAGAACAGAGTCTTTAGTCTAATCATGTAAGTTCATACCTATCAAATGCAGTTTGGGGATTATGTTTCTGTTGGTGAATTTCCTAGTGATCTTTATCTTTTGACACTGACACAAATGGCCTCATGAGGTATTAAATGAACCCAATGTCATTGTTGCTTATTGACAATGCTACTCTCTTCAGACTAACATTATTGTGTGGAGCTGGATCCTACTGAGGACTGTGACAGTGGTTCGCAAAGGCTGCAGTTGTTGTTCAAACTGTATAAGGGGTTCCCTGGCATTTTGTTTTTCATTCATGTCATAACTAAGGTTAGAAGGTGACACCTACATCATCAAAAGAATGGTTCTTGCCATTGAAGCTTGAGATGTCATTGCATTCATATTTAGCTCCTGTCAGATGAAATTTTGAAATGCTGTAGTTTATAAATGTGGGACTGTTTTGAATTATATTTTGTTTTGCTCAGGCAAAGGGAGGTGGCTATGAAAGTGAAGATGCTTATCAGAATGCAGAACTAGTCTTTCTTGATATCCATAATATCCATGTAATGAGGGAATCCTTTCGGAAATTGAAGGAGATTGTTTACCCCAACATAGAAGAATCTCATTGGTTATCCAGTTTAGAATCATCACACTGGTTGGAACACATAAAAGTAAGTTTGGAGTTCTCCAGTAATGATAAAGTTGTTGGGCCACCTAAGGTTGTGCATTGTCAGTTCCATCTGATCTAGCAGCCAGGGTGGAAGATGCCATTGAGGGTTAAGATGCAGAGTTTCTAGCAATCTTAAGTTGGAAAAAGTTCTGGTTCATCCACTTCTGGATTTTATTCACTCAATGTGCCATCCTTGGTTGACAAAAAGGATGTTTTCAACTACAGTGGAAGAGCTTATTTGTTCTTCAAAGAAAATGCACATTTTTGGCAATATTTTTGTCGTATATACACAGCAATGTTACTTTACTGTCAGTTTTATTTAGTACATTAAGTCAATACTTTTATACAGTGTCCTATAACTTAGTGACATAATGTTAGCTTTAGTATTACTTCATTGTACTTTAGCTATCCACAAATCATTGGACTCAAGAGTCCTGAAACTGAGTGCTAGAAATTGATCAAAAGTGGTTTGTCTTTGTGCATTGACACTTTGTAAAAAAAAAGAAAAAAATAGCAAATTGCAGTGCAGCTCTGCTCAGCAGTATAAAGAAATATGAGTGCAATAATTACTGTATTTTTAAAACCAATCAGCACTCTTTTCTCATGCAGTATAAATTGTTGCTCCCTTTGAAATTTGGCATTCTTGCATCTGTCCTGATGAGTGCTAGACGAAAAGCTTCGACAGGATGTCTGTCTTTTTTCAGCAATACATTATTAAATTATTTAAGTTACATTTTAAGTTGAGGTTCATTTATTTCACTATATTTAGACTTGTTCCATAAACTAATATCGTTTTCTTGTGTCTTCTAGTTAATTCTTGCTGGTGCTTTGAGGATTGCTGACAAAGTTGAATCTGGAAAGACATCAGTTGTGGTGCACTGCAGTGATGGTTGGGACCGAACGGCCCAATTGACATCTTTGGCCATGCTTATGTTGGACAGCTATTACCGTACAATTAGAGGCTTTGAAGTACTTATTGAAAAGGAATGGCTTAGCTTTGGCCATAGATTTCAACTTGTGAGTATGTATACATTCGATAGTAGCTTAGACCAGCAATAATTCTAGCACCACTGGAAATACGTGAAGGAAATACACAATATTACTCACTTATTCTGTTAAGATTCCCTGGCACTATTTTGAAAAAGAGCAGGGGAATTATTTCCAGTGCCCTGGCCAATATTTATCCCTCAGTCAACATCACTAAAACAGACTGTCTGGTCATTATCACTTTGCTGTTTGTTGGAGCTTGCTCTGTGCAAATTGGCTGTTGCATTTCCTACATTACAACAGTGGCTACACTTCAAAAGTACAACATTGGCTGTAAAGCACTTTGGCATGTCCTAAGGTCATGAAAGGTGCTATATAAATGCAAGTTTTTTTAAATCAAGATTTGTACTCCATTTAGAGGAAATCTCTAATTTTTAAAAGATCTCAAATTTTTAAATGATCTCAAATTTGAGTATGTACAGTTGATATATGTGTGTGTTTTAAATGCTTTTTCCCCCACTTGCACTTGATAACATTTTTGGCAATCTAAACTTTGGTTTTGCTCTTGAACTTGTGTAATAGTATAAAATCAGATAAGGTGGCACCTTACATTTTCTGCTCTTGCTTCCGCTGTGTACAAAGCAGAATGCTGTCATAATGCTTAGGCAAGTTGCTTGCAACTGAGACTTTGGGCCAGAAATTGCTGCAAGCATGCAACTTGCAACAAACAATGTTAATTAGACTTTTTGATCATTCACATTGCACTATATTTGTGCTGCAAGTTGCTGGGACATCGAGATGGTAATGGAACAGCATTGTTCATGAGGCATCTGGAATCTCATGAACACCTTACTCCAATGGTCTATCTTCTTAAATAATGAAAGAAGATGTCGGAAAAAGAGTGAATGACAGAGGAAAAAATGGGTTGATTAGAATCACATTAGATACAGTAAGAGAAATAGGCAAAGAGAGAGTGGATCAAGAGAGAGACCAACATACAAAAGAAAAGTACAAAAATAATGCTGTAACAATTCTGCGATTCTGTGAATTAACAAGCAGCAAAAGAGGACATTGTGAGCCAGCTGGGCTTACGAATTGCTGCATTCATCCTTGAGAAGATGATGAGTGACAGGGTAGGTGTGCAAAATCTACAAACGTTGTTGAACCATGAAGTATAGAACCAGCAACGCTGTCCAACAAGATCAGGTAGAGTGCAGCAACCATTGGGTACATTGCACTACTTTGATGGAAACAAAGGAACAGCTAGACAAAAAAGCATCTAGGTCTATCTAGTTGGACTTCCACTGTCCTGGTAGTCGCATGATAAAACAAAAAGGGAGTTAAATGATGAATCATTGCAATCAATCTCTGTCAGTTAGTTTACAACAGTTGCAGAAATGACAGGAGGAAAACCCCAGTGGTGGAGAACTTTGGGGACCACAGGTCCAAAGTCACCTTTTACCTCCCAAGGGTGCTGCACTTGTCAAGTCATGTGTCAAATTAATCATATGCTGTGAAATGTATTTTCTGAAAGAAATGGATTTAATTTGCTTTCCAGAGTGTCAAATAAGCTTTGCATTCTGAAAATTACCTTCCAACATTAATAGGTGTGTGAATGGGTAAGACTGGCCCAAAAATATTACCAATACAGATAAAAAGGATTAAAAAGAGAACTTCTAGGAAATGTTCTTCACTGGTTGGAACGAGCTTCATTGGTCCCTTAATGGACCTTCAAGGTTGCATCATGTCGGCCATAAATCACACCATTGACAGGGTCCTTACGACATGAATTACCAGTCCTAAATAGCTGCAACTGGAAGAATTTGCATTAATGTTTTAGGTCCTGCAATTTCGTGATCACAATCGTCAATGGCGAGCCTCACAGCAAGAAGATAATTTTATCGGTTTTGGTAGCGCTAACAGCAGTGCAAATCATACAGCATTTTGGGGAGAATCAGAACTCTGTATTTCTTTTATATCACAAATTTCTGGATTTTTTTAATGAATAATGATGAGCGCTGTTCATGCTTTATTATTTATTCAACAATTGCTGGCCCTCTACCTTCAATAAAAGGCATTTTCAGTTGTCTACTTTTAATTGTCACACAAGGTTAGAAATTTTTCTACCATTCTAAATAAATAAATAATACTGAACACGTTAGGCTTGGATATTGATGTGTTGAATGAGTAGAATTGCTTGCTGCTGACACTGTTGCTGATGCCAAATGAAAGCTTTGGCAAACCACTAAGTCGCAAGTAACCATTGTAGAGTAGATTTGTAAACAATTAATTAGAAGGGAGAGCTTTATCTTGAAAATGCTGCCTTGCAATAAAAGCTGTTTATAAGGCTAGCACAGCTTGTAAGCATAAGAGTTTATCACGAGGATTAGAGAATGTGTCCAATTCTTTAATATCCCATGAAAAGTGTTTGGAAAATCATTTCTCTACTTTTTAAATGTCATAATGGTATTGTGGCCTATAGCTTCCTCCAGACTTTCTCAGACTAAAAAAAAAGCCTCAATGCAAACTTTACATTTGGTGAGTACACAAGACGTTGGCATCATTTTTCAGTCAACTTTACTTGTGGAAATAAAAATCAGAATACACATTTTGCTTTTACTTATCACACAGTTATAAATAAGCAGTGACAATTCTTGCAATTTAGGACTGAAGTCCTTAAATGTGCATGTGGTGAATTTCAAGATAGAGATGCTGACTTTACTGTATTCATTAAGATAGCTTTAAGTATTTCGTTCCTAAGTGCAATCTTTCAGAACTGTTAGCTTTATGTTAATACATATATTCCAAGTGATTTTAATGCAACAAAAAGTGTTTAATTCCATTCTAAGTCCTCCTGTTCTTGAATACTATCTTTGGAACATCTATCAGTGACTTCATTAACTTTGTATCCCACGTTCTATTGTGTTTAATTTCTGTTACCCAGTTCTACACTAAATTTCTTTGTCCTTTTTTTAAGAAAAGCTAATATAGATTGTAAACAAGTCACCAAGCTGTGTCTAAGCGATGAGCTTGGTTGTCATTTGATATCTTGACATCCTCTTAAATTTAATTTTAATAATTTTGTATGAAAAACTATCTATTAAGCCGTTGACAAAGTTTTCAATTCAGGTGCATCTGTGTGCAGTTTAGCTAAGCAGTTTGTGAGATCACTTCTGATCTGTGGCATTTAGTTGACTGGGGTGAACCGTTCTAATAGTATAGCCTTTTATTCATTAATAATTGCTTTCTTGACTAATGAGATTACTCGATTTTATTTTGAGTGGCGTGTTAGCACAGATCAGTTTAACCTGACCATCCAACTTCCCTTTCAGGCTCGCAGGTTTTCTGATATTGTTAACAGTTGTATCTCCTCAGGTACTGTTCCCCTTCAAATCTACCCTCATCACCCCTCTCCTCAAAAAAAACCCCTTGACCCACCTGTCCTTGCAAACTACTGCCCAACTCCAATCTCCCTTTCCCCTCAAGTCCTTGAACATGTCATCTTCCAAACCATGCCCATTATTCCCAGAATTCCATGTTTGAATCCCTCCAATCAGGTTTCCGTCCCTGCCTCTCTACTGCAACAGCTGATACCAAAGTCTCAAATGACATCTCGTGACTGCGACAAAAGTAACTAATTCCTCCTTATCCTTTTCGACCTGTCTTCAGCCTTTGATACAGTTGAGCACACCACCATCATCCAGCTAGATGGGACTGCACTCGGCTGCTTCCATTCTTATCTATCTAGTCTTAGCTAAAGAATTACCTGAAATGGCTTCTCATCCCGGTTATGCACCATTACCTCTGGTGTCCCCCAAGGAACTATCCTTCTGCATCTCATGGACATGCTGTCGCTTGGCGATATCATTCAAAACCACAGCATCAGTTTCCGTATGTATGCTGCTGACACCAAACTCGATTCACCACCACCTCTCTTGATCCCTCCACTGTCTCTAAGTTATCAGACTGCTTGTCTGACATCTAGAAGTGGATAAGCAAAAATTTCCTCCAACTAAGTATTGGAAGACATGAAGCCATTGTCTTTGGTCCATGCCATAAAATCGGTTCCCTAGCCACTGATTCCCCCCTCCTCCCTGATAACTGTCTGAGACTGAACCAAATTGTTTGCAGCCTTGGTGTCATTTTTGATCCAGAGATGAGCTTCTGACCACATCCATGATATCACTAAGACCGCCTATTTCTACCTGCCTAACATTGTCCGACTCCTCCCCACCTCAGCTCATCTGCTGCTGAAACTCTCATCAATGCCTTTCTCACCTATAGCCTTGACTATTCAAATGCACTCCTGGCTGGTCTCCCACGTTCTACTCTCTGTAAACTTGAGGTCATCCAAAATTCTACTGCCTGTGTCCTAGCTTGCATCAAGTCCTGTTCACCCATCAGCCCTGTGCTTGGTGACCTAGATTGGCTCACGGTTAAGCAAGACCGTGATTTTAAAATTCTATCCTTGTTTTCGAATCCTTCCATGCCCACCCCCCCTCCCCATCTCGGTATCCTCTGCAACCCTCCGCGATATCTATGCTCCTCCATTTCTGGCTGCTTGAGCATCCCCAGTTTGCCATCTGTGCTTTCAGTTGCCAAGGTCCTAAGCTCTGGAATTCCCTCCCTAAACCTCACCGCCTCTTTTCTTTCCTTTGAGACACTCCTTAGAACTTACTTCTTTGACCAAGCTTTTGGCCATTGGCCCTAATATTTCCTTTGTAGCTCAGTGTGAAATTTTGTTTTATAACGCTCTTGTGAAGTGCCTTGGAATGTTTTACTACATTAAAGGTGCGATGATAAATACTTGTTTCCCCATTATGCCATTTAGCTGTTTCTTAAATAAATACTATGTTGCTGCCTCAACCATCTTCCCTGGCAATGGTTCCAGCTGTTAAATACTTTCTGTATTAAATAATTCTTGGCTTCTGTCTTAGATTTGTTCTCATGACTTGAATCTGTGCCTCCTTGTTCTGCTGCTGTAAATAATGCTCTGTATGCCATTATGTTTCTACATTAATGGAACACATTGCTTAGTACAGAAATCTTTTTACAGAGAGTCGGACATGGAGATAAGAACCATACAGATGCTGACAGGTCGCCAGTCTTCTTGCAATTCATTGACTCTGTGTGGCAGATGACAAGACAGGTACTACCTTTATCAACTTCCAACTTTTATTTCATAAATCAATAATTGAACTATGTGAAGAATTTGGCAATCATATTACCTATAGATTTCTTTTGTTCAATTTTGGTATAGATTATTTATCATTATTTAGTCAAATAGTATGCACGTTGAAATGTAGTCTGCAAAACAATTGGAGTTGTCTCATTACATAGAAACATAGAAAATAGGAGCAAGAATAGGCCATTCGGCCTTTCGGGCCTGCTCTGCCATTCATTATGAGCATGGCTGATCATCCAACTCAGTAGCCTGTTTCTGCTTTCGCCCCATACCCTTTGATCCCTTTAGACCCAAGAGCTATATCTAACTCCTTCCTGAAAACATACAATGTTTTGTCCTCAACTGCTTTCTGTGGTAGCGAATTCCACAGGCTCACCATTCTCTGGGTGAAGAAATTTCTCCTCATCTCAGTCCTGAAAGGTTTACCCCGTATCCTTAGACTATGACCCCTGGTTCTGGACTCCCTCACCATCAGGAACATCCTTCCTGCTTCTACCCTGTCAAGTCCTGTTAGAATTTCATAGGTTTCTATGAGATCCCCCCTCACTCTTCTGAACTCCAGTGAATATAATCCTAACTGACTCAATCTCTCCTCATACGCCATTCCCACCATCCCAGGAATCAGTCTGGTAAACCTTTGCTGCACTCCCTCTATAGCAAGAACATCCTTCCTCAGATAAGGAGACCAAAACTGCACACAATATTCCAGTTGTGGCCTCACCAAGACTCTGTATAATTGCAGCAAGACATCCCTGCACCTGTACTCGAATCCTGTCGCTATGAAGGCCAACATACCATTTGTCTTTTTTACCACCTGTTGGACCTGCATGCTTACCTTCAGTGACTGGTGTACGAGAACACCCACGTCTCGCTGCATATTCCCCTCTCTCAGTTTATAGCTGTTCAGATAATCTGCCTTCCTGTTTTTGCTACCAAAGTAGATAACTTCACATTTATCCACACTATACTGCATCTGCCATGCGTTAGCCCACTCACTCAACTTGTCCAAATCACCCTGAAGCCTCTGTGCATCCTCCTCACAACTCACCCTCCCACCCAGATTTGTGTCATCTCCAAATTTGGAGACATTACATTTAATTCCCTCATCTGAATCATTAATGTATATTGTCAATAGCTGGGGTCCCAGCACCGATCCCTGCGGTATCCCACTAGTCACTGCCTGCCGTTTGGAAAAAGACCCATTTATCCCTACTCATTGTTTCCTGTCCGCCAACCAATTTTCTATCCATCACAATACACTGGGCGGCACAGTGGCGCAGTGGTTAGCACTGCAGCCTCACAGCTCCAGCGACCCAGGTTCAATTCTGGGTACTGCCTGTGTGGAGTTTGCAAGTTCTCCCTGTGTCTGCGTGGGTTTCCTCCGGGTGCTCCGGTTTCCTCCCACATGCCAAAGACTTGCAGGTTGATAGGTTAATTGGCCATTATAAATTGCCCCTAGTATAGGTAGGTGGTAGGGAAAATACAGGGACAGGTGGGGATGTGGTAGGGATATGGGATTAGTGTAGGATTAGTATAAGTGGGTGGTTGATGGTCGGCACAGACTCGGTGGGCCGAAGGGCCTGTTTCAGTGCTGTATCTCTAAACTAAACTAAACTAAACTAAACTACCCCCAATCCCATGCGCTTAAATTTTACACGCTAATCTCTTACTTGGGACTTAGTCGAAAGCCTTCTGAAAGTCCAAATAAACCACATCCACTGGCTCCCCCTTGTCAACTCTACTAGTTACATCCTTGAAGAATTCTAGTAGATCTGTCTAGCATGATTTCCCTTTTGTGAATCCATGCTGACTCTGCTCGATTCTACCACTGTTCTCTAAGTGCTCTGCTATAAAATCGTTGATAATGGACTCTAGAATTTTCCCCACTACCAACGTCAGGCTGACTGGTCTATAATTCCCTGTTTTCTCTCTACCTCCCTTTTTAAATAGTGGGGTTACATTAGCTACCCTCCAATCTGTAGGAACTGTTCCAGAGTCTATAGAATTTTGGAAGATGGCCACCAATGCATCCACTATTTCTAGGGCCACTTCCTTAAGTACTCTGGGATGCAGACCATCAGGCCCTGGGATTTATCGGCCTTCAATCCCATCAATTTCCTCAACATCATTTCTCTACTAATACTGATTTCTTTCAGTTCCTCTCTCTCACTAAACCCTGTGTTCCCCAACATTTCTGGTATAAGTTGTGAATTTTGTTTCCATTTTTAACGAGTCATGTCTACCAGGATTTTTAAAATGTATGAAGCAAATTGAGTGGTTGGTGCCTGTTCCAAACTTTCCTCGTTCCCATTTTGTTTATAAGTAGACTTCATTCTACTGCTGCTTCCTATCCCTAGGACTCTAATGTTCAACTGACGTTATTCTCTTCTCTGTGTCCTCTGCTTAAGTCCGCTCTCTAAATTTCTTTATTGCTTATGGAACTTCGGGTTTCCTTGTATTAATTTGGACTTTTCCAAAGCTACAGTAAACGAGATAAAAATAGATAAAGAGGAGTTACTAGAAAGGCTGACAGTATTAAAATGGATAAGCAATCGGATGGGGTGGGGGTATTCATTCTAGGTTGCTGAGGGAAATAAAGGTAGAAATTGCAGAGCAGTTGGCTGCATTCTTCCAATCCTCAGATTTAGCAGTGGTTATAGGGGACTGAAGGATTGCAAATGTTTACACCCTTGTTCAAAAGAGTGAAGGATAAATGTGGCAATTACGGGCCAGTCGGTGATGGGGAAGCTTTTAGACACAATAAACGGGAGAAAATTAATAGCTGGACAAGAATGGACTGATAGAAGAAAGCCAGCATGGATTTATTAAGGGCAAATCGTGTTTGACTAACGTGATTGAGTTTTTTGATGAGGTAACATAGGAGCAGGAGTAGGGCATTCAGCCCATCGAGCCTGCTCCGCCATTCAATACGTTCATGACTGATCATCCATTTCAGTGCCTTTTTCTCACACTATCCCCATATCCCTTTATGTCACTGGTATTTAGGAATCTGTCAATCTCTGCTTTAAACATACTCAATGTCTGAGCTTCCACAGCCCTCTGGGGTAGAGAATTCCAAATATTCACAACCCTCTAAGTCAAGAAATTTCTCCTCATCTCTGTCCGAAGTGGCTTCCCCCTTATTTTGAAATTGTGTCCCCTGGTTCTAGACTCCCCAACCAGGGGAAACTGCATCTACCCTGTCTATCCCTTTAAGTATTTTGTAGGTTTCAATGAGATCACCTCTCATTCCTTGAAACTGGAGAGAATACAGGCCCAGTTTCCTCAATCTCTCTTCATAGGAGAGTCCCGCCATCCGGGAACAAGTCTGGTGAATCTTCGCTGCACTCCCTCTATGGCAATTATATCCTTCCTAAGGTAAGGGGACCAAAACTGCACCCAGTACTCCAGGTAGGGTCTAACCAAGCTTCTATACAATTGAAGCTACTCTTGTACTCGAAATCTCTTACGATAAAGGCTAACGTACCATTAGCCTTCCTAATTGCTTGCTGCACCTGCATGTTATCTTTCAGTGACTTATTGACAAGGACACCCAGGTCCGTTTATACATCTACACTTTCTAATCTCTTACCATTTAAGAAATGCTCTGCACATCTGTTCCTCCTACCAAAGTGGATAACCTCACATTTTTCCACATTATATTCCGTCTGCCATGTTCTTGCCCACTCACTAAGTCTGTCCAAATCCCCTTGAAGCCGCTTTGCATCTTCCTCACAACACACATTCCCACCTAGTTTTGTGTCATCTGCGAACTTGAAAATCTTACATTTGGTCCCCACATCCAAATCATTGATATATATTGTGAACAGCTGGGGCCCAAGTACTGATCCCTGCCATACCCCACTAGTCGCAGCCTGCAAACGCAAGAATGACCTGTTTATTCCTACTGTTCGTTTTCTGCCTGTTAACCAATCCTTAATCCATGCCAGTATATTACCTCCTATCCCATGTACTTTAATTTTGATAACAAACCTCCTGTAACAGGGTGGATGAGATCAATGCAGCTGATGTGTATATGGACTTTCAAAAGGCATTTGATAAAGTACCACACATGAGGCTTTTTAACAAAATTGAAACCCATGGAATTAAAGGGACAGTATTTATTTTTTTTATTTATTTAGAGATACAGCACTGAAACAGGCCCTTCGGCCCACTGAGTCTGTGCCGACCAACAACCACCCACTTATACTAACCCCATATTCACTACCACCTACCTACACGAGGGGCAATTTACAATGGCCAATTTACCTATCACCTGCAAGTCTTTGGCTGTGGGAGGAAACCGGAGCACCCGGCGAAAACCCACGCGGTCACAGGGAGAACTTGCAAACTCCGCACAGGCAGTACCCAGAATTGAACCCGGGTCTCTGGAGCTGTGAGGCTGCGGTGCTAACCACTGCGCCACTGTGCTGCCCCATGGATGGAGCATGGATACAAAATCTGCTAAGGTAGAGAAAACAGAGTTGTGGTGGATGGAGGTATACTGTAATATTCCCTGGGGTTCAGTACTGGGACCACTGCTGTTTTTGATCTACATTAATGACTTGGACTTGGGGCTACAGGGCACAATTTCAAAATTTGCAGATGACACGAAACTTGGAAATGTACTAAACATTGAGGAAATAGTAATAGACTTCATGAGGACATAGGCTGGTGGAATGGGCAGACAAATGGCAGAAATTCAATGCAGAAAAGTGAGAGGTGATGTATTTTGGTAGGAGAAATGAAAGAAAATATAAGCTAAATGGTACACTTTTAAAGAAAGTTCAAGAACAAAGACACCTTGGGATTGTTTGTGCACAAACCTTTGAAGGTGACAGGTCAGGTTAATAAAGCATATGGAATTCTGGGCTTTATAAATAGAGGCATGGGAAGTTATGCTAAACTTATGTAAAACACTAGTTTGGCCCCAGCTGGAGTATTGCATTCAATTCTGGTCACCGTGCTTTAGAAAGACGTGAAAACTTTGGAGAAGGTACAGAAGAGATTTCGTGGAATAGTTCAAGGGGTGAAGGATTACATGGATAGACTATTTTAGATCTGGTATTGGGTAATGAGGCAGGGTTAATTAGTTACCTCATAGTAAAAGATCCTCTGCGAAATAGTGATCGTAATACAATTGAAGTCCATGTTAAGTTTGAAAGCAACATACTCCAGTCCCAAATAAGAATCTTAGACTTGGACAAAGCCAATTACATAAGTATGAGGAGAGAGCTGGCTGAGTTGATTGGGTAAGTAGACTAAAAGCTATGGCAGTAAATAAACTGGAAAACATTTAAAGAATCAATTCAAAATGTTCAACTAAAATACATTCCATTGAAAAATAAAATCTCAACAAGAAAGATCCATCCGTGGCTTACTTGGGAAGTTAAGAATAGTATTGGATTTAAAAAAGAGGCTTATAATGTTGCAAAGAATAGTAGCAAACCTGAAGGTTGGGAGTGTTTTTAAAAATCAAGAAAGGGCCACTGAAAAGTTGATAAAAAGGGAAAAAATAGAACACGAGAGTAAGCTAGCTAGGAATATTAAAACAAATTGTAAGAGCTTTAACAAGTATATATAAAGGAAGTGAGTAGTTAATGTAAATGTTGGTCCTTTGGAAGCAGAGACAGGAGAACTTATAAGGAATGAGAAAATGGCAGAGACATTGAACAAATATTTTGTCTATCTTCACAGTAGAAGATACAGGTTGCATACCAGAAATAGAGGGTAACCTAAGAGCTAAAAGGAGTGATAAAAAGAATGAGGAAATTTAAAGTAATTAATATCAGTCAAGAAAAAATATTGGAGGAACTTGAGGGATAAAATCCGACAAATGTTGGCCTACATTCTAGGGTTCTAAAAGAGACAGCTGCAAAATTAGTGGATGTGCTGGCTATGATTTTCCAAAATTCTCTGGATTCTGGAATGGTCCCGGCAGATTGGATGTTAACAAATGTAATACTGCTATTCAAGAAAGGAGGGAGAGAGAAAACGGGGAACTACAGGCCTGTTAACCTGGCATCAGTTGTCGAGAAAGTGCTGGAATCTATTATTAAGCAAGTCTTAACAGCGCAGTTAGAAAATGTTTGTATGATCAGGCAAAGTCAGTATGGTTTTACAAAAGGAAAATCATGTTTGGCAGATTTATTAGAGTTTTTCGAGGATGTAACTAGTGGGGTGGATAAAAGGGAACCAGCAGATGTACTATATGTGGATTTCCAAAAGGCATTTGATAAGTTGCCACTGTCATGCTCACACGAGGAGCAATTCTGAACTATATTATGAAACAAACCAATAATGGACACTTTATCTGTAAAACAACATGGAGTTGAGGTCAGGTGACCTTTCCTATAATGCTAATACACATGGAAACAAGAACCCTGAGCTAATCTTCATGTTTAGGCAAGTCTTGGAGAGAGCATTAAAATGCTAATAACCCATTCTATGATAATGACTACTACTTTCCAACAAATTGAGTCTATAATTGCATTGCAGACTTGGTGACTCCAAAGTCAAACTGAAGAGAAAAACTCAATTTTATCAAGATGAAATGAGGATGAATGACACCCCAGACCCCATTGTCTAACAATTATCTCACCATCAGACACAATTTATGAGAACAGTGAGATATAAACTCTGTTTACATGACAGAAACCAGGTTTCTGATGAGGCATTTTAATAGACATTCTGTGCAGACAAAGGAGATTCCATCTATGCCATCGAAGTGAAAGGACCCTGCCTTAGATTACCAGCTGCAAGGTATATGAAGGCAGAGACTGGAAGTGGCCTTGAATTCCATACTTGAGAAGTCATGGCAGGGTTTTTAGCCATTGAACTGTGACTGAGACATAACCAAAGAAGTCTGCAACAACACATCAGTTCTCTTGAACTTTCCAAGCCTTTATTCAGTGAACCATCAAAAAAGGAAAAACAGGCCTGTGTCGTTTCAAGTCTTCACCCTGCAGAAAAAGCAAGTTTTACAGCAAACTCTTTTTAAAACCATCAGACCTAAATGCAAGTTATCTTTTAATCTCTTTCTTTTCCTGTGCGTGTGAGAATGGGGGAAGTTGCGAATATTTTCAGGTGTTGTATACTAAACCTTTATCTTTCTTTTAAACTTATGAGAAAACCTGTCATTTGTCTGTTTGTTGACCATTAAAACACTCGGGTTAAAACACTTTTTTAAAAACATGCTTTCTTTGGTCAGTTGCGGGGTGAAAAAGAGGAAACCGTCCCTATCATCTCCCACCTGTTTGTAACACCACGCAAAAGGTAATAGGTAAGATAAGGGCTCAAGAAGTTGGAGGTGATATATTAGCATGCATAGCTGATTGGTCAACAGACAGGAAGCAGAGAGTTGGCATAAACGGGGCATTTTCAAGTTGGCAGGCTGTGACTAGTGGAGTAATGCAAGGATCAGTGCTGAGGCTCAGTTATTTGCAATCTATATTAATGACTTAGACGAAGAGACAGAGAGTAAAAAGCAAGAAAGTTATGTTAAACTTGTATAAAACACTGGTTTAGCCTCCACTGGAGTATTGCGTCCAGTTCTGGGCACCACCCCTTTAGGAAGGATGTGAAGGGTGCAGAAAAGATTCACGAGAATGGTTCCAGGGAAGAGGAAGTTCAGTTACGTAGTGTTACGAAAATGCCTCTGTGTTTAGTTAAATATATCTTTTGAGGTTTCATTTTTGAAAGATTGAAGAAATGTTAAACTTTGGGGTTTTCTAATATTTCTACTAATGTTCATTCTAAGCCCACCGACTCCCACAGCTACCGCGACTACACTTCTTCACACCTTACCTCCTCTAAGGACTCCATTTCATTCTCCCAGTTTCTCCATCTGTGACGCATCTGCTCTGATGATGCAACCTTCCACAACAGCGTTTCTGATATGTTTTCCTTTTTCCTTAATCGAGGATTCCCCCCCCACCGTGGTTGACAGGGCCCTCAATCGTGTCCTTCCCATTTCCTGCACTTTTGCTCTCACCCCTTCCCCTCCCCAGAACCGTGACAGGGTTCCCCTTCTCACTTTCCACCCCACCAGCCTCCACATCCAAAGAACCATCCTCCTCCATTTCCGCCACGTCCAGCGTGACGCCACCACCAAATGCATCTTCCCCTCCCTTCCCCTGTTAGCATGCCGAAGGGATCGTTCCCTCCACGACCCCCTGGTCCACTCCTTCATTACCTCGACACCTTATCGTCTTCCCATGGCACTTCCCCATGCAATCACAGGAGGTATAATACCTGCCCTTTTACCACCTCTCTCC
Organism: Heterodontus francisci; assembly: GCF_036365525.1. Lineage (NCBI taxonomy): Eukaryota > Metazoa > Chordata > Chondrichthyes > Heterodontiformes > Heterodontidae > Heterodontus > Heterodontus francisci. The sequence continues at coordinate 90,700,906 of NC_090376.1, read as the reverse complement.
TCTCTATCCAAGGCCCCAAGCACTCCTTTCAGGTGAAGCAGTGATTTACTTGTACTTTCAATTTAGTATACTGTATTTGCTGCTCACAATGCAGTTTCCTCTACACTGGGGAGACCAAACACCGAATGGGTGACCGCTTTGCGGAACACCTCTGCTCAGTCCAAAAACATGACCCCGAGCTTCCTGTCGCTTGCTATTTCAACACACCCCCCTGCTCTCATGCCCACATCTCTGTCCTGTGATTGCTGCAGTGTTCCAGTGAACATCAAAGTAAGCTCGAGGAACAGTACCTCATTTACCGATTAGGCATGCTACAGCCTACTGGACTGAACATTGAGTTCAATAATTTCAGAGCATGATTGCCCCCCACCCCTTTTTTTTTTAGTTTTACTTAGTATTTTTTATTTTTATCTCATTTTATTTTACTTTGTTTCATCATTGCACTTTTTTTTAACCATGTGCTTGCCCACTTTTTTTTCATGTTTTGCTTTTGGCTAGGGCTTTCATTATTCTGTCGTTTAACACCCTCTCTGCACTAACGCTTTGTATTTTACCACACCATTAACACACTCTTTGTCTTTGCCCCATGACCTCCTTGTCAGTTATTCTCTGACCATCTGTCCTATCAACACCTTCCCCTTTATTCTTTTTTTCCCCACCCCCACTTTATTTGCTTAAAACCTATTACATTTCTAACCTTTGCCAGTTCTGATGAAAGGTCACTGACCTGAAACGTTAACTTTGCTTCTGTCTGCACTGATGCTGCCAGACCTGAGTATTTCCAGCATGTTTTTTTTCCAAAGAGGGTCATGTAAAGACCGCTTGACTTTGAAAAACAGTCCCTAGAAATACTTTTTAAAAGGATCACAGAGGTCTTGTGAGGAAAGCAAGCATTTACGGGAAGCCTCCTGACTTTCAGCAACAACAACAAGCCCTTCCAGGAAACCACCTGACCTCCAGCTCAATAAGCAACAGAGAACTTTGGACACCTGGAGAAGTTGTTTATGAAGAAGTGACAGGTCAAGATTGATGGAGGTCAAAAGGTTGACCACCTGTTGTCATTTTCACTTTTGAATTGTTTTGAGTTGGGGTTGAACTGTATAAAAAGGGAGAGAACTTCCAAGGAGAGAAGAGAATTCCCAAGGAAGGAGAGAAATGGCAGGTGCGGACTTTGACGGGCGGTACACCTGTCACACCGTAACGCAGGTGTCCTAAGGACAGAAGCCTCCCGTGGAGCAGGTGGGCAAAAGCTCGCTTGATCTTGATTTGCAGTATTAAAAAGTGTTTAACTCGAGTGTTTTAATGGTCAACAAACAGACAAATAACAGGTATTCTCATAAGTTTAAAAGAAAGATAAATGTTTAGTATACAACACCTGAAAATATTCGCAACTTCCCCCATTCTCTCACGCATTCAGATACACACACACACAAGAAAAGAAAGAGAAACCAGCTCAGCTTTCCAGCACCTTTCCAAAAGACCCTGAGAAGTCCACTGTGTCACCTCATCTTGTCTCCTGTCTTTGAAGAAAAGCCTGCTAAATTCATTCTCAACGCAGCCTGAAAAGAACTGTTCTAAAGGATCCCAGTGACTAACTATGTGTACTCAGAGGCAGACTGTGTGCCAGTTTTGGAACACCACATATCTCATGTGTTTCTTCAAGAATGAGCAAGTATTCAGCCCACGTGTTTTTTTGTCTGTACTAGAACTCTGAAAACAAAAATCCCTTTATTTTTCCGGTTAACCGGTGTTTGTGTGTGAGTGTGAGGGGCTAAGGTAAAAAGGGAACTTTAATATTTCAATCTGTAAGTTGATGCTTTACTTCATTAAGACTTGTTTTATAATCTAATAATTTTATTGTATATTAAAGAAACCTGGTTGGTGAGTTTTATTCACAGAATAATACAGTGCAGAAGAGGCCCTTCGGCCCATCGAGTCTGCACCGATGCATTAAAGACAGCTGACCTGTCTACCTAATCCCATTTGCCAGCACTTGGCCCATAGCCTTGAATGTTATGACATGCCAAATGCTCATCCAGGTACTTTTTAAAGGATGTGAGGCAACCCACCTCTACCACCCTCCCAGACAGTGCATTCCAGACCGTCCCCACCCTCTGGGTAAAAAAGTTTTTCCTAAAATCCCCCTTAAACCTCCTGCCCCTCATCTTAAACTTGTGTCCCCTCGTAACTGACCCTTCAACTAAGGGGAACAGCTGCTCCCTATCCACTCTGTCCATGCCCCTCATAATCTTGTACACCTTGATCAGGTCAACCCTCAGCCTTCTCTACTCCAGCGAAAACAACCCAAGCCTATCCAACCTCTCTTCATAGCTTAAATGTTCCATCCCAGGCACCATCCTGGTGAATCACCTCTGCACCCCCTCCAGTGCAATCACATCCTTCCTATAATGTGGCGACCAGAATTGCACACAGTACTCCAGCTGTGGCCTTACCAAAGTTCTATACAACTCCAACATGACCTCCCTGCTTTTGTAATCTATGCCTCGATTGATAAAGGCAAGTGTCCCATATGCCTTTTTCACCACCCTATTAACCTGCCCTTCTGCCTTCAGAGATCTATGTTCCTTGGAACTTCCCAGTGTCAGGCCATTCATTGAATACTTCCGTGTCACATTACTCCTTCCAAAGTGTATCACCTCACACTTTTCAGCGTTAAATTCCATCTGCCACTTTTCTGCCCATTTGACCATCCCATCTATATCTTCCTGTAACCTAAGACACTCTACCTCACTGTTAACCACTCGGCCAATCTTTGTGTCATCCGCGAACTTGCTGATCCTACCTCCCACATAGTCATCTATGTCGTTTATATAAATGACAAACAATAGGGGACCCAGCACAGATCCCTGTGGTACGCCACTGGACACTGACTTCCGGTCACTAAAACAACCGTCTATTCTGGGATAAAAAGAGTCTATGATTGACCGTATCGGTAAGTGGGTAAAAATGTAAATATATGTTGTGACCCGTGGAGAAGTGGAACTGGAATAAACAGTGCACTCCTCCTGTCTCAGTCATAACATATAATTGGGGGCTCTTTGTGGGATAAACCGAATGCCAACGACGTATAATTGTAAGTGGGGTAATAATAATTGAAAAGATGAGGGGAAAAAAACAGGTTTCTCGTGTAGTAAAGTCTACACCACCGGAATGTCTAACAGTTCCAGCAACCTTTCTGGGGAAGGAGGATGTATCTCTGAGTGATTTGAGACACTTAACCCTGGTTAAACTAAAGGATGTGGCAGAACTATTGGCGTTAGAGTTAAAACCAGGAGCTAAGAAAGCAGACAAAATTGAATTAATAGCACAACATTTGCAATTGGAAGAAGAAAGCAAACCAGAGAGTTGTGCAGTTGAATTAGCTAAAATTCAGTTACAGATGAGGCAGCTTGAACTTGACAAAGAAATAGAAATGAGAAAACTTGAGCTTGAAAAATAATTGAAAAACTTGAGCTTGAAAAGAGTTAACATTGAAAAAGCTGGAACTAAGACAACAAGGTGGTCTTGACTCCAGTGAACGTTCTGGTGAGCAAAGATCTGACTCCAGTTCAGGACCTAGTGGAGAGCTGTTTAAATTTGTGTTAGCTCTCCCTCAGTATGAGGAAAGGGACGTAGAGGCATTTTTCATTTCTTTTGAAAAGGTAGCCACACAGATGAAGTGGCCAAAGGAAAGCTAGACACTGCTTATGCAGTGCAGGTTGATGGGCAGAGTTCAAGAAGTTTATGCCATGCTTTCTGAGGAGGCTTCTACAGACTGAGATGGCAAAAAGGCTATTCTCACTGCTTATGAGTTGGTCCCTGAAGTGTACAGGCAGAGATTTCAGAACCTCTGAAGATTGTCTGGGCAGACTTATATAGAATTTGAGAGGATAAAGCAAATTAATTTTGATCGTTGGATGTGGGCACTAAAGGTAGAGGCCACATATGGGGGCTTTAGGGAACTAATTCTCCTGGAAGGATTTAAAAATTCACTCCCTCTGTTAGTGAGAACCAGAAGGTTTCAACAGCCAGATAGGCAGTGGAAATTGCTGATTGTTTATAAGCCCAAACCCTGTCTTTGTCACCCTCACAAACCCGAGAAGGATAGAAGGTAGGAGAGTGAAAGGAAGGCAAGAGGGGACAGCTGGGAATGCCCCAGGATCTCCTCCTTAGGCTAGAAAGGGAGGTGCTGAGGGTGGAAGTGAGGTCTGCAAACCTAAGTGTTAGCTTTGTCATATGGTGGGACATCTTCGTGCAGGATGTGGAAAGTTGTAGGGTAAACCCAAGGGACGTATTGTAGTACACAAAGCCAATTCAGGGAAAGGGGCACTGACCGAGAGTACAGCAGATCAGGCTGTAGCTCTGACTAGAGCTGCAAGGCTAAATACAAAATCCACTGAGAGTGCAGGGGTTTTGAATAAGGTACCTGAAAGTTATAGGGAATTCTTGTCAAAAGGAAAAGTAACGCCTTATCCCTCAAGTGAGGCAGGTAAACCTATAGTTATACTTAGGGATACAGGAGCTCCCCGAACTCTTCTGTTGGGGAAAGGCATAACATTTTCATCAGAGAGCGCACTGAATGCCAAGGTTTTAGAGAATGGTATTGGCAGGGAGTATATACCTGTACCTTTGTATCGGGTGGACCCAGAATGTGATCTAATGTCTGGAACAATAACAGGAGTTGTCCATAGTTTTCCAGTAGATGGAGTTGACCTATTCCTAGAGAACGATTTGGCCAGAGCCAAGGTAGTGGCTTTTCCAGCAGTCACAGAAAAACCAAGTGAAGTTAAAGAGACAGAACAGTTGCAGGAAAATGTTCCAGTAACTTTTCCTTAATGGGTAGTAACCCGAACAATGGCTAAACCAGTTCCATTGTCGGAGGTAAAATTGGCACCATGGTCAGAAACTACCTGAAACTTCCTTTGGGGATTTGGATGATCCAAAGGAAATGTTTAATAAGTCTTCTTTGATCAAGGCTCAGCAAGCTGATCCAGAGTTCAATAAAGTGGCACAATCAGCTCAAACAGAAGCTGAGGCAAAAGGAGTTTCAGAAGGCTATTATATTAAAAATGGGATTCTGATAGGAAGTGGGGACCTCCTCACAGACCTGTGGATGAAGAATGGATGGTAGTTCATCAGATAGTGGTATAGCCAAAATATCGTCGGGAACTATTAAAGATAGTACATGAAACTCCTATAGCGGGACATGTGGGGATCCGGAAGACACAATCACGTATAAATAGACATTTTTACTAGCCAGGTCTTTCCAAGTACGTGGTGCAGTTTTGTAAAACATGCCATACGTGCCAGATTGTGGGAAAACCGCAGCCTGCCATAAAACCGGCACCTCTAATTCCCATATCAGTTACTGAGGACCATTTAGTAGGGTGTTGGTAGACTGTGTAGGACTTTTACCGAAAACAAAAGCGGGACACCAATGCATACTGACTATTGTGGATATGGCTACTCGGTTCCCAGAGGCCATTCCCTTGAGAACAATTTCTGCTAAGATAGTGGTAGAGAAGTTAACCCAATTTTTCAGAAGATATGGATTACCGATTGAGATTCAGTCGGATCAAGGTTTCAATTTTATGTCTAAAATTTTTCAGGAGGTTATGGGTAATTTGGGTATAACAAAGTTAAAGTCTTCAGCTTACCATCCACAGATACAAGGAGTTTTAAAAAGGTACCATCAGACCCTCAAACCGATAATCAGGACTGTTATGAATATCCCCATGATTGGGATAAAGGGTGAGAATTTCTCTTGTTTGCTACTAGGGATTCACCGAATGAATCTACCAGTTTTAATCCTTTTAAATTAGATTACAGACATGAGATAAGAGATCCTCTAAAAATAATAAAAGGTTTCTGGAACGGCTCACGAGATCTTGCAAAGTGGTTCAGGAACACCTTAAAGCTTCCCAAGCAACAATGAAAAATCGGCAGACGAGCATGCCAAGACCAAGGGATGAGATGTTAGTATTACTGCTTTTGCAGAGTGAACCATTGAAAGCATGGTTCAGTAGTCCATATAAAGTGGTCAAAAGAATTGGTAAAGTAAGTTATTTGATGGACACCCCAGATTGCCAGAAAAAGAATCGTCTGTATCATATCAATATGTTGAAACAATATCATGGCCGGGAGGAGGATAAGCAAGCACAGGTATGTCAAGTAGTAGGGATAGTGAGGATGAAGCAGAAGGAGGCCTAGACAATTCTTAAATTGAACCTCCTACTATCCGGTTAGTTAATACTGAATTGTTAGGGAGATTGGACACTATACTTTCATATTTAGATACAGAACAACGAGAAGACCTAACAAAGCTACTCACAGCATTTAAAAGAGTCTGTAGGGATAAGCCAGGATGTACAACCTTTGCAACACATGATATGGATGTAGGGGAATCATTTCCTATAAAACAGCACCCTTATCGCTTAAGTCCAAAGAAACAGGCCCAGGTAAAAGCAGAAGTCCAATACATGTTGGAAAACCACATAATTGAACCCAGTCAAAGCTTAAGTTCATCAGTAATATTATTGCCTAAACCTGACGGTTCAACTAGATTTTGCATAGACCACAGAAAAGTTAATGCGGTAACAAAGGCAGACTCCTACTCAATACCTCGCTTGGAAGACTGTATTTGACCTAGTGGGCAGTGCCATGTTTCTTACAAAAATAGATTTGTTAAAGGGATACTAGCAAGTTCCTTTAACACCCTGAGCTAAAGAAATATCAGCCTTTGTCACACGGGAAGGTCTGTTCCAATGCCGAGTGATGCCATTCAGGCTAAAAAATGCCCCAGCAACCTTTCAAAGACCAATGAACCAAGTGGTAGCCAGTATTTCTAACTGTATAGTTTACCTTGATAATATGCTGGTGTACAGTGACACTTGGAAGGACCACTTGCGACAACTAGAAGCTCTGTTTAGAAAATTACAATTGGCTGATGTAGTAATAAACCTTGCCAAAAGTGAATTTGCGAAAGCGAGAGTGACCTATCTCGGGCATATAGTAGGGCAAGGACAAGTGTTGCCAAGAACAGCGAAAGTACAAGTATTGGTGAAGTTCCCTACCCCTCAGACAAAGCGAGAAATCATGAGATTTTTGGGGATGTGTGGTTTCTACTGAAAGTTTGTCCCAACTTTCAGTGCCATAGCTGTTTCACTGACAGATTGACTACAGAAAACCAAGGTATTGTGATCAGGGGAGTGCCAAGCATCTTTTGAGAAGCTGAAAGCCATTTTGATTAATGAACCAGTGTTGGCTGCTCCAAATTTCACTAAACCCTTCAAGGTAGCAATTGATGCTAGTGACCTGGTGCAGTCCTGTTACAAGACGATGCATCAGGTATAGAAAGGCCAGTGGGATACTTTTCGAAAAAACTAAATCAACACCGAAAAAAGATATTCAACAGTGGAAAAGGAAACCCTAGGCCTGTTATTGGCTCTTGGGCATTTTGAGGTTTGAGTCCGCCATGACTACAGAGAGACACTGGTATATACCGATCATAAACCCCTGGCCTTTGTGGAAAAAATCAAAAACCGGAATGCTAGATTATTCTGATGGAGTTTACTATTACAGCCCTATCATTTAACGATTATCCACATTGCAGGACAAAATAATGTGATTGCAGATGCTTTTTCTATCATCTAACTTTGCTTTGTACCATCTTTGCACTTAGATAACTCAAAGCAGAACTGTATTAGCTACAAGAAAACAGTGAATGAGTATGATGTGAAAGTGTGTTTTAAAATTTTCATCTATTTTTTCCACACTTTGTAATGAAACACATTTAAAAATGGCGTTTCATTCATCCAGGGATGGAGGTGTTATGAAAGTTCCTCTGTTTTGTTAAATATATTTTTTGAGGATTCATTTTTGAAAGATTGAAGAAATGTTAAACTTCGGGGTTTTCAAAGGGGGTCATGTAAAGGCCACTTGATTTTGATAAACAGTCCCTGGAAATGTTTTTTAAAAGTGTCACTTAGAGGCCTTGTGAGGGAAAAGCCACCTGACCTCCAGCTCAATAAACAACAGAGAACTTTGGACACCTGGAGAAGTTGTTTACAAATAAGTGACAGGTCAAGATTAATGTGGTTCAAAAGGTTGACCATCTGTTGTCGGTTTCACTTTTGAATTATTTTGAGTTGGGGTTGAACTGTATCAAAAGGGAGAGAACTTCCAAGGAGAAGAGAACTTCCCAGGAAGGAGAGAAGACCACAACCCAGCTCAGCTTTCCAGCACCTCTCTAAAAGACGCTGAGAAGTCCACTCTCTCAACTCGTCTCGTCTCCTGTCTTTGAAGAAAAGCCTGCTAAATTAATTCTCAGCGCCACCTGAAAAGTGCTCTAAAAGATCCCAGTGACCCGTCCACGTGTACTCGGAGTATACTACGTTTATGCCAATTTTGGAGCACAACATATGTGCTGTTTCTTCAAGAATGAGCATGTTTTCAGCCCGCGTTTTTTGTCTGTAATAGAGCTCTAAAAACAAAAATCCCTTTATTTTTCTGGATAACTGTGTGTGTGTGTGGCTAAGGTAAAAAGGGAACTTTAGTATTTCAATCTGTGTGTTTATGTTTTACTTCATTACTGTTAATTTTGTGTTTATTAAAGAAATTGGTTGGTGTGTTTTATTCTGGGATAAAAAAAAGAGTCTATGATTGACTATCAGTAAGTGGGAAAAAATTTAAATATATGTTGTGACCCATGGAGCAGTGGAACTAGAATAAACAGTGCACTCCTCCCTCCTCGCATGTAACAATAGATTAGAGAAGAGAAGGTTAAGAGGAGATTTGTTAGAGATATTGGAAATCATGAGGGGTCTGGACAAAGTAGACAGGGAGAAACTCTTCCCATTGGTGGAAGGATTGAAAACCAGAGGGCACAGATTTAAAGTAATTGGCAAAAGAAGCAACAGCAACTTGAGGAAAAACCTTTTCACGCAACAAGTGGCTCGGATCTGGAATGCACTGTCTGAGAGTGTCGTGGAGACAGGTTCAATCGAAGCATTCAAGAGGGAATTGGATTATTATCTGAAAAGGAAGAATGTGCAGGGCTGTTGAATTGTGGAGCAAGCTCAATGGGTTGTATAGTCTACTCCTATTTCTTATGTTAGCTGGGCTGGCTGTCCTTAGAGCATAGAGGTTAACGGGAGATTTGATATTGGTGTTCAAAATCATGAAGGGGTTCAATAGAGTAAATAAGGAAAACAAGATCCTTGCCATCCATAGCCTCATTGTGCATTTTTTGACATGCCGACACCAAGAGAAACATGGTTTACAGATGGTGACTTTCCCCATACAGAAGCCTCTCTAACCCGGCTATACTTTTCACCATCTTCCCCCTCTAAATCACTGTGGTGGAAGCATGGCCCACATTTCTAAGTTACACTTTGGCCTCTTCCTCAGTACTTGCTCCTTTTGAGCACTTCACGTTTTTCCTTCATCATGCTTTTTATCTAAAATCCTTGCTTACCAACATCTTCCAGCCCCACATTGATGTCTTCTGTGAGATGTCCTTTCTTGTCTCTTCTCTTAGCCTCTGCATTGAGCAGCTCCTCAACCTTGATTTCAACTCCCCTAGCCTATTCATCTCTGAATTCGCTACCTTTGTCCTCCCTGAAGCTCGTTTTTGATATAAAATCCACTGCCTGTATTGTTGGACAGACACTCAACCTCATGGCTCCTCTGCAGCTTTGGTATCAATCTCTGACAAGGTTATCTCTAATTATTTAAATTATCTAATTATGTATTTGTCTCCCTTACCATCCATATCTCCCATTCCTCCACCAATCTCTCTACTTACCCTATTCACCATATCAAATCTCTAGAGTCATAGAGTTATACAGCACAGAAACAGGCCCTTCAGCCCATCCTTTCTGTGCCAACGTCCAGCACCTATCTATTCTAATCACATTTTCCAGCACTTAGCCCGTAGCCTTGTATGCTATGGCATTTCAAGAGCTCTTCTGAATACTTCTTCAATGTTGTGAGGGTTCCTGCCTCTACTACCACCTCTTCAGGCAGTGCGTTCCAGATTCCAACCACCCTCTGGGTGAAAATTGTTTTCCTCAAATCCCCTCTGAACCTCCTGCCCCTACCTTAAATCTATGCCCCCTGGTTACTGACCCCTCCGCTAAGGGAAAATGTTGCTCCCTATCAATGCCCCTCATAATTTTGTATATCTCAATCAGGTTCCTCCCTCAGCCTCCTCTGCTCTAAGGAAAACAACCCTAGCCTATCCAGTCTCTCTTCATAACTGAAATGCTCCAGCCCAGGTAACATCCTGGTGAATCTCCTCTGCACCCCCTCCAGTGCAATCACATCCTTCCTATAGTGTGGTGACCAGAACTGTACACAGTACTCCAGCTGTGGCCTAACTAGCATTTTATACAGCTCCATCATAACCTCCCTGCTCTTATATTCTATGCCTCAGCAAATAAAGGCAAGTATCCCATATGCCTTCCTAATCATCTTATCTACCTGTGCTGCTGCCTTCAGTGATCTATGGACAAGTACACCAAGGTCCCTCTGTACTTCCTAGGGTCCTACCATCCATTGTATATTCCCTTGCCTTGTTAGTCCTCCCAAAATGCATCACCCCACACTTCTCAGGATTAAATTCCATTTGTCACTGCTCTGCCCATTTTACCAGCCCATCTATATCATCCTGTAATCTAAGGCTTTCCTCCTCACTATTTATGACACCACCAATTTTCGTGTCACCTGCGAACTTACTGATCATACCTCCTATATTCATGTCTAAATCATTTAGAACCGAGATGAGGAGAAATTTCTTCACTCAGAGGGTGGTGAACCTGTGGAATTCTCTACCGCAGAAGGCAGTGGACGCCAAGTCGTTAAATATATTCAAGAAGCAGATAAATTTCTTAATGCCATAGGGATCAAGGGATTAGGGGAGAAAGCAGGAACAAGATATTGAATTAGACGATCAGCCATGATCTCTTTTGAATTCTAAACCCTTGCCTTTGTCCTTCCAATAATCATGACATTGTCACTATGATCAGTTTGTTTAGTTGTTCCCTTACCTCTGTAACATCTTTGTTCTGAACAAAAACATTACCATTTTCCACCCCTGATGTTCCCTATGGTACAATACCCATCTTTGCTACCTTAAGTCAGAGGAATGCAAACCCGAATGTAGTAGCATACAAGCCTGAGCCATTCACTGCCAAATCTTCCACATCAAGTACTACCATGCTTTACTCTCCTCAGTCAAAATCACTCCCTATTCCAAGGTATCCTGGAGGACACATTTAATCCCAGGCTACTCAGTGAATCTACTCCTTTATCCTTTAATCTTTACAAATATCACTCCAGCTCCAACCTTGCTTTCCTAGTTAAGATCCTTCAACATGTTATTACCTTCAGGTCCATTGCTACCTTTCACAGTGCTTTGAATTCCTGCATTCTGGTCTGCCCTTCTCAAGCACAGAAACAGCTCTAATTAAAGTCACGTACAACATCCTCTAAGGTTGTGACTGTAGTGTATTATCCATCTTTGTACTCAACTGCTTCACAGCAATTCCACATGGGTGACCATGCCATCTTCCCTCCATTGCCCACCTCTGTGGGACTGCCTTCTCCTGGTTCCAGTCCTGTCGATCCAAATCTAGCCAATGCAGCTGAAACTTCACTATTCTTTTTACTGTTAGTTTCTGGAGTCCTCCAAGTATTCACAAATGACTGCCTCCTCTTTCTCACTGTTGCCCTTAGTAATATCACTTCCAAGTCAGCATTCAGATGTTCACTAATGTCACATGGATCTACCATATCTCTTGCCCCCAGCTATCTCTGCACTGTTAAAGAGCTTGTCCGACATGGAGTCTTGGAAGAGTCAAGTCCTCCGCTCAAGTGAAAACTGAAAACCATCATCTCCAACCCCCACCATAACACACTTCACTCCCTTGCCTCTGATTCCATTCCCCTCCCCAGCCATTGCCTGTGCCTGAACCAGGCTGTTTGTAGCTTTGATGTCCTATTCAATTCTGAGTTTAATTTTAGACACAATATCATTTCAAGTCTTTTATAAAAGACAGGGCATTTTTAAAGAGGCTCTTTTTTTGGACTCCTTTTGGGTTTCCCCTTCTAAACTGTTCCTGTGATTCACATTACAGAAGTGGTCCCCCATACTTCAGCAGGCAATAATTCTACCCATGCCTCAGTTTGAGTAGCACAAGCTGCTGAACAGTTCTATGAAAATACTATAAAAATTGATGGAACCTATGCAACGAGAGCAGCTTGAAATGATCACTCTTTAACCAAATGAAAATGGACAAAAATTAAGGATATAATCAAAGATGGAGGGAGTATGCAAAATATTCTCCCTTTCCCTGAAAGGTTTGAGTTTATTCTTGCTGTAATCCATGAACTGTCCCAACTAGTATTAAAAAACAAACGACTGAATGGAACGAAAAATTAAAACCAAAAACTTGAAATGAAATTTTAGAGATGATTATTAGATTTCTGAACCTGAAATGGATTTTGTGTTTATTCCGAAACAAATGGAAATAGGATAGTGTGACACAGATTTGTTTTCCTTCCAATTTAGGTCTGTATCCAATTTACATGTTCAGCTTTTGGTTCAGTTATTGTATATTTTTACATCAGCCAATTTAAATTGAATTTTTGATCACTTTTATTTCCTCAGTTCCCAACAGCCTTTGAGTTTAATGAGTTCTTCCTTGTAACCATTCTTGACCATCTGTATAGTTGTTTGTTTGGAACATTCCTTTTTAACAGTGAACAACAAAGAGCAAAAGAGGTGAGTCTGACCAATATAATCAAATTTCATGTGTTAATTTAGCCTCATTAGTTATGGTGTAATATTACTTGATCATTGTAATAGTGTGATATGAATCATTGAAGCATGTTCAAAAATATAAACCAAAATTACATGTAATACATATACAATTGTTGTGTTTTTGATATTTCTTGAATAGCTACTATAGAAGTTCACAATACATAAATTTTGAACTGATTTTGGTGCATTTTCTATGTAACATTCACCACAGATAGTTCACCATGGTGTATATTGCAATTCTCAAATAGTTTTTCTGTTTACACTAATAGAATTATACTGAGATCCATTAAATAATTTGTTGGGCTCTGGTGTGCTGATCTCTTCCCTTAAATACTGCTGTACTGTAGGTTAAAGGTGGTCCATATGTGTGTGTGGCATTTTGGACTAGACTAACAGTCCAGACTAGATAGTCCAGAGACATCCAACCCTGGAAAGCCCTTTAAGCTGGAGTATGTAACAATTCTGACTCATTCCACACTGAAGAAACAGGATAACATCTCTCGATTTGCTCTCTCACCAGCCTGAAATATCATGCTCCGTTATAGTGAATGGAGCCACAATGTTATCAGGGGTCGGCAACATGTCTGTACACGAACATTGTGGTAAAAATTTTGAGGTCCATCGTACTTTAAAATGTCTTGCTCCAAGCCTTTAAACTTGTGTTTTAAAATAACCAAGCGGCCAGAGTCTGGCCCGCCGAAGATTTCTATCTGGCCCACCAATCCTTTGTGACTGACAGCGGGCTTGGCTTTGATTGACAGTTCTCCTATTAAAGTGTACATTAGGTGGAGGTGAGACCTGCGTCTGATGGATGGCAGCTGCCTGTCTGTGATTGCTCAGTGTCTCTGACAGACAGCGGGCTGCCCGGGCAGGGGGTGTGCTGATTGGTGGGTTTGTGGCGCAGGCATGTTGGGATCGGCCGCCCCTGCTGTTTTGCGTAGTTCAGGTCTCACCTCCACCTAATGTACACTTTAATAGGAGGGAGAGGCAGGCCGAGGGGAGAGCAAGAAGTGGGCCAGCACACAGTCAGAGGCACGGTGTGGCACTAAAGGAGCACGCTGAGTGTCATGCAGCCCTTTAAACAAGCACCGGCCTTGAGTGCAGAAGGGGAGGGGGAGATGTGGAGCAAGAGAGGGGGAGGGACAACGAGGGAGTGGGCCAGCAGACAGCCAGAGGCGTGGTGCTGAGGGAGCTGAGAGTCAGGCAGCCCTTTAAATGAGCACTGGCCTGGGGAGGAGAGGGGGGGAGACACTGGGAGCAGAAGGTGCAAGACTGGGGAGGAGAGGGAGGGAGGGAGTGCGGTGAGAGAGAGAGGGATAGAACAACAACAAAGAACAGTACAGCACAGGAACAGGCCATTCGGCCCTCCAAGCCTGTGCCGATCCTGATGCCTGCCTAAACTAACACCTTTTGCACTTCCAGGGCCCATATCCCTCTATTCCCTTCCTATTCATGTATTTGGCAAGATGTCTCTTAAACGCAGCTATCGTATCTGCTTCCACCACCTCCCCTGGCAGCAAGTTCCAGACACTCACCACCCTCTGTGTAAAAAAAACTTGCCTCACACATCCCCTCTAAACTTTGCCCCTTGCACCTTAAACCTATGTCCCCTAGTAACTGACTCTTCCACCCTGGGAAAAAGCTTCTGACTATCCACTCTGTCCATGCCGCTCATAACTTTGTAAACCTCTATCATGTCGCCCCTCCACCTCCGTCGTTCCAGTGAAAACAATCCGAGTTTTTCCAACCTCTCCTCATAGCTAATGCCCTCCAGACCAGGCAACATCCTGGTAAACCTCCTCTGTACCCTCTCCAAAGCCTCCACGTCCTTCTGGTAGTGTGGTGACCAGAATTGCACGCAATATTCTAAGTGTGGCCTAACTAAGGTTCTGTACAGCTGCAACATGACTTGCCAATTTTTATACTCTATGCCCCGACCGATGAAGGCAAGCATACCGCATGCCTTCTTTTCTACCTTATCCACCTGCGTTGCCACTTTGTGACCTGCGGACCTGTACGCCCAGATCTCTCTGCCTGTCAATACTCCTAAGGGTTCTGCCATTTACTGTATACTTCCCACCTGCATTAGACCTTCCAAAATGCATTACCTCACATTTGTCCAGATTAAACTCCATCTGCCAATTCTCCGCCCAAGTCTCCAACCGATCTATATCCTTCTGTATCCTCTGACAATCCTCATCATTATCCGCAACTCCACCAACCTTTGTGTCGTCCGCAAACTTACCAATCAGACCAGCTACATTTTCCTCCAAATCATTTATATATACTACAAACAGCAAAGGTCCCAGCACTGATCCCTGCGGAATCATGTGGGTGAACAAAGTGGGGAGAGGAAAGGGCGGGGAGGGTGGAGAGAAAGAGTAGGAGAGAAAGAGATGAAGATCACTCCTGATAGATGTAGACATCTATCCGAATTCTCCACATCACTACATCAATTGTGTGGGCAACCATTGACTTCTTGTGCAAGCAAAACAATGCCAGGTATCTCACTAAATAGGGAGAAATGGGTTTTAAATCGGACTGTTTTGATGACATTAAGTTGGCTATACACTTTATATACAGATTAATTGCCCCCATATCCGTGGTCAAAGTCAGTGGTGCAACATGTTGGTCCCTATCCCTGTACGTAATGCATATACACTGTCTTTGTAATGTACATCTCTCAAGCAGAAGCAGACCAAAAATAGTACATTGCCTGAGGAAATCCATCCAAGGGATTCCCAATTACTTTATACTAGAGGTGGCCAGCTGACGTCTTGTAAACTGAAAGTAGCTTTTCTGTGACTGAGGTCCAGCAGTTTGCACCAATTCAAGCATTCAATCCTGATTTGAGTTGCAGAGAAGTCGTAATAGATCGAGCAGCCTTCCTTCCATTTCATCGGAATTGATTACAGCATCAACAAATTAATTTTTCTCCAAATGCACCAGAATAGCAGAAAGTACTGAGTTTGTAAGCATATCTTAGATCACAGAATTGTTACAGCATAGAAGGAGGCCATTCGGCCCATCGTGTCTGCATCGACTCTCTGAGTGAGCAATTCATTTAGTGCCATTCCCCTGCCTTCTCCCCTTAACCCTGCACATTCTTCCTTTTCAGATAACTATCTAATTCCCTTTTGAATGCCTCGATTGACACTGCTTCCACCACACTGTCAGGCACTGTGTTCCAGATCCTAACCACTTGCTGCGTGAAATTGTTTATTCTCATGTTGCCATTACTTTTGCCAATTAACTTAAATCTGTGCCTGCTTGTTCTTGATCCTTTCACATGTGGGAACAGTTTTTCCTTATCTACTCTGTCTGGACCTTTCATGATTTTGAATACCTCTATCAAATCTCCTCTCAGCCTTCTCCTAGGAAAACAGTCCCAACTTCTCCAATCTACCTGTAAACGAAGTTCCTCATCCCTGGAACCATTCTCATGCATCTTTTCTGCACTGTCTCCAATGCCTTTCCTTAAATGCAGTGCCCGGAACTGGATGCTCCAGTTGAGGCCAATCCAGTGCTTCATACCGTAACATGATCTCCTTGCTTTTGTACTCTATGCATCTATTAATAAAGCCTAGGATACTATGCTCTATTAACCGCGCTCTCAATCTGTCCTGCCACTTTCAATGACTTATGCACACATACATCCAGGTCCCTCTGCTCCTGCACCCCCTTTAGAATTGTGCCCTTTATATTCATTTCTCTGCATTGAACTTCATCTGCTACCTATCCACCCATTCCACCAACTTGTCTGTGTTCTTTTGAAGTTCCACGCAATCTTCCTCACAGTTCACAATGCTTTCAAGTTTTGTATCATCTGCAGATTTTGAAATTGTGGCTTGGACGCCAAGGTTTAGGTCATTAATATATATATCAGGAAAAGCAAGGGTCCCAACACTGACACCTGGGGAACTCCACTACAAATCTTCCTCCAGCCCGAAAAACATCCATTAACCACTACTATCTGTTTCCTACTCAGCCAATTTCGTATCCATGTTGCTACTGTCCCTTTTATTCCATGAGCTATAACTTTGCTCACAAGTCTGTTGTGTGGCACTGTATCAAATGCTTTTTGGAATCCATGTACACCACATCAACAGCAATACCCTCATTGACCCTCTCTGTTTCCTCTTCAACAAACTGCAGCAAATTAGTTAAACATATTTTCCTTTGACAAATCCGTGCTGGCTTTCCTTAATTAACCTGCATTTGTCCATGTGACTGTTAATTTTGTCCTGAATTATTGTTTCTTGAAGTTTCCTCACCACCGAAGTTAAACTGACTGGCCTATAGTTGCTGGGCATATCTTTGCACCACCCCTTGGTCTAAAGTAGACTGGAAAATTATGGCCAGTGCCTCTGCAATTTTCACTCTCCCCTCAGTATCCTTGGGTGCATCTCATCTGGTCCCAGTGCCTTATCGACTTTAAGTACAGACAGCCTTCCAATACCTCCTTATCAATTTTAAACCCTTCTAGTGTCTGAATTACTTCCTCGTTCACTGTAACCTGGATTGCATCTTCTTCCCTGGAAAGACAAATGCAAAATACTCATTTAATACCTCAGCTATGCCTCCATGCATAGGCCCCCTTTTTGGCCCCTAATCGGCCCCAATCCTCCTTTTACCACCCTTTTACTACACCTATAAAAGCTGTTGGGATTCCCTTTTATCTTAGCTGCCAGTCTCTTTTCATATTCTCTCTTTGCTTCTCTTATTTGCTTTTTCACTTCCCCTCTGAATCTTCTATGTTCAGCCTGGTTCTCCGTTGTATCATCTACCTGATATCTGTCATAAGCACATTTCTTCTTTATCTTAATTTCTATCTCTTTCGTCATCCAGGAAGTTCTGGATTTGTTAGTCCTACCTTTCCCTTTTGTGGGAATATACCTTGACTATGCCCGAAATATCTCTTTGAAGGAGTTCATTGTTCGGATGCCATTTTTCCTATCAACCTTTGGTTCCAATTTATCTGGTCCAAATCCATTCTTACTCCATTGAAGTTCGCTTTCTCCTAGTTAATTATTCTTACTCTGGATTGTTCTTTGTCCTTTTCCATCGTCAACCGAAACCTTTTGATACAATGATCACTGCCCTCTAAGTGGTCTTCTGCTGATACTTAATCCACTTCATTCCCAAGAACCAGGTCTAACAGTGCCTCCTTTCACGTTGGACTGGAAATATAACTGGTGTAGAAACTTTTCCTGAACACACTCTCGGAACTCGTGCCACTCTCTGCCCTTTATACGACTTCTAGCCCAGCCTATATTCGGATAATTAAAGTCCCCCATTCTATCTACTCTATAACTCTTGCATTTCTCTGTAATTTTCTTGCAAATCTGTTCCTCCACATCTTTCCCATTAGTTGGTGGTCTATAGACTACACCGAACAATGTAATTGCACCTTTTTTTGTTCCTTAGCTCTAACCAAATAGATTCTGTCCTTGACCCCTCTGGGATATCCCCTCTCACCAGCACTGCAATGGTTCTCCTTAATCAATACCGCACCCCTCCCTCTTTTCTTCTTTTCCTATCTTTCCTGAACACCTTGTATCCAGGAATATTTAATATCCAGTCATAACCACAATACCATATTTTCACATGGCAATCTGCGCCTGTAACTCACCAATCTTATTTACCCCACTTAGTGGAGAACAGTACAATGATACTATGAGCAGCAGCCCAGTCTCTTCCACACCACCCCCGCCCACCCCACCCAGCTTGGGGTGGAGCGGGGGTGGGGTGTTGCCCTATGAATTTAATTACTTTGCTTTGTAACTGTGAATTTGTTTATATATGCAAAGAACAAGAGGGAACTCGGCAGGGCCCATGGGGGACCTCATTCATTAACCTCCCTTAAACTACCTGTGCTTCCTTTCCTTTGGCCAATTACTACAGCACATCCACAGCTTAGCTTTGATTCCTGCTGACTTTAGTCTGTAAACAGTCCAATATTAATAGAACCGTAGAGATTTACAGCACAGAATGTGGCCATTTGGCTCATCATGCTGGCTGTTTGGAAGAACAATCTAAAACTAATCTCACTCTCACCATAGCCTTGTATCTTCATCTTCCAATTTATTCTTGGAAGATGCAATCACCCCCTGTGACATAGCATTTCATGCTCCAGAAGTCCCCCCATAAAGAATTTACTCCTAGTCTTTCCTCATCACTCTCTTGAAGTAATGCTTTTAAATTGATCCCTGCTATTGACTCCCCAACCAGAGGAAATAGTTTTTTCCTTTTCACTCTTATCTAAACGTTCAGAATTTTGAAAATGTATTAAATCTCCTTAGTCTTCTCTGTTGCAAAGAAAATAGTCCCAGTATCACAGCTCATCACCACCTTCTCGAGGGCAATTAGGGATGGGCAATAAATAGTGGCCTAGCCAGTGATGCCCACATTCCACGAACGAATAAAAAAAACACTTCTCATAACCATGGTTTCTGATCCCTGATCCTCGTGAATCTAGGATGCATACCCACTATGGCTTTATTGTCTTTTTTATAAATGGGTGCACAAAACTACATGCCGTACTCTGTAACTGGGGGATAACTAACATTTTGTACAGGTTTATCTTTACTTTCCTCTTGCACAGTATCCTGATCACCATCCATTGATCTCTGCTGGCAAGTGCATGTGTGTAGATGGCAGGTGGGGATGTAATTGGGCTCAACTCGCTGTCTGCTCCCAAATGAGGTACAGCAACTTGAGAAGAAAATTGCAAGTTAATTCTTGGATATTGAGCTAGTTTAAAAAAAAGACTTCGATTTATATACTACCTTTCATTTCTTCAGGACTTCCCAAAATGAGTTACAGCCAACAAAATACTTTTGAAATGTAGGAGCATAGAAGACAGTTAGCACAGAGAAAATTTAGGTTGGTAACTAATGTATGCAACGGTGTTGCTGTGTTATCATTTGAGTTTGCAGTGGTTTACAAAGACAATATGTAAAGGTAAATGATGTAATTTTCCAGGAAAACATGCAGTAGGAAATCTATTTCCTGCAAAATCGACATGTAACCTGAATTTATTTTGCAGGGATTGCAAAAAAGTACTATTTCATTATGGGCTTACATAAACAGCCAGCTGGAGGAGTTTATCAATCCCCTCCATGTGAATTACTATAACCATGTGTTGTATCCTGTGGCAAGCATGCGCCATCTAGAGCTCTGGATTGGCTATTACATCCGTTGGAACCCAAGGATGAGACCACAGGTAACCACTTTGCCTGTTTTGGTTTAATTGTGTAAATATTGAACCTGATGGATAACACAAATACTTTTTTGTGAAGATTATTGTGTTATTTTGAACCATTTGCTATCTAGAATGTTTATCAAATCTTCTTTTGAGTGCTGTATGAAAGAAAGTGCATCAGGCTTGAAAACTAAGGAGGGATTTGTGTTCAAAAGTGTTTCAAAAATTCAGTATCCTAATTATTGTTTCACTTTCATTTTTAAAGGGGAAATTATATAATTAATGTTTTGCATCTTGCTCATGTAATGCCAAATGGTTGATATTAAAAATAATTTTAAAAATTAGGCACTTTTAAAAAAAAAAAAGTCTAAAATATTTAAAACAGTGGCAGAAATCTGTTACAACTTGTATAACTTACAGTTCCATACTGTCTCAACTGATTTCATCCCCTTCCCCAGCCATCGTCTCAGGTTCAACTAGACCATTCACAACTTTGGTATTCAATTTGACCCTGAGCTGAGTTTCTGACCTTGTACAATGATCAAATATTTCCACTTCTAAGACCATCCATCAATGCCCCTACCTCAGCCCATCTGCTGCTGTAACTCTCATGCATGCCTTTGCCACCTCATGATTCGACTATTCTGCTGGTTAGCCTTCCATCTTGCATGCTCCGTAAACTTCAGCTGATCCAAAACTCTACTGTACATATCCTTTCCCACACCAAGTCTCTCATCCATCACCTCTGTGATCGTTGACCTGCATTGGCTTCTGGTCCCCAAACACCTCAAATTGAAAAGTCGCACCTATGGGTTTATATACTTTTTTGACCTTGCCCTTCCCTATCTCTAATCTCCTCCAGCTCTTTGGTCCATCCCCCACTCACCTCACCCCATCATTGATAATCTTCCTTTCAGCCATCTAAGCCCTATGCTCTGGAATTTTCTCCCTAAATCTTCCTATTGTCCTTTAAAACCCACCTCTTTAACCAAGCTTTTAGTCCCTTCCTGATGCCTCCTCCTGTGGTTTGGCATCCATTGTTGTCAGATTGTGAAGCACCTTGACGCTGTTTTGTTTGTTAAAGGTGCTACTTAAATTCATGTTGCAGCTTATACATACTGGCAAAAAATTCAATGTTGTGCTCAAATCTTCCAGTCTAATAGTCAGTTATCAGTTTGGTGGCCAAAATAGTACATTGTAACCTAATATTTACATAATCCAGTAAAAGTTATTATTGATTATTTGGGATGAAAACTGGAAATAATAAGAAGTACAAAAGAATTAAATTCACCAGACCTGGTTAAGTTAACATGCTAACCTGCTGTTGAACGTAAGTGAAACCTTTCTGGTTTGGTCAAAGATTTGTTCCCTGAATTTGATATTAAATATGGGAAGTCCCTCCTGGGCTGGTATCAATATTGTCAAGAAAACATGCTGTGCCAGATGAGGATTTTTAATCCATCAGTTGGAAACTTGGATTAATCTTTTAAAAACACGAGACAGAAAGAAACTGATAAAAGTCATTGCTAGACAGCTAAAAATGGCTGCCACCTTACACATCAAGATATCAAAGGAGAGACGATGTCTGAG
This sequence comes from Heterodontus francisci, assembly GCF_036365525.1. Classification (NCBI taxonomy): domain Eukaryota; kingdom Metazoa; phylum Chordata; class Chondrichthyes; order Heterodontiformes; family Heterodontidae; genus Heterodontus; species Heterodontus francisci. The sequence goes on along the minus strand of NC_090376.1, from coordinate 90,679,289 downwards.
CTAGCCATGACTAGAACAATGCCTCATGAATTTAGAATCAGCTAACAGCTTCACTTCTCATGGCAAAACATTCGAAGCCATCATGGAACATTAACCGTGGAGACATACCTCTAGGGGGTAAACATTAAAACAATGAGCTCCGAGAGAGATTGAGAATTCCTAGACTTGAATCTAATTAAATTGCAAATGAGAACACTGGACAATCATGTGACTACCTCCCCATCTGTGAAAAACTAGCAGTCTTTTGGAAGGAGACCAGCTTCGAGTGCTAACCAGACAAGACCCCAGTGGGGCTGTATGCGTCTCTCCTTTTTCTCCAGATATATTGCAAGTTTTGAAACCTGTCTGCGACTCTGGAACATCCAAGTCTACCATTGCAACAGACAGAGACCCCGGGGAAGAAAGCCACTTACAACTCCATCGCCAAGAAAAACCCGAACCAGATGGGCCAGCTGCAAAGTACTTCCACCAGCCAGAGATTTCGGAACCACAACTTCAGCCAGAAGGCAACTGAATTACCAGACCCCACCGACTATATTATTTTTACTTGTTCTGGACTCTAATCCAACCCCAAACAATCCCTCATCACTCTGTAACCTATTTGTGTGTGTGCGATTCTTGTGTGCGTGAGTGAAAGTTTAGTGTGGTTTTATTATTTTACTTAGATGGGGTTTAGATTTTAAGTACAATAAATTTTAAGTGAAAACTCAAGAAAACCTGTCTGGTTCTTTTACGATCACAAAGATAAAAGGTAAAACACTCGCTGTAGTGGTAAGCACATCCACTGTTTTAAAAGGAATAAACCCTGTTGCGGTCAACCAAGGAGAAGGACAAGAGGGGTGCCTTGCGACCTCCCCTCACCTGATCGTAACGGTATAATAATTGTATTTTTAAAACTTTTGAAGAATTAGAATGCCTTTGTAGCCCAAAATAGTACAGCAATTTTCATAAGAACAATTGGCCGAAGGGAGTTGGGGGGAGGAGTGGCAAGGTCTGGAGCATGCAGCTGAGGGGGGTAAGCAGCCAGTGGGGAAGTGGGGTGGGAAGAAAGCTTCGAGGGCGGGAACTGCCGAGGAGGGTAAGAGAGTGACCGGTGGGGCGGGAGCGAGTAGCTGAGGTGGGCGGGGGGAGCAAGGGGCTGAGGGAAGGCAGCAACATGGCGGGGATCGAGCGGGGTGAAGCGGTGATTGAAGCAGGGATGGTGGGAGGGAGTGGGATTCTGTTCGGGTGAATGGAGACACTATTGAGAGGTGCCAAGTGGGAGGTGCGGATACGCGATGACGGCGTTACGCAATGACATTTTCCCGCACATGCGCCAGTTTGTCCTGACAAGACGTAGGCTGCACATGCACAGCATCTCACTGAGAGTCGGAGACGTTTGTGCATGTGCACATCTTGCAACGCTCTGATGACGCAGTGGGCCACTGTGTTGTCAGGAGTCAATTTGTACTTGAAAAGGGAAAATTTGCAGAGCTCTGGGGAAAGAGTGGGGGACTGAAACTAATTGGACAGCTCTTTCAAAGAGCCAATACAGGTTTGATGGGCTGAATGGCTTACAGCAAAAGATTCTGTAATTGCAGTAATGGCATATCTTTAATAAAAAGCAGTTCTAAATCTTGCTAATATAAACAGTACATCACATTCTTAATTTCAGAAGGATAAAAAGGGCCATTTCTATTTATTAATTAATATATGAATATTGTCAAAAGGTGACTACAAAAGCAAGTTCTACTCCATTTTAATCACTTTCTTTTTGAATACAGGAGCCTATTCATCAGCGTTACAAGGAACTTTTAGCAAAACGAGCAGAGCTTCAGAAAAAGGTGGAAGAATTACAGCGCGAAGTTTCTAACAAGTCAGCTTCCTCATCAGAGAAGGCTGGCTCGCCTTCACGTTCTGTTACACCTGTACAGACTGTCATCTGAAAATCAAATTAGTTCTTTAAAGGATCTAATAGCTACCAAAGGCAATTTTTGCAATGGTCTTCTAATGCTTGAAGAAAAATTCATGCATGTACACAGCCAAGCATATATGAACAGGTGTAAATTGTATTTGCCATTTTTTTGTATGAGCAAATGTAGCACTTATTTGCCATTTGCAGGCAAATAATTCAACTGTTCCAAGCGAATAGACTATGAAGTAGTCTGTCCATTTGCAAATGGACCATATTTATTGCACTGACAAGTTTTAACTATTATTCTTAGAATTCATGTTAAGATTAACACTAAACCTTACAGGAAATAACCAGTGTGCTTGTATGTTTTAAACTGGTTAGCTTTCTTTAATTTGATACTATAACACCAACAGTCAATTGTCATGTACAAGTTTTCTTCCCATACCCTCCTCTTAACCAGGAGGATATCACTCAAAGTACTTGCTGGGTAAGAATTTATTGATGCATATATTCGATAAAATGTAAATGAAAAGCTATTAAAAAGGATAAGAATGACTCTTGAATGGGGCAGTTGATTGGGTTTGAAGATGGCCATTTACCCAATGTGTGCTGTGTAGACTTGTTTACTTCTTCACTGCAACTTATTTTAATAAATGGCCATTCTTATTAAATTTATATTTATCCAAATCGAATTGCTATTTTGGTATTCACACAAACTATTGCCGTTGATTTCGCACTGCAAGCTCAGTTCAAATCTGCACTGGTAAGGTTGATCTGCTTAAAATGATAGGCAAAGTATGGTATTTTCTAATCAACAAATATATGTTGTATAATTTATGGATATTGGGTTTCCACAGACTAAACCACTTGTCATCATTGCAGTGCTCATGAGATATGCAACTAGTGTCATCTTGATTTATTTCTATTAACTGCCAGTCTCCTTGAATCTTCTGTTTAATCTGACATTGAGCATATTAATATACTTGAATAGAAGTGTTTTTAAAGTAAGGCTTGGAAAAAAAGACCTACACTTCACTTGTTTAATTGAAGTATTTTCATATTTACATTTTGAAGTTAGAAAATTGTTTAGTTATGTAAAATATTTGGTATCTTGTGAATAAACTGGAAAATAGTGAAGTAAAGTTTGTAAAACTCAAAGCTTGCAGTGTAGGAAGTAAACTGCTTGCATCTTTTTTATATAACTGGTTCACCATTACTTACCCTCAAAATCAAAACCAAATCTGAAATTCAGGAACAAAATTATTCAGGTACAACAAAGACAAAAACACTGCATTATATAGCACAGCTTCTATTCAGAGTAATTTAATACACAGAAATTGTGCTTTCAGGGATTATTGACAGAAATTTTATAACCTACCCTATGCAGTGATGTATCTTCTGTGTGCATCTGTTCTGTACTTCAGAAGATGAAGCACTGATAATGGATGTGTGATCGAATCTTTTGGAACTGCATGCAGTTTTGGTCACCATATTATGAAAAGGATATAAAGGCACTGGAGAGGGTGCAGAGAAGATTTACAATGAATAATACCAGAAAGGGGTGTGTGAATACATATTAAGAAAGGATGAACAGGCTGGGTCTCTTTTTTTCTTGAAAAAAAGCAGCTGAGGAGTGACCTCCTAAATTATGAAAGGTTTTGATAGAATGAATACAAAGAGAATGTTTGGGGAAGAGCAAAACTAGAGGCCATCAATGTAAGATAGTCACCAAGAAATCCAGTAGGAAATTCAGAAGAAACTTCTTTAGCCAAAGAGTGGTGAGAATGTGGAACTCGCTACTAGAGGGAGTGGTTGAAGTGAATAGTATAGATGCATTTAAGCAAGGGGAAGCTAGACAAGCATATGAGGGAGAAGGGAATAGAGAGTTACGCTGAGATTTAAATGAGGAAAGATGGGAGGAGGCTCAAGTAGAGCATCAACGCCAGCATGGACTGGTTGGGCCGAATGGCCTGTTTCTGTGCCATATATTCTATATAAACTATTCAAATTAAACCAGTCTGTGTTAGAACTGAAAATTTTGCTAAGTGACTATCCCTTCTCCAAATATTTGTTTCAGGTTAAATTCATGCCAAGTTATGGATGCTTCATGAAAAGCAGTAATTTCACTTTTTAGGTACAAGATTGATTAGCACAGTTTTCTTTTAAGTTTGTATACTCTATATAATTCCAGCATTTAGTCGGCTGATATGAGTCTGTTACCAATGTTATAGGTTATTCACATTGCTACATCATCAGCAGTGCAGTGAAGGCTCTTTAGCAACTGGAAGCTCTGGAATTCCCTCCCTAAACCTCGCCACCTCTCTGCTTCTCTTTCCTCCTTTAAGATGCTCCTTAAAACCTACCTCTTTGACCAAGCTTTTGGTCACCTGCCATAATATCCGCTTATGCGGCTCTGTGTCAAATTTTGTTTTATAATGCTGCAGTGAAACCCCTTGGGACATTTTACTATGTTAAAGGTGCTGTATAATATATGTTGTAATCCAGCTGTGCCCCCTCTGAAGGGGCAGTATATATTTTAGGATTATTTTAATTGTTATAACAATGTTTAAATTCTCTGAATCTTCAGTTGAAATTTTTAATTGTTACATTTTACTTCATTGTCATGGATGCAAGGATTACAACTGCTATTTGTCTAAATTAGACCAGATAAAACAGTTAAATATCCATTCCTTTCGGATCTTACTCAGAATATAGCTTATTGGTTCAGGGATGCAGGCTTTTTCAATAAATTTTAAAAATGGCTAAAAATAATCTGATTCAATGTCACCTAGATGATTGATAAAAGCTGCAGTAGCATTCCTTTTAGTAGCAAAGAAATAATTTCAGATACTTGACGTACAGGCTTCCTGTATTTTGCCTTTTGTTGATGCTAAAGCATGTTTAAAATTGTAAAAACTAAATTGATATTCTACTTTTTCTGTCTAGATCAACCTTTATTGTCAAAGTGAAATATTCAGGATGTGATTTGTATGTTGCAGTACAGATTAGGCTGTAACGTGCATTGTAATTGATTAGAAGCTTATGGGGAAATGTGTAAATTTTTTAGACTAAAAACTAATTTCTGGGCAATTAGTGGTTCTTTTGAGTAAATACTTTCTCACTTAAATTATATGTTTGGAAGATTGTGTCTTTTGGTGCCAGAAATTGATTTTAATGGTCTTAAGATAGATAGACTGAGAGAGTCATTTTACAGTCCAAGCTGGAATTCTGTTCTATTTATACCTTTTAGGAGCAAGCACTAACAAACACTTGCATTTATAATTTATCTGTATTTTTCTTTTAATGTTATCGAAGTTTTCTACATAAGTAGTTATGTTTTTGTGAGAATGTGTTAAATTTAATATATCAAATAACTTATTTGGCTGCCTCGGCTACAAACATTGTGCTAGCAATTAGAATTTCAGGCTGTAAATAACTTTAAAGGGCATTATTTCAGTTCAGTAGTGTTCTGTTCTAAACAGATTATTGTAGTCGATTTAGCTATTTGAATGAGGAGTCAAAAACTTGAAACATTTCAACTCAATTTCTTACACTTTTAAAAGGTTAAGCTGACTTAATGCTAGTGGATACTGTGTTGTGCTAAGTGTACAATCAAAATGTTGCAAGAAAGATTCACAACCCCCAGCGCATTAGGCTTTATTATTTAATTTTATTGTCAGCAAAAGATTTCAAATTTGTTTTGCCAGTGAAAGCCATCTTTAAAAATAGATGATGGGGAGAAGAGGAATGGAGGAAGAAAGGACAAAAACTGAACTTGTATCCTGGCAGCAAGTTTGAGTTGCTGTTAGAGAGTATAGCCCCATTATTTATTGGGGCGGGATTTCCAAGCCGGGGAAGGAGCATTGGTCAACATTGTGGAATTTTAACTCCATAGAGTACTGATACTTTTTTAATTGGTTGCGAAGCTGGAAGCCAGCCTGATGACAGTCTTAGTTCCCGGTTCAGTGGGAAACACTCCAGAAGAGGCCACAGCCCAAGGGCAGATAGATCTTCTGCTGTTGGGGTTGGCGATTGCGAGGAGGGTTGGGTACATTGTGGTTTGGAGGGGTAGGGGGTGATGGTAGGTGGTCGGAGATAGGTTGGGTGGGTTGGTGATCACAGTGGAGGGGAGAAGGGTATGCTTGCCAGGTGTTGTGATTGAACAAGTTTGTTTGGTGGGCCGGGGAGAAGCCCTCTTGCTCCGCCTAGCCCACAAGTAGTACTGGAAAAGCACATGCCTCGACCATGTAGCAGTCCTCATCTTCCTTTAGCTGCCGGGTTTCCTGAGACTGAGGAAACACAGGCGGCCAGCGTTAAAGCTGGAAGAGAGATGAAATCAGAGGCATGGAACTGCGTTAAAATATTGAAATGAGCACACTGCGTCCTGGAGCAGGTTGGCTGCCTGCCTCTTAAAACTGGAAGTTTGAGGCCTCTTGTGTGCAACTTTGAGTTTTTTTATATTTTAACATTCCACCCGACCCTAGCTCATCCGTTTTGGGAGGTGGTGGGGGGAGGGGGGGGGGGGGTGCGGGGAGTGGTTCAATTGCCCCCTGTGATTCTGTGGTTACAAACATAATAAAACACCTTGGCTGCATGGTTAAATGAAAATAAGTTTAAGTCTAGTTCCCAATGTTGTCGAGCATTTGGCATTTTTATTGGGATATTGCAACTTACAGTTGCTATTTATTAGTAATCTGCATCTTTAGATGTCTAATTCTGGATCAAATTGAGCATTGGTAATGGCATTAAAACAAATGAAATTCCCTTGCCCTACTGTTGTATAGATATAAAGTTCACTTGAACTAAAACTTCTGACTGCTCATTATATTGATATAATTTAATACCAACGACCGCTATTAAGTGCTGTATAATTTAATATTCATAAACTTGTATCCATGCAGTAGTTCCATATTACAAAAGTTTGTGTGAAAGATCCATAAGTTTCAGATTTCATTCAAATAAAGGGACATTGCACTGTTGCAGATTTGTTAATGTTGTTATCCTGAAAGGAATCTGCAGTAAGTCACCATGATGCAACTTGTTTATTAATGGTCAATTCTAATTAATTAGATTTTTTTTTAAATCCTCTGATTGCTCAACAAATTCATTCTTGATTACCTGAGCCACACAGACCAGGATGATCTTTTGTTCTGCTGTTCTCTGTGTTGAGTTGGCTGATTTGACTCAGAGCAGTGAAGTGATTGCAATTATGCTCAGCGTCCTTGGGTTAAAGAGGGATAAATCGATCAGGATCACCACTGCTCATCACTACCCAATGATCCCTGCTAGTACTGCACATATGTAGACTCTGAACGAGAACAGGACTGCATTTGCCTGTGATGGCCACCATGGTCAGATAACCATCCAACATTAATGAATGCTGACTTCCTGAGCAAAGTAAAGCAGTATCACTGTTGCCTATGGAACTGTTAACATGAGACAAGAAAATTGTTAAGGGTAAGTCGGGGGTGGGGGGAGCTTTTTCTGGAGTTTGCCATACACTAGCATATAAAAAACTACTAACTCCATGGAACTTTTTTTTAAGACAGCACAGTTGAAAATTGTGTATACAGCTTCCATAGGGGTTGGGGGGGTTCTGCGGAGGATGGGAGAAAATTCAGAATTACAAGCTGAATTTAGAAAAGGAATCACAAACATCAATGTTCATTTATCAAAAACATTGCAGGAAAGTAGTGATTTTGTTACCTGTTCGGTAATAGCAATGCTGCATACGTAAGTTGGAAAAACTCACCTGTAAACCACACAGCTTTCATAATTGGTTAATGGACATAAAATAACATCTTGGATTCTTCTTGCATTGTAATGTAGTGATTCATAGTAATGCCCTGGGTAATTACCTATGCATTTAAATAAGGAACACATGCTTAGTCTATGCAAATATTATTGTCAGAAAACTGAAATTAATGTAGAGCGATATTTTCTTAGCACTATATTTTTTCTTGAATTTTCCTTGCATATGCAGGTTTTTTTAAAAAGCTACATAGTTGTTTAATCTTCGACCTGGCATTTTTCCTTGGTAATTCTTCATTGGTGTAGACTGAAGTTCATATGCATAATTACTGTGCTGGCTACTAAATTGCCTACATCCAGCTGAAAAATTAAATCTGAATTCTATCTTAATATTTCATGTAAACCTTTTCTTTCGTGCTGTTGAATCCTAACCAAATGCATTGTGCCAAGATATTTTTATGCTTGGGTCATGATCTCTAGACTCATTGTCGGATAAAATAAAACATTAGCCCTTTAAATATGCTGCAGCTAAATCCAAATGGGCATAACTATTCAAAGATCATAATGTTAAGTATTTTTGAAGACTATCACTTGCCCATCTAGCTCAACCCACCGTAGAAATGTATGATCATCTGTTGAATAAGTCCAGAGTTTTTGCCTCCACTGCCATAACCGGAAGATTAGTCGCACATTTAGATGAAGTTTTTTCTGTTATCAGTCTCAAAATTGTCATTTGTCAGTTTGTACCTATGTTCTCTTGTCCTTCAGTTAAGTTTAAATGAAATAATGCTCAGGATTAACTTTTTTATTCCACTTAGTATGCTGAACGGTAAATTCTCACAGCAAGGGTGCTTTATTTTTGGCTTGGATAGAAAATTTAGACATCGTTCGTGCTCATGTTTGACTGTTCTAGAAGTAAAAAGCACCTTTTCTATTTAGTTTATTCAGTTTATTGCTCATTGTTCTTCACTCATTTCAGTGTATATCATTGGAATTCCACTGGCTGCAGATGAAATTACTCTTGTATGTTCCCAGAATCGAGAGCTGCAAGGACAATAAAGCTAAATACCATTACTGATTGTGAGTTTAAGATATCCATGAATTAACTGAGCAGTAAGTAGTTTAAAAAGTGCACTGTATATTTTAAAACTGTGTTCTTTATGTGCTGCTATAGTATTCTAATAAAGGCTTGCAGGTGGTAGATAATGTGCAGTGTCTTTTCCTACACTTTTTTCAACAAACTGACCGAATTAAAACCTACTTAAAATTCTGCCTTTCTATAATAAACCAAATGTGTGATCAAGTTAACAATCCCACCTAGTAAGCCATGAAAGCTAGTTGTACTTGGAACACTGGTGAAAAGTCCAGCAAATAATTACCTAATAGAGTTTGTATTTCAGTATATTATGGATGTACAATAAAGCAAGTTTCTTTGCAAAGTTTTTGTGATCAAAATATCCTTTTTAGTGTGAATGAGCTAAGTAATGATTTATGTTTTTTTCCCTTTTTTCAGCTTTGTTTATTAATGAAGTAGAGGGATTTTGGTGTGGAGAATAGAAGGCTATTTTTAGCATGCAGAGTCTGTAGTAACCATGATCAGCTGCAGAGGACAGCTCACTCTTCAGTGGCCTCCCATTGTGAACTTTAGATTAAAAAATTAACAGTGCAAGTGTAGTCAATGAATGATGAACTATATTCAAAAACTGAGAAAGATAATACCAAAAGTTAATACCTTTTGTTCTCATTTGTTTAACCTCTAAATGTCAGGAGTGTATTGCTGTGTCTGAGGGTAATGCCTACTTAATGCCTAAGCAATTTAATTATAGCATCTCCCTTGTTAGGTATCCTTCCTCTGTTTTCTTGTATATTAGGGTCTTTCTCTGAACATTAGTCCCTTTGTTCCTGATAGCAGCCCTAATGCCGACTTTCCAGTTATCTTTTTGCATCACTAAATTGCTGCATGAATCCCAACTTTAGAAGCCGTCCTGTAATGTTTTTTCTTTAAGTTTGAGTTTTAATTCATCCCTTTGATTAGTTCTGTACCATTTTCTTTTGGATGATATTTGCTTGTATAAGTTGTAATTCAATTGACCTGGTTCCAATCAATTTATCTTTGGTTTTGATTCTGGTTGATTCCATATTCCGGTTTATCATGTTATGCATTAAGTGTCATAGATCCTTCCCAGTGACCACTTAAATTCCAACTGTAGGATTTCTTGATAACAGAAACCTGATGCAAACTCGATAACAAAAGGTCTTTTTTTTAAGTTCAGGATATGGGCAAGAATAGTTTGGCTGCATCTGGTTGCTCTGAGAAGATGGTTGTGTGGACTGCCAACTTTCTGTAGCGTTTGTTACAACTGAGTGGGTTGCTAGGCCATTTCAGAGGGCATTAAGAGCAACTACATAGTGTGGACTTGAGTGATGGGCTGGGGCAGCAAATTCTCTTCCCTGTGTCACGCCAGCGTGCTTTGTTGAATGATAATTTTCTTTAAACCACTGACTGGAGACCTGAATTTATATTTTTTAAAGAGATTTAAAATGGAACAGATAAAAGATGACTTTGCTAGCAGCTTAGGATGGCCACTTAATTTGAAACACTGTATCCTACATTTCAAGGCCTGTGCGGTGGAGATGAAATGTCTTCTTGTCCCAGCATGAACCAAGTTTAAGGGAACTGCCTGTTCTTTTGAGCAAGAAGAAATGCACTGCTACCATGCTCGAATCACTGGGTGACTCGTGACAAGTCTTTCCCCCCCCCCCCCCCCCCCCCAATCTGTGGTTTTAAGCTGGTGTTTCTCTGTAGCAGGTTGAGAAGCATCTGGACTCTGACATGTGCAGATTCCAGCAGGGGAGTCCCTCTCTCCATTCCAGCATGTAAGCTTCAAACCCTGCCTGCTGACTGACCATCTCTGCATACTCCAGCTACAATCAGTAACCCCTTTGGAGGAAATCATCCACATCGCTGTCTCCAAGAGACCCACCGGATCTATCACTTCAAACTAAAAGCCTCGAGACCACCGAATTCAGCTAGAAGCCAGCCAAATCACCAAACTCCATGGACTAATGTACCTTTTTTCTCTATGGACTCTAACTCGACCAATCTACCCCTCCCCACTCTGACCTATTTGTGTGTGTGTGAGAAGCTCTAGTGCGTGTGAAAGTTGGCGCATAGTTTATTTTACTTAGTTCGGTTTAAGTACAATAAAGTTAACCTTTTTCTTTGTTAACTCAAGAAAATCTGTACGATTAGTTGTTCTTATGATCAGACAGGTAAGTAATCAAAGACCTACTGCACTGGCCAGTTCATCTGTTTTAAAAAAAGAATTAAACCTGTTGTGGTCAAACAAGGAGAGGGAAAAGAGAGAAGCCTTCGACCCCTCCTCACCTGATGGTAACACCTGAAAGACATTAGTGAACTAGTTGGGATTTTATAATAATTTAGTTTTTGTGGTAATTGTTTCTAGTGCTAGGTCATGATTTACCAGATTATTGAATTCAGTTCTTCAAATTGTCATAGATTTGAATTCATGACCTCCGGGTTGTTAGTCCACTTCCTTAATCAATGCACAATTGTATACAATGCAATGTAATAGTCTAGTCCCTGAAAGACAGAGTTGGCTCATCATAGCATTTACACTTCTCTTATTTTCCTTTGTTATTGGAGTGGAATATTCTCGATGGTCAGGAAATGAAAGCAGTTAGTACCACCAATTGGAGTGTTTATTTTAACAATAGGAAAGATTAACACTCTGCTTTTGCCATTTCCTAAACTCTAATCCTAGTGGATATATTTCTGCCCAATGTAACCTTTAAAGGTTTCTGAATTGACACATGATCTCTGGCCCTCAAATTTTAAAATATTTGTGCTTGGTCTGTTATTTTCATAAGCTTATTTCAGGCATTGGTACTGGTGTTTAGTCTTTTTAAAAATGTATTTTGTTTTTAAAATCCCGAAAATGAATGACAAAAAATAAATGTGGTCCAGATTTTGCTGTAGGAAGGAATCTAATGGCATCTGCCACTAGTTGGACTTGCCCATGTACATTTCGGTTTTTACATTTTCTTGACTGGCAAGTTACTGGAAGTGCGAGTTGATGAAGTCGCAGCAAGGGTAATGGCAGCCGGGACCTGAGTGAACAGGGCAAACAACTGTGCATTTCCTTAACCAATAAGATTAAAGGATTGTGAGAGTAACCATGCAAGGACTGAGAAGGAAGTGTAAATTAGAGTGGGTGAATTCAACATCGTCGGGTACAGAACGAAATAAGGAAAGATTGGATTGAGAAAAGAGACACAAAGGAAGAGTTTTGTTTTAAAGTAATTTAAAATTTTACTTTTTTAAAAAATCTCAATTAAAACCTGAAGCAATGAGACTCCATGCTTCTAATAGTGAATTTTCAAGGCCAGAAAGGTTGGTAGTAATTAAAACTTGCCACATCGTTAAAAGGATAATTAGACTGGAATGGTTCAGACAACTGTCCGTGACAAATTTAGTTTGTATCTACTATGCAAGTACAGTAGCTTTGTGCCATTCAATGCATTTCAATGGTGAGCCAGTGAGATGCCATTTTTGCAAAGCTAACGGCAGAGCAACATAACTCAGACAGCAACTTGTTTGCCTGAAGTTGCTGTACCATTTATGAAGTTCCATTAGCCTCACTGTTATGGTGACAGGAAGATCTGGGCCAATGTTATGGAAAATGCAGGTCTACTTTCCACTTACTTCTTCCCTTCAAGGCCTATTTCCTATACATGTTAATTCTGTATGAAGAAGGTTATCTACAAAGAAAATTGCCTCCTTTATGCTCAGCTTATTACCATTTACTGGAATCAATAACTTTGTTCATTCTTTCCATGCTGCAAAATAACATGAGCAATAGTTCTGCCATTACCACATTTAGTTTCTTTAGAGCCTCAGCTATTCTGTCCATGACCTTAATCGCACATGTAATCTGCGTTTGCTTTAATTCGCCCCTCATTACCGCATCATTCCTCAGAAATCAGCCTTAACAATTTCTACAAAACTCACTATCCACTCATTTTGAAATTGAATCCTGTACTAAAATAGACCTTTGACTAGCTGCATCGTGCCTTTGCCTACAAAACAACTGATTATAGTTTAAAAGTAATTTGTTGACTGTGAAACACTTGGAGAAGGCCTAAATAGATGATAAGTACTATAGTCTTTCCATGCCATTGTCACCACCATCATCACATCATTTCAAGTGATTTGTTTAACCTTTTGAGGAACATAAGCAACAGTCTACTATTCTGTGTCCAATTTAATGGTCAAAGGATTTATGTTCGATGGGTTGTGACATTTGAAAAAGTGCAATTTTTGGCAGGCTAATGGAATAAAGACAGATATCGGAGTGTGTGGGGAAAAAGGCAGTTTATTTGTGAAGTCCAAACAAGAAACCAAAAGAATATAAATAAAAATGTATAGGATACCTCCTAATACTTTACAAACATAGAACTATGATTAATCTAAAAATATTGCAGGAAGCAATAAATATGAATTTGTAATTGTTACTCCTTGCTATTAATATATTAATTTCCTGCAGCATTGTCCACAGTATGCTCAGGGGTATAAGAAAAATCCATGAAAATCAAAATGTTTTAAATATATTAAACATTGGTACATGCATAAAAACAGCTGTGGTATCTGTTACACAATAGCTGTTTTATGGGGAGTTTTCACTTTGGGCACAATTGGGAAATTCTGCCCAAGATCTGCTTGAAATTGCTCAGGTTAGGCAACAATTCAATCTTCCATTAAAATTAATTTGCATAATAATGTAATCTGGTAGCTGCTTGATCCTTTATGTCAATTAAAAAGTATTCCTTAATATAGAGTGGTAATCTGGTGCACTTATTCATACAGCTGAAAATGGGGTTAAATCAAACATTGGCACTTTGGACATGTGCTTCATGGAAAAATAAACATTTTTAATATGGAAGTCCAGTCCTCCTCCTTGAGTGACCTGATTTTAAAACATTGAAAATGACTTACTAAACTATAGTGAACCATTTAGTGGCTACAGGTTTCCCACATATTGCTCAAAATGATATCTGGAACATCTTGGGTCAAATATGACACCAAGGTTGCAAACAGGCTGGTTTAGTCTCACAGTTGCCAGGGAGAGAGAGGGAGTCAGTCGCTAGCGAAGCGGGGATTGAAGACAATGGCTTTGGTCTTCCTGATATTTAATTGGAGGAAATTTAATGCATCGGTGCAGACTTGATGGGCCAAAGGGCCTCTTCTGCACTGTATTCTGTGAAATTTCTGCTCATCTAATACTGGATGTCACAAACAATCTGATAATTTAGCAATAGCGGAGGGATCGAGAGGTGGAGGAGGTAGAGCTGGCTATCGTCAGCGTACAGATAAAACTAATGTGCTTTAGGATGATGGCACTGAGGGGCAGCATGTAGCTGAGAAATAGGGGGAGACCAAAGATAACCATGCGTGAGCAGGAATAGAAGCCATTGCAAGTGATACTCTGGCTATGGTTAGATAAGAATGGAAGCAGACGAGTGCAGTGTCATCCAACTAGACGACAGTGGAGAGTCATTGGAGGGTGGTGTGTTCACCCATGTAAAAGGCTGCAGACAGGGCGAAAAGGACGAGGGATAGTATACTTTTGTCACAGTCACGTAGGATGTCATTTGTGACTTTGATAAGAGCAGTTTTGGGGCGGGGGGCAGACACCTGATTAGAGGGATTCAAACATGGAGTTCTGGGAAAGATGGCCAGTGACAATATGGTCAAGGACTTGGACAGGAACAGGAAGTGGGAGATTGGGCAGTAGTTTGCAAGGACTTTGTAGCTTCTATATTTTATAAAATTTAGTGAATTAAACTGGGAGAGAGAGGTAATAAAGACTGGTGGTGGTGGTGAGGAGGTGGTATAATCAAAGAGTGTGTGTGTCTTCATTTAATATCACTTCAATTTTCAAAAGCACCAGCTGAAGTTTAAAGCCAATTGATTACTAGTTTTTTTTTGATTAAAAAAATCAATACTAATTATCTGACACTTTTTTTCTCTGAACATATCCCTCTGTCTCCCAGGTGAATGTAAAGAGAATGACAGCTAGGCAGTTTGTTTCCTCATTCTACAGTTTTGAAAGCAAACAAAGCCTCCTCAGAAAACTGTTTGACAGAGAGTAGAATTAGGGTAAGAAGGTTCCAAGGGTTAAGGGTGAGGCAATTGATAAAGCAGGGAGATGATCCTTTACAGGAATCGTGTGGGTTGTTGAAAGAAGAGGTGGGGCAAGTGGTTTACCAGGATGTTGCCTGGTCTGGAGTGGCATTAGCTATGAGGAGAGGTTGGATAAACTCGGATTGTTTTCACTGGAATGACGGAGGTGGAGCGGCGACATGATAGAGGTTTACAAAGTTATAAGCGGCATGGACAGAGTGGATAGTCAGAAGCTTTTTCCCAGGGTAGAAGGGTCAGTTACTAGGGGACATAGGTTTAAGGTGAGAGGGGCAAAGTTTAGAGGGGATGTGCGAGGCAAGTTCTTTACACAGAGGGTGGTGAGTGCCTGGAATTTGTTGCCGGGGGAGGTGGTGGAAGCAGGTACCATAGAGACGTTTAAGAGGCATCTTGACAAATACATGAATAGGATGGGAATAGAGGGATACGGACCCCGGAAGTGCAGAAGGTTTTAGTTTAGGCAGGCATCAAGATCGGCGCAGGCTTGGAGGGTTGAATGGCCTGTTCCTGTGCTGTACTGTTCTTCGTTCTTTGACAGGCTTTGGGGTGTCAGGAGATGAGTTCGTCACTGCAGAATTTCCAGTCCCTGACCCACTCCTGTAACCACAGTATTTATCTGGCTGGTCCAGATAAGTTTCTAGTCAACAGTGACCCTCAGAACATTAATGGGGAATTCAGTGATGGTAATGCCTTTCAATGTCAGGGGAAGATGGTTAGATTCCCCCTTGTTGGTGATGGTCATTGTCGTCGCTTGCCGCTTATCACCCAAGCTTGAACGTTGTCCAAGTGTTGCTGTGTGTAGACAGATTGCTTCAGTATCTGAGGAGTCACGAATGGTGCTGAACATTGTACAATCATCAGCGAACATTCCCACTTCTGACCTTATGCCGGAGGGAAGATCACTGAAGTAGGTTGAGCTCAGGAGTCTACTCTGCAGTGATGCCCTGGAGCTGCATTGGATTTGTCCTTTTTGTGGACAGGACATACCTGGCAGTTTTTCACATTGTTAGGTAGATGCCAGAGGTGGGTGGGAGGTGTGGCTAGTTCTGGAGCCCAAGTCTTCAGTGCTACAGCTGGGATGTTGTCAGGGCCCATAGCCTTTGCTGCATCCAGTGCCTTCAGCTGTTTCTGGATATCACAAGTGAAGTGAATCGAATTGGCTGAAGACTGACAGCTGTGATGCTGGGAACTCCAGGAGGAGGCTGAGATGGCTCATCCACTCAGCACTTCTGGCTGAAGATCGTTGCAAATGCTTCAGCCTTGTCTTTTGCACTGATGTGCTGGGCTCTGCCATAATTTAAGGGTGGAGATCTTTGTGAAACCGCCTCCTCCTCTGGTTAGTTATTTAATTGTCCACCACCATTTATGATTCGATGTGGCAGGACAGCAGAGGTTTGATCTGGTCTATTGGTTGTGGGATCACTTAGCTCTGTCTATAGCATGTTGCTTCTGTTTAGCATGCATGAACTCCTGAGCTGTAACTTCACCAGGTTGGCATCTCATTTATCGGTCTGCCTTGTGTTGCTGCTGGCATACTCTTCTACATTCCTCATTGAACCAAGGTTGGTTCCCTGGCTTGATGGTAGTGGTAGAATGAGGGATAGGCTGGGCCATGAGGTTACTGATTGTGGTCGAATACAATTCTGCTGCTGATGGCCGAGAACACCACATAGATGCCCAGTTTTGAGTTGCTAAATCTATTCTGAATCTATCCCATTTAGCATGGTAATGCCACACATGATCAAGTGTCCTCAGTATGAAGTTGGAACTTCGCCACAAGGACAGTGCAGTGCTTACAAATACTGTCATGGACAGATGCATCTGCAACAGGTAGATTGGTGAGGATGAGGCCAAGTAAGTTTTTCCTTCTTGGTTCTCTCTCCACCTGCCACTGGCCCAGTCTCGCAGATATACCCTTCAGAACCTGGCCACTTGCGGTGCCACTGAGCCACTCTTGGACATTGAAATCCCGACCTAGACTGCATTCTATGCCGTTGCTACCCTCTGCTGCTCAATATAGAGTGCCGATTCATTACTTGAGTGAGTGCACAAGGTGGTTATCAGCAGGAGGCATCCTTGCCCATGTTTGAACAAAGAACAAAGAAAATTACAGCACAGGAACAGGCCCTTCGGCCCTCCAAGCCTGCGCCGATCCAGATCCTCTATCTAAACATGTCGCCTATTTTCTAAGGGTCTGTATCTCTTTGCTTCCTGCCCATTCATGTATCTGTCTAGATACATCTTAAAAGACGCTATCGTGCCCACGTCTACCACCTCCGCTGGCAACGCGTTCCAGGCACCCACCACTCTCTGCGTAAAGAACTTTCCACGCATATCCCCCCTAAACGTTTCCCCTCTCACTTTGAACTCGTGACCCCTAGTAATTGAATCTCCCACTCTGGGAAAAAGCTTCTTGCTATCCACCCTGTCTATACCTCTCATGATTTTGTACACCTCAATCAGGTCCCCCCCTCAACCTCCGTCTTTCTAATGAAAATAATCCTAATCTACTCAACCTCTCTTCATAGCTAGCGCCCTCCATACCAGGCAACATCCTGGTGAACCTCCTCTGCACCCTCTCTAAAGCATCTACATCCTTTTGGTAATGTGGCGACCAGAACTGCATGCAGTATTCCAAATGTGGCCGAACCAAAGTCTTATACAACTGTAACGTGACCTGCCAACCCTTGTACTCAATACCCCATCCGATGAAGGAAAGCATGCCGTATGCCTTCTTGACCACTCTATTGACCTGCGTTGCCACCTTCAGGGAACAATGGACATGAACACCCAAATCTCTCTGTTCATCAGTTTTCCCCAGGACTTTTCCATTTACTGTATAGTTCACTCTTGAATTGGATCTTCCAAAATGCATCACCTCGCATTTGCCCTGATTGAACTCCATCTGCCATTTCTCTGCCCAACTCTCCAATCTATCTATATTCTGCTGTATTCTCTGACAGTCCCCTTCAGTATCTGCTACTCCACCAATCTTAGTGTCGTCTGCAAACTTGCTAATCAGACCACCTATACTTTCCTCCAAATCATTTATGTATATCACAAACAACAGTGGTCCCAGCACGGATCCCTGTGGAACACCACTGGTCACACGTCTCCATTCTGAGAAACTCCCTTCCACTACTACTCTCTGTCTCCTGTTGCCCAGCCAGTTCTTTATCCATCTAGCTAGTACACCCTGGACCCCATGCGACTTTCTCCATCAGCCTATCATGGGGAACCTTATCAAACGCCTTACTGAAGTCCATGTATATGACATCTACAGCCCTTCCCTCATCAATCAACTTTGTCACTTCCTCAAAGAATTCTATTAAGTTGGTAAGACATGACCTTCCCTGCACAAAACCATGTTGCCTATCACTGATAAGCCCATTTTCTTCCAAATGGGAATAGATCCTATCCCTCAGTATCTTCTCCAGCAGCTTCCCTACCACTGACGTCAGGCTCACCGGTCTATAATTACCTGGATTATCCCTGCTACCCTTCTTAAACAAGGGGACAACATTAGCAATTCTCCAGTCCTCCGGGACCTCACCCGTGTTTAAGAATGCTGCAAAGATATCTGTTAAGGCCCCAGCTATTTCCTCTCTCGCTTCCCTCAGTAACCTGGGATAGATCCCATCCGGACCTGGGGACTTGTCCACCTTAATGCCTCTTAGAATACCCAACACTTCCTCCCTCCTTATGCCGACTTGACCTAGAGTAATCAAACATCTGTCCCTAACCTCAACATCCGTCATGTCCTGTCCTGTTTGACCTGATGCCATGAGACTTCAGAGTCAGTGATGATTCCCAGGGCCTCCCCCTCCCAACTATATCACTGCTGCCACCTCTGAGTCTGGGGCATTGACTATAAGGTATGATTGTGAGTATGATTATGTCAGCTGTTGCTTGATAGTCTGTGGGACACATCCCCAGCTGTTAGTGAGGAGGACTTTGCAGGGTCTACTAGGCTGGGTGTCCCTTTGTCACTTCCAGTGCCTAGGTTGATGCTGGATGGTGTATCTGGTTTCATTCTCTAACTTTTCTGTAGTGGTTTTGATATGGCTGAGCAAGTGACTCATTTGTTTCAGCGGGAAGACATTGCTGTGTGTCTGGAATCACATAGGCTAGACAAGGTCAGGACAGCAGATTTCCTTCCCTGAAGGACATTAGTGATCCAGATAGGTTTTTATAACAATCCGTAGCTTCACAATCATGGTTACCGTGACTCACTTTTTAGTTTCCCCAACTACAGTGGGATTTAAACTCATGTCTCCAGAGCATTAGTCTTGGTTTATGGATCAGTGCTCCAGCAATGCTACCATTCCCCCTCAGAGAAATTACGTGGGAATATTGGTTCTTAAACCAGGCAGCATTAGAGAATCTATGCATACCTTCTACATGAGGTCAGTGTTTTTGGTTATGCTATGACCATTTAGATTTTAAATATCCCCCGAGTTAGTATGGATGCTTTTCAATATGACTATTTTTCAACATGCCATTCTGATGATAGCTGAATTCATAGTTTTACTCAAACTGTGAAACTCCTATCTGCATTGGAAAGCTTATTCCTTGATTAAACCATCTCCATGATTAAGATGGCATGATGCACCCTTTTGCCTTTTCGCCCTTTTCCTTTCGTAATAGATGCATTCTCAATGTTCTGAGGTCTTGCTTCGGTCCCCAACCTAATATTGGAACATTTGATGCCTCAGACCCTTTGTCAAATTTTTGAGGCTTCAATTGTTTTTTGCACATCTATAAGAAGCTCAAAGGTATGCTCATTGATTGGGAAAGGAAATTAAACCTCAAAAATGCCAGTATTTTCAGATATGTTGGGGTATAAGAAGAAGGAAATGACCTTAGGGTGTGAATTTTTGCTAGATGTGCAAAAGAACATTTGTTTGTTTGAAATTGTAATCTTCTGATTATTGTCTCAATTTTTTTTTTAGTGGGGTTTTCTCTAATAATTGTAACCAAATGTAGCATAACCTAGTGTAGCCAGGTTATCCGGTAATTGACCCATGAAGACATTTTGGCACAGCTTTATTTCTTTTTGAAAAGGGAAGACTAAGTTGATTCCTAATGGAACAGCTCACCAACTGTTTAAATCTGTGGGGCATTGCCCAAACTGCTGTTCCTGTTAATGCCTTTTAAATACAGTAATTGTATTTTGTTTGCTAACCTTAAATGATTGTTGAATCTCTAGTCACTAGCATTTGGACAGCTGCACAGTGTTTCACCAGTAATGCCAGTTTTTGATTGATTAAAAACAAATAACTGAAGGGAGCAATCCTATAAACATATTTTCTGTGGTAATATTCTCTCATAACCAGAATCCATTGGTCTCTAATGATTAGAAGAGGTCCTTGCATTTTTTAAAAAATGTCAGCATTCCATGCTCTAGATGCACACTTTCAAAACCTTTTCTCTGCAATTCCAGGAAAAGAAATGATTGTTCATATAATTGAATCTTCTGTCATCTGAAATTTCAATTAGCTCAATTAAAATTCAGAAGGTAACAGATCAGTCTTAGCCAATCATTAAATGAGTTACCAATGCAAAAAAGCCAGCCAATGAAACTCCTTTTATAAAAAGTGTTTTCACAGGTCATTGTGATTTCTCAGTAGCTCTACCAAATAGTCCTGAAATGGTATTGAGATCATATCACAAATTTCACACACATCTCTACAATTAGCGAAGGACCTGGTTATATTACCTTAACCACTTAAAACTTTACTTTGTATAAACTTGCCCCTTTTTAAAGCCTGGAATGTGGCTTACTCCATTTCTAGAGCCTGCGGTGCTTCTATCTGATTTGTCATTTCCAAGGCATGTGAATTTCAAAATTTCACTTACTACCACAAATAAATGTGTGTAGACTGGCTTTATTTCTGAAATAGTGCCATGAGATTTCTTTGAATCTTGCCTTGAACTACAAACAGTTTAATGGCCATTATTTGCAGATTAAAATAATGGTGTGGCTCATGGCGCTTGCTGATATTTACGTGCAAGTGCTACAGCAACTTGAGGCAAGGACTGGTGCATAGTTAAATGTAGAAATCCAAAGGTTTCTGTCTGAGGTCCGCTGCCCTACTGTAAGCTTTGTAAAAATGGCACCTTGCTGTCTGCCTCACCAGTGAAATGCATAGACACAAACTAATTTCATAGCAGAAAGTCGTCTTGTCCATTTCAGTCCAACGAGCCTTTTAATGATGTGATGTGTTAATTACTGCTAATCAACCTCTTTGACATTGAAAATTAACTATTACAAGTGTGGAGTCTCATTCCTTTGGGTTTTAATTGTTGGCAGTTTTCTAAATTTAAAATTGTAAGTTGAAACAAAATTGACTTTTACTTTATCTCTCCTCTCTCTTAACCCAATCTTTCTTTCTAACTCCTTATGTACCCGATTCGACATTTGAATTCATCCACTCTAAATTATACTTACTTCTCAGACCTTGTGCTGTTAATCAGATTGAAGGATTGAGAAATTGAGATACACAATTGCTTGCCCTGTTTACTTGGGTCCCAGATACCCTGTTGCTCTTAGAGATATTATCAACTCACACTTCAAGCAACTTACTGTGCAAAATATCATTGCAATTAAACAGATGCCTTTTGTTGCCCTGTTAACAGTATATTATGGCCCAATGAAGAAAACACATCATAATGCAGGGCTCCTGAATATTGCAGCAGAATGTAACTGTTAAGAATGCTTTTGCTATAAAGTACGAAAGGAGACTTAACCATATTTTCATTATACTAAATGATGTCCTGTGGTCTTGGCAGTCTTGACAAAGTGTGGTATGCAGAGCAAGCAGTCTTTAAAGGAGAGGGACTAATTGGACTCCTCTAGCTGTCTAAGACAGAACAATAATTTTGGAGATCTTGTTCTCTGCATATGTGACCTACTTCCCCTATGCTATGGGTTTTACTCGCTTTGGGAATCAAGAACAATTGGTGTACATGTCATTTGTATTTTTTTTGCTTCTTAAAAAAAATTACGTTTTACCAGAACAGGAGGCGGCCATTTGGCTTAAGTAAATCTCTTTTCCAGAAATCAACCCACCTGCCTGCCAGAGATAGTAAATGGTATGAGGACCAGGGGTCAGTCTAAGGATAAGGGGTAAGCCATTTAGAACTGAGATGAGGAGGGATTTCTTCACCCAGTGTGTAGTGAACCTGTAGAATTCTCTACCACAGAAAGCAGTAGAGGCCAAATTATTAAATATATTCAAAAAAGAGTTAGATATTGTTCTTAGGGCTAAAGGGATCAAGGGATATAGGGAGAAAGTGGGAAGAGGGTACTGAGTTTGGATGATCAGCCATGATCGTATTGAATGATGGTGCAGGCTCGAAGGGCCGAATGGCCTACTCCTGCTCCTATATTTCTATGTTTCTATGTAGTAGAAAAGAGTCACAAATTTCACCAAGCTGCATTTGGGGTGGGGGGGGGGGAAGTTAAGGAAGAGTGTGTCTCTAGGGGGCTAGCTTCCTATCCCCTCTGCCAAAAACCTGTATATCTTCACCCCTAATTCCCAGTGTGGCGACCAGAATTACACACAATATTCTAAGTGTGGCCTAACTAAAGTTCTGTACAGCTGCAGCATGACTTGCCAATTTTTATACTCTATGCCCCGACCGATGAAGGCAAGCATGCCGTATACCTTCTTGACTACCTTATCCACCTGCGTTGCCACTTTCAGTGACCTGTGGACCTGTGCTCCCAGATCTCTCTGCCTGTCAATACTCCTAATGGGAGTAAATCCTGTCCCGAAGAATCCTCTCTAATAGTTTCCCTACCACTGACGTAAGGCTCACCGGCCTATAATTTCCTGGAATATCCTTGCTACCTTTCTTAAACAAAGGAACAACATTGGCTATTCTCCAGTCCTCTGGGACCTCACCTGTAGCCAATGAGGATGCAAAGATTTCTGTCAAGGCCCCAGCAATTTCTTCCCTTGCCTCCCTCAGTATTCTGGGGTAGATCCCATCAGGCCCTGGGGTCTTATCTACCTTAATGCTTTGCAAGACACCCAACACCACCTCCTTTTTGATAATGAGATGACTGAGACTATCTACACTCCCTTCCCTAGGCTCATCATCCACCAAGTCCTTCTCCTTGGTGAATACTGATGCAAAGTACTCATTTAGTACCTCACCCATTTCCTCTGGCTCCACACATAGATTCCCTTCTCTGTCCTTGAGTGGGCCAACCCTTTCCCTGATTACCCTCTTGCTCTTTATATACGTATATAAAGCCTTGGGATTTTCCTTAATCCTGTTTGCCAATGACTTCTCATAACCCCTTTTAGCCCTCCTGATTCCTTGCTTAGGTTCCTTCCTACTGTCTTTATATTCCTCAAGGGATTCGACTGTTCCTAGCCTTCCAGCCCTTATGAATACTTCCTTTTTCTTTTTGACGAGGCTCACAATATCCCGCGTTATCCAAGGTTCCCGAAACTTGCCAAACTTATCCTTCTTCCTCATTCCCCAATACCAGGTCCAGTACGGCCCCATCCCTAGTTGGACTATCTACATATTGTTTCAAGAAGCCCTCCTGGATACTCCTTACAAATTCTGCCCCATCCAAGCCCCTAGCACCAAGTGAGTCCCAGTCAATATAGGGGAAGTTAAAATCACCCACCACTACAACCCTGTTACCTTTACATCTTTCCAAAATCTGTCTACATATCTGCTCCTCTACCTCCCGCTGACTGTTGGGAGGCCTGTAGTAAACCCCCAACATCGTGACTGCACCCTTCCTATTCCTGAGCTCCACCCATATTGCCTCGCTGCACGACCCCTCCGAGGTGTCCTCCCGCAGTACAGCTGTGATATTCTCCTTAACCAGTAATGCAATTCCCCCACCCCTTTTACATCCCCCTCTATCCCGCCTGAAGCTTCTAAATCCTGGAACATTTAGCTGCCAATCCTGTCCTTCCCTCAGCCAAGTCTCTGTAATAGTAACAACATCATAGTTCCAAGTACTAATCCAAGCTCTAAGTTCATCTGCCTTACCTGTTATACTTCTTGCATTGAAACAAATGCACTTCAGACCACCAGTCCCGCTGTGCTCCGCAACATCTCCCTGCCTGCTCTTCCTCTTAGTCTTACTAGCCTTATTTACTAGTTCCCCCTCATTTATTTCACTTGCTGTCCTACTGCTCTGGTTCCCACCCCCCTGCCACACTAGTTTAAACCCTCCCGAGTGACGCTAGCAAACCTCGCAGCCAGGATATTTGTGCCCCTTCAGTTTAGATGCCACCGTCCTTCTTGCACAGGTCCCATCTGTCCCTGAAGAGATCCCAATGGTCCAGATATCTGAAACCATCCCTTCTACACCAGCTGTTCAGCCATGTGTTTAGCTGCACTATCTTCCTATTTCTAGCCTCACTGGCATGTGGCACAGGGAGTAATCCCAAGATTACAACCCTAGAGGTCCTGTCTTTTAACTTTCTACCTAACTCTCTAAACTCCCCCTGCAGGACCTCATCACTCTTCCTGCCTATGTCATTGGTACTGATGTGTACCACAACCTCTGGCTCTTCACCCTCTCTCTTCAGAATGCCTCCTGTCCGTTCAGAGACATTCTTGACCCTGGCACCAGGGAGGCAACATACCATCCTGGAGTCTCTTTCACATCCACAGAAGCGCTTATCTGTGCCCCTGACTATCGAGTCCCCTATAACTATTTGCTCTTCTGCGCCTTGTCCCTCCCTGCTGAACAACAGTGCCAGCCATGGTGCCACTGCTCTGGCTGCTGCTGTTTTCCCCTGATAAGCCAATTCCCCCCCCCCACCCCCCCCCACTCCCCCAACAGTATCCAAAACGGTATACTTGTTGGAGAGGGATGATAGCCACAGGGGATTCCTGAACTGACTGCCTGCCCCTTCTAGCGGTCACCCATCTATCTGCCTGCACCTTGGGTGTAACCACTTCTCTAAAACTCCTGTCTATGACACTTTCCGTCACCTGCATGCTCCTAAGTGCATCCAGTTGCTGCTCCAACCGATCCATGCGGTCTGTGAGGAGCTGCAACTGGGTACACTTCCTGCAGATGTAGTCGTCCGGAACGCTGGAAGCGTCACGGACCTCCCACATCTCACAGGTGAAGCACTTCACCCCTCTGACATTTCTAGCACTATTTAATAAATAAAAAATACTTATTAAATCCTTACTAAATTGTTATAATTAACGATATGGGCCCTAGTGCTGGATTCCTACTATAAATATTAAATGCTAATTAAATACAGTAATCTCCTTCTTCTGGTTTAGTTACTCTACTTATTAATTAGTTAATTAGGGTTTTAATCAATGTTTTATTTTCAAATTCAGTACAAATTCCCTCCCAGCCAATCAGGTCACAGCTTTCCTGTGAAGTCGCTTTTCAGTTTTTTTTTACCAGAGTTTAAGTTTTTTATACTTACCAGTCTGGAACTCCGCCCTCTGAGTCTTCTCCTTGAATGTAGGCCGCGAATCCCCGAGGTAAGCTTTTTATACTTAACGGTCTGGAACTACGCCCTCCGAGTCTTCTCAGTGAATGTCCACCAGCTGCAAGGCACAAGTCAGCAGTGTGCTCTATAGGACAGTGGGGGACATGATGGTGTAGTGGCAATGTCACTGAACAGAGGCCCAGGCTAATGCTCTGGCAACATGGGTTCAAATCCCACAATGGCAGCTGATAAATTGAATTAATAAATTTAAATTATATTAATTAGTTGAACGAGTCTGGAATTGAAAGTTCATCTCAGAAGTGGCACCATGCAATGATCAATTGCTTTTAACTAATCCATTGGTTCACTAATGTGTTTTAGGGAAGGAAATCTGCCATCCTTACCTGGTCATGGAATCTAGTTTAAACCATGGTAGTGATGTAGGCAGACCTGGGCCCCTGCAGAGATATCTACTATAAATAGGGAAGAAGAGGAATGGGCAGAAAGTAGGAATTGCTGGGTGAATGACGACAGCAGCCCAAACTCTGAAGAAAGGCTACTATCTGATGATGCTACTCTCAAACCCGTCAAGAACTCTTGAAAATCGGAACATGGAATGTGAGGACACTCTGCCAGAATGGTGAAATAGACAACTATTGAATTCAATTAATAAATCTGGAATTAAAAAAGCTAGTCTAATGATGGGCAGGAAACCATTGTCGATTGTTGTAAAAACCTATCTGGTTCACTAATGCCCCTTAGGGAAGAAAACCTGCTGTCCTTCCCTGGTCTGGCCTACATGTGATTCCAGACCCACAACAATGTGGTTGACTCTTACATGCCCTCTGAAAGCCAGTTGTATCTAACCACTACGTCGTCAATAAAAAAAAATACAACTGGACGGACCACCCGGCATCGACCTAGGCACCGGAAACAACAACGGCAAACCCAAAACTGTCAACCCTGCAAAGTCCTCCTAATTAACATCTGGGGGCTTGTGCCAAAGTTGGGAGACTTTGCAGCAGATGGTGAGGGAACCAAGAGGGAAAAAACATACTTGGCCGTGTCCTCACCAATCTGCCTGCCGCAGATGCATCTGTCCATGACAGTATTGGTAGCAGAGACCACCGCACAGTCCTTAGGGAGATGAAGTCCCTCCTTCACATTGAGGATACCCTCCATAGTGTGTGGTACTACCGTGCCAAACGCTCTGGGCCATCAGCAGAATTGTACTCAACCACAATCTGTAACCTCATGGCCCAGCATAGCCCCCATTCTACCATCACCATCAAGCCAGGAGACCAACTCTGGTTCAAATGAAGAGTGCAGGAGGGCATGCCAGGAGCAGCACCAGGCATACCTCAAAATGAGGTGTCAACCTGGTGAAGCTACAACACAGGACTACTTGCATGCCAAACTGCGTAAGCAGCATGCGATAGCCAGAGCTAAGCAATCCCATAACCAACAGATCAGATCTATGCTCTGCAGTCCTACCACATCCAGCTGTGAATGGTGGTGGACAATTAAACAACTAACTGGAGGAGGTGGTTCGACAAATATCCCCATCCTCAATGATGGGGTAACTCAGCACATCAGTGCAGAAGATGAGGCTGAAGCATTTGTAACAATCTTCAGGCAGAAGTGCTGAGTTGATGATCCATCTCAGCCTCCTCCTGAAGTCCACAGCATCACATGCCAGACTTCAGCCAATTCGATTCATTCTGCAGGATATCAAGAAACGACTGAAGGCACTGGATACTGCAAAGGCTATGGGCCCTGACAATATTCCGGCAATAGTATTAAAGACCTGTGCTCCAGAACTTGCTGCGCCCCTAGCCAAGCTGTTCCAGTACAGCTACAACACTGGCATCTACCCAGCAATGTGGAAAATTGCCCAGGTATGTCCTGTGCACAAAAAGCAGGACAAGTCCAACCCAAGGACAAGGCCAATTACCAACCCATCATTCTACTCTCAATCAGTAAGGTGATGGAAGGTGTCATCAACAGTGCCATCAAGCAGCACTTGCTTAGCAATAACCTGCTCAGTGATGCTTAGTTTGGGTTCCGCCAGGGCCACTCAGCTCCTGACCTCACTATAGCCTTGGTTCAAACATGGACAAAAGAGCTGAACTCAAGAGGTTGAGTTCATGCCCTTGACATCAAGGTGACATTTGACCAAGTATGGCATCAAGGAGCCCTAGCAAGATTGAAGTCAATGGGAATCGGGAAAATCTCTCCGCTCGTTGGAGCCATACCTAGCGCAAAAGGAAGATGGTTGTGGTTGTTGGAGGTCAATCATCTGACCTCCAGGTCATCACTGCAGGAGTTCCTCAGAGTAGTGTCCTAGGCCCAAACATCTTCAGCTGCTTCATCAATGACCTTCCTTCAATCATAAAGTCAGAAATGGGGATGTTCGCTGATGATTGCACAATTTTCAGCACCATTCGCGACTCCTCAGATACTGAAGCAGTCCATGTAGAAATGCAGCAAGACCTGGACAATATCCAGGCTTGGGCTGATAAGTGGCAAGTAATATTCGCGCCACACAAGGGCCGGGCAATGACCATCGAGAGAGAATTTAACCATCTCCTTGACATTCAATGGCATTACCATCACTGAATCCCCCACTATCAACATACTAGGGGCTACCATTGACCAGAAACTGGAGTAGCCATATAAATACCTTGGCGACCAGAGCAGGTCAGAGGCCAGGAATCCTGCAGCAAGTAAATCACCTCCCGATTCCCCTAAGCCTGTCCACCATCTACAAGGCATGTCAGGAATGTGATGGAATACGCTCCACTTGCCTGGATGGGTGCAGCTCCAACACCACAAGAAGCTCGACACCATCCAGGACAAAGCAGCTCGCTTGATTGGCAACCCATCCACAAACATTCACTCTCTCCACCACCGACGTACAGTGGCAGCAGTGTGCACCATTTATAAGATGCACTGCAGCAAAGCACCAAGGCTCCTTACTCAGCACCTTACATACCCATGACCTCTACAATTAGAAGGACATGGGAACACCACCTGCAAGGTCCCCTCGAAGTCACACACCATTCTGACTTGGAACTATAATCGCCGTTCCGTCACTGTCGCTGGGTCAAAATCCTGAAACTCCCTTCCTAACAGCACTGCAGATGTACCTACTTCACACAGACTGCAGTGGTTCAAGAAGGCAGCTCACCACAACCTTCTGAAGGGCAATTAGGGATGAACAATAAATGCTGGCCCAGCCAGCGACACCCACATCCCATAAATGAATTTTAAAAAACAGCATGACAGAGATCTTAAGACTCAATATCAACATTTTAAGATTGGCAGAAGTTAGATGTACAGAATCTGGGAAAATCGACAAAGGTAAGCAAGTGATGATCTACTGGGGTGGCAGGGAACATAAGAATGGAGTTGGAATAATAACAAAAAGGTAGCAAGAGCAATGCAGGGGTATTGGCCAATATCAGAGAGTGGTTATGGCAAAATTTAAAGGGAAACCAATGAACATTGTGCATTTACAACTGTGTGGGCCCACACAGGATCTGTGAAGAAGTGGTGGAAGCATTCTATGAGAAGGTGCAAATATCACTGAAGCATGTTGTGACTGAGGCAGCAGGAGTGCATGGTCTTTCTCTAGTTCCACTTCTCCACAGCTCACAACATATATTAAAATGTTTACCCAGTTACTGATACAACCAATCATATACTCCATTTTTTAAATTTCAGAATGAAATACGCCAACTCGGTTTCTTTAACAAAATCAGTTTATTGTAAAACAAGACTTGCGTTAATAGTTTGAAAAATGAATGTAAATATATCCCTTCAAAACCCATACGCACACCGGTTAAAGAAAAAAAATGAAGTTTTCTCTGCAGAGATTCACTTTACAAAAAAATGTTTAAAAACTGACCAAATACTTGCTAATTCTTGAAGGGCATCCAGCTACATGGAAACAGGTCACTGGGATCTTTTCAGAGGCAGTTTGTTCTGGAGATGTCAAGAATTAGTCTGCTTTCCAGGGGAAATGCAGCATCAGGGGTTTCAGCTATCACACTGGATACGCAGGGTTTCTCAGACAGGAGGAAAGGGGTGAGCTGGATGCTTCTCTCGGCAGGCTGACCTCCAACTGCTTTTAAAACAGTCCATGCCCCAACTGAATCAAAGCAAAAGCAAAATACTGCTGATGCTGGAAATCTGAAATAAAAACAAAGTGCTGGAAATACTCAGCAGGTCAGGAAGCATCTGTGGAGAGAGAAACAGAATTAACATTTCAGGTCTATGACCTTTCATCAGAACTGGCAAAGGATAGAAAATTAAGTTTTAAGCAAATGAAGGGGGTGAGGAGGAGAACAAAAGGGAAGGTGTGTGATAGGAGAGATTAAATAACAAAGCTGTCATGGACAAAGGCAAAGAGTGTGTTTATGCTTGTGATGAAAGACAAAGCATTAGTCCAGAGAGAGTGTGAATGGCCAAATAATGAGCAGCTCTACCCACATGAAAACCAAACACATGGTTAAAAAAATAATTAAATTAAAAATAGAAAAATGGCCAGTCACGCTCTGAAATTGTTGAACTCAAGGTGGAGTCCACAGGGCTGTAGAGTGCCTAATTGAAAGACCAGGTGCTGCTCCTTGAGCTTGCATTGATGTTCACTTGAACACTACAGCAGGCCAAGGACAGAAATGTGGGCATGAACCAAAACAATGTCCCAAAAGTGAACCCAACTCTTGACATGTCTCTTTTCTGTAAGCAACTCTCCCGAATCACCAAGGCTTCTGTTTATTTAGCTTAAGGCGAGGGACATCCAGTAAAGGTTTGTTTTCAAACAAATCATCAAGTGTCTTCCCTCATTTAAAAAAAAATCCATGGAATCTTTCCAGTTTTCCAAATGAACCAATATCCATAATCTTTAACACAAGTCCTCAAAACATTTTAAGAAAGGAGCACCTTCATAATGTGAAGAATGGAGACATCTTGATGGCCATGGGCGATTTAAATGCAAAAGTTGGCAGAGAGGCATTCAAATGTAGTAGGAGCTTATGAACTAGAAACAAAAACAGCTGAGGGGAACGCCCTATACAGTTCTGTAAGGAAAACTACTTGGTCATCTTAAATACCCTCTTCAAACACCCAAGAAGACTGTACACCTGGAAGAGTCCAGGAGGCATTCACAGAAATTAAATAGATTTTCTGATGGTCAATGAAAGATATAACAGGATCAAGAATGCCTTCACTTACCCTGCTGTAGACATCAATTCAGATCACTGCCTGCTTGTAATGAAGCTGAAGATCAAGCTGAAAATCCCAAAAATGAAATCCAAGATCAAGCCAACTTAAACAGACAGAAAGGAAGGTGTGATGAAGTATGCTGTGGCAGTTACTATCAAGTATGAAGCTTGACAGGGTAGATGTTGACAAGATATTTCCACTAGTGGGGGATTCTCGAACTAGGGAACATAGTTGCAGAATAAGGGGACATTCATTTAAAACTGAGATGCAAAGGAATTTCTTCTCTCAGCGAGTAGTGAATGTCTGGAATTCTCTACCCCAGAGAGTTCTGGAGGCTAGATCACTGAAAGTATTTAAAGATGAGGTAGATAGATTTTTGAAATAATAGGGGAGTTTAGGGTTATAAGGAGCTGGTACGAAAGAGGAATTGAGGTCTGGGGCAGATCAGCCATGATCTTATTGAATGGCAGGGCAGGCTTGAGGGGCTGAATGGCCTACTCCTGCTCCTATGTTCTTTATTTCAGGAAGGGACAGTGCAAGATTTTAAGTGAGGAGGTAACAGAAAGGCATTGGGAAAGGCTAAAACAGAGCATGCAATATGCAATAACTAAGACAGTCCCTAAAAGAAAAAAGGAGGAAACATCAGGAGTAGAATACTGATGAAATATTAGATATGATGGAGAAAAGGAGACAAAATGAAAAGAAAAATATGATAAAATAGAAAATGCAGATAAGAAAATCATTAGTGCAGCCCAGGAAAGGTAGTATGAAAACCATTGCAAGGAAATAGAAGAACTGGAGAAAAGACATATTGTAAAAGAGCATTACATGAGAAAGTTAAAGCACTGACAGACAAGAAGCAAGTAGCCACAAATAGTGGCTGTATAAAAGGAGCGAGGAAGGTGAACTTCTTTGAAAAAGGGTAGAGAAACAATGGGCGGAGTACTTTAGTGAGCTGTACGATGATGAAGACAGAGGTGAATTGGTACCAGAGGGAAGAGAAGGGCCAGAGATAATAGAGGCAAAAGTCAGTGCAGTGACCAAAAAGATTAAAACAAAGAAAGCACCTGGAATTGATGAGATACCAACAGAATGCCTGAAAGCCCTGAATATTGGTATTGGGAAACAGACCGCTGCAACAAAATTTACAGAGCAGGATTCTTCTTCTTCTTTGGCCTCCTTGTCTCGGGAGACAATGGGTAAGCGCCTGGAGGTGGTCAGTGGTTTGTGGAGCAGTGCCTGGAGTGGCTATAAAGGCCAATACTAGAGTGACAGACTCTTCCACAGGTGCTGCAGAAAAAATTGGTTGTCGGGGCTGTTACACAGTTGGTTCTCCCCTTGCGCTTCTGTCTTTTTTCATGCCAACTGCTAAGTCTCTTCGACTTGCCACACTTTAGCCCCGCCTTTATGGCTGCCTGCCAGCTCTGGTGATCGCTGGCAACTGATTCCCACGACTTGTGATCAATGTTACAGGACTTCATGTCGCGTTTGCAGACGTCTTTAAAGCGGAGACATGGATGGCCGGTATGCCTGATACCAGTGGCGAGCTCGCTGTACAATGTGTCCTTGGGGATCCTGCCATCTTCCATGCGGCTCACATGGCCAAGCCATCTCAAGCGCCGCTGACTTGGTAGTGTGTATAAGCTGGGGATGTTGGCCGCCTCGAGGACTTCGATGTTGGAGATGCGGTCCCGCCACCATGGATTCTCCGGAGGCAGCGAAGATGGAATGAATTGAGACGTCGCTCTTGGCTGACATACGTTGTCCAGACGTCGCTGCCGTAGAGTAAGGTACTGAGGACACAGGCTTGATACACTCGGACTTTTGTGTTCCGTGTCAGTGCGCCATTTTCCCACACTGTCTTGGCCAGTCTGGACATAGCAGTGGAAGCCTTTCCCATGCGCTTGTTGATTTCTGCATCGAGAGACAGGTTACTGGTGATAGTTGAGCCTAGGTAGGTGAACTCTTGAACCGCTTCCAGAGCGTGGTCACCGATATTGATGGATGGAGCATTTCTGACGTCCTGTCCCATGATGTTCGTTTTCTTGAGGCTGATGGTTAGGCCAAATTCGTTGCAGGCAGCCGCAAACCTGTCGATGAGACTCTGCAGGCACTCTTCAATGTGAGATGTTAATACAGCATCGTCAGCAAAGAGGAGTTCCCTGATGAGGACTTTCCGTACTTTGGTCTTCGCTCTTAGACGGGCAAGGTTGAACAACCTGCCACCTGATCTTGTGTGGAGGAAAATTCCTTCTTCTGAAGACATGAACGCGTGTGAGAGCAGCAGGGAGAAGAAAATCCCAAACAGTGTAGGTGCGAGAACACAGCCCTGTTTCAAGCCACTCAGAATAGGAAAGGGGTCTGATGAGGCACCGCTATGCTGAATTGTGCCTTTCATATTGTCATGGAATGAGGTGATGATACTTAGTAGCTTTGGTGGACATCCAATCTTTTCTAGTAGTCTGAAGAGACCACGTCTGCTGACGAGGTCAAAGGCTTTGGTGAGATCAATGAAATCAACGTAGAGGGGCATCTGTTGTTCGCGGCATTTCTCCTGTAGCTGACGAAGGGAGAACAGCATGTCAGTGGTCGATCACTCTGCTCAAAAGCCACACTGTGCCTCAGAGGCACAGTGTGTGTAGAACAGGATTCATACCTGTGGATCTCATGCAGATCTCATTAAGCTTCCAAAGAAACTGAAAGCCCTAGAGTATTCAGAGCAAAGGACCAGAAGCCTCATGAGCTGTGTGATGAAAATGATTTTAATAATAATTTTGGAAAGAAATGACCAGTCTATGGAAGCAGAGTTAGATGGTAGTCAGGATTCAGCCCAAAGAAAGGAACAAGAGAGGGCATCTTTAACTTAGAGTGATGATCGAAAGATATCTGGAAACACAAAAACCTGTGTATATATACTTTATAGTTTATGAGAAGGCATTTGATGGTAGAATCTATCAGAAAATAATGGAGTGTTTAAACAAACTAGAAATTGACAGAAATAAGGGCAATTCAGAATCTATAGAAAAAGCAATCAGCGGTGATAAGACTTGATAGCAGCTGGTCAGAGTTTCCCAAAAGAGGAGTGCACCAGGGTTCTGTTATGTCCCCAAAACTATTCAACCTGTATACTGAAATTATCTTCAGAGATATGGAACATCTACCAGGTTGCAATATTGGTGGGTTGAACATTAACAACTTGAAATATGCAGATGACATGGCACTGATTGCAGAGTCAGAAGAGGTCCTACAGGAAATTGTGAACAAAGTGAATGCAAGGTGTGTGGAATATGGTTTAAGGATAAATGTGAAGAAAACCAAGACAATGGTGATAAGCAGGGACCCCAACCCTGGAGGTGAAAATTGAAGTAAATGGACAGTCCTAGAACAAGTGAAAAGATTCACATACCTTGGGCAGCTTATCACAGATAATGGGAGATCTGACAGAGATTTGGAGATTCAAAGGAGAATGGAGATAACCAAGACCAGCTTTGTCAGAATGAAGGATTTGTTAACAAAAAAAAACTGACCCTGAATCTTACAAAAAAAGGTGCTCCATTTTGTCATCTATGTTATATGCCTTGGAGACATGGACAACATATAAAGAGACTATTGTATTGGAGATGTGGACATATCTGTAGGGGAAAAAACAGTGAAGACATATGTAGAGT
Organism: Heterodontus francisci; assembly: GCF_036365525.1. NCBI lineage: Eukaryota > Metazoa > Chordata > Chondrichthyes > Heterodontiformes > Heterodontidae > Heterodontus > Heterodontus francisci. The sequence goes on along the minus strand of NC_090376.1, from coordinate 90,645,086 downwards.
GAAAAAGTACATGCTAGGGGAAACTGAACTGTAAGCTCAGTATGATCGTGACACATAGTTGGAGGCATTAAAAGAGTTGAGACCTGATCAGTTTAAGGGTCGAGAGCTGCTTAGTTTAGCAGAGTTTTAACGAACCCTTTGTCTTGTCTTTTTAACCCATGATAAGCAGAATGTCATGAGCTGAAAGAAAAACAGGCCACTTGGAACAATGTATGTACTGACATATAGGCACTATTGCAATAATGCAATGAAGTGAACGGTGATCATCGAGCAGGATCTCTCGAGCTGCATCCCCTGTAAGCATACTTGTATTAGATAAACCTTTGCTTGTTTGTACCCTCAGCCATCTGTCTTTTGATACTCCACAACAATTGGTGTAGTCGGCAGGATCCCCACGAGTGGCCGGGGGACCAGACGATCACACGCACCAAGCGCGAGTACCTTTTATTCACCACCCATTGGTAGGGTGTTCGTCTGGCGGCCGAATGAACGGACCACTGAGATCGAGCTTGGGAGCGGCAGGGTAAAAGAAGACAAAAGGAATAGCACACGGAGCCAGGAGCCACCAGGGTAGATCAGAACGGTTGCGTGACAGGCAGGTCAGAATCACCAAAGGGCAGGGCCAGAGGCGAAGAACAGGCATAAGAATAAGGGTGAGAAACTTGAGGTAGTGCTTCGCGGAAACATCGGGACATGTCACAAGATGATACCTTCAATTGGGGACCCGAAGGGTCTAACTAAATTCTTGGTTGACATAAATAAGAAATTGATTGATAGACGAGAAAAAAGGATTGGAACCCCTGAGGATCCACCAGAAAAGCAAAAGATCTAGTGGGATGCCCAGCAAAAGCGACAAGGAAGAGAAGAGAATGATTCTAATCAGTAGCTACTTAGGACTGAGTAAACGGGAACATACCGACAAAGGAACTAAGGTCGGTGCTATACAGGCACCCGGACCATGGTTCACATCAGACAGAAACGAAATTGACTGGAATAGTTTGGACAAGGAAGCCACGCGGTATGACGATGGGTGGAACCCACCCCCTCTGTATAAACGGCAGAGTCCCATTGCCCCGCCAGTGGAGGGAAAGACTGTGCCAATAGCAATAGCCCCCATAGTACAGGAACATGCGGACCGGATGAGGCCGGTAGCATATTTCTCAACGGAACAATCACTAATAGTTTCCGGAATGCCACAATGTGTAGCAGCTACTGACTGCGCTACATGGGCAGTCTGAGCCACTGAGCCCATTGTAATGACAGGAGAGATCGTATTGCATACAAGACGCGGCATAATAGAACTGCTAAACACTGGGAAGGTGAAGACAGTCTCTGACAGTAGGCGGGCCACCTACAAAGTGGTATTATTACCAAGAGACAAGTTAGTACAGATAATTCAGGATATAGATAGTAACCCCGCTAAAGGGATCATAGATAGTGGGGAAGTGTATGGATGGCACAGCCGCCGAAGATCCTAGTGGGATGCTGGAGAAGCCCTTGGACGAGGTAGACCTCACCCTATTCGTGGATAGGTCACGTCGGTATGTGGATGGACTTCCCAGAACAGGATGGGCTGTGGTAGATATGAAAAGGGATGTCCTAACAAAAGGAAGTCTCGCCGGAGGATTATCTGCTCAGGTAGCAGAATGGACAGCCCTCACCAAAGCCTTGAAGATATATACTAATAGTCGATATGCTTTTAGGATAGTCCATGATTACACCATGGCATGGAATAGAAGGGGTATATAATCTCCGGTGGGGAATATATACGAGGAAGTGGTCAATTAGTTAAGGCAGGCCAGATGAGCTGCAGTAGCAAAGGTTAAGGCACATAAAAAGATACAGGATAATGTACAGAAGGACAACACTATAGAAGATCAAGCAGCAAAATCCACTGCTGCAGAAAGTGAGCAACTAATTGAGGTGGCAGCATGCAAGGTAAAAGCAGAGGAAATGAGTGCAAGGACAGTACAGGCAAAAGGTAGGCCAGAGGAGAACAACTGGAACAAAGCAGGTGCAGTCAAAGGAAAGGACAGCATATGGCAGACGGATGGGCAAGTATCACAGAAACCAGCACTCGGGGTGCAAAACTATGCTAGGACACCTTGAGAGCCTGGTGGTAGCCAGGCATGCAATGAGATGTTGCAAAAACACTGCCAGAGGTGTATTGTGTTGAGTGCGCCCTGTATAAACAAAGGGAAAGCTGTAAAAAGATAAAATTAGCCCACCAGCCAAGCCCACAAGGTCCTGGGAACACCTCCAGGTGGACTTTATAGGGCCACTGCCTTGTAGTAAACGCAAGAATTAGCAGTGATAGATCACGGCACAAGATGGTTTGAGGCTTTTGCGACTAAGGATTGCTAAGGAAATAATACTTAGGTGAGGTGTACCCTTGCAAATAGACTGGGGCCAGGGAACACATTTCACAGGAAATTAACAGATTATGGAACAGTGTGTGTTGGCACAGAGGCACTGTTGCAATGGTGCATAAATGTGAAGTGAATGGTGATCGGTGAGCAGTCTCTCTCTGTCGAGGAGATCGAACAAGCTGTATCCCTTCTATACATACTTGCACTGAACAAACTTTTGCTCGTTTGTACCCTCAGCCATCTCTGTGGCAAGTGTCTTTTGATACTCAAAATATCTGAGGATGTTCTGCATTTTAGACAGACTAAATGAGGAAATGCTGCAAATGGCTGCAGAAAAGAGGAAATTAGGGTATAACATCAAAAATACAATACTTCAGTCATATTATTAGAGCAGAAGGTAGACAGACAATTATTGGAAGGAAAGATCAATGGAAAACATGAGGGAAGCAGAAGAAAATGGATAGCAGATATAATGGACTGGATGCAGTTGACCTATGCAGAATATGTAAGGACAGCACAGGACAGAGAGGCAGAGATTCAGGAGTCAACCTTCTGGGAAGATGACACCAACGACCATGGTCTGACCTACATGCGACTCCACACCCACAGCAACGTGGCTGACTCTTAACTGCCCTCTGAAATGGCCTAGCAAGCCACTCAGTTGTCAAGGGCAAATTGGGTGGAGAACAAATGCTAGCCTTGCCAGTGATGCCCACATCACATGAAATAAAAAAAGATGCACTGCAGCAACTTGCCAAGACTCCTTCTACAGCACCTTCCAAACTTTGGCCTCTACCAAGAACAAGGGCAGCAGACACATGAGAACACACTATCTGCAAAATCCACTCCAAGTCATACATCATGCTGCCTCAGAACTATATCACCACTCCTTCACAATCACGGTCAAAATTCCTGAAACTCCCTCCCCATGGTACTATGGGTGTACCTACACCACATGGACTGCAGCAGTTCACCACCACCTTCAAGGGCAATTAGGGATGAACAATAAATGCTGAACTTGCCAGTGAGACTCATCCCACTAATGAATAAGAGAAAAAACAAAAAACTCGATACAACCCTTTTGCAGTTTACTACACTCACTACAAACAGTACAAAAAACAAACATTACAAAATGCAAGCCAACAATAGGTAGAGTCTTGAGAAGGGTTTTCTCAAAATGCTGCAAGGAGGGTGATTGTGGGTTCTACATTTAGAACAAATCTCACTTTCCAAATTTTTACTTTTATAATTATGTAAACACACACACACACACAATTGATTTATCTATACAAAGTAGTTAGACTCTTGCATTGCTGTTGTAATATGGGTAGATCTGCTTAAATGTAGAAGTTGCTCCTCCACATATACTGGATGAGAGCACCCGCCAAACCATGAGTATGAACCTACATTCCTTTATTGTGCGAAACCCTTGTAAACGGGTGCGAATTTTCCTTTTTTTTTTTTAAAAAGGGTCCCAAGACAAGCCAAATTGCTTTGTGTTTTACTATGAATCCATTAGACTTTGAGAGAAATAGCTAAAGTTAGTTCTTCCACCCCTCCTTCCAGCAGTGTCAAATCGAAATCAGTAACGTTCTTGACAGATACCAATACTTGCAATGGTTTTGAGATACCTATAACTAATAAAGTGCTGCAAGCATACAAATCTTGGTGCAACAGATTGACAGTCAGCTACCAAAAAATGCAAGATCTTTATTTTAGAATATTTAAGAATTTACCTTTTTCTTGACAGTAACTTTCTGCCGAATGCCAGCATCAAAGCATACAAATCTTGTGTATTCAATTTTAAAAATAGACCAGTTCTATATAAAATGTGCAGGAACCATAATTTGTAATTAGACTTAAATAAATTGCATACACAAGGGATTGTCACCTTAAAATATTAAATGAAATTTTCTCTTTTGAATACATTGTTGGATAATTTTCCCTGAGTAACTATACCAATCCAGAGGTCATATATCAATAGATTCATTCATAGCTTAATAATGAAGCATTGCTGAGCTCTGGTCCAGGTAATAGTCAACAAAAATGACCACAGCATCAAACTAAGCTGAACCATAAAGAGCGGTATTTATAGGTGAGCTGAATCTCCAAGTCGTTCGTTCATTTCCTCAGTCGAAGGATGTTCATGAAGCTCAGCATCTTTAAATTTAGAAGAGAAGCTAAGCAGAAGATGCAATTTTGCAAGTCCCATGACATAATTGTAGAAGTGCAGTGGTCCACAAACCAGGATTGAAGCAGTATCCAAAAAGAGTTTGTGAAACCTTCACCACCATATTGCTTTAAGCTTTTTTTTTTTGAAAAAAAAAGACAAGAATTAATTGAGAAAGTAAAAAGGTAGCATAAAGAAGCATGTTGGGGGATTGAAATACACACTACAAAAAAGTGAAAATAAATTACTTCAATATCCCCAACTAACATCATCTTTTCGGAGAGTAGTTTGTAGAGTCTGCATGTCTCTTAATAAGCAAAGGCTTCCCTTGCTTTTAGTTCCTGGTCGCACTTTAATTGAGGAACTATCCTTTCCTCTAGTTGTTACAGTTGCGACTTGCACTTTGTTGGCACTATTAAGAGTCTTTTTCTGACTTGACCCTCCACTGGCAGAATGCTTTTTCCTCATTGTTTCCTCGAATTTTTTGAGCTTAAAAAGAGAATTAAAGCACAAGATTATCAACTGTGGAACAAAAAAGGCAACAAACATTGTTCACTTCTGATCTTTTACAGGGAGGAGTGTAATCAGGAACCATATTTGCTAACCTATTCCTAATAGGTTTCCTATTGCATGGATGGATATGTATATCTATTGGGATGGGGAAAAAAAATCCCAGTAAATACAAAACAATTTAATGACTGTTCATTGTTAAATTTATAGAACACAAAACCGTAGATAACATTCCAAATCATGACTGGGTTGATAACTCAGTCTATACAGCCAACTGTGTAACAGCCCCGACAAACAAATTTTTCTGCAGCACCTGTGGAAGAGCCGGCCACTCCAGGCGCTGCTCCACACACCACTGACCACCTCCAGGCGCTTACCCATTGTCTCTCGAGATAAGGAGGCCAAAGAAGTGGTCTACACAGAGATAATAATGGGATTGCATTTCTCATTATTTATAAACAGAGATCACACATGTTAAGGGACAATCTTAGTGGAAGCCAATCTAACACAAATTAGAGAAGTTTAAGTCACTATAGAATTAATTGCTCCATTACACCATCTGTTCTCCATTACTGCTCAAGGAAGTAATATACCATGCAACACATGCTTTTATTAAATGGACATGTCTTTTGTTCTGCAGTTAACACAACTCAAGGCAATTCAATCCTGGAAAATACATGGCAGTGTAGCAAATATGTTTTGCAAATAATGTGTTTTGGATAGGAGGAAAAAGAAAATTTGGAAACTAGGACCATCAATAAATCACTGCATTTTAAAGATGCCAGTTTTTTTCTGAGTAACTATTCTATCTTAAACAAGCAACATCTATATCTTCAGTTTTCTCCCTGGTCTTTGAAAGCGGAAACTGCCCAAGAATACAGCATGCATTATCTGCAAGGAAAGTGCTTCCTTCCTTCCTCCACCCCCCCCCGCAATTTCCATCCTCAGCAGAAAGCATTTGACCATCGTAAGCCTCCTCTCCATTACAACATGGGCATCATATGCTGCAACACACTGCTCCAAAGAGCAATGGGATAAGTATCTGAAGGTGAAGGTCCCTCCACAGTGGGCTGCTATCATACTTAATGAACAATTACCAGATGGAGGTTAGGCACTCTTTCCCCTCACCTCCATGAAGATATATTGGTAATGGGGCCCATTCACTTGCGACAAAGTTAAAATAAACTTGAATTCCAAAGAAAAATTCTATTACTGGAGAGCAAGGAGGGGAAAAACAGATTAAATCGCAGTTCAGTCAAGCAGTCTGCAGAACCTCAGAGGCGCACAGATTACTAAGTTTGCAAGGGTTACAGATGAAGCAGCTCCCAGTTGCATAAGAATGGTCAATTATACAACTGGGAATGGACTCAGTTTTAGGCAGGTCTTGCTGGAATATGGTTTCTTGGGCACCAACAGACCTCAGGATCCTTAACCAGCTAATCATTTCTCAAGTACGAGGCAGGATATTAACTGTATTCACCATGGAGGGAATCACAGCTCAGTGCAATCTGGTCATAATGCACAAATCGCTTTCAAGAGGAATTAACAGGCTAGGAATCAGTGGGAGCCCTGGCTCTTTTTTGCAATCCCCATAGTTAGAGCCATTTGTAGCACTTCAGTTACCAAGCTGAAATTACCTAAATTGGCAGAGCCCAAGTATCAAACCAGAGGTCACAGAGTTAGAGTTATACAGCACAGAAACAGGCCCTTTGGCCCATCATGTCTGTGCCAGCCACCAAGCACCAACTACTCTAATCCCATTTTCCAGCACTTGGCCCCTTGTATGCTATGGCGTTTCAAGTGCTCATCTAAATACTTCTTAAATGTTGAGGGTTTCTGCCTCTACCACCCCTTCAGACAGTATGTTCCAGATTCCAACCACACTCTGGGTGACAAAATGTTCCTCAAATCCCCTCTAAACCTCCTGCCCTTTACCTTAAAAAAGGTATACCCCCTGGTTATTGACCCCTTTGCTAAGATAAAAAGTTTCTTCCTATCTAACCTATCAATGCCCCTCAATTTTGTATACCTCAATCATGTCCCCCCCTCAGCTTTCTCTGCTCTAAGGAAAACAACCCTAGCCCATTCAGTCTCTCTTCATAGCTGAAATGCTCCAGCCCAGGAAACACCCTGGTGAATCTCCTCTGCACCCTCTCCAGTGCAATCACATCCTTCCTATAGTGTGGCGCCCAGAATTATAGACAGTACTCCATGTGTGACCTAACTAGCGTTTTATACAGCTCCATCATAACCTCCCTGCTCTTATATTCTAAGCCTCGGTTAATAAAGGCAAGTATCCCATATGCCTTCCTAACCACCTTATCTACCTGTGCTGACCCTCTGTACATCCTAGGGTCCTACATTCCTTGTATATTCCCTTACCTTGTTAGTCCTCCCAAAATGCATCACCTCTCACTTCTCAGGATTAAATTCCATTTGCCACTGTACTGCCCATCTTACCAGCCCATCTATAGCATCCTGTAATATAAGGCTTTCCTCCTCACTATTTGTGACACTAATCTTTGTGACATCTGCAAACTTGCTGATCATACCTCCTATATTCACATCTAAATCATTAATGTACACTACAAACAGCAAGGGTCCCAACACCGATACTTGTGGTACACCACTGGTCACAGGCTTCCACTCGCAAAAGCAACCCTCGACCATCACTCTCTGCCTCCTGCCAAATTGCCCTGTATCCCTTGGGCTCTTACCTTCTTAACCAATCTCCCATGCGGGACCTTATCAAAAGCCTTAGTGAAGTCCATGTAGACTACATAACTGCTTTACTCTCATCTACACATCTAGGTCACCTCCTCGAAAAATTCAATCAAGTTAGAGACCATCTCCCCCTCACAAAGCCATTGCTGCCTATCTGATTAATCCCTGCCTCTCCAAGTAGGGATTAATCCTGTCCCTCAAAATTTTTCCCATTAGTTTCTCTCCCACTGATGTTCGACTCACCGGCCTGTAATTACCTGGCTTATGCCTGCCATCCTTCTTGAATAAAAACGGTACTACTTTCGCTGTCTTCCAATCCTCTGGTACCTCTCCTGTGGCCAGAGAGGATTTGAAAATTTGTGTCAGAGCCCCTGCTATCTCCTCCCTTGCCTCACATAGCCTGGGATACATCTCATCTGGGCTTGGGGATTTATCCACTTTTAAGCCTACTAAAACAGCTAATACTTCCTCCCTTTCAATGCCAATATGTTCAAGTACATCACAAACCCCCTCACTGATCCCTACATCGTCCTTCTCCTTCGCGAAGGCAGATGAAAAGTAATCATTTAAAACCTCATCCATGTCCTCTGGCTCCACACACAGATTGCCACTTTGGTCCTGAATGGGCCCTACTCTTTCCCTGGTTATCCTCCTGCCCTTAATACACTTATAAAATGCCTTAGGATTTCCTAGTAAGAGTTCTTGCATTAAAATAGATGCAATTCAGCCTTGCATTTTTCACTTGTGCCTTAACAGGTCTATATTTGCTCTGCCTTCCAGACTGACTCAGTTTCTCTTCTATATTTGACTGTGCATCACCCACTACTGTACCTCACCTCCACTCTGTATCCCAATCCCCCTGCCAAATTAGTTTAACACCCCCCACCCCAACAGCACTAGCAAACCTCCCAGCAAGGATGCTGATCCTGTTCCATTTCGGTGCAACCTGTCCACCTTGTGCAGGTCCCACCTTTGCCAGAAACAGACCCAGTGATCCAGGAAACTAAAGCCCTCCCTCCTGCACCATCTCAGCCACGTATTCATCTGCTCTATCCTCCTATTCCTATACTCACTAGCACGTGGCACCAGGAGTAATCCAGAGATTACAACCTTTGAGGTCCTGCTTTTTAACCTGCTACCTAGCTCCCTAAATTCTTGTTGCAGGACCTCATCCCTCTTTCTACCTATGTCGTTGGTGCCAATGTGTACCACAACCTCTGACTGTTCACCCTCCCCCTTCAGAATATCCTGCAGCCTCAGTGACATCCTTGACCCTAGCACCAAGGAGGCAACATACCATCCTGGAGTCACATTTGCAGACACAGAAAGGCCTATCTGTACCCCTTACGATAGAATCCTCTATCACTATAGCTCTTCCACTTTTTCCTCCCCTCTTGTGCAGCTGAGCCACCCATGGTGCCACAGATTTGGCTCTTGCTGCATTCCCGAGAAGCTATTGCCAACAGTATTTAGATTTTTAGATTTAGCGATACAGCACTGAAACAGGCCCTTCAGCCCACCGAGTCTGTGCCGACCATTAACCACCCATATTATACTAATCCTACACTAATCCCATATTCCTACCACATCCCCACCTGTCCCTATATTCCCCTACCACCTACCTATACTAGGTGCAATTTATAATGGCCAATTTACCTATCAACCTGCAAATCTTTTGGCTGTGGGAGGAAACCGGAGCACCCGGAGGAAACCCACGCAGACACTGAGAACTTGCAAACTCCACACAGGCAGTACCCAGAATTGAACCCGGGTTGCTGCAGCTATGAGGCTGCGGTGCTAACCACTGACCACTGTATTCAAAGCAGAAAATCTGTTAGAAAGGGAGATGGACGCAGGGGACTCCTGCACTAGCTACCTAGTGGTCACCCATTCCCTTTCTACCAGAGTAGCCTTTACCTGCGGTGTGACCGCCTCCCTGTACGTGCTATTCACGATGACCTCAGCCTTGCGGATGCTCCACAGTGATTCCAGCCGCCACTCCAGATTCGAAACGTGGATTTAGAGTAGCTGCAGCTGGAGACACTTAGTGTCCAGGGCGAACACGTGTGCAGTAAGTGTCCCTAACTTCCACATTGCACAGGAGAAGCATTCCATGTTGCCGACCTGCCATGACTTACCCTTAATTCATTCCCTTAAAGTAGCCAAAAATTAGATTTACATTAGGGACCTTGATTCCCTTAAAAAAAAAACACTACCTACTATATTTAAAATAAAAACTGTAGACCTTTCCCTTTACTTTGTTACGAACCCAGCTCTTTAGAGTTATTCCCTAACAGCAGATACTCAACCAATCTCCTTGCAGCTTTCCAGTGACATCACTGCTCAGTTTTCAAAAACAGATCCTGTTTTTTGATGTAGTAGTTGTGCACTAAGTGGCACCTTTATCCACTGGGTCATCTCAAGGATTGAACTACTGTAGAGAATTTTTTTTATCCTTACCGATGCCTGATGTCTGCGGACTTTAGCGATCTGATCCCCTTTTGCTTCCATTCTTTTCACCAGTGATTCCAACTCTCGTTCCAAGTCTTCTCTCATTGAATTTGTATTTGCTTCATGAATTTGTTTGACCAACTCTTGGTGCTCACTAGATAAAATACATAATATGGAGTGTATTATTTGCAAAGAAAGTAGGAATTTAATTTTTTTTAATGTAGGAGGACTTGGTGCTGTTCCTTTCCTTGGGTACAGGGCACAGTTCAACAAGGAAAGCACAAGGGGGTAAGAAAAGGCAAAATAAAGGAGAGACAGCAAAACTCAGCAGAGAATTGAGATATAGACTACTCTCCCAGTGAAAGTCTGTCTGCACCCCTAGCCAGATCTTTCCCATTTCCCATGCTGATTGCCTGCATCCCTGGCTGATGCACTTCATTGCCTGAAGGCACAATAGAGGCGACAGACATGAGGGGAATGGAAAAAAAATAGATATAACCAAAAGCAAAAGGGCTCCTCGATGTGTACTTGCAGCTCATTCTTTGCTAGATCAACTGACCAGTCATTGGTTTTCAGCCACCTGATCCTTTTTATTCTGCTTTCAGCCAGCCTTCAGGTAATGCCAAGTGCACCCTACATCCAAATGAGATCCTAAAAGGTGAGCCTGTGAATCCTTACCAAAAGCAAGTTTTAAGTATGAAAAACACAATGCTATGTTTGCTGATTGTATTTAACTCCTGTAGCAGCGTATTCAACTAGTGAACTTTACGTTTTCAGACTGAGACCCAGATTGCTGGCTGGTACAAATCAGAGGCAAGTCAGGGCACACTCATTGTCCAGCATCTACCAATCCCAATTTAGTCATATTCCTGTCCATACTTTAATTTTCCCCAAGATCCTAGGGCCCCATTTTCATGGATCCTGAATCCCAGTGTCCCTTTCACAAGGTTTTGTCACCCTGGAACCTGCTCCCTAGTATTATCAGACAGAGCTTTCCCACCCCATCTCCCCTCACCAGAACTCTTCATGCCAAGAGCTCCTGCCATTCCCAAATTAATGAAACTCCACTCCCTTTTTCAAAAATCACAAAAACATTATTGGATCATGCATTTCATTGCTGTTTATGGGGTCTTGCTCTGGTGTGACCACAGCTCATTGTCCCAAAACACTTGATAGACATTGAGGTTGTGAAATGACTTTGAGAAGCCCATGTAGACAACATTAAGTAAATCCCTAATCACTATGCCAGAAAGTTCCTCACAAAATTCAACTAGAATAGACGTACACCAAAATAATCTACTCTTCATTTCTATAACAGATTTCCCACATTGATTTATTACATAGCTGCATGCGCAATGTGTATATCTGCAAACTGTATTAGCTAATAATTTCAATGGACAATTAACATGATATGCAGAGGAAGGGTATACTTACAAGCTCATTTGTCCAAACTCATCTTGTAACATCAACAGTAGTTCAGACAGTACCTCATGGGAAGTGGAAGAAATGGTAGATCCAGAAGAACTTTCAGGTATTGTATTGGATGCTCTTGAGATTTTGTTCCTGACCATTGGCTGGTCACTGACCACTCGGTCATTGCACAAGATCTTGTTGTGTTGCTTCAACAGATGCAAGACATGCTGAACATTAGCACGAACTGAATGGCTTGGACTAGCAGACTGAAAGACATAAAAAAAAGCCATTAGGAAAATGGACGTGAAAACAAAATGTTAAGTTTAATGAAAACAAAATTTATGGGCAAAAGTAGGAAGCAAATTTTAAACTTTCATAATGCAAGCTTCTTTACATGGCAACAATGGCTAGTAACTGGTGCATTTACAAGCATCCTCAAATTTTAGAATATTTCTACATTTCATCAATTAAAAAATTCGAAATATGACCTTTCTTGCTGATCTATTATCTCTAATCAATAATTTCACAGATCGTTTGGAATGGCCAACTGGCAAGGATTATCCTACCAGTCCAGATTTTCAGACTCAGGTAGTAGATATTGTGCTAGATCTCAACAAAGCTATCTGAAAATACCAAGGGCAAACCCAAGTTTTAATTTGTGCAAGGCAAGGTTCAACTTGACCAAATACCAATATTGCAACACCACCCAAAATTCTGCTACGGCTATATTTGAATTTTAAAAAAAATTCTCAGGGCGAGTGTGATGCTGGCAAGACCTCATGTATTGCCTACCTTCAGTCAGCCTAAACTTGCTAGGCACCCTCAGATGCCACAGTGGGGAACCAGTTATGTGCAGGCCAGAGAGGGTAGGGTAGCAAGTACCCTTCCCCAAGGACACTAGTGAATCAGTTATGAGAGATAATCTGGCTTTCATGGCCATGTTTTTCTGGTGCTAACCCATAACTTACCAGATTTCTAGCATTCAGTTTCACTACTTGTCATGTTTTGGACTTAACCTCTGGTCCAGCACCATAATCACATTACCATACTCTCAATATGAATGCACTCTACCCTCCACATCCTTCAGAAAAGGTTTATCATTTCTGGAGTAATCATGCAGCAAAAAAGTCCTACAGTTTTCAAGATGAAAAATGGCACTAGTGGCAACAGGAAATGAATGAAGTCTAGTAAAAAAAGTATTAAAAATTTCAACCATTAAACTTTCTCGATGGCTGTAAGAGTTCACTGCACCTCCTTAGCTGGAAATCAACCTAGGAAGTTCTCAAGCTAAGCAGCCAACAGTAACAGACACATTGGAAACCATGCATAGAGGACCTGGACGAAAACAAAAAAAATCAATAGAAACACACCAGAATGACAAGAAATAAATGCAACAATGTAGCATATAGACACAGATGCAAAATTGATGCAACTGGTACTCACTTTTCCTGCAACAAATGGTATATCACCCAGGTTAAATCGATAGTGAGGTTGTGCATATGAATGGTTTGTACAAGATTTCTAAAAAAAAATGTAAAAGAAAATCAGGTTAGAGACATTCACAATTGCATTCTGTTCAACAGCTTTCTCCTGAACTCCCAAGGAGAATCAATTAGCAAACCTTTGCTCTCAAATTATAATGTGTCAAAATCTGGCTGTGTCAGCTATGGATCAGTTGGCAGCACTCACCTGAGTCAGAGGGTTGAGAGAGTTCAAAGTCCCTCTCTATAGGCTGGAGCATTCAATCCAGGCTGACACTTTAGTGTGGTACAGGGTGCTGCATTGTCAGAGGTCTCATCTTTCAGGTGAGATGTTAGAGGTCCAGTCTGTCCCCTCAGGTGGACACAAAAGATCCCACAGCACTATTTTAAAAAAAGAGTAGGGGAGTTGTGTGTCCTGGCCAATTTTATATCGGAGCCAATTTCAGTAAAACTGATTATCTACTCAATCACTTGGCTGTGCACAAATTGGCTGCTGCATTTCCTACATTCTTTGAAGTAACAGAGGTTTGATGCGGGCAGTGCAGTTGGTGTGTATGGACTTTCAAATGGCTTTTGGTAAAAGTGCCACAAAAAAAAAAATGAAGCCCATGTGATTAAAGGGTTCGTGGCTGCATGGATACACAAGTGGGCAAGGGACAGAAAATACAGTAGCAGTGAACAGTTGTTTTTCCAAAATAGAAGGAAACGTGCAGCAGTCTCCCCTAAGAGCTGGTGTTGGGATGACTTAGACTTGGGTATACAGGGCATAATTTCAAAGTTTGCAGATGACTAAACTCAAATTGTAAACACGGAGGACGACAGAATAGGCTTCAGGCGAGCACAGACTGAAGTGGGCAGATGAAATTTAATACAGAGAAATGTATGAAAATGAGCAGAGATATAAACTAAATGGTACAATTTTAAGAAGGTAGTGCAGGAAAAGAGACACCTCGGTTGTACTCTCTCAAATCTTTGACGGCAGTAGTACAAGTTGAGGAAATTGTTAAAGGCATATGAAGCATTGGCTTTATAAACAGAAGCAGAGTACAAAAGAAAGGACGCTATGGTAGACAGACTAGAGAAAGTCAGGTTATTCTTCTAGCAGCAGAGAAGTTTAAGGGGAGATTTCATAGGTGTTCAAAACTAAAGAGTTTTGGTAGAGTAAATAAGGAGAAACTGTTTCCAGTAGCAATATGGTCAGTAACCAGAGGACATAGACTTACTGTAGCAAGCTAAACAACTAAGAGGGGATGAGGAAATTCTCCCCCCTGCCAGTTATGATGATCTGGAATGCAATGCCCGAAAAGGGTTGTGGAAGCAAATTCAGTATTAACTTTGAAAAGAGAACTGGATAAATAACTATATATAACATTAGTAAGGCCACAACTTGGAGTAGTGTGCACAGTTCTTGTCACCTCATTACAGAAAGGATGTAATTGCACTAGAGAGGGTACAAAAGAGAGATTTACGAGGATATTGCCAGGATGGGGAAAATTGTAGCTATGAGGAAAGATCAGATAGACTGGGATTGTACTCCTTGGAACAGAGGAGGCCGAGGGGAGATTTGATTGAGTTGTACAAAATTGAAGGGCCTGGATAGAGTGGATGGGAAGGGACTTTTTACTTTAGCAGAGGGGGTCAGTGACTCGGAGGCATAGATTTAAAATGTTTGGTAGAAGGATTAGGAGAGATGAGGAAAAGTTTTTTCACCCAGAGGGTGGTGGGGCGCTGGAATTCACTGCCTGAAAAGATGAGGGTTTCTGCCACAGCCTATTTAAAAAAAAAAAGGTGCCTGGATGTGCACCTGAAGTGCTGTAACCTGCAGGGCTCCAGATCAAATGCTGGAAAGTGGGATTAGGCTGGGTGGCTTTTTTTTTTCCCTCCAGCTGGCACAGACACAATGGGCCAAATGGCCTCTTTGTGCTGTAAACATTCTATGATTCTATGATGTGCAGGGTCCTGGGGAAAGAGCAAGGGAGTGGGACTAATTGGATAGCTCTTTCAGAGAGTTAGCACAAACACAATGAGTCAATTCAGCTCCTTCTGTGTTTAACATTCTATGATATTAACAGTGATTACCATTCAAAAGTACTTCAACTGTAATGGGATGCCTGGAAGTTGTGAAAAAACACTATACAAATGCAAGTTCTATTTCTTTACTGGATGGTGCTGACTGAACTGCAATTGCAAGTTTAATTTGTAGCTCCTGATAACCAGCCACATGGAAACATTACAACGTCACAAGATAATATGAGGAAGGCCATTTGGCCCATCTTAATTCATTCAAGAGTCTCTCTTGCTCCCCATCTCCTTCACCTCCAAGATCACTTCCTTTCCAGGCGGAAAAGTCAAAGTCTCTCCAACTCTTAGAATTCTGTATTCAGACATTAGGGATCAGCCTCATGGCTTCTGTGCACTTCTAGACTCTGCACTACCTT
Source organism: Heterodontus francisci (assembly GCF_036365525.1). NCBI lineage: Eukaryota > Metazoa > Chordata > Chondrichthyes > Heterodontiformes > Heterodontidae > Heterodontus > Heterodontus francisci. Next base: position 90,629,530 of record NC_090376.1, on the reverse strand, counting down.
GACCTTGTTTGGTGAAACTGGATACAGTATTCAAGGTGCCATCCACCCAGAATATTTTATAGTTTGATCATTACCTCTTCTGACATAGATCCTACTGTTTTACCAATGAAGTTCAACATCCCATCAGCTTTGTTGATTGTTGCTCTGCATTGATCGGATGTATTTGGTGTTGAGTCTACCAAGATCCCTAGGTGTCTCATCTACAACTATTTCAACACGACTGAAGCAAGTGCCAGTTATTTTCCTTTATATGCCAGAGCCTAATGTGCTACATAACTCCAAGTACTTGTTTCATACCCTTCAGCCAGTTTGTTACTCACTCCCAAGGTATGCCCCGAAATCCCACAGACTGAGTTAATAGAATTTTGTTAAAACTGTTTTGGAAATTAGCATATACCAGGTTATAATACTTCACATGGACTTGGGTTGTCATTTGCTCAATGAAGTGGCTAGTCAGACAAGATTTTCCTCTTCTGAATCCATTCTGACTGCTGGTAACAAGTTTAATATTGTTACAGGCGATAGCCAAGTTTGCTCTTTAAATGATGGATTCCATAATTTTAGATTGAACAGAAGCCAGGACCTACATCTATTTTGGCACCCTTTTAAAAAAAAAACAGGCGCCATATGAGCCTGTTTACAACCATTTGCAGTGTCCAATGATTTGCTTGTAATGAGTTAGTGCCTCTCAAATTTCTTCCAACTTTTATCAGCTCAGCATTTTGGGATAAATACCATAAATCCCTGGGGATTTGGTTTTGAGTCCATTTAACCCAAGACTTGTATCTCTTTATGAGAAAGTAATTACGTTTGGAGAGGGCATTTATTCAGAATATTTACTGTTTTATACTTGCCTTCAGTTTCAAATCAGGTTGGATTGTAAATGGTTTTCACCTCTAACTGCTCTCTTGCTATTATAATACTGATTTTCTTTTCACTGTGATGTTTTGCTTCAGCTGCTATGTTTCTTTCTAGGTCTTTCTTTTTATTTAGAGATACAGCACTGAAACAGGCCCTTCGGCCCACTGAGTCTGTGCCGACCAACAACCACCCATTTATACTAACCCTGCAGTAATCCCATATTCCCCATCACTTACCTATACTAGGGGCAATTTACAATGGCCAATCTACCTATCACCTGCAAGTCTTTTGGATGTGGGAGGAAACCGGAGCACCCGGCGAAAGCCCACGCAGACACAGGGAGAACTTGCAAACTCCGCACAGGCAGTACCCAGAATCGAACCCGGGTCCCTGGAGCTGTGAGGCTGCGGTGCTAACCACTGCGCCACTGTGCCGCCCATTTCTTTGCAATTTATTGTACTTTTCCCAGTGAGTCACTTCTCCGATTAAAGTCAGTTTGCATCTTTGATAGCCAGTGTGGTAATGAAATAATTTTAAAACAGTTTAGCCTCAGCTAAATGCCTGGAGGCATTTCTTTGTTTCTCTAATCACCCTTTTAACATGTTTCTGTATTTTCTTATATTCAATCCCAGTGAGGCCCTCCTCCCTACAGGCCCAGTTCTCTATCCAACTTTTAAAACTTAAATGTTAATCCAGTTAGGGTGACATTTGCTTAGTTAGAGCTTGCTGGTTTGGAAATGTTATCCTTCATGCTCAGCATTATACTTTTAATAGATGTTCCACTGATCTTCCGATAAGGATTCTTCCAGTTTATTTGCTCCCTCATTTCATTAAATGCAGTCCTTTAAAAAATTAGGATTTCTAACTGATTATTTTGGTCTTCATTTTGCAGTCCCTGTCCCCCCAAGAGTGCTACAACTGCTATTTCTTGTAAGCGGTGAGTTATTTAAGATCAGATTAAGAAAAGCATTGCCTTGTGACTACCCCAAATCAAGAATCAGTCACATCTACCAACTAACTTTAAACCAAGATGGTGTTGTGAAATGCCATGCCAGAAGCACTTTGAAATCCTTGTAGAACCAGACATTTCTAGTTACGTCTGGTAATGTTAAATCTACCTTGACTGACTGCTTTCTCTTGTTCTTTGCTCTCTTCGTCTTTGAAGACATTGGTGACACAGCTTGCAACAAAATTCTATTTCTTTCCAGGCCAGTCTGCAACTATATAGAAATAAAACTTTGAATAAGTAAATATGACTGCACAGAAGATTTCGACTGTATCAAGTAAGATATTCATAGCTCTAAAATTACCAAATACATTCTTTGGAATATTTAGTTCTTTTTCTTTTAAATGCCAAAAACGATATCATGTACATTGAAGGCAACCTCTTCAGAAGCTCTCCTACATAGCATTCTCTAACCTATTTGAATCAACTTATTTTCTAAATTTGTCATTCCTCTCATTTCCTTAGGTGTTTCTTCCTTCCTCAGCCTGCATACATGATTATATAGTAAACTGCTGAGACACTCCTCACAGAACTAGACAATACTGTTGCCATTAGGATTTCAATAAAGGTTAATGGTAGATGTGAGGTGTTCATACTACATCAACTTGAACTACATGAAACAGTAAGCACATTTATAACTATTGCTCCTTTAAATTTGGGTTGCATCTTAAAGAACATTTTGAGCTGTACATTAGGGTGAAGTGCTGGCAATTACAGATCAGCCACTAATGTTGGCAGCAATTTGAAATAATCATACAAGCAGTACATTAGATCAAGTTTAAAAAAAAATCAAGGACAATCTAAAATCCACCAATTTTAAACCAACTACTTTAAGAGCAGTGTTACAATGCTTGCACAAACCTGTGCAGCTTTATCCTGTACCAGTTTTCGCTGATGTTCTTCCTCTCGTAACTTCTGTTCCAATTCACGAATTTTCTTCTATGTGAAAAACAAAGCAAACTGGCTTTTTATGGCTGATTATTCTAATCATAGGATGGCTTATGTGATCTACAGAGCGACAAACATATTTACTTACAGCTTTGTCTCAGCAACAAGAAAATTAATTCTAGGTGATTCAAAGCATCACTCACTGGCCTGGATTTTCCATTGAGATTAAGGGTGTAGTTATCAGCGCTCACTCTTATGAAGCAAATTGGGTAGCAATCTCTGATATACACATAAGCACAGTTAAATGTGGAAACCAGGAAGTTGCTTGAGAGAGAGTTACCCTGCTCCTCCACAGGCTATGCTGGAACAGTACCTTGCCAAGAGATTCTGCATTGACATTCACATAAGGGCATGAAGTTGCTGTAATAAATTTATTCATTACCCATAAAAAGTAAGGCTAGTGCATTCAGCTAAGTGAATTTTTAAAATTGTGCGATGAGTTACAATTACTGCTAAACTACCTCTGGCACCAAAAATTAATTTTAAAGTGGAGCCTTTTTTAAGAAGTCAATGGAAATTAATATAATTTTCTTCACTTTGTTATCCCCCTCAATTCCACCTTTCTTTCCATCTATTTCACTTACAAAACCAGATTTTATATTGAATTAAAATCTTTTACTTCCTGGTTTAGACTGCACATCTTAGCAGAATTCTTCAATCTGATTAGCTAAAGAACCTTGCTGTTGCTCATCTTGCTCACAACAGACAGCAAACTGAAAGAAAAAGCCTATAATTGCACAAAGATGGGAGGCAGGTCAGAAGATTGGATAGAACATAAAAAGAATGAAAAGATTGATAAGGAAGGTAAAATTAGAGTACGAGAGAAAGCGCGCTAGAAATATAAAGACCGATAGTAAGAGTTTCTATACATATTTTAAAAAGAAAAGCGTTAACCCTATAGAAAGGAAGCCTAGGGAATTAGTAATTGATGAGATGGCAGATAAATTGAACATATATTTTGCTTCGATCTTCACTATTGAGGATACAAGTAATATCGCAGTACTAGCTGTAAGTCAAGAAATGGAAGGGAGGGAGGAACTCAGGAAAATTACAATCACCAGGGAAGTGGTACTGAACAAATTGTTGGAGCTGTGGACTGACAAATCCCAGGTCCTGATGGACTTCATCCTAGGGTCTTAAAAGCAGCTAGTGGATGCATTAGTTTTAATTTTCCAAAATTCCCTAGATTTGGGTAAAGTTCCATTAGATGGGAAATAGAGAACGTAACTCCTTTATTCAAAGAGGGAGGGCGACAGAAACCAGGGAACTACAGGCGAGTTAGCTGAACATCTGTCTTAGGGAAAATGTTAGAAGCTATTATTAAAGATGGTATAGGAGGGCATTTAGAAAAATTCAAGGTAATCAGGCAGTCAACATGGTTTTGTGAAAGGGAAATCATGTTTAACCAATTTATTGGAGTTCTTTGAGGGAGTTACATGTGCTGTGGATAAAGGGGAACCAGTGGATGTGTTGTACTTAGATTTCCAGAAGGCATTTGATAAGGTGCCACATCAAAGGTTATTGCAGAAAATAAAAGCTCATTGTGTAGGGGGCAACATTGGCATGGGTAGAAAATTGGCGAGCTAACAGGAAACAAAGTAGGCATAAATGGGTCATTTTCTGGTTGGCAAAATGAAACAAGTGGTGTGCCACAGGGTTCAGTGTCAGGGCCTCAACCTTTTACAAATTATATAAATGACTTAGATGAAGGGACCGAAGGTATGGTTGCTAAATTTGCTGATACAAAGATAGGTAGAAAAGTAACTTGTGAAGAGGACATAAAGGCGGCTCCAAAGGGATATAGATAGGTTAAGGGAGTGGGAAAAAACCTGGCAAATGGAGTATAATGTGGGAAAGTGGGAAATTGTCCACTTTAGCAGGAAGAACAAAAAAGCATTATCTAAATGGAGAGATTACAGAGCTGAGATGCAGAGGGATCTGGGTGTCCTTGTACATGAATCGCTAAACGTTAGTATGCAGGTACAGCATGTAATTAGGAAAGCTAATAGAATGTTATCTTTTATCACAAGGGGAATTGAATATAAAAGCAAGGAGGTTATAATTCACCTATATAGAGCATTGGTGAGACCACATCTGGAGTAGTGTGTATAGTACTGGTCTCCTTATTTAAAGGAAGGATGTAAATGCATTGGAGGCAGTAGAGAAGGTTTACTAGACTAATACCTGGAATGGGAGGGCTATCTTACAAGGAAAGATTGGAGAAGCTAGGCGTATCCGCTGGAATTTAGAAGAGCAAGAGGCGATTTGATTTGAACGTACAAGATCCTGAGGGGACTTGACAGGGTGGATGTGGAAAAGATGTTTCCCCTTGTGAGAATCTAGAACTAGGGGTCACTGTTTAAAAATAAGGGGTCGCCCATTTAAGACAGATGGAGAAATTTGTTCTGAGGGTCATGAGTCTTTGGAATTCTCTTCCTCAAAAGGCAGTGGAAGCAGAGTCTTTGAATATTTTTAAAGGCAGAGATAGATAGATTCTTGATAAGCAAGGGGGTGGAAGGTTATCAGGGGTAGGTGAAAATGTGGAGTAATCAGTTCAGCCATGAACGTATTGAATAACGGAGCAGGCTCAAAGGGCCAAGTGGCCTACTCCTGTTCCTAATTCACATGTTCTCCTGTACAGCGCGCTGTACTGGATCAAATGCCTGATGACAGCAAGCCGTCAGTCAAAAGCCTGCAAAGTCTGTTGACAACAGTCACAAACACCAAGTGCAATTCCTTCACCACTGACCACAAAATCCAGGTCACTCATGCTGGTGATTCCCTTTTGGCTTTTAAACAGTGATTTAGGAGATAGGAAGCATCATACATTATCATCCACAAAGTTGGGGCTTGCAGTGAAGTTCCAGGAACCATCAACAAGATCGGGGGAGACAAGTGTATTAACTTCAAATTATTGCAGACACTTGAATAATACAGAATTTGATAAACTGTATCTCATTAAATGTACCTCCATGGTAATACAATGGCAAGCAATTGTTACTGCCATGTGCAATATTAGTCATTAAATGTTACTTATTTCCAGTGAAATGAAATAAAGTTTATTCAAAACCCACAAACCTCTGCTGTAGTTTGTGTTGCTGTGAGTCTAACATATTCCCGCTCGATTAGGTCAAGTTTTTCAAGTTTTGATTGTAGATCAGATTGGTCTACAGAACTTTTCTTTTCCACAGATGCCTATATTAGCAAAAAATGCAAATGGAAATTTTCAAGCTAATACAGTATTTACAGAACAAATTGCCACTTCAAAAGTGCAATTTTGTACACTACCCCATTAAAATCTAATAGGAACATAAGAAAAGGAGCAGGCCATTCAGCCCTTCAAGCCTGTTCCGCAAATCAATTGTAACATGGCTGATCTGTATCTCAACTCCATCTACCACCCTGGATTCTGTAACCCTCAATACTCATGCCTCAAAAATCAATTTCAGTTCTGAAATTTTCAATTGACAGCCTCAGCTTTTTTCAGGAAAAGCGTTCCAGTTTTCCACTATACTGTGAAGTAGTGCTTTAATATTACCCCTGAATGGTCTAGCACTAATTTTAAGGTTTCGCCATCTAGTTTTGGACATTCTAGTTAGAGGGAATAGTTCATCTCTATCTGCCCTATCAACTCTTAATATTCTTAAACACCTCAGTTTGATCACCTCTTGATCTTCTATACTCAAAGAAATACAAGCTTCGTCTATGCAAACTGTCCTCATATTTTAACTCTTAGCCGAAGTACCATTCGGCACTGCAGCCCCTCAAAAGGTCACTATTTTCCTGACTTGCAATATTCCAGATGGGTCTAAGCAGAGCTCCATGAAGACTTAATGTAACTTCCACCCATTGTTTTCCAGGTCAGAGTTAAAGGTCAATATTTCATTAGCCTATTTACTATACCTGTCCACTAACATTGTGATTTCCGTACTTGGACCCCTAAATCTCTTCTCATCCACAATTCTTAACTTGATTTTTTTTTTTAAACTTGTATGAATCAAACTAGTTCCTCCTCAATTTTTCTGATACTTTATCCCCATCCTCTGCTGTGAAGACAGATACAAAAGTAGCTATTTAATAAATCTGCCATTTCTTGATTTCCAATTACATCACCGTCATTAAGTGGCCCACATTACTCTCTGCCAACCTCTTTCTCCTATATTTGTAAAAAAAATCTTCAGTGTTGTGCTGGATATCCCTTGCCAGCTTATCATTCCATTTTGCAGTTCTCATCAATTTCTCTATCTCCCAGCTACTCTTCCTTCCAGTCCTCAGGTTCTCTACTGTTCTTGGCTATTGTAAAAACCCTTTCTTTTAGTTTTATACTATTGTGTCCCTTGTTGACCAAGATTGTTTAAATACACAGAGCTCTTGCCCTTTAGGGGTATTACAGGTCTTGTACTTTACCAAAGACTTTACTGAACACCTCCCACTGTTCATCCAGTTTTATTTGTTAGTGATTCTGCCCAGTGTATTGTGGTCAATCCTGCTTCATCCCTCCAAAGTCAGTCTTATCTAACTCAAAACCTTGATTCATGACTCACTTTTCTCAAACCTAAATTCTATCATATTATGATTGTTATCTTGGTGTTCCCATTATATTAAAATGTGATGCTCATTAGTCATCACTAAATTTAATACGACAGGTTCTCTGATTCAAAAGTACATAGTTCCAGAAAACTGACAGGAATAACACAAGAAATTTGCTGTCTTTGCGACTGTAGCTGTTCAATTTCTACATCAACTGAGGGAAACAGAAGTCCTTGTACTGTTTTTCCAATAAGCTTCTCTGATCACCAGGCTAATGTCTCCCACAACTTTACCATTGCTATCTGGAGCTCTACAAATAACTCCCAAAGCCTTGCATCTTTTTCTATCAATTCTACCCAAAGCATTTCTACTACCCATACTAATATCTCCTCTTTTTAATGCTGTGATAGTTTCCTTGTCACTATTATTGCTCCACCTTCTTTTGCAATTTCCCCATCCTTTCTAAAGACCTTAGAATTATTCATAAACCAAAAGAAACAGTACAATGAGAATGGTGAAGAATGTTTACCCATACAAAATTTGAAGAGTGAAAACAGTAAAACTAGTAAAATAATTACATTTAGTGTTATACCACAAACTTTAATAAAAATACTGCTCAAAAAATTTAGCTATGATTTAATTCTATTCCATTATGTGGAATTTAAGCAGAAATTCAATATGCAACTTGCTGTGAAATAGTTTCAATGTTTTCCAAACCATTCACTGCTTTACAGATTGTGTTAGTTTTTAAAAATTATTTCAATTTAAGGGTTTCCAAAACTACTGTCAGCCAGCAATACTGGCAGTCACCTTTCATTTCATGCAGCACCAGGTTTGGAAAGCAAGATCAACCGCTGCTCACATTCAAACTGAGCTTTGATAGTGTAGCCAGTTATGATGCTTACAAAAAAAAACTGAAGTTCTGAGTAGTAAGCATTCAAAAATCAGGGGTGACAATCCTTCATTCCAGTATAAAAGCAACAAATCAGTTCCTAAAAATCACACGCTAGGTGATATGAACAACTAAGATTTTGGGTTTACTTTCCTTGCATTTTCAATCTGATTGATAAGCTTGCTACTACCTGTCTCTGCCATGCTGTCTCTTTCTCCATTTCAGCATTCTGCACCATTTTTCTCATGTATTCCAGCTGTTTTTCCAGAATATTACAGCGAGATTCTGCTGCTGACAATTGTGTTGCCAATGCTGTAGATTAACCAAAATAAAACATTGCAAGTTGAAGATACAAAAAAAGGGTAGGTCATCATTACAAACCCATTTTTGAACATCACGATTTCCTATTCACAATACTAAAACAGAATTTCATAACACTGACAAAGGGGGAAATCTGCACAAGTTTGCTTACAGGCTGTTTTTAACCAAGCAGTTCTAAAGCACAAAATGCAATTCAAATAAAAAAAGGGAGACAATTGCCAGTGAGTAGTCAGATACTTTTCCATAACAATTAGGATTACATGAAGTCAGTGTGCTATATTCAGCCCTCAACCAATTGAAAAATACACAAACTTTCAAAATATTGATTACTAGACAGTGGATTGATTTCCAATTGGGCTATCATCTTTGCACTATTTGCAAGACTTCAGATTTCACTTGATGTGGCTCTGTAATACATACCACTTCCCTTGCCACTGAATCTATTAGACTACAGAATGGTTTTCCCAACAACTGGCATGAGATTTATGCAAATAAAGTTAAATTTACATCAGGCCAGTATTTTGCCAAAGTTTGGATTAAATCCATGTAGACCAGCAATAGCAGGATAGGGTCAACTGTTGAAATACTTGCCACTGTTGGCACTCAGTGGTTTGGAGGCAGTCAAAACCCTCAGGATTACTGATGTCTCTGAAACAGCAGACAATGTTTTATTTACTTCACAAAATCTCGATGTAGGGAAGTTAAGCACCTCAGTCCCCCATGAGCACCTCCCAATAGTTCAACTAACTTACAACGTCTGTAGAAATTGAAAGGAATGAAAGATCAAGGATTTCTAGATGGACAAACTACAATCTAAGCCAGACTTTTTGGTATTTGAAACTTCAAAATCAAAAACAAACCTTGATTATGCTGTGCCACTTCAATTTGTCTGTTGCCCTCTCTTTGTTGGCCCATATCGAACACTTTTTTGCTCTCAGCTGCACCCTTGGAGATAAGTTTCAAATTTTCCTCCGCATGTGCTCGTTCCAGCTCCAACCTGCGAATCTTCTCTTGAAGATTTCTTAATGCTGAAAGTACTGCTAAATTAAATCAAACAAAAATACGGAAAGTAAATCTTGATAGTTACATTCAACTACACATTAGCAATTGAAATTTGTCTAAGCAAGATGCAACAAATACACTGACCCAAAAAATTAGCTGGAGACAAAAGCCAACTTTTGCTTCATAAATGAGCAGGTTATTGTTCAGTCTTATAGCTTTACATTTAAAAAAAAAACAAACATACTCGAGAATTATTTCTTCAGGTCCTAGGGTCCTGACATTTTACTTGACCTTTGTGTTGCACTAACAGTAGGGCTCACCTTCTTATGATTCTGTAGGATAGGGTGCTGCATGGGTAAGGCAAAGTGAAATATATGACCAGAGTTAGGGATTTCCCTCTCAAACTACACAGTTGCAAGTTCTGGGTCACAAAGCATATTTATGCATTGGCAGTCTGGTGGGAACCACTAGGAGCCCTGATTGGTTCTGGTCCTAAGGAATTGCACAGGTTGCACAGCCCTAATGCCAGCTTAGTCACATCATTAGGGGATTTTAAGTTAGACTTCATTCAGCAGACACCTGCAATTAAAATTAAATTCCAACAGGTCACTTGGCATTTATAGTAACTACCAGTATTTTAACATACCAAAATTGACATAAGTTACTTTAACAATGCCAGTAAACAAACAGCAAGGCAGATCAACTGCAATCTAGGAATCTAATGAAATAAAAGCAAGAAATGCTGGAAATACTGAGCAGATCTGGCAGCATCTGTGGAGAGAGAAGCAGTTAACGTTTCAGGTCAGTGACCCTTCAGATTTATTATAAGAGATATAAAAAAGAGTAGCCTATGTGTTTTTGATTGAATCTAATGAAATGCCTATACAAGAAGGTACAAGCCAGCTTCTGCATTTAATCGACACTGACAGTATACTTTGTCTTGTTCTCTGACAATATTCCAGCTTTAGTGTATAGTACCAATAGGCTTCAGGAATAAATGGCAGTTAACTCACTTTGTGCAATATCCGCCATTACAGTGAGTGCATATAATGGACAGCTGATTCTATATTGCCTGTTTTACATTATCAAAAATTGAAATGATCCCACATGCTTTCCTTGGCAGGGAGGGAAGGGACGAACAAATCAAGGGAAGGAATTTCATCTCATGTCTGAGATATTCCAAAGAGCTTCAGAATCAAATTACTTTTAAAATTTGATTAACTGATTTTGTAGACAAATTCAACACCCAATTTGTGCACAGAAAGGTCTTACAAATAATAAATACAGGGGAGATAGGCCTGTAACAGACATGAAACATTAACCTGTTTCTCTCTCCACAGATGCTGCCAGACCAGCTGGGTGTTTCCAGTATTTTCTATTTTTATTTCAGATTTCCAGCATCTGTAGTATTTTGCTTTGGTATTTAATCAGTGTCCCTTTTAACTTCTTGCTCCCATCTGCACAACTTAATGTGCATCCTAATTTAGAATCACCTACAAACTCGAGATATACAACACTCTCTCCTCCTTAATCAGTCATTAAGATATGCAGTGAAAGGCTGAAGTTCCAGTACAGCTAAGGAACACCACTTGTCACATCTTGCCCATCAGAAAACCTTCCTTTTGACCCTGATCGGTCTCCTACCGCCCAACCAGTTACACATGCAGTTTCATATTTGCTAATAATCTCTTCAGAAAAAAAGGTGACAAATGAGCTGTTAATCTGGTTTTGTTTCTCTCTATTTCCAGCAACTACTCCATTTTGTTGAAGATTTTCATCTTGTACTCATCAGGACAATTCACAAGAATAACAATGTAAGGGGAAGCAACAAATTTATACTGTATGAGAAGAGAGTGCTGATTGGTAGAGGCATTGCCATGGAGAATGCACCTGTTTATGACGACTGACAGCTAACTGCCAAGCTTTGTTCGAAATTTAAAAACCAGGCAGTTTGACGGATTCCTCAGAGCAATGCCTTGACCAATGAACCAGCAAATGGCTGTCATATTTTGTTTAGCTGAAACAGGCAGTGTGTACATGTTCTTTCTATCTGCAAAGAACAGGGCTCTGTATATTAATATATGTAGCTTCCAGTACACGCAAATGCGCCACACTGCAAGCCTGATTGAATCTTAAATTGGTTGTCAGCGTAATGCCTAGCACACGGAGGATTATTTAGCAAATGCTGTCCAATTGCGGAATCACATCTAATGTTGGATACAGTGTTTGAAGTTTTGCAAGCACAGGCTGGTTGGGTATGGCCTGTACCTTGCCCATTGCGAATAGCGGAAGGAACATGTCTGATACGATCCGCCAGTCTTTGGGACGTACGTCGTATCTACCTAGCATCATTCATTTGGTATATTACTCATTCGTGTGATAGGCAGCATGTCTTTTTGGCTTGACGGCAGCATCCTGTTCATGACAACTCTACGTGTTGCTACTGCATAGAAGCAGCGTGAAACGACGAGCTTCACCTGTTGCTCAAATTTTTATAATGCAATACCCTTCTGGGGTAATCGGAGGTAGACTGGGCACTTTTCAGGGCCGAAAAACATGGCTTTAGGCCCGTCCATAAGTTTGCGCAATAGACAGTGAGAAATGATCTGATCAGGGTAGCCAGTGTCATGTAGGATGCCTTTGATTGGCCCTATTTTAGCATCAAGCTTGCATGGTGAGCAAATGGCTCAGACCCCATTTACAATGGCGCCGACAAGGCCAATCTTATAGCGCGTGGAACTGTAAGAATCCCAATATGTGTATGGACCAGTGACGGTAGGCTTGCAGTAGACCATGGTAGAGAAGCCCTTAGCAAATCTCAATTAGTACATCTAGGAAAGGGAGCTCATTTGACTGCTCTATTTCAAAAGGTCAATTTGAGCGCAGGATGGAGCCCATTAAGACCTGTAAGGAAATTACATGGAACTACAGATTCAAATATAGCAAACGTACCTACCTATTGGAAATATGCAAGAGGTAGGAGATTAGGTGTCATTCACTTGAAGACATATTTCCCCTGGAACCCAACAAAGATGTTTGCAAGAGCTGGGCCTAGAGAGGATCCCAAGGCAGCACCATCCATTTTGGGCATACCTGGTGTTATTAAAACTGAACTCAACTGATTCATGCGATGGTGTCAGGTCTAGATCGCCATGATATAGTGCTGCAGTGCAGATATCTATGCAGTAGCAACGTGTGGTGCTTGCCACTAATAGGATGCTGCCATCAAGCCAAAAGGACATTCGGCCTATCACACAAAATGAGTAATGTGATATATGAATTTTAATGCCAGTGTGATGCTAGGTATATAGGCTGTATGTCCCAAAGACTGGCGGATCGTATCAAACATGTTCCTTCCACCGTTCGCAACAGGCAAGGCACAAACCGTACCCAACCAGCCCGTGCTGGCAAAACTCAAAATAGTGTCCAACATTAGGTGCGATTCTGCAATTGGAGAACATTTGCTAAATAATCCTCAATGTGCTAGGAATTAAGCTGACAACCTGTTTAAGATGGTCAGTCAGGCTCGCAGTGTGGCGCATTTATGCGTACTGGAAGCTACATATATTAATACACAGGGCCCTGTTCTTTGCATACAGAAAGAACATGTGCACACATTGTGCCCGTTTCAGCTAAACAAAATAAGTGACAGCCATTCGCTGGTTCATTCCTCAGGGTAATGCCTTGACCAGAGTCAAGCCGCTTGGTTTAAATTTCAAACAAAGCTAGACAGTTAACTGTCAGTCACTGTAAGCTGGTGCATTCACCATGGGAATGCCTCTACCAGAGTCCACATGCCAACTAATCAGCACTCTTCTCATACAGTACAAATTTGTTGCTTCCCCTTGCATTGATATTCTTGCAAATTGTCCTGCTAAGTGCAAGGCAAAAAGCTGTCTCTATTTTCAGCAATACTCAAGTTCTGTACTACCAAACGACTATATGCTATTGAAGTTTTTAAATAGCATATTCAGGACTCCTTTCTTATCCAATACACAAGTCCAACAAAAGAAGGATTCTAAGATTTAACAGAAAAACATGTAGAAACCAAAAACAAAAAGTAGCCAGCATGGATTTTGAGAAGGGTAATTCATGCTTCACCAATCTTCATGAATTCTTTGAACAAGTAACCAAGTTTAGACAAGGTTAATGCAGCGGATGCAATATACTTTTATTTACAAAAGGCCTTCAATAAAAAGGTACCAAATAGGAGACTCATGACTAAGGTCACAGCATGTGGAGTGAGGGACCTAGCGGTCTAAAAAACAGCAAGTAGGGATGGCAAAAGTTATTCTGAAAAACTTGTTACTATGATCACTGTTGTTCACCATTTACATAAATGGTTTGGACTTGGCAATCAGAAGTATAATTTCAAAATTTGCATAAGACAAAGTGGGGGTGGAGGCTGGGGTTATAAAGTTTAAAGTATAAAGTTTATAAAGAAGACAATGACGATCAAATACAAGGCAACATTAATAGACCTGCAGAACAGGGTACGCAATCAGCAAATTAATTTCAATGTGGATAAATGAGTGGCAATACATTTTGAAAGGAATATGGACCCCACATACTCCTCAGAAAAATAAGCGTCTAAATGGGATAGAAAAGCAAAGGGAACTGGGTACAGGTACACAAATCAGCAGCCCAAGTTAATAAGGCCATTAAAAAGAGCAACAAAAGGCACTGGAGTTCATCTCCAGAAAGACAGAATTGAAAAGCAAAAAAGTTATGTTAAACTTGTTTAGAGCCTTGGTCAGACTACATTTAGAGAACTCCCCACAGCTCTGGTCTCCGTATTAAAGATATAAAAACATCGGAAAAGGGAAAAATAGATTAGTATAACTTTTCAGTTCAGAGGTTGTAAACCAGGAAAGATTGAATAGACTAGGGGGCCCTTCTCTAGCAAGAAGGCAGAGGGGTGGCCAGAGAGAGATCCTTAAAATTATGATAGGGTAGATGCAAAGATGTTTTCACTTGTAGGGGAGACCAAAACAAGGGGGCATAAATAAGAGTCACTAATAGGGAATTCAGGAGCACAATTCGCCAGAATGGTAGAACATGGAAATCAATACAAGGAATAGTTAAGGTCAACAGCACAGATGCATTTAAAAGGAAAAGCTAGATAAACTTGAGGGATAAAAGAATAGAAAGGTTATGCTGATAGGAGGGTGGAAGAGTCATATGGAGCAGAAGCACAGAGATGGACCAGTTGGACTGAATGGCCTGCTTCTGTTCTGGCCTATGTAATTTGCTGCTCTGCTACAAACAAGTAGTGCCACGGGGCTTTTTACATCTACATGAAAAAGGCAAACACTGCTTCTTGCTTACTGTCACATTTGTAACTATGATACTTCCAATAACACTATTTGAAGCAAAAACTGTGCATTCACATTCTGACGTGGTGCTTGGATCCATGCCAAGTCAAACCAATGAAGATCCAATTAAATTTTTCGTTGGCTAACTTGTTTAGTTGATCAAAGATTCTCTAGTAACATTGCCCAATAGTATAGTAATATTCAAGAGTTCTTGAATATCAAAATTAATCTACACCAAATTGATATTGATCATGACAACAATGAAAATTGATTGCACAGTACTGATTCAGGCAGACTATTAGGATGTAAATAACAATGGAGTACATGAGTCACAGCTAGTCTCAACTGAATCCAATTACAGCTGAAATTAATTTTATGACCTCTTGATTACACACCTCTGCTGTTGTTCTCTGGATATGCAACAACAGGCTTATCTGGGGATCGTCGCAAGTCAGCATTGAGGAAGGGCTTGTCCATTGGGTACGCAGAAAACGATGGCACAGACAAGGTGTCAGATGTTGGTAATACTTGAAAACTTCCATCCAAACGGGACTGTAGCTGGAGAATGAAAATGTAATTGCAGCATATTAAGTCATTGCTGGGACATAATTCTAACTGGCTGCATAGATTAGGACTTCAAAGTATGAGGTTAGGTTATATACACAATAGCACTAGGGTGATTTTCTTCAGTAATATACCTTTTGAGTGCCAGCAGAAAAGCCCCTGGGAAGGACGGCATTACCCCTGAAATAATCAAGAGCACCAAGCCTGCTATACTTTCAGCACTTTACGAATTGCTTTGCCTGTGCTGGGACGAGGGAGCAGTACCACAGGACACGCATGATGCCAATATCATCACCCTCTATAAGAACAAGGGTGACTACGGTGACTGCAACAACTACCGTGGAATCTCCCTGCTCAGCATAGTGGGGAAAGACTTCACTCGAGTCGCTTTAAACAGGTTCCAGAAGCTGGCTGAGCGTGTCTACCCTGAGGCACAGTGTAGCTTTCGAGCAGAGAGATCCGCCATTGACATGCTGTTCTCCCTTCGCCAGCTACATGAGAAATGCCGTGAACAGATGCCCCTCGATATTGCTTTCATTGATCTCACCAAAGCCCTTGATCTAGTCAGCAGACATGGTCTCTTCAGACTACTAGAAAAGATCGGATGTCCACCAAAGCTACTAAGTATTATCTCCTCATTCCATCGCAATATGAAAGGCACAATTCAGCATAGCGGCACCTCATCAAACCCCTTTCCTATCCTGAGTGGCGTGAAACAGGGCTGTGTTCTCGCACCTACACTGTTCGGGATATTCTTCGCCCTGTTGCTCTCACATGCATTCAAGTCCTCAGAAGAAAGAATTTTCATCCACACAAGATCTGGTGTCAGGTTGTTCAAGCTTGACCGTCTAAGAGCAAAGACCAAAGTACGGAAAGTCCTCACCAGAGAACTCCTCTTTGCTGACAATGCTACATTAACATCATACACTGAAGAGTGTCTGCAGAGACTCAGCGACAGGATTGCGGCTGCCTGCAACAAATTTGGCCTAACCATCATCCTCAAGAAAACAAACATCATGGGACAAGACGTCAGAAATGCTCTATCCATCAATATTGGCGACCACGCTCTGGAAGTGGTTCAAGAATTCACCTACCTAGGCTCAACTATCACCAGTAACCTGTCTCTCGATGCAGAAATCAACAAGCACATGGGAAAGGCTTTCACTGCTATGTCCAGACTGGCCAAGAGAGTGTGGGAAAATGGCACACTGACACGGAACACAAAAGTCCGAGTGTATCAAGCCTGTGTCCTCAGTACCTTGCTCTACGGCAGCGAGGCCTGGACAACGTACGTCAGCCAAGAGCAACGTCTCAATTCATTCCATCTTCGCTGCCTCCGGAGAATCCTTGGCATCAGGTGGCAGGACTGTATCTCTAACACAGAAGTCCTCGAGGCGGCCAACACCCCCAGCTTATACACACTACTGAGCCAGCGGCGCTTGAGATGGCTTGGCCATGTGAGCCGCATGGAAGATGGCAGGATCCCCAAGGACACATTGTACAGCGAGCTCGCCACTGGTATCAGACCCACTGGCCGTCCATGTCTCCGCTTTAAAGACATCTGCAAATGCGACATGAAGTCCTGTGACATTGATCACAAGTCATGGGAGTCAGTTGCCAGTGTTCGCCAGAGCTGGCAGGCAGCCATAAAGGCATGGCTAAAGAGTGGCAAGTCAAAGAGACTTCGCAGTTGGCAGGAAAAAAGACAGAAGTGCAAGGGGAGAGCCAACTGCATAACAGCCCCGACAACCAATTTTATCTGCAGCACCTGTGGAAGAGTCTGTCACTCTAGAATTGGCCTTTATCGCCACTCCAGGCACTGCTTCACAAACCACTGACCACCTCCAGGCGCTTACCCATTACCTCGAGACAAGGAGGCCAAAGAGGAGTTTTTAGTTCACATTTCCAGCATTTGTAGTATTTTGCTTTTATTTTAGCGTGACCCTGACCACCTAACCACCTGTCATTTTAATTCTCCACCTTGCTTCCCACTCAAAGCTCTGTGCACTCAGCCTCCTGCAGCATTCCAATGAAGCTCAATACAAGCTTGAGGAACAGCATCTCATTTTTCAATTAGGCACCTTACAGCCTTCCAGACTCAGTAAATTTCAGACCATAACCGTCACTCCCATTCTGTTTTGTGTGTTTCTAGACAGCAACTGTTCATGATTCTGCCATTCACACCTCTGGACATCTTTTGTTTCTTTACTTGCCCCACTACCCCTTCCATTCGCCATTTAATCTCTCCTTTCTATCAGACCTTCCTTTTTGTTCTTTTCCCCACTCTCCCCTTTTGACTGACTCTGAACTTATTTAAAAAGGGTTACTGACCTGAAACGTTAACTCTGCTTCTCTTTCCACAGATGCTGCCAGACCTGTGGAGTGGTTCCAGTATTTCTTGTTTTTATTTCAGATTTCCAGCATCCGCAGTAGTTTGCTTTTATTTAAAACCTATTACACCTTCCAGGTCACTGAGCCAAAACATTAATCTTGCTCCTCTCTCTGCAGATGCTACCTAACCTGCTGAGTATTTCAGCACTTAGTTTTTATTTCAGATTTCCAGCATCTACAGTGTTTAGTGATACAGCACTGAAACAGGCCTTTCGGCCCACCGAGTCTGTGCCGACCATCAACCACCCATTTATACTAATCCTACACTAATTCCATATTCCTACCACATCCCCACCTGTCCCTATATTTCCCTACCACCTACCTATACTAGTGGCAATTTATCTCTTTTGGGCCTCCTTATCTCGAGAGACAATGGATACGCGCCTGGAGGTGGTCAGTGGTTTGTGAAGCAGCGCCTGGAGTGGCTATAAAGGCCAATTCTGGAGTGACAGGCTCTTCCACAGGTGCTGCAGAGAAATTTGTTTGTTGGGGCTGTTGCACAGTTGGCTCTCCCCTTGCGCCTCTGTCTTTTTTCCTGCCAACTACTAAGTCTCTTCGACTCGCCACAATTTAGCCCTGTCTTTATGGCTGCCCGCCAGCTCTGGCGAATGCTGGTAACTGACTCCCACGACTTGTGATCAATGTCACACGATTTCATGTCGCGTTTGCAGACGTCTTTATAACGGAGACATGGACGGCCGGTGGGTCTGATACCAGTGGCGAGCTCGCTGTACAATGTGTCTTTGGGGATCCTGCCATCTTCCATGCGGCTCACATGGCCAAGCCATCTCAAGCGCCGCTGACTCAGTAGTGTGTATAAGCTGGGGGTGTTGGCCGCTTCAAGGACTTCTGTGTTGGAGATATAGTCCTGCCACCTGATGCCAAGTATTCTCCGAAGGCAGCGAAGATGGAATGAATTGAGACGTCGCTCTTGGCTGGCATACGTTGTCCAGGCCTCGCTGCCGTAGAGCAAGGTACTGAGGACACAGGCCTGATACACTCGGACTTTTGTGTTCCGTGTCAGTGCGCCATTTTCCCACACTCTCTTGGCCAGTCTGGACATAGCAGTGGAAGCCTTACCCATGCGCTTGTTGATTTCTGCATCTAGAGACAGGTTACTGGTGATAGTTGAGCCTAGGTAGGTGAACTCTTGAACCACTTCCAGAGCGTGGTCGCCAATATTGATGGATGGAGCATTTCTGACATCCTGCCCCATGATGTTCGTTTTCTTGAGGCTGATGGTTAGGCCAAATTCATTGCAGGCAGACGCAAACCTGTCGATGAGACTCTGCAGGCATTCTTCAGTGTGAGATGTTAAAGCAGCATCGTCAGCAAAGAGGAGTTCTCTGATGAGGACTTTCCGTACTTTGGACTTCGCTCTTAGACGGGCAAGGTTGAACAACCTGCCCCCTGATCTTGTGTGGAGGGAAATTCCTTCTTCAGAGGACTTGAACGCATGTGAAAGCAGCAGGGAGAAGAAAATCCCAAAAAGTGTGGGTGCGAGAACACAGCCCTGTTTCACACCACTCAGGATAGGAAAGGGCTCTGATGAGGAGCCACCATGTTGAATTGTGCCTTTCATATTGTCATGGAATGAGGTGATGATACTTAGTAGCTTTGGTGGACATCCGATCTTTTCTAGTAGTCTGAAGAGACCACGTCTGCTGACGAGGTCAAAGGCTTTGGTGAGATCAATGAAAGCAATGTAGAGGGGCATCTGTTGTTCACGGCATTTCTCCTGTATCTGACGAAGGGAGAACAGCATGTCAATAGTCGATCTCTCTGCACGAAAGCCACACTGTGCCTCAGGGTAGACGCGCTCGGCCAGCTTCTGGAGCCTGTTCAGAGCGACTCGAGCAAAGACTTTCCCCACTATGCTGAGCAGGGAGATTCCACGGTAGTTGTTGCAGTCACCGCGGTCACCTTTGTTTTTATAGAGGGTGATGATGTTGGCATCGCGCATGTCTACCTATACTAGTGGCAATTTATAATGGCCAATTTACCTACCAACCTGCAAGTCTTTTTGGCTTGTGGGAGAAAACCCACACAGACACGGAGAACTTGCAAACTCCACACAGGTAGTACCCAGAATCGAACCCAGGTCGCTGGAGCGGTGAGGCTGCGGTGCTAACCACTGCATTCCCCAGTTGCTCCACAGGTACACATTTTACCACAATTTATTGAAGATGCAGTCAATGTTTTCAATATGTGCCCCAATTGAATAAGGCATGCAAATAAATACTCAATGAAGTCAGGCTATCTTTTACATCCAACTAAAACAGGCAGACAGATGATCATTTTAAACGACATTTGAAATAAAGCATTCCCGCATTACTACACTAGAATACAAACCTAAATCAGGTGCATGAAATGGGCCCTGAACCCACAATCTACCGTCTCACAGGAGCACTACCACTAAATCAAATCTGCATAGCTATACTACAGCATTTCCAAAGCCTTTGAACCAGGTAACCTGCAGAATCCCTCACCAGACAGTGAGGTTTGCCAGAGGATTGCCACTTTTAGAGCTTGAATTATTAACGCAACCATAACCGGCAATACATTTACAAACCAACGCAAAATGTTTCAAGTACAATAAATGAAGGCAGATCTCTCTCACTTCAAAAGTCTGGCAGGCAAATTTTTGGTTACTGAAACAGTCGTATAACATCACAAGTCGTTAAGGACTATAATAGGGAGGAAATGCAACCTTAGGAGCGTTTCAGAAATCGTAAAACAGCGTGCCCCATTAAAACTATACCATCATAATTGAATCCCCACAGGATCTGGTGCCTTGATATCTAACAAGACAGATGCAATATTAAAAGTTGGACAAAACCTACAAGGGACAAGCGCGCTCTCAGCAAGGAGCTTCATACCAGCCCTTTCCCAGTGCTCTGGACACAAGACACTTCAACCCTTATCACAATTCTACACATCTATATAATAAATGTGACAGGCCTCACCCTTCCGTTCCAGGAAACTGCTGCCATATCGGGAAAGCTAAATGCAATTTTATTTAGAGAGCCACAGCGACAAGAGAAAGGAAGACAAGCACAGCACTCGAACCGGAAGAGCCATTAAAGACGATCACCCACCGACAGCTACACCATTTGAAGCACTCGAGCGGCCCGGCCCCTGCAACGGGCGGGGGAGTGGGCGGAGCCGCCAGCCGGCTCCCGGTCACCTCATAGGCAGAGCCGCGTGATTGACAACCGTCCTTCCTCGCTTCAAAGGTGCGGTTAATTGTCTAATTAGAATAGGTGAATCCTAATCGTGTTCTTCAATTTCCTCTTCGTCTTATCGCTCTAGAAACATATTGGTAGGGAAAAGCGCCGTGAAAACTAATTTAAATCACAATGGTGGCAGTGGAATCGCATTCCGTTATCGGTATTGCATTTCTTCTCCCTGCAAAAGCGGAGGTACAACCTTTATCCTCAGCCTGGATGGCTGCTGCAAACGTCACGTGGTTTCGGCCCCGGCAGCAGCTTTTCAAATACCCTCCATTTTGCAGGTTTGTCCGCGCGACCGGAACGGAGTCTTAGCTCGCGCGCCACGGCATCCAACCGTCACTTTCCATTGGTGGCCGCGCGCGGATGAAGCCGTGTCCTGACTGGCTGTAACAGTTTGAGCGTTTCAGCACATCGTCCTATGGAGTGTTTCTATTGGCTGAACGGTCGGGTTGCGTCTGGTTTCGATGTTGCCTGTCTGTGCTGTGTGACGCCGGGAGGTCAGATTCTTTACATTATTCTTTATTTTGTTTATCGCTTTAAAAAAAAAAATTCCGTCCCTCAAAGTCCGTGTTTTTTTATTTGTGTGAAGAAACCAGTCGAGGTGTTGAAGTCTGACGGCGGGCGGCTGCGGCTATTGATTGGTATTTGAAATAATGGCCGCGCTTTACGCTTGTACGAAATGCCACCAGCGGTACCCGTTCGAGGACCTTTCTCAGGGTCAGCAGCTGTGTAAGGTTTGTAGTAAACTTCAACTCCTCCTGGGGGACATCAGTTACTCCGCTCTTTATGTAATTTGTGTCCAGGTTAACCAGCTCCCAAATCCGACGAAGGGCATGGCACTCGGTGTCGCCAATCAGCTCCATGTTTCTTAAAAGCAAAATACTGCGGATGTTGGAAATCTGAAATAAAAACAAGAAATGCTGGAACCACTCAGCAGGTCTGGTAGCATCTGTGGAAAGAGAAGCAGAGTTAACGTTTCGTTAACGTTAACTCTGCTTCTCTTTCCACAGATGCTGCCAGACCTGCTGAGTGGTTCCAGCATTTCTTGTTTTTATTAGCTCCATGTTTCTTACTCAGTAGGCGCCGCTCAACACGGAAGAGGAATGGATAACCTGTCGTGGGAGCAATGAAGGGGGGAATTGTGTTTTGAACCTTTGACTTTCGTTTAAACTGTGACACCTCCAGCTGACTTTTATTTCCCGTTCACACCGGTTCAGTTGTAACCAGATTCCGTTCAGTTTCTCCAGTTTTAATAATGCTCTCTTCCTCTCCCCCTTTCTGTGTTATGTTGTTAGTTCATCCATTGATTAGTTTAAAAGTGTAAAATAGCAAGCCTGCTAACTTAATGACCATTTTGCTGCTGTTCCGAGAAAAGTTCCAAAGTACTGGAATTTGTGCATATAATCTTAAATGTCTCTACAAAAATAGATTTCAAATGATTTGAAGAATCATTTTTAGCTTTTTATCTAACTTGATCAAGTAGAGGTTTGTGACAGTGTCTCGTTTTGAAAAATCTAGAATGTTATGAGCTGAGGAAAAAGTGATTTAATATTTTGTCTAAATTCAAATATCTAGATCAGTGATCTAGATAATCATTCCCATCCCCCCTCTTCAGAATCCAGATGTTATTTCTGTTAAGCCTGATCTTCCTGTAATCCCAGCCATGGAACTAGATAACAAGTTGTTGGATCTATCTCTGCATCTTGCAGCACAAAACAAGACCATTTGGGCCATTGTGTCTGTGTTGGCTCTTTGAAAGAGCGACCGACTTAATCCCACTTTCCTACTCTTTCGAAGAGTCCTGGAAAGTCTATATAGACAACATCAACGCTACTTCACTGACCCTCTGTCATTTTATCAAAGAACAAAGGTTAGTCAGACATGATTTGCCTTTAACAAATCTACACTGGCTCTCTGTTATTAACCTATGCTTTTCCAAGTAAGTTTTCCCATTATCGACATTAGATTGGCTTGTAATTACTAGGCTTATCTTTCTCCCATTTTTTGTAGAGGACTGTTTCATTTACAGTCCTCTAGTACCACTCTCGTATCCAAAAAGAATTGAAAGGTTGTGGTCAGAGGTTCTGCTTTTTCCACCCATGCTTCCCTCTGCATCCTAGGATGCATCCAGTCTGGGTCAAGTGATTTGTTAACTTTAAGTGATGCCAACCTATTTAGCACCTCCTTTCTATC
Source organism: Heterodontus francisci (assembly GCF_036365525.1). Classification (NCBI taxonomy): domain Eukaryota; kingdom Metazoa; phylum Chordata; class Chondrichthyes; order Heterodontiformes; family Heterodontidae; genus Heterodontus; species Heterodontus francisci. Next base: position 90,606,274 of record NC_090376.1, on the reverse strand, counting down.
TATTTTTATCGTATCCAATGCCTCTACTCCCTCCTCCTCTACTGTGACATTAACTTCAGTTTTTTCTTTTGTGAAGACAAATGTAAAGTACTCGTTCAGTACCTCAGTCATGCCCTCTGCCTCTACAAGAAGATTTCGCTATTGGCCCTAAACGGTCCCACCATTCTTTTTAACTATATTAACTTTTTAAGCGTTCATAAAAGATTTTTGGGTTTCCTTTTGCATATACCAGAACCAAACCCTATACAACTTAAAATCACATTTCTTTTCATGGAATTGTGCAGGGAGGCAAGTTTTGTGGTGGAAAATCAATGAGTGGACATTTTAAATTCCAGTAATCTGTTCCCTTCAAGGTAATTTTTTTTGTTCAAACTGCACAGTGTGACAAATTGAAAGTAATGAGCTTGACAGAAACTTCCTTTTCTATCTACACCTGTCTGTGGGGGGATAGTGGAATTGATTTAAAAGTTCCCCATCCAATTTGATGAGCATTAACATCCGATGCTTTTCCTTTGCTGTTGAAACTTTTAGATAGCTTTCTTGATGAAGTAGTATTTTCATTCTCTAGCATCTCTAGTTGAATGAACTGTTTTGGTAATGGACTTTTAAACATGTTGTACTATTGTGGACTAACTGCCTTGTTTTTCTTCCAAACAGGAATGTCGAATAGCACATCCAGTAGTCAAGTGTACTTACTGCAGAACTGAATTCCAACAAGAAAGGTACAGTCATTATGACATACTTTCATTTATTTTTGTGATCTTTTTTGAAATCTTGAATTTCTGAATTATGGGTTTCTTATTTTGTGCAGCAAAACCAACACAATATGCAAGAAATGTGCACAGAATGTAAAGCAGTTTGGAACAGTAAGTTGATGCAGCATTTTCTTTGATATTTTAACAGCTAACCTAACTGCTCCATTTTTGAAAAAAATTAAGGGAACAGTGTGCATAAATTGTATTATTGGTACAATTATTAATGTTTCAGTATCAGTAGTGAAATCTTAACTTGTAAATAATTTAGATGGAGCAGTCCTGCTGCTATTCCAAAATCGAACTTTTGAGTTTGAGCAGGGTAGGCAGACTGTGACTGCTTGTTTCTGCCTGGCTTTTGTTTCACTTTTTCTTGTTTTTGGTTTGCTTTATTTTATCTAGCCCTTTCATGTTATGTCTGCAGGTTGCGCGTGTATAAGAGAGCGTTAATTATTCTGCTCAGCGCGAGTAACCTATGGTAATCAGAACAATTTTATCTGCTAAAGAGTGTTGATAAGTTTCACCTCCATCAGCATAAAGCTTACAGAGGTACTGAAGGCTGGTTTTGTCTTCCCTTGAGAAAATGGGGGGAGAGAAGGAAATCAAATTTTTAAGAGTAATGTTTCTACTTCATTTTAAGCAAACTAAATTAATGGTTGGATTGCTGGGTGCGCCTGGTGCTACTACAAAATAGATTTCCCCCACATACCAATTATTTTCATTTTCAAAGTAATCCTCAGAAAATAACAATGTACAGATAACATGTTGTAAAATATTTCTTTAAACTTCATTTATGGCTGACCTCACGTCACAGAAAATCACAGAATTGTTAAGCACAGAAGGAGGCCATTCGGCCCATCGTGTCTGCACCGACTCTCCAAATGAGCAATTCACCTAATGCCATTCACCCGCCTTCTCCCTGTAACCCTGCACATTCTTCCTTTTCAGATAACAGTCCGATTCCCTTTTGAATGCCTCAATTGAACCTGCCTCCATCACTCCCTCAGACAGGGCATTCCAGATCGTAACCACTTGCTGCGTGAAGAAGTTTTTCCTCATGTTGCTTTTGCTTCTTTTGCCAATCACTTTAAATCTATGCTCCTTTCTCGTGTAGGAACAGTTTCCCCCTATCCACTCTGTCCAGACCCCTCATGATTTTGAATACCTCTATCAAATCTCCTCTCTGCTTTCTCTTCAAGGAAAACAGTCCTAACCTCTCCAATCTGTTTTCATACCTGAAGTTCTTCATCCCTGGAACCATTCTTATGAATCTTTTCTGTGCTCTTTCCAATACTTTCGCATCTTTCCTAAAGTGTGGTGCCCAGAACTGAACGCAGTACTCCAGCTGAGGCCGAACTGGTGTCTTATGCAAGTTTAACATAACCTCTTTGCTCTTGTACTCTATGCCCCTATTAATAAAGCCCAGGATACCATATGGTTTATTAACCGCTCTCTCAACTGTCCTGCCACCTTCAATGACTTATGCACATATGCCCCAAGGTCCCTCTGCCTTCACCCCGTTTAGAGTTGTACCCTTTATGTTATATTGTCTCTCCATGTTCTTCCTACCAAATGAATGGCTTCACGTTTTTCCGTATTGAACTTCATCTACCACTTGTCCACCCATTCCACCAACTTGTCTATGTCCTTTTGAAATTCTACACTATCCTCCTCACATTCATAATTGTTCCAAGCATCGTATCATCTGCAAATTTCGAACTTGTGCTCTGTACGCCAAGGTCTAGGTCATTTATATATCAGGAAGAGCAAGAGTCCCAACGTTGACCCCTGGGGAACTACACTACAAGCCTTCACATCTATCAACCACTACTCTCCGTTTCCTGTCCCTCAGCCAATTTCGTATCCAAATACGATCATCACCTCTTAACTAGAGGTAGAGTCTCTAGTTATCACCAAGTACACTTAATAAAACCTTTTAAAATTCCCAAGATAGTACTTTACCCTTTTTATGTAAATTATGGATTGACTCCTTTCTTTCTGTTAAATTTTGAGCTATTATCGGTATTGGTATGATTAGCCAATAACACTTATTGTTGAATGATACACCTACCATGATGGTAGAAGGCAAACTGGATGTACTGTAGTTTTTTTCATCTAGCAATTTATATTATGCTTCCACTTTAAAAGCAAAATAATGCCTTTGTGCATTACATTTGTCAGGACAAGAATGTTATACCAGCAGGGTACCTGGTCCAGATGGCTTAATATCTGCACATTTTAAAATAATCTAGGAAAGAAATAACAGAGGCATTACAGCACACTTTTAATAATAGAAAAGTGTAATGCTTGAAGACTGGGAAATAGTTAATGTTATACCTGTATTTGAGATAGGACATGTCTAGGGAACCAGTCGGCTTAACATCAGTGATAGGAAAAATAATGGAATTTCTACTAAAGGAGAAAATAGAAGAACATGTAGAAACAAAAAATATAGTAATGAATAGTCAACATAGACTTAAAAAGAGAAAGACTTGTTTGACCAACCTTGTTGAATTTTTTGAAGAGGTAATAGACAGTCGATAAGTGTAATGTAGTAGATGTAATTTATTTAGATTTTCAAAAGGCCTTTGATGAGATTCCCCATAATAAATTAATGAATAAGGTCAGAGAATGCAGAGGCAGAGACAAATAGCAGAATAGATAACTAGCTGACTGAAAGACGGAAAACAGAGGGTAGGGTAAAGGGTTGTTATTCAAGAGTAGCAGAAGGTGGGAATTGGTGTTCCACAAAGATCAATTCAGAGACCATTGTTGCTCACAACTTACATTAATGATTTGGACTTTGGAATCAAAAACAAAATATCTAAATTTGTGAATGATGCCAAATTGGAGGGGGATAGTCAGTAATGAGGAGGACTGCAACAAATTGAGAGATTTACCAAACTTTCAGATTGTGCATATAATTGGCAAATGAATTTCAACATAGATAAATGTGAGGTATTACATTTTGACAAGAAAAATAAATAGGTTGCATATTACTTAAAAATAAGAATCTAAATGAGATAGAGGAGCAAAGGGATCTAAGTACTAGTACATATCACTAAAAGTAGCAGCACAGGTTAACAATGCCATCAAAAAGAAAACCAAGCACTAGGGTTTATTTCTAGAGGGATAGAATTGAAAAGTGAAGAAGTTATGCTATACTTGTATCGAACCTTGATCAGAACACACCTGGAGTACTGTGTACAATTCTGGTTTCATGTTATAAAGAAGATACAGAGGTACAGGAGAAGGCACAAAGAAGATTTACAAGGATGACACCAGGAATGCGGGGTATACGTGTTAGGAGAGGATGAACAGGCTGGATCTCTTTTCTCTTGAAAAGAAAAGGCTGAGGGGTGACCTAATAGATGTCTTTAAAATTGTGAAAGATTTTGATAGAGTGGACAGAGAGAATGTTTCCACTTGTGGGGAAGAGCAAAACTAGAGGCTAGCAATATAAGATAGTCACCAAGAAATATAATAGGGAATTCAGAAGAAACATCTTTCCCCAAAGTGCTGAGCATGTGGAACTTGCTATTACGGGGAGTGGTTGAAGCGAATAGTATTTAAGGGGAAGCTCGACAAGCATATTAGGGAGAAGAGAATAGAGGATTAGGATGATCAAGTTAGATGTGGCAAGATGGGAGGAGGCTTGAATGTAAACATCAGCATGAACTGGTTAGGATGAATGGCCTGTTTCTGTGCTGTATATCCTATGTATGTGATCAGCTGACTTGCCATGAGCAACACTATCTGACATTTTCAAATATAAATGGCCCAGATTTTATGATGATAACAGTGAGGCTATTGGTGCTCATCATAGGGCAACACCCTTGCTCTTCCTCAACCTTTGCTACACCAGTTCCACATCCCCTGTGGAGGTCACCGTACTGTTTCAGGTGCCCAATTAATGCTAAGTTGCTGATTAAAAGCCCATCAAAAGTCTGCGGGCAACTGTAGGTGTAATGAATGGCATGTGCCTATCGCTTGCTGCTGACTGCTAAATACGAGACAGGATGTCTATGTATGCAAAAGTCGCATTTTGTTAGTGAGCAAAAGCAAATTTAAAATGTTTTGTAGCTCAGAGTGGAAACCTGAAATTTGACGAGTTCAGTCCAATTGCAAAGTTTCTTGACTAAACAATAATTGAATCACTCAAGTCTCTGTTAATTTAATTTCGTGGTTTAATGGCAACTTGTATTTGTATAGCGCCTTTAATATAATAAAAGTCCCAAGATGCTTTACAGGGGCATTACAAGACAAAATATGACTCTGAGCCACATAATGCAATATTTGGGCAGATGACCAAAAGCTTGTTCAGCGATAGGTTTTAAGGAGCCTCTCAAAGGAGGATAGAGAGGTTTAGGAGGAAATTTCCATGCTTAGGGCCCAGGCAGGTGAAGACACAGCCACCAATTGTCAAGTGACTAAAATCGGGAATGATCAAGAGGCCATAATTAGAGTAGCGCAATTATTAAAGGAGCATGTCCATCTTGCCTGCAGAATAATGAATTATGTATTATATGTAGCACTTGGCCTTTTAGAACTGTGTATCATTGCATTTACAATGTGGAAAGAAAGAAAAAAACTTGCATTTGTCTAGTGCCTTTCAAAACCTCAGGACATCCCAAAAGCACTTTACAGATAGCAAAGTACTTTTGAAGTCAGTTCTGATGAAAAGTTACTGACCTGAAAGGTTAACTCTGCTTCTCTTTCCACAGATGCTGCCAGACCTGCTGAGCATTTCCAGCACTTTGTTTTTATTACTTTTGAAGTGTAGTCACTTGTACTGTAGGAAAAGTGGCAGCCAAATTTGTGATTAGTATGATTAGAGCAAGTCAACATGGTTTTATTAAAGGGAAATCATGTTTGACAAATTTATTAGAGTTTTTTGAGGATGTAACTAGTAGGGTAGATAAAGGGGAACCAGTAGATGTAGTATACCTGGATTTCCAAAAGACATTTGATGAGGTGCCACATGAAAGGGTAATAGACAAGATAAGGGCTCATGGAGATAGGGGTAATACGTTAGCATGGATAGAGGATTGTTAACAGATAGGAAGCAAAGGGTGGGCATAAATGGGGCGTTTTCAAGTTGGCAAGCAGTGAATAGTGGAGTACTGCAAGGATCAGTGCTGGGGTCACAGCTTTTTACAATCTATGTCAATGACTTGGATGAAGAGGCAGAGAGCAATGTATCTAAGTTTGCTGATACAAAGTTAGGTGGAAAGGTAAGCAGTGGTCGGTGGGGAGGTTGAGACTGGTTAAGTGAGTGGGCAGCAAGATGGCAGACGGACTATAACGTAGGGAAGTGTGAAGTTATTCACTTTGGTCGTGAATAGAAAAGCAGAATATTTTTTTTTTTAAAGTGTGAAACTTGTAAGTGCTGTTTAAAGAGACTGGGGTGTTCTCGTACAAGGATGCAAAAAGTTAACATGCAGGTACAGCAAGCAATTAGGAAGGCAAATGGCATGTTGGCCTTTATTGCAGGGGGATTGGAGTACAGGAATAAAGAAGTCTTGCTACAATTGTACAAGGTTTTGCTGAGACCACATCTGGAATGCTGGCTGCAGTTTTGGTCTCCACATTTAGGAAAAGGTATACTTGCATTGGAGGCAGTACAGCGAATATTCACTAGATTAGCCTCTGGGATGAGGGTGTTGCCCTATGATGAGAGACTGACAAATTGGGCCTATATTCTCTGGAGTTTAGAAGAATGAGAGGCGATCTCATTAAAACATATAAGATTCTGAAGGGGTTGGATAGGGTAGATGCTGAGGCAATGTTTCCGTTGGTCGGAGAATCTAAAACACGGGGGCACAGTCTCAGGATAAGCGGCTGGCCATTTAGAACTGAGAGGAGGAGAAAGTACTTCACTCAAAGGTTTGTGAATCTTTGGAATTTTCTACCCTTGAGAGTTGTGGATGCTCTATCATTGAAGACATTTAAGGCTGGGATAGACAGATTTTGGTTTCTCAGGGAATCAAGGGATATGGCATGCAGGCAGGAAAGTGGAATTGAAGCCTAAGATCAGCCATGATTGTATTGAATGGGGGAGCAGGCTCAATGGGCTATATGGTCTACTTCTGCTCCTATTTCTCTTGTTCTTGTGAACAGCCAGGCTCCAGAAACAGCAAAGAAATAATTCGGCTTAATTTTATCGGAGACTGAGCTGAGCAAAGCAGCCATTGTGGATTGGAAATGCCACGGAAGATCTCCCAGTGTGCAACGCTTGGTAAATTTTCCTTATTGTGATTGAAGGATGGCTGTTTTCTATGTTTAGTAAATGTGCCCACCTTATGTTTAAACTTTTCTTGCTGGAATTTTTAAGACTTGAAAGTGCTTTAATGCAGTGGAGAAAAGCACCATAGGTCTTTGTTTCTTATAGGATGTCATTTGGCCCATCATGTCCGTGCCAGCTCTCCAGGAGTAAGTGAGCTAATCCCACTCCCCTGCCTTTTTCCCTCACAACCCTGCAGTTTCTTTCCTTTACAGGTGTTTTATCTGATTCCATTTTGAAAGCCACAATTGAATCTGCCTCCACCACACTTTCAGGTAGTGCATTCCAGATCCTAATCCCTCGCTGCATTTAAAAAAAAAAAGTTTTTCCTCATTTTACTATTGGATCTTTTGCCAATCACCTTAAGTCATAAATCTTATGCTGCAACTAATACTGTTTCTGATCAATGTTTAAAGTAGAGATTTATTTCTGCAACCTGGCCTGCACTGATATACATTGCTCTGTTTCGATCCAGTAATTTTTTTTAGTGTATTGGGATCAACAAAGGGAGTACTTTTACTTCTACGAACATTTAAAGAAGTTCTATGTTCACATGAACTTTTACAGAGGTTTTAATTTAAATTTGACACTGCAAAGAGTTATCCTACTTGCATTAAATCAACATGGTTTGAGGTGGCCTTTTTTGAACAACTGTGCAACAATCCTCCAATTCTCTGACACTGCCTGCATATCTAAGGAGGATTGGAAGATTGTGGCCAGAGCTCGCTCAATTTTCACCCTTCCCTCAGTAACCTCAGATGCACCCCATCCCGAATGGAGACTTTTCTACTTTGAGGACTGTCACCTTTTAAGTGCATCTTATTCTTATTCCATCCAATATCATTGCCAATGCAGCAGTAAAGCAGGAGGCAACCTCTTCTCCCATCAAGACAGATGCAAAGTACTTGTGTTAGTACCTGGGCCATGCCATCTGCCTCCTTTTTGGTCCTTAATTGGCCCCACCCTTCCTTTGACTAACTTATACCATTTGCAGATATTGGAATTAAGCTACATGTTAGTGAACAGGCCACCTGATATGAGGAAGAAGTAGCAATGCTTGTCACACAAGACCAGACTGATGAGTGAGGCTGTAGGGCCTGGCATGTTGATTTTTACAAGAAGCCAAGTGTGGAAATCCGGAGAAGGTGGCATTGCTCTTTTTGCACCTTCCCCCGACTTGTGAAGGAAGAGTGGTATTAATCTGTACATAAATTAAAATGAAGAAAATTATGCAGCAATGTAGTTATACTGAAGCCAAACACTAATGTTTTAGTTTAGTTTAGAGATACAGCACTGAAACAGGCCCTTCGGCCCACCGCATCTGTGCCGACCATCAACCACTCATTTATACTAATCCTACACTAATTCCATATTCCTACCACATCCCCACCTGTCTCTATATTTCCCTACCACCTACCTATACTAAAGGCAATTTACAATGGCCAATTTACCTATCAACGTGCAAGACTTTGGCTGTGGGAGGAAACCGGAGCACCCGGCGAAAATCCACGCGATCACAGGGAGAACTTGCAAACTCCGCACAGGCAGTACCCAGAATTGAACCCGGGTCACTGGAGCTGTGAGGCTGCAGTACTAACCACTGTGCCACCCTAATGCATTACCTGAAAGGATAGTGGAAGCAGATTCAGAAGTAACTTGAAAGGGAATTGGATGCATTCTGGAAAAACAAAAATTTGCAAGGTTACTGGTAAAGAGTCTGATGAATTGGATAGTCCTTTCAAAGAGTCGACAGGTGCAATAGCCTGTCAAATAGCCTCTGTGCTGAAAGATTCTACGAATCAGAACTGTTACACTGTACTGCAAGTCTGCTATGAAATCAAGAAGAAGGCCTATTCTAATTGAAATTAAGAATTTACTAGTTAATTTTAGTTCAGGGTTCTTTTTATGTGTATTCTTGTGGCTAACGCGCGTTAAAGTTGCTTTAGGTTAATGAATGAATTGATCAGTTAGGGCAGGCAGCTGCTAGTGAGTTTTTAAATTACAAAGAAAACTGTATACCAGTTCAGGTGTGTTACAGGTTAGGTGTAGGATAATATCTTCTCCACAGTTGCTTAAACCCCAAAACTATTTATTTGTATTATGTAACATTTCAGTTTCCCATGCTTGCTGCTACTTTTGTCTCTTGGAATGCAAGTTGATTTAGTTATGGGTGTCTGATTATGGAACTGGATTAGGGCCATTAGCGCTTAATCGCTAGAGAAACCTTGTAACCATCAGAGCAAGCTTTATTGTTTCTATTTGAACTAACTTCAAACCCCATCCACTCATTTAAATCCTTTTCTTTTATGTTTCGCCTCTTCCTTTAACTCCCTTCCTGAAACTCATATTCTGGTATCATTTTGTATATCCTCAAGTCTGAGCCATTGGACTGTCCTTTTAAGTCTGGATGGTAAGGGGATGGAAAAAATTGGAAGAATTCTTATTTTTCTCTGGAAGTAACCCAATAATTGTAATTTCAGAAATGATATTCGCGTGGCAAAGTTATAAGTGTTTTGAGAAGTTGCATTTTCCAAATTAACGAAATTTCAGACCCCAAGAGCTATTGACCTATTCTACTTTGGGCATTGTAGTTGAGCGTGAACCCGTTTCTTCCTTTCCCTCTCCTACCTCCATCCATTCTACGCCACGGGCCAGATTTTGTGCTCATCTCGACACTGGGCATCCCGGTTCTGATTCTCCTGGCGGTGGGATAGGCCGGCAATGGCCTTCCCGCCCAGAGGCCAAATAAGGGCCTCATTCTGCCTCCACTATGATGTTACCAGGGGGAAGGGGGGGTCCTCCGGATGCAGGGAGGACAGGATGCCTTGGGAAACGAGGTGCCCTTCCTGCAGGCTTGGGACATGGTCCCTCCTTTGTGGCCCATGGAGGACCCCCACGGGTCCCCCACCCCTGTACTGAACGTCCAACCCCCTTGCTGGCTGTGGCCTTCTGGACTGGCCCCGGGGACCCCACCACACTTACCTGAGGTCCAAGTTTCTAGCACTGGTCCTGGGTGTGAGGTTTCTGCAGTACCGACAGTGGCCACCATTCCCAGTGGTACTGCTGATACTGCAGAGCTGACGGCCCTGTGATTGGTTGGCAGCTTTTGGGGCGGGATCCCTGTCCCTATTAAGTGTTTAAAGGGACAGGGATCCCACCTTCTTAAACTTTGATCCTAAAAGACCGGAGGATCGCTGCGGGTGGCAGACAAAATGCAGAGGTGCGGTTCCTCCCCAACTTCTTGGCCTGGCGTCTGGAGCCCTGCTTCCTGCATAAAATTCAGCCCCATATTGGCCCTATGTGTAATTTCCAGCAAATGGGCAGGAACCTTGGCCAAGTTTTCCTCCTCCTGTGATGTTGAGACCAGTTATAGTCCTTCCACACTAGATACAGCCTGATAACTCTGGACGGGTCAGGGAATTCAACATGGAATTTTCCCATCTTGATGTCTGTCTAGCTCAGCAGGAGCTAAATTTACCTCCTGTACCATTGCCTCGTTTCACCTTTCATAATTAAAATATACATGTTATCAATTCAGCAACTTTCAAAGTTGCTTTATTTACTTTCTAACATGCGAGATTGTTAATCAGAGGCACAAGATGTCATTGATTACCATTATTTTGTGAATTAATTTTGAAAATTCTTTACTTTAAGTATTAAAAATTGGAAGATTAAGAAAATGTTAATTCTTCTAGCAGGAAAAATTCGTCTCATCTGTTGCTATGAATCTGAATGAGTGCCTGGAAAACACTTTGGAGTTTACATAGGATATATGGCACAGAAACAGACCATTCAGCCTAACCAGTCCATACCAGCATTTATGCTCCACTAGAATTTCCTCTCGTCATTCCTCATCTAAATCTATCAGCATAACCCTCTCTTCCCTTCTCCCTCATACACTTGTCTTGCATACCCTTCAATGCATCTGTACAATTTGCTTCAACCACTCACTGTGGTAGCAAGCTCCACAGTCTCGTCCGTCTTGGGGAATTCAGAAGAAACTTCTTTATTCAATTAGGCTTCTTGGTGACTATCTTTTATTGATGGCCTCTAGTTTTGCTTTTCCCCACAAGTGAAACATTCTCTATCCACTCTACCAAAACCTTTTATAACTTTAAATACCTTTAATAGGTCACCCATAAGCCTTTTTTCAACAGAAGAGATCCAACCAGTTCATCCTTTTCTGATGTATACACACTCGCACTTTTTGTCATCAAACGGCCAGAACCCGGATGCACCAGATCCTAGTACTGAGAGAGAATTCTTGTTAGGCCTCCTAATACCCAGAGCCTCCAGACTTTATTATGCCAGTGATGAGCAGGGGACAGCTGTGGGCAGGGATTCTAGGAGGTTGAAGTTCCTGTGCACCGGACCTCAGTCAGTACACAGCATGTAGTCCTTGTTGGCTCACCATGGAGGCTGACAAAAACAAAAAAACTTCATGCATTACACTTCAAGGGCCAATAATATAAACAGAGAGCAAGACAGTCGTTTTTTGCTACTTTCTTCTGATCCTGAACCAGTACTACCAATGTGTAAACAACTAGCAATCTGTAATTGAACTAAGGACCTGCCTATTTGTATCAAGAATTTGTGACTTTTTTTCCCAAAATATACTTTATTTGTAAAAAAAAACTGTTAAAAATACATTAGAAAACAATTCAAAACAGCACCAAGTCAACAATACGAAGAGTGCAATGGAAATCAGTTTCCTTCAATACAGGAGTGAGTTGCCTCACAACACTTCCATTTCATTTTATCTGCCATGTACTTTTTGCAGCAAACAAATATTTTCTGAATACAGCCCGAGGGGTTTTCCATGGATCCAGCCCCTCAGTTCACCTTGGTGGGGGGACCTTGCACAGTGGCCTTTCCCCATTGAGCCTTTGCCGCGGCTGCCCCAAGCTTTAGTGCGTCCCTCAGCACGTAGTCCTGGACCTTGGAATGTGCCGGTCTGCAACATTTGGTCGTGGACAACTCTGCGCTGGAAGGTTAGCAAGTTTCGGGCAGACCAAAGGGCGTCTTTCACCGAATTGATAGCCCTCCAACAGCAGTTGATATTTATCTCGGTAGGCGTCCCTGGGAACAGCCCGTAGAGCACAGACTCTTGTGTTACAGAGCTGCTTGGGATGAACCTCAACAAAAACCACTGCATCTAATTTGTGACTATAAGTGGATGAGTCAAGTTGAAAGCATCTGTGCCTTAACAGCAGAACATAACGTTGTATGTTAAATGATATACTGTTCCTGTTATGGTAAAAGTGTACTTTACAACTTGGGATCATACGAGGTGAAATTCTGTGAGGGGACGCAGATTTTATGAAAGAAGGGTGATAGATTGGTTCCTTCACTCCCTGTGCTGTGTCTATAAGAGGGCCAAACTAAAATCTTTAATAGAATCTAGTATTGCCTTCCCACCATTAAGCGTGCAGCATTTTGTTGAATTTTGAATTGATATTTTGGTTTTTTTTTATGCTTGCAGCCCAAACCATGTCAATATTGTAACATTATAGCAGCCTTCATTGGCACCAAATGTCAGCGTTGTACAAATTCAGAAAAGAAGTATGGACCTCCTCAGACATGTGAGCAGTGCAAGCAGCAATGTGCCTTTGATCGAAAAGATGAGAGTCGGCGAAAGGTAACGGAAGTGAGCAAAATTATTTATTTTAGCATTAAAGTCAGCTGTTTCTGATTTAGCAAATTTGAGATTTTGTTTTAAAATTGCAATGCCATATGGGAAAACTGGTTTGGACTTGCAATGTTAAACCTCAAAGGTATACAGTATATTGCTTCTCATTAGTAAGTGATTCTGTTTTTACTGCCAGTATTACATTTATCCAGTTGTTTTGATATTTTCCTATTGTATTTTTAAGTACAATATACATTTTTGCAGAGAAAAAGCCAAGTGATTTACAGATAAGACTGAGATCACATGGCTATAATTAAAATATAATTTCAACTTTAGTTGAGTGCTGCATAGAAATGTATATAACAGCATGGGAGATCAAACATTACTAAATATCCACATATATGGTAGATGTAAGCTGACTTCATACTATCAAAGAAGTATCCCACGATTCCATTTGTAAGTATTGTACAGTTTAAATTTTATATCTGAATATTATATTTTTCAAGTTAATGCAATACGGCTTGTCGAAGTTTAAAATGCTTCATTAATGCAGTTAATCACTTGCTTTTCTTGTCTGTTTAAAATCTCTTGGCGAGCTTTGATCATTTCATATTCCACCTGGTAGTGATAGTAAATATCCAGCGGTACTGAAGTTGTTTCTTGATTTTCCTACAAAGATTTAGATTTAATGGAGAAAACAAAAATCTGTAGAGTAACGTATACCTGGGAGGAAGTTACATGGCTATAATTTAATCAGTGGGGTTCTGATGCCGTCAAAATGATGGTTCATAAATTTACTAAATCCTGAGATTGGATTACCTTTAATTTTTCCCCCGGGTATTTATTTTACGTAATATATATTTTTAGTTTTAGTTTAGCCATTCACGTTCCTACCTTCCACTACCGTCGCCATTTGGGTTCGCCTTGAAGTTTGAAAGTTTTGCCAAATGACTTAGGAGGAAGGTTGAGGAAGGGTATTGCAGCTGGTTGTGACGATTGACCTGAAAGTACACTGCATCCTGTGACAGGTACTATCATATTACAAGGTTGTTGTTTTTTTTCAGCTGTTTAATATCTGCTACTTATAGTATTTTAATGGACAATTGGATGAATGACTAAGCAATGTGCGGCCATAGGTTTCTTTTGGGTCAATGCGTGCACATAGAATCTTAAAATCAGTGAATAGCCCCGAACACACCTTTAGTTCATTCGTGAGCATAATTTTATTTTTTCTTTATATCTCTCTGGGGGGGAAAAATGGCAGCATCTCATTGGGGTGGGAAAACCGCAATGGTGAGGTAACTGTTGATGAAAAAGAAGCTGTAAGTTCAGATAAAGATCCAACATGTGTATAAAATTACAAAAAAAAAATCTGCATGCTAATCTAAAAACAGATAAGTTGCAAAAAATGCAGCGCAAGTATAGGAAATTCTACAGCAAGTGTATTGTGCTAGTAAGGTTTGAAGTTAGGGGCAGCTAAGCAGCATCCAAGAGATTGTATTTTCTAAAATGGAATAATGCATATCATATGAACAATTCTCTGTCCATTTTGCCAAGATTTGAACTTCTGTGTTTTGTTTTGTTTTAAAGGTTGATGGAAAACTGCTGTGTTGGCTCTGTACACTTTCGTATAAGCGTGTTCTGCAGAAAACAAAAGAACAGAGAAAGAACTTGGGCTCACACTCCTCCTCGTCTTCAGCTTCACTGCCTGAGAAAGACCTCTCAAAACATCACCACAGCAGTAGTCGTCATAAGTGAGTTTTACTGATTTTTAAAGTAATGGATGCATGAGCATTGTTACCTCCATGTAAGGGCCATTTTGTTAAAATGTATTCCTTTTATTTTTTTTCTCCAAAAATATACTTTATTCATAAATTATGTAAGAAAATGCATTACTAAACCGTCCAAAACAGCACCAAGTTGACATTTCAGAAAGTGATCAGTTTTCTTCAATACAGGAGTGAGTTGCCTCACAACCCTTCAATTCCGTTTTACATACAATGTACATTTTGCAGCAAGCCCATATTTGGTGATACAGTCCGAGGGGTTTTCCATGGGTCCAGCCCATCGGCTCACTATGGCGGGAGGACCTTACACAGGGGTCTTTCCCCATTGAGCCTTTACAGTGGCTGCCCCAAGCTTTAGTGCGTCCCTCAGCACGTAGTCCTGGACTTTGGAATGTGCTAGTCTGCAACACTCAGTCGTGGACAACTCTTTGCACTGGAAGACCAGCAAGTTTCGGGCAGGTGAAAGAGCGTCTTTCACCAAATTGATGGTCCTCCAGCAGCAGTTGATGTTTATCTCGGTGTGCGTCCCTGGGAACAGCCCGTAGAGCACCGATTCCTGTGTTACAGAGCTGCTTGGGAAGAACCTCGACAAAAACTACTGCATCTCTTCCCACACCTGCTTTGCAAAGGCACATTCCAGAAGGAGGTGGGCAACAGTCTCTTTCCCCACCAAAGCCACCTCAAGGGCAACGTATTCCTTTTTCATTATTGTCTTTCTAGACATTACTGCTTTTTAATATGCTTTAAAATTGTAAAACATAAATATCAAGCTGTTGCGGGACAAAAGCCACTTCAGAATCAGGAGTAAGCTGAACTCTGAAAGATCTTTATTTCCAGCATGCCAAGGAGAGCCTTCAGCATGCCAAAGTCAAAATCAGGGTTACAGCAGAGATATTTATACAGTTACTTTATATGAAGTTAATACAGCTGGTTATTCATATGCCCATATTTGGTTATCTTACTATTGCTTATACGCTTTTTTTCAACACTTTACAATACTAATTTTTCTTTGCACTTTCACCCTTCCCAGTCGTCTATCTTACAACAGATAGGCCAAGGTCTCTTGATGGAAAGGGTTCAGCAAGAGAAAAACAACTTCATCTGTGAGCCTTAGTAACCCTATTAACCCTTCATTTTCTACATCAAAGCCAACTTGATCATCATGCATTTCTAACCAAAAGCCCAGTCTGCATTTTAAAGTGCAGTTGCAGCATGTCTTGAAAGATGCTATATGAATGCAATTACATTTTTTGTGATGGAATTCATGTACATTGTCCTATTAAAATGCTGAACTTAAGACAAAGTATATCCCAGTTTTTTTTTACAGCGTAGAATAGAACATTTCTTGAAGTGATTACCCATAAGTTTATTTCCAATATTATACATGATTTCAAGATATTTTGGTGTTGTATATCTTTCAACAAATTGGAAGACTATCTTTGCAATTGAGATGAAACCCAATTTCGCTTGGTTTCCGCTTGTCAAATTATCATTTTGAGTGCAAATGAGGGAAATAAGCCATGTGATGAATTTCTGTCATTTGTACTCATAGCAGTTTTGGATGCAAAGTACATCTCTGGCGTCCCATGTTGCTAGGGACCTAATGTGGAGGGAGCTTTTGAAAGGTCTGTGTTTTTAAAAGGAGTTTATTAATTTCTGGAAACTGACTTATAGTGAAACCATCTGGATGTTTAATTATTTCAGCATCTCTAACTGGTAATGTTAGCCCACTTTCCCTAAGACTAGAACTCATTTTCAATTCCTTTTTTCTCTTTGCTCCATCCTTTTCCCCCATCTGTGCCACTCCTTCCTGACCTCTAAAATGGGTATCTAGCTTGTAGTGTCAGCGATGTGACAACAGGATGTAAATGCCCTGACTTCAGAATTTGGGATGAGGCCAGGAGCGCATCTGTGGGCAAACTAATGTTCTGCTCCAATCCGTATTCATCCCCAAAATAGCTTCAACAATTTGGCAGTCTTCACGCTCTGGTGCATACCAAATGTTGCAGAATTTGCAAGGTTTTTTTTGGAATGAAGAACTTTTTGAAAATTTGACCAAGACTTGACTCTGTATGTTTCAGAATCAGCAGCCTAAGCCCAGAGCAGCAGCATGGAGTGTGGAAAATGAGGTAAATATTTAAATGTGATGTTGTAAAATCCTCATCACACATTTGTAAGCTTTCTTTTTCATTTAATTTTATATTTTCTTCTACCTAATGTCCTTTTCTTCCCTAATCTTAATAGAAATATTTGTAGTACTGTCTTTGGTGTTTTCATTCATCCATTGTCATTTTAAAGCCTTACGGAACTTGGGCTGGATGGATATTATGTTTATTGGATTTCCCAGTAATGTACTAGAAAGAGCAACCTTATTGTAAGTTTTCTCTTTCCTGTAGCAATTGGGTTTCATTCCCAATACATTGCACCTTCTTGAAAGCATTGGGTTTGATATAAATTCACCAGATTAAAATAACTGAACAGTTCAGGAGACAGGATACCATATTGGACATTTAAAAAGTACTGTTTCCACCATATGCAGACCAGATAGTTGGGATAAAATTATCCTCTCTACTAATTGTAAGGATCTTGACTGAGTTCAGTGATGGTTCCATCCTTGCATGTGTCTGCTGTTAATTTACCACTAATTGTCACTTGCAGGCTTAGCTACTGTAGGGAAATTAACTGATCCGTTCCTAAAGTAATGGATGCTGTTCTGATATTTGAATTAAGGTGCATTATTAGAATAGCACTTCAGAAGATAACTTTGTGCTCTTAGTTTTAGAGATACAGCACTGAAACAGGCCCTTCAGCCCACCGAGTCTGTGCCGACCATCAACCACCCATTTATACTAATCCTACACTAATCCCATGTTCCCTACCACATCCCCACCTGTCCCTATATTTCCCTACCACCTACCTATACTAGGGGCAATTTGTAATGGCCAATTTACCTACCAACCTGCAAGACATTTGGCTTGTGGGAGGAAACCGGAGCACCCGGAGAAAACCCACGCAGACACAGGGAGAACTTGCAAACTCCACACAGGCAGTACCCAGAATTGAACCCGGGTCACTGGAGCTGTGAGGCTGCGGTGCTAACCACTGCTCTATTCAACATGAAATGTTTATGTCCCTCATCATGATGAAAGCAGCATTTAAAAACAATAACTTACATTTATATAGCACCTTTAAGATAATAAAAGGTCCCAAAGCGCTTCATAGGAGCATTATCAAACAAAATTTGATACCGAACTGTATAAGGAGATATTCGGACAGGTGACCAAAAGTTTAGTTGGAGAGGGGAGAGGTTTAGGGAGAGAATTCCAGAGTTTAATGCCTAGACAACTGAAGGCATAGTCGCCAATCATCTAAACTGGGGATGTGCAAGAGGCCAGAATTGGAAGTGTGCAGAGACCTTGTAGGATTGTAGGACTGGAGTAGGTTATAGAGATAGGATTGACGAGGTCGTGGAAGAATTTGAAAACAAGGAGGAGAATTTTTAAATTGAGGTGTTGCCAGATTGAGAGCCATGGTTGGGTCAGCAAGCACAGTAGTGATGGGTGAACCAGTTTTAGTGCTAGTTAGTTAGGGTATGAACATCAGAATTTTGGATGAGCTCAAGTTTATGTAAGATGGAAGATAGGATGCTGGCCAGTGGACCATTGAAGTAGTTGAGACTGGAGGTAACAGTATGGATGAAGGTTTCAGCAGCAGATGAGCTGAGGCAGGGGCAAAAACAGGTGATGTAATGGAAGCGATCTTAGTGATGGAGAAGATATGGAAGCTGATCTCTGTTGTAAAAAACATAATTGAGCTGTGACTGTGGATGTTGTTAAATGAAATCGGCAGCAGTGGTTAAATTATTGAATTTCCAATCCTACTGTGTACTGTTTAGCATTCCTGTTATTTTCTGTCATTAACTCTTTTTAAATGAACTTAATCACCTTAAAATAGAACATTTGGGAATCACAGGGACTCATTAATTGGTATATTAAAAATGGCACCTGGCAGAATTTCAACTCCATTCTGTTTTTTGGAACTGGAGATGTTAGTAGAAATTGACAGTATTTGTGGACGATGTTGAGTGTATTGTCAGGATTCTGCTCAGATCTGTAAACTATTCAGTTATCAGAACTCCTTGACAGCTGTAGCCATAACTCCTCTGGGATCCATCCTCTTGTGTAGTCACTTCCTCTAAAATCAAAATATGCTAATGCACATACGTTATATACGAACATACGAATTAGGAGCAGGAGTCGGCCACTCGGCCCCTTGAGCCTGCTCCACCTTTCAATAAGATCATGCTGATCTGATTGTAACCTGGATTCCGCATTTCTGCCTGCCCCCGATAACCTTTCACCCCCTTGCTTATCCTTGTTGTCTTTTTACTAATTTTTTTTTTTCCCCTTGCAGATGAGTAAGCTTTAGCTTCGATACAGGCCCTATCCTAAAAGTTATTATCTGGAGATAGATAATCAAATACTACATGATGTATTTCATCTGAATTAAGTCCCTCAGTGCAGTAGACATGTTTGAATTCACTACTTGGGAGCCAATCAGAGAGTTTTTTTGAGCCGGGGGTATGGGTGTACTAATAGAGTAAAGGTCCTTTTGGTTTCTTGTGTAAAGCCTGGCTTCAATTTACACGTACAGGTTACCAACAGATCTCAATTCTATATAGCTTTTTTTTTGTTCTTCATTCTGAAATTTACCTGTTTTAGATTTTTTTTCATTGATTTCCTTTTTAAAATAGTCACTTGTATTTCACCTATCTGAACTGGTGGCTATTCAGGCTTCCTCCAGTATAGGGCTCATTTCTGTTGTCCTTAAAGACTGCCTCAGCTTTGAGCATTTGTGGCAACAAGTTATGTGTGTTTCTTTTTACAGCTACTGCTGTGAAGCTGTATAAATTCAAAAGGTGAGTAGCAGAATTGACTCCACCAAATGACACAGGAGCACCAAAGACATTTGGTTTAAATGATAAAATATGAAGAACTACAGTACATAAAGACTAAATATTATGTACAGAATTGCTCTATAATCTCTACAGACTATAAAGGAAGATATCTGTACATTTATTGATATGAGTTGGTCCTTGTTTCAATGTTTTATGCTTTAGAGCTGCTGTTTAGAGATGGCTTTGGTGCAGCAATGACAATAAGAACAAGAGGAGTAGGTTACGGTCAGCATAGTGCCCATAGAGCGGAACTTCTTCATATTCTCAAAGCATGGAGCACACTAACAAGGGCAACAGAGATACTATTATAGGGTAGGTATTCAAACTGGAGTCCCATTGAGGTGGGGGTGGGGGACAGGCAGATTTCATATTTTTATCTTTAAGCATTTGTTAATTTGCTAGCACATTATTTCTATTGCTGTATCGCAAGGAAGCATGCTTTCTGCAGTGATAGCTACTCAACATAAAAACAGTACTGACTGTGTCAATATCTTCTGGCAGTCCACCATATTAATATACAATGAAGATTTTCTTTAGAACCTTTAGAATTTTTGTGACAGACTTGTTAAATGCACTTTTGGTTTTAAGGTATTAGCAAGTTCTTCAATTTTTTTTCTACAACTGAGGAAGACTGGAAGAGATTAAATAATATGCTTATTGTAGGGGATACAGAAGCAATTTTCGGAGTGTTTGGAGCTTCTAATCAATCAACTATCCAACCAATACCAGAATTAACAGCTCTTCTGGTTCTTCCATGCCATCATACATAATCTCTGATGCTCCCATTTTGTAAGACCCCTTACCTAACTGCAAACATTGCATCCCATCACCAACTTGCCGCCACTGTTGCACCTAGACCCTGGAAGCACCTCATCCCATCAATCTTTCTTGCTTGCCATCAAACTCTGCGATTCCTAACTGCAATTCTGCAGCCTTTCACTGTTCTCCTTGCATCCCAAAGTCGTCTTTTTCCACTCACTGCCAGCAATCTCCCATTCAATATCAGCGACATCTCTGTACTTGCATCCGTTTCACTGTTTCCAAATGTTCTGCATTTCCAAGCCATCCAGTGCAACTTCTTCACGATCAATAACTCATTAAAATTTTATTCTCCCTTAACACACCCCAAGACCCAACTTCTTTGAAAACAGGTCTTCTACTAAGATAACTGTGGGCACATTTCATGATGTAATGTTCTTGCACTGAGTTATTAGCATCGTTCAGCATTCTCATTTTGCACTTTGCTCAATTTTTCACCTATTGAAATAAAAGGATGGAAAATCTGGTATGTTACAAAGTGACCACGTTAACTTCTGCATCTGCTATTCTGATTGGAGTCCTCTTGGTGCCAAGAGTGCAAAATTATACAATATACTCCTGTGCTCTAGCTTTCTGCCTTTTGACAGCCCCATTTTTAGGCGCACACCGTCATTAACATATACTATAATATTTCACATTTTAACTCGCATTTGTCAAAACCTCTAATTATATAAAAGCCTCCAATATAGCATTTCATTTTGTTTTTCAATGTTTATTTGAATTTCTATAATCTTTGTCATCTGTTTTCTTTTTAACTACCATTGCTTTTATTCCCAACGTTCTAAAATATACCAATACAATAATACATTATTACGATATATAATCTTTATCAAACGCAATATGTACAGGTATGCACATAATCATCCAGTTGAAGCCTGAAAATACAATTACCACTTCCGTAATGCTGTGTATTAACTCAATTTCACTTTTTCAACCAGTGCCCTTTGTGTGGGAGAAATTCATTATATTGTGGCACCACGCAGACTTGTGTTGATTTCCCCGTGGGCTGCTACCTGCGTCACCACCCATGGTGTTCGCCATTAATATTATTGAAGAACAGTGCACAGGTAGCATACTGTGGCACTGCTTGCTACTGGGGAATCTGAGTAGTCTGTGTGGTGTTGCTTCATGAGAACAATTCCCCCCATAATTTATTTATTCCATTACGTGGAATATCCTCTGACTTACCGTGAATATTGCCACAGCAGATCCATTAATGTAGGATAATGTAGACTGGTATTTGTTTCAAAATAATGCATTGTGGAAGTGAAATAACTTATTAAACCATCCTGACTGTTGCTGTGGCTTATAACCACTAACTCAACCCTGATGAGTTACTAGCTGGAATATAATATATAGAAAAGTGTGTTAATTTATTTCCACATGTATTAAAAGTAATTTTTTTAAGAAAAGATGTTGTGGTGGACATCAACAAATTATCTTTTCCTACCTGTGTACTCTGTAATTAGACTGGAAGTGATATTAGGATTTGTCACTGACTGAAGCAGTGAATACTGTTCTTTCCATTGGATTTCAGTTAATACTAGCTTAAGCAGCAGGACTTAAGTCCCATCGTTGGGTTGTGCTAAAACAAAAGTACACAATCAAATCTAACTCTTAAGCTGAGTGCCTAAAGGTGCATATATTCTTTAATTTGTTGATGGTATGTTTGACAGTGGCGGTAAACAATTGCGAACTCTCAATTTTGTTGCTTGGTACAGATGGTAATAAAATGCCTTTTTGAGTTATGTTGGCAACATCTATAACGTGTTAATCCTTAGGCAGCTAAAGTCTTCTGCTCCTCTTAATTTTATTTTCATTTCTGGGGCATCATGGGAAGAGGTAGATACTTGCTTACGATGTGGTAGTAGGAAATACTCCTGTTTTCCCCCCACCACCCACTCCGGCACTTGGAGCGTGAATGTGCAGTTTGAGGTCTTCTAACCTAAAGATAAAACTTTGATTTCGGCTAACAGGTGTGTAAATTAACTTTTTCTTCCCAGCACACAGTAACCTAGGATTTGAATTCCTGTTTATATCAGCTGGATTTGAATCTCCTTGATTCACAGTCGGCTTTAAATGGGCATCAGGAGGTGAGATTTTTGCTCTCCATTAGAATCTGAGTTGTTAACTCCGTGTTTAACAACTAATACAGATTTACACCTGTACTGTGAATGGGATATCGGAATCAGTTCCTCCATGCAGTGTGATTCCTTATCGAGTATTGCCTCCTGCCCCTACTTCTTTCAACATATTTTGAGGAAGTTTTATTGGCTTATATTTAATTGTTTATTGTAGTGTTTAATTGATACTTCTCAATTGCTTCTATTGCCTTCATTTTTTTTCCGTCTAGGGTCAAGCATATAAAAGGTTGTCTATAAATTAAACATTTTTTATTGTTTACAGCCATAAATCATCGTCATCCAGTATTCAAAATGAAGCTCCAAAGAAAAAGCCAAAACTTGAAACAAAGCCCTCCAATGGAGACAGGTAAATTCTGGGACTTAAACTTGCATTTTCTTATTTGGGATAGGGGACAGTTTTTGTATACAGTACAACGCACAAGATATTCAGCCAGGGTATAAAAGTAATCAAGCTCAAAAACCTACTGTTTTAGCCATACTGACCAGGAAGGGGCAAAATTAACACCCTGTCTCTGCAGACTTGGCTGATTTCACCTGAGTAGTTGTGCTAAAGTCCTTTGGTGAAGGAAGGAAAATTGGCAAGAGTTCCTGATCATTATGTAATGACCTCTGCTTGTAGTATGCAAGTATGATTGTTGGGTGAGGGCAGGGTCTGGTTCAGTGGTCCACAGTTGCGTAGTCTGTCTAGGCTTGTATGTGAATGTTGTATTCTTGAATCACATGCTGAAGAGTAACCGTTTCCTGTGGAACTGTACTCTACTAAAGAGAATCAATGGGCTAAAATTTATAGACCCACTGCCAAGATCAGCGGCGGGTGAAAACAATGGCAGTCCGCCCACGTGGAGTCGCTGCGATATTAAGCGTGGCAGCTCATTTAAATAGGGCGGACGGTCTGTCCCCAGCAATGCGGCAGCTGCCTTTGCGCAGGCACTGATGCCATTTTTAAACTGCTTCGAACTCTACCATTACATTTAAATATTTAAAGACTCATTGATGTAAAATTGATAAGAAATTAAATAAATTTATCTTGCCCCTCTCTCACCCCCAGTAACCATAGACTTAATTACCTGCCATCTCTGCCCCCCTCCCTCAAAACACTTTCCTTGTGTACCTGACCTTCCCACCACTGCCACCCCTCACCCCCACCCCCCCCCCACCGCACAAAAGTTCATAAATTTTACACTCTAACGTTCCCACCATCCCCTGCACCAGTGATATGACTGACGCTGCTTTCCCCCTCCCGCACTGAGAAACTTGCCTGCTGCCCCCTCACCACAAGTGTTCCGCCTCGGATTCCCGGACAGGGATCTGAACGCGCAGGAATGCCGGCCACTGGCATGAATATTGGACCGGGACAGACAGCGGGAGAGTAAAGGTACTTCATTGGTTTATTTAAATTAATTTATATATTTAAATTGAGCACCTGTCGCCGAGCGGGCTGCCATGAGGCCTCGCTCCGCGGGCAACATTGGGCCAGACCTTCCCAGCACGAGGCCAATGGCTGGCCTCTCTCAGAGGCATTTTCCGCCCACCTCTGCCATGGCCCCTGACATCAGGGGTTTGTAAAATTCAGCCTAGTGCTTTCAGAAAGGAAGAGATTTTCAGAGAAAAGTATTTTTTGAAAACCTGGCACAATATATACCAATCTGTATAAGTCAGTAAAACAGGCCATGGTTTGATGTTCGAATGCAATTAAAGTTATGAAATTGAAAATTAAATCCCAATCTTGTGCATCAGCTTAATTAGGCTGATTCGAAGACTTTTTTCCCCTTTTCCTTATTTCTCCTACCTCCCCAAAATTTGAGGGATTCCTCAGCTACTGATGTGGTTAAAATAGCTGGTGCACATTCCTATCCACTAGGATGGAAACTGATAAGGTAGAAGTTTTTAAAAACAAATCTACAAAAGTTATTATGTACTGGTTTCTGTCAGGTTCCTAAAGTTATCATCACACCAAGTTTAAAACATGGTTTATACAAGTTTTATCAAATTTAAAAGATTAGCATTGATTTTATAGTGTTTTACAAAACAAAATTAACATTATAAAAATTATTATAAACTGATGCGATTCCGCGACTGGACAACATTTGCTAAATAATCCACAGTGTGCTAAGAATTACGCTGACAACCAATTTAAGATTGTCAGTAGGGCTTGCAGTGTGGCGCATTTGTGCATACTGGAAGCTACATATATTAATACACATGGCCCTCTTCTTTGCAGACAGAACATGTACGCACATTGTGCTTGTTTCAGCTGAACAAAATAAATGACAGTCGTTCGCTGGTTCATTCCTCAGGGCAATGCCTTGACCAATCACAGTCAAGCTGCCTGGTTTAAATGTCAAACAAAGCTAACTGTCAGTCACCGTAAACTGGTGCATTCTCCATGGCAACACCTCTAACAATCAGAGTTTACTTGCCAACCAATCAGCACTCTATTCTCATGCAATATAAGTTGTTGTTTTCCCTTACATTGGTTATTCTTGCATATTGTCCTGATGAGTGCAAGACGAAAAGCTTCAACAGCATGTCTCTATTTTCAGCAATTCTGATTATAAACAGTAAACCAAGGACTCTCTTACTGAGTGCTGAAATCTGATTGCTTAGATTTTGTGTACCATTATGACACCTATTTAGCCTTTGGATTGCTGCTTGGTGTTGTTTACAAATTGATAGTGTGCAGATTTTGTAAGTACTCCATGTTCTTTCTGATCTGCCTGGAAATGTCACATTTCATATAACTCTTGCCCCTTGCAATGAGTATGTTGGTAGAGTACCCTTGAAACACCTGCTTTGTGGAGCCTGGTGGTGGCTAATAGGCCACTGTTACAAATCAGTCGTGTTTGAGTCATCTCAGCCCTGCCATCATGTACCCTGATGCAGCCCCAATGCGATGAAAAGTCAGTGAACTTTGGAAGAAACAAGGATCAGTAGGAGGCGGGAAGGATCAGATGGGTGTATTCTAAGATGAGAGAAGTTTTTGGCACTGAGCATGGCTTTTTCTTTTCAACTTTTTTTCTGTCTTCCTGGTTGTGTACCAATCATAGCCAGACTTCTGATGTATTTCTACTGATGTTACTCCAGAGGCAAACTGGAATGGCCTGTGGAGAAGTATTTGGTTTTAGCAGTATGGTTTATGCTATCAATTAAGATCACTGGCAATCCCACATGGCATCACTCTGGAACTACATATACACATTGTGCTTCACTCATTGCTACAGCACTGCTCAAGCAAAAACTAATGAATGATGAGAATATATCCCTCATTGTTGACAGTTATTTAAATTATGAGCTGATAACAGTTTTAAAACTGCTATGCCTGTGCTGGGATGAGGGAGCAGTACCCCAGGACATGCGCGATGCCAATATCATCACCCTCTATAAAAACAAAGGTGACCGCGGTGACTGCAACAACTACCGTGGAATCTCCCTGCTCAGCATAGTGGGGAAAGTCTTTGCTCGAGTTGCTCTGAACAGGCTCCAGAAGCTGGCCGAGCGCGTCTACCCTGAGGCACAGTGTGGCTTTCGTGCAGAGAGATCGACCATTGACATGCTGTTCTCCCTTCGTCAGATACAGGAGAAATGCCGTGAACAACAGATGCCCCTCTACATTGCTTTCATTGATCTCACCAAAGCCTTTGACCTCGTCAGCAGATGTGGTCTCTTCAGACTACTAGAAAAGATTGGATGCCCACCAAAGCTACTAAGTATCATCACCTCATTCCATGACAATATGAAAGGCACAATTCAACATGGTGGCTCCTCCTCAGAGCCCTTTCCTATCCTGAGTGGCGTGAAACAGGGCTGTGTTCTCGCACCCACACTTTTTGGGATTTTCTTCTCCCTGCTGCTTTCACATGCGTTCAAGTCCTCTGAAGAAGGAATTTCCCTCCACACAAGATCAGGAGGCAGGTTGTTCAACCTTGCCCGTCTAAGAGCGAAGTGCAAAGTACGGAATGTCCTCATCAGGGAACTCCTCTTTGCTGACGATGCTGCTTTAACATCTCACACTGAAGAGTGCCTGCAGAGTCTCATCGACAGGTTTGCGGCTGCCTGCAATGAATTTGGCCTAACCATCAGCCTCAAGAAAACAAACATCATGGGGCAGGACATCAGAAATGCTCCATCCATCAATATTGGCGACCACGCTCTGGAAGTGGTTCAAGAGTTCACCTACCTAGGCTCAACTATCACCAGTAACCTGTCTCGATGCAGAAATCAACAAGCGCATGGGAAAGGCTTCCACTGCTATGTCCAGACTGGCCAAGAGAGTGTGGGAAAATGGCGCACTGACACGGAACACAAAAGTCCGAGTGTATCAGGCCTGTGTCCTCAGTACCTTGCTCTATGGCAGCGAGGCCTGGACAACGTATGTCAGCCAAGAGCGACGTCTCAATTCATTCCATCTTCGCTGCCTCCGGAGAATACTTGGCCAGGTGGCAGAACCGTATCTCCAACACAGAAGTCCTCGAGGCGGCCAACATCCCCAGCTTGTACACACTACTGAGTCTGCGGCGCTTGAGATGGCTTGGCCATGTGAGCCGCATGGAAGATGGCAGGATCCCCAAAGACACATTGTACAGCGAGCTCGCCACTGGTATCAGACCCACCGGCCGTCCATGTCTCCGCTATAAAGACGTCTGCAAACACGACATGAAATCCTGTGACATTGATCACAAGTCGCAGGAGTCAGTTGCCAGCGTTCGCCAGAGCTGGCGGGCAGCCATAAAGACAGGGCTAAAATGTGGCGAGTCGAAGAGACTTAGCAGTTGGCAGGAAAAAAGACAGAGGCGCAAGGGGAGAACCAACTGTGCAACAGCCCTGACAAACAAATTTTTCTGCAGCACCTGTGGAAGAGCCTGTCACTCTAGAATTGGCCTTTATAGCCACTCCAGGCGCTGCTTCACAAACCACTGACCACCTCCAGGCGCGTATCCATTGTCTCTTGAGATAAGGAGGCCCAAAAGAAAAGAAAAAGAAAATAAAAAATTGACAGTTGTTTAAATTATGAGCTGGTAACAGTTTTAAAAGATTGACGTACACTGTGTGTAATAGCTGAGACTGACTATATAAAGCAATAAAACATTTTCTAAAATAATATAACACTTGACAGAATCAGTGGATTTCAAAGGGGCATCAAGTTTAATATAGAAGATGGAATGTTATGATCATCCATTATTTGGTCCTATTAGTTTTCTCCTTGAGTAAATCTTTTGTGTGTTGAGGTTTTTCTGTTGCTGAAAATAATTAGCCTCGGAGAAGTCTGACATTTCATTAACATTTGAATAGCATGGTACATCATTTGCAGAATGTTAAAAATCCCTGAATTGTAGGTATCTTTGTATGCAGAAATGCACGGTGTGATTTTACTGAATTGTGCCCATGTTGAAAAGTGTTGCTTTCCCCTTACCTCTGCCCCTCGGGTTCTCTCAAACTCATTTGCATATCCTCAAACGCAAAATCTGCAATGAACCAGTGCAATTGGAGCAGCGTTTTAAAAAAAATTTTTTTAGAGTTTGCTTTAAAAAAAAATCTTGATATATTGTGGCACTTGCTAAAGTTTGTTTGATCAAGCTGAAATCTGTGAAATACACAAAGCGTTTTAAGTCAATGTCAATCCTCCACCTGTGAATAAGAAAAAAGCTATTTGCTAATTATTTTGGCTTATAGTAGTGAGTTCCTTTAGTAAATTTTAAAAAATCAAAACTTGTTAGAATCCTAGTGCCAAAAGTCCTAGCTTAATTTTTGGAACCTTCTCGATTATCTGCAAATGTGCACAATTAGCGGAAATTCCCTTGGTGATTTAATTCATCGTTATTATGGACAGATGGGAAGTTGTGTGGGTGACTTCTACTTTTCACCTCTCAACTGACCACAGATAGCATTTTAAAAAGTGTTTTAGTCCCTGAGTGCTTTAAGGGTCAAATAATTAAACAAATGACAGGTTTTCTCGTAGTTTAAGAAAGAAAGATTAATATTTATTTTTCAATTATTGTGTAAAACTATTCGTGACTTAACCCGCTCACGCAGTCACACACACACATGCGCGTACTCAGGCGCGCGAAATGATTGAGAGTAGCATGTAACCTGCAATTAGAGTCCAATTGTTGTAAAAGAGTTCGTTTTTTAAAAAAAAAATCCTTTTTAAAAGCTTTTTGGAAGGAAATCTTTCAGCAGTGCAGGCCTAAATGTTCGTTGTCCTGAAAAGGATGAAGTGTTGTAGGCTACTTGTGGTTAAGCCTCAATCCTAAGTTGATGGTGGGAAATCCTGGTTCACATTCGCAGATTGGGAGTTCCAAAGTCACCTTGCAGTTTCTCTGCTGCAGTAGTTAAAAGAAAAATTATGACAATCCTCAGTAGAAACACATCACTCTTCTGCCTGGAAAAAAACCTCTCTGGCTGTTATGCCTGTGTACCTTTTTAATGTAGAAACTTGACAGGTTGGTGTGCCAGTCAGTTGACTAAAGGCCCTGGGGTAACTCATACAATGTTCCAGGATGTGGGAACCATCATTACATGATGGCTTCTGAATGTGGTCCCTTCTGATAGGTGTAATTTCACACCTATTATTTTGGCATTAGCGTTTGAGTCAGTCTGTTTGTAACGTTTTGTTAACTTCTATCTGCAGGAATAGAACTATTAGCATGGAGTGGGCTGTTTTCCATTTCAATGTGTTTTCCTCAAAACTAATTCAGATGTGGATAATGAGTTTCATCTTCGCAGACAAACACGCTTGTTAACAGTACAGGACGAGACACCTGACCTCTACTCCATTTTGCCTATGGCACAAAAGTGTCCATTTTTTGTAGTTCAGTTCAACAGTTGACTTTTATTTCATAATTCCTCCAGTTCATTTCATATTTCATTACTGGTCCCTTTGAGTGTGACACTGGGGGCGTGGTCAGTTTTCTGGATGGGGGCCTGCTTCTAGTGCAATGGATTTAAAACTAGCACACAGTAATGGAAACTCAAATTGCACTGAATGCAATTTGCACTTAAAATTCTACAGTCTTTGGCATCAGTTTTGCTGATATCAGGTTCTGAAAAAAAAAAATGCAATCAAGCGAAGCTCAGCCCAAAGTGCTTTGTTTCAATCCTATATCATGTTATTTATTGCCACGTGGTACAGAAGCTTCATTTTGTATATGTGGCTTATTTTCTCTCGCTAAACTGGCATGATTAAATATATCTGAATACTGCTTGCTTGTCTTTATTTTCCACCAGCAAGATTCTAATGTCCTTTTGCAGAATGATGGGTTGCCCTTATCACCCTGCCAAAGTGCTCAAAATCCACCTGGTGTTTTATATAGTTTTTTATACTTGCAGGTAAAATTTACATTTTTAAACAGAATTAATAGGGAAGAAGTAGGAAAGAAAGATGTTTATTTAGTGCATTATGATGTCACTCAAATGTCCCAAAATGCTTCATGTACAATGAATTACTTTGAAATGCAGTCATTATTGTACAGACAAAACATAGCCATTTTGATACCACAAGCAACATTGAGAATAACCAAGGAACTTGATGGTGCTGGTTGAGAGAGGAATGATGAACAGAACACCAGAACTCCTTGTGCTTTCAGTATTATTGGTATAGACAGATGTTGAAGGTTGCCTGTCTTGACAGTCTCCCACTACTATATTGAAGCGTTGTCCTCGATTTATGTGCTGGAGTAGGTGGGGCTTGACCCTACAACTACTTGGCTCAGTTGAGCATGCTGTAAAGTAAGCCAAGCTGACATCTTAATAAAATGAAGTTTTAGCGAATTTGTGATTTGATTTTATATTAAACTACATTTTTTTTTTTGCTAGCAGCTCATTAACCCAGTCAATGGACTCTGGTGGGACAGACAACTTTGTTATTATCAACCAATTAAAAGAAGAGGTGATGTCTTTGAAAAGGCTTCTGCAGCAGAAAGAACAGACCATCTTGGAAAGAGATAAAAAGGTACATTTTAAACAGTAGCAGGTACTGTCCATTATTGCTGCAGGAGATATAGACCAGAAGGTCCTGGGTTTGATTCTCGGTCTGCTGAGTTAACTGATAGGGCAGCAGTTGAAGTGTTACATTTGGGTCTAGTACTCCTGGGTAAGGGGAGAGAGAAAATCAGCCACGATTCACTTTGATTGCTGCCTAGTGCCTCTTGCTATGTGCATCATCAGGTGAAATAGAGTTGTGTTTATAAATGCTGTATGATCTGATCAAATAATTACCAGTGCTCACTTTTGTGAAGAATACCTACTTCGACAAAGTGCCAGTTGATTCTTTCAGGGCAAGAAATTGGAAAAATTTTAAAAATATATCTATGAAGCATTTTGTAGGACAAACTGGGGTTTCTGTGCTTTTAAGTGCTTTTTATTTGTTCCTCAAAGTTGACTGAGTTGAAGGCAGATTTTCAATACCAGGAGTCTAATCTTCGAACAAAAATGAACAACATGGAGAAAGCTCACAAAGATGTAGTGGAACAGCTACAGGTATTTACCAATTTTTAAAAATAATTGCAATATTTTCTTTTGTCTGCACTAACCTAACTTTACAGTATTTAGTTATGTAAAATAATTAAAATTTTTAGACACTGATACTTGGGCATTTATTTGACATGACTTACAATTGTCCAGCTGATGCCTGGTGTGAAATGTCTAAGTCTCTGCATGTTAGTCATCTGTTACCACATCTATTTATGAATTTCATATTTATTGTAAAGCTTGCCATGCTTTGTAATGTTTTTGCTGCAACAAACTTGTTTGAAATTAGAAACTTGTTTAGTTGAGCTCATATCAATACATTTGCACAAAGATAAAATACTTCTAAACAATGTTTCATCGTTGGATGGTGATCAGAATGACTGCATAAACACTAATGCCATCATTCTTCAGTCAAGTTGAGATAATAGATTCAGGCTACAGTGTCACATAACTGGCCAGAGCATGCCATTATCCCATGACCCACAGCAGTAGTTTAGATAAAAATGTTTATATACTGAATTCCATTATAAATATTAACATA
Organism: Heterodontus francisci; assembly: GCF_036365525.1. NCBI lineage: Eukaryota > Metazoa > Chordata > Chondrichthyes > Heterodontiformes > Heterodontidae > Heterodontus > Heterodontus francisci. The sequence goes on along the minus strand of NC_090376.1, from coordinate 90,574,896 downwards.
TGAATTTTTAATGCTAAACATTAGCCAAAAAGGTATGGCTTAGAATTATGACACAAGAGGTGTGGTTTGTAGAAAGGAAGTGTGTACTATATGCAAGACTTCTAATAACATTGCAGTAGATCTCTTCATTTTTTTTTTTTATTTAGAGATACAGCACTGAAACAGGCCCTTCGGCCCACCGAGTCTGTGCCTACCATCAACCACCCATTTTATACTAATCCTACACTAATCCCATATTCCTACCACATCCCCACCTGTCCTTATGTTTCCCTACCACCTACCTATACTAGGGGCAATTTATAATGGCCAATTACCTACCAACCTGCAAGTCTTTTGGCTGTGGGAGGAAACCGGAGCACCCGAAGAAAACCCACGCAGACCCAGGGAGAATTTGCAAACTCCACACAGGCAGTACCCAGAATTGAACCCGGGTCGCTGGAGCGGTGAGGCTGCGGTGCTAGCCACTGTGCCGCCCCCATTGCTGACTGTGAATTTGCCATTTTATAAGAACAAGAATGTTAGCCAATTAATATGAAGGATCATGACCATTAGCTTCAAGACTGTCCTTGGAAGCACTGGGAAGGGGATCTGGCAGAGGTGGGGTCTTTGGGCCCAACAGCATTTTCATGGTGTGTTCCAGTGTTGGAATGCGTGGAGGACGTCATCTGGAATCAAAGTGGAAACACATTGAAATCAGGGAATGGGGATAAGGGATTTGTGAGCACAGAGAGGGATCTGTGATTAGGGGAAGTCTAGGGAGATTGTTGTTGGGATCCAAAAGAATATGGAGGGGCAGGCATGGAATACTGGGGCTTGCTGTACTTTGACATTATTTGGGGGAGCATTGTTTAGTAGCCATGTGAGCAAAACGATGTAGAAGGAGACCCAAACTATTTGCCTCCTTAACGCATCAGCCTCTGCCCTCCACCATGTTCCTACCCAATAGCCTCCTTCCTCTTGAGCACTCTGGTAGCTCCCTTCTGCTTCCCTCCACCATTGCCCACTCCCAAACCCCTCCTACCTATCTTCATTCCCACGGTCAATTGAATCCTATTGTGTTTTCCTGCCTTAAAGCATTTAATGTAAATTATCTGCTTCAAGTTAATAGATGGAAAATCACACTGGGTGTGCACTTTCCTGGCCTAGATAGGTGACGACATTCCCAAGAATTTGCTACATTTGTTTTTCTAGGTGGTAGGGTTTGTGGATTGGGAGGTGCTGCAGAAAAAGTCTTAAGGATGTACTGCAGTGCAGTAGATAGTACACACTGCAGCCATGGCACTAGAATAGTGGAAGTGGTGGATGTTAGGCGAGTAGATGAGCAGGCAATCAAGCAGACTGCTTTGTCCTACATCGTGTTGAGCTGTTTGCATGTGGCAACTGTACCTAAACAGGCAGTCCATCACTTTCTGACATGCGCCTTGTAGATGGTGGAGAGGCATGGGGAAGTTGGGAGATGAGCCATTTGCTGTAGAAAACCCAGCCTTTATTTTATTCATTCATGGGATGTGAGCATCAATGACGATGCCAGCATTTATTGCCCGTCCCTATTTGCCCTTGACAATGTGATGATGAACCATCTTTTTGAACTGCTGCGGTCTGTGTGCTGTAGGTACTCTCTCAGTGCTATTGGGGAGGGAGTTCCATGATGTTTTCCCACTTACAAGGAATAGAAATGTAGTTCCAAGTCAGGATGGTCTATGACTTGGAGAATTTGGGGGTGGTGGTGGTCACATGCTCCTACTGCCCTTGTTCTTCTAGGTGGTAGAGGTTGTGGGTTTGGAAGGTGCATTCGAAGAAACCTTGCCAAGTTGCTGCAGTGCATCTTGTGGATGATGCACACTGCTGCCACTGTGTGTCGGTGGTGGATGTGGTGCCAATCCAGCCAGCTGCTGTGTCCTGGATGGTGTTGAGCTTCTTGAGTGTTGTTGGAGCTGCAAGTTGGGAGTATTCCATCGCAGTCCTGACTTATGACTTCAAGGGGGTCACACATTTAAAACTGAGATGCGAAGGAATTTCTTCTCTGAGGGTGGTGAAGCTCTGGAATTCTCTACCTCAGACAATTGTGGAGGCTAAGTCACTAAATGTATTTAAGGAGGAGGTAGATAAATTTTTGAAATCTTGGAGTGGAGTGTTATGCTGAGCAGGCCTGAAAGAGGAGTTGAGGCCTGGGGCTGATCTGCCATGATCTTATTGAATGGCGGGGCAGGCTTGAGGGACTGAATGGCCTACTGCTGCTCCTATTTCTTATGTTCTTTTGTAAGATGGTGGACAGACTTTGGAGAGTCAGGAGGTGAGTTACTCGCCACAGAATTCCCAGCTTCTGATCTGCTCTTGTAACCACAGTATTTATATGGCTCGTCCAGTTAAGTTTCTGGTCAGTGGTAACCCCCAGGCTATTGATGGTGAGGTACTTGGCAATGGTAATGCTGGTGAATGTCATGGGGAGATTGTTTCGATTCTTTCTTGTTGGAGATGGTTATTGCATGGCACCTGTGTGGAACTAGTGTTTTTTGTTACTTATCAGCCCAAGCCTGAATGTTGTCCAGGTCTTGCTGCATGTGGGCACAGACTGCTTTGGTATCTGAGGAGTTGCGAATGGAACTGAACATTCTGCGAACATCTCAACTTCTGATCTTATGATGGAGGAATGGTTGGGCCTCGGACAGTACACTGAGGAGCTCTTGCAGTGATGTCCTGGGGCTGAGATGATTGGCCTCCTACAACCACATCCCATGAATAAATATAATAAAGGCTGGGCTTTCTACAGCAAATGGCTCATCTCCTGACTTCCCCCAGCCTCTCTACCATCTACAAGGCGCATGTCAGCAAGTGATGATGCCTGGTTAGATACAGTTGCCACAGGCAAGAAGCTCAACACCATGCCGGACAAAGCAGTCTGCTTGATCACCTGCTCATCCACTCGCCTAACATCCACCACTTCCACTATTCGAGTGCCATGGTTGCAGTGTTTACTATATACTGCACTGCAGTAAATCCTTGAGGCTTTTTCTGCAGCACCTCCCAAACCCATGAATTCAACCAACTAGAAAAACAAATGTAGCAAATTCTTGGGAATGCCATCACCTATCTAGATCAGGAAAGTTGTGCCTCCAACCAGTGGAGTTTTCCTTTTTGATTCCCATTAACTTGAACTTTGCTCAGGCTCCTTGATGCTAGTCAAATGCTGCCTTGATGCCAAGAGCAGTCACTCTTGTCTCACCTCTGGAATTTATCTAATTTTTTTGTCCAACTTTCGACCAAGGCTGTAATGAGGTCTGGAGCCAAGTGGCCCTGGTGGAACCCAATCTGAACATCGGTGAGCAGATTATTGCCGAGTAAGTGCTGTTTGATAGCACTGTCGACAGCATCTTCCATTGCTTTGCTGATGATTGAAAGTAAACTGATAGGGTGGTAATTGGCCGGATTGGATTTGTCCTGCTTTTCATGGACAGGAAGTACCTGGGCAATTTTCCACATTGTCAGGTAGATGCCAAAATATACAAACTGGGTGGTTTTATTTTAATAAAAAAAAGTCAACATATGAAACTCTCCGCCGAACAAAGTGGGTGGAGGGGTGCCTCCACCACCCGGTAAACGGGACCTGGAACAAGCAGAGATCAGTAGCTGTACTGGAACATCTTTGCTTGAGGTGCAGCTAGTTCTGGAGCACAAGTCTTCAGTACTACAGCTGGATGTTGTCAGGATCCATAGCCTTTGCTGTATCCAGCTGTTTCTTGATATCACGTGGAGCGAGATCCATCTTTGTGCTTCTCGATCTGTCTGCAGCCTTTGACACAGTTGACCACATCATCCTTCTCCAGTGCCTCCACTGTTGTTTAGCTGGGTGAGACTGTTCTCACCTGGTTCCATTCTTCTTTATCTCATCCATAGCTAGAGTAGCACTTGCAGTAGCTTCCCTTCCCACTCCTGCAACGGTACCTCTGGTGTTCCCCAAGGGTCTATCTTTGGCTTCCTCCTATTCCTCATCTACATGCTGAGGTGAGCATCATCATCCTAAAGCACAGCGTTCGTTTTCATATTTATGCTGATGACACACAGCTCTACCTCACCATCAGCCCTCTCGACGACTCCACTGTTGCTAAATGATTAGACTGCTTATCTGACATCCAGTACTGGATGAGCAAAATTTCCTCCAATTAAAATACTGGAAATCCCAAGCCATTGTTTTTGGTCCACGCTCCAAATTCCGTTCCCTATCTCTTGATTCCAGCTCTCTCCCTGAAAACAGTTGGTATGCAAGCTAGGTGTCATATTTGATCCTGAGACAAGCTTCCGATCGCATAGTCGTGCCGTCACTAACGCCACCTATTTTCACCTACGTAATGTCGCTCAACTTCGCCCAGGTCTCATCTGGTATTGCTAAAACCCTCATCCATGCCTTTGTTACCTCTAGACTTGATTATTCCAATGCATTCCTGGCTGGTCTCCCATATTCTACCCTTTGGAAACATGAGGGCATCCAAGACTCTGCCCACGTCTTAACTTGCATCAAGACCTATCACCCCTGTGCTTGCTGACCTATGTTGTCACCTGGTCAAGCAACATCTTGATTTTAAAATTCTGATCCTTGTTTTCAAATCCTCCATGGCCTCGCCCCTCCCTATCTCTGTAATCTCTGCCAGCGCCACAACCCTCAAATATGTGTGCTTAACTAGTTCTGTCCTTTTTGAGCATCCCCAATTTAAATTGCTCCACCACTGATGACCGCGCTGTGAGTTGCCTGAGCTCTGGAATTTCCTCCCTACACTTCTCAGTCTCTTTATCTCACTTTCCTCCTTTTAAGATACTCCTTAAGACCTACATCTTTGACCAAGCTTTTGGTCATCTGACCTAATTTCTCCATGTGGCTGTCTGATATATTTTGTATTATAGTGCTCCTGTGGAGCGCCTTGCAATGTTTTTATTATGTTAAAGGTACTATATAAGTATAAGTTGTCGTTGCGCATTGAATTGGCTGAAGACTGGCATCAGTGATGCTGAAGGCCTTAGGAGGAGGCCAAGATGGATCATCCACTTGGCATTTCTGGTTGAAGTGTTTGCAAATACATCAGCCTTGTCTTTTGCTCTAGTAGTCATGACAGTTTGTGGTTGGTCCAGATGAATTTTAGTCAGTGGTGACCTTTGGGAATCTTAATTGTGGAAGACCTGGCATTGGTAATGTCACCGAATGATGAGGGGGAATGGTTTGGCTCTCTTTTTGGAGATATCATTGGCTGATGCTAGTTACACTAGTAAACACAACTATCACTTGACATAATAAAAACACAAAGTGCTGGAAATACTTAGCAGGTCAGGTAGCAGCTGTGGAGCGAGAAGCAGAGTTAACATTTCAGGTCTCTGGCCTTTCATCAGAGCTGGCAACGGTTAGAAAAGAAATAGGTTTTAAGCAAGTGAAGTGGGGTGGGGTTGGTGGGGAAGAAAACAAAAGGGAAGGTGTGTGATAGGACAGGAGAGATTAAATAACAAAGCTGTCATGGGACCAGAGCAAAGAACGTGTTGATGCTTGTGGTGAAAGACAAAGCATTACTCCAGAGAAAGTGTTAATGGCAGAGTAATGAGCAGCTCTGTCCATATGAAAAGCAGGCACATGGTAAAAAAAAATAGAAAAGAAGGCCAGTCGTGCTCTGAAATTGTTGAACTCGAGGTAGAGTCCCGTGAGACTGTAGAATGTCTAAGCAAAAGATCAGGTGCTGCTCCTTGATGCTGCATTGATGTTCACTGGAACACTGCAGCAGGCCAAGGACAGAAATGTGGGCATGAGAGTAGGGGTGTGTGTTGAAATGGCAAGCAACTGGAAGCTCGTAGTCATGCTTTTGGACTGAGTGGAGGTGTTGCGCAAAGCAATTGCCCACTCTGTGTTTGGTCTCCCCAATGTAGAGGTGACTGTAATTGTTTGCTGATGATTCAGAGTAGACTGATATGGTGGTAATTGGCAAATTTGTCCAGCATTTTGTGTACTGGACATATCTCAGCAATTTTCCACAATGTTCAGTAGATGCCAATGTTGGAGCTGTACTGAAACAGCTTGGCTAAAGGCTTGACTTGTTCTTTACCACAGTCACAATGTTGTCAGGGCCCATATCCTTTGCTATGTCCAGCTGTTTCTTGGTGTCATGTGGAATAATGTGAATTTGCTGAAGACTAGCATCTGTAATGGCGGGGACCTTGGAACGAGGCAGAGAAAGGTTGTCCACTTAACATTTTTGGCTTGAAATTGTTGCAAATGCTTCAACCTTGTATTTTTTATTTGCATGCTGGACACATTCAGGATAGAATGTTCATGGAGCCTCCTCCAGTTAGTAAGATATGTAGATAGATGTACACAATGAAGTGCTGAAAATACATGTGAAAACATGTTTAAAACCCCTTGATTAACAAATAAGTGGAAAGCTACTTTTTTCACCATTTAAAAAACATTGCCACAAGTTTCATTAACTGCTTAATCACTTTGGCGGCTGCAACCGTATTTCTCATCAGTGTAAGTTAAATCCTCTTGCCTATTGGAGACCTCAAATACGAACAGCAACCAAGAACACCGACCTGGACAGTCTCCAAATGTGATTAAAAATTTTACCCTTTTTTAATGAGTATTTGAAAAATGGTTACTATCCCTAAATTTTTTTAAAACTATTTGGGTTAACTAAATGTATCTCATATCTGTGTTATCCTCTATTAACCATACAATTCAAATCCAATTACATTGATTATCCAGTCCACACTATAGTGTGGATGAGAACCTTTTTAGTCTATTTAGGCTGTTATAATAAATGCTGGCTTAGGCAGCAACGCTTACATCCCATGAATGAATAAAAAAAACTTAATGTATTAAGCAGAGAGATGAGATGGCCTTTGAGTGTGTCTCTAAAATACTTTGGTTTTTTTTTATGTGATACACATTTCATATAACTTAGTATTACAATACTTGTGTTTTAAACTGATCATTGTATAGTTACTATTTTTTCATAGGCCAAAAATCGAGAATTGCTGAAACAAGTTGCAGCATTGTCCAAGGGTAAAAAGATGGAAAAGACTGGAAACGTACTGCTGTCTCCTTGAGGGGTTCCCTGACAGGTGCATCTTGCAAATGAAAGCAAATACTGCCATGGTTGTAGAAAGTTACTGTGAAGTCTTTACAAATTTTTGCACCCTGGTTTGTTTTCAAAGTGGCTAGATTTAGTCTTTTTTATATATTTTTAACTAGCAATAAGAAACAGGTTTGTCTTACGTGAACAGTACTATCTATCACACAAGATATTGAATCCCTTTTATTTTCACCTTGAATTTGGAAGTTTGAAAAGTGAATGCAAAGTAATAATGGAGCTATAGTCTATTGTTACTTACTGCAGAAAATTGCTTGGAGTTACCTTGCAATAAAATTCTAAAGTGTCACTTTTTGACTTTACTATTTTTACAGTAAAACTTTTATTTTACAGAAAACATGAGAGGTCTGGCAAAATATTTCTGCTAATTAGAGTTCCTGTAATCCTGTAATAGTTTTAGTGGGAACCAGGGAAAAGATTTGTTTATAATTGGAGTTTTGAATGTAAAATATAAATTACATTCTCTATTTGGAGAGCGCTGTGAACGCCTTTATCCAGATGAGCTGCAGAAGACTTGTATATATGCTTTATGCAAGTCAAAACCAATATAAATGTGTGGAACGTATATAGTGAAAACAATGTGATCTGTCCAGAGCTGCCTTTTGGAAATTTTCTCAGTGCTGTAGAATTTTGAACAGTTGATGTTTCTGATAAATTAACTAACACTAGAAATGTTTGGGTGGAAAACTCCCTTTTCAGCAACATTTCGTGTTGCTTTCACCTTAATTGATGAATGTGTATTTCTACATATGTACATGAAAATTATGTAAAATTGATTGAACGGCAATACAGGATAGCAAACTGATGTGTATTTTGGAAAAAAGAAGGAACTTTAGATATGAGTTGATAAGTGAGCTCTCCCCATAGGACATACACAAGTTATTTTTGTCTACCTTTCATCTGAAAGAACAACTCCAGGTACTGTGCAATTATAATTGTTTCAATCTCCATCCCAAAAAAATGCTTTTTTTTTTGCTTTTTTACCAAATTATAAATGGCAATTTATAATTATAAATGAACCCCGAATAAATATGTTGTTGTAGAATGTTTTTTTCTTCTATTGCCGCGTGTGTACAATTTTGTTTCTGTTCTATGAATGAAGCTTATAAAATGGATGGGATTCTTGAGATTGATGTATGTGATGAAAGTTGGAGTTGTGCCTTAGGGAAGTTAGCCTTATCTCATTTTATATCTCATGTTAAAGGAAAAATGTTCAAATTTGTATAATACATAAATTGCTGTAAATGACCTATGATTCAAATTATATAATTATTTAGATGTCCCAAAAAAGTTATGATTAGCACAATCCTATAATAATGAGGCTATAGAACATTAACTAATAGTTCACAGATCCATTTCATAAAACTGTTTATAGTATAGAGCGAGCTGTCCCTTTTTAAACTATTCTTAGTTTAGCTATACTGTATATAGCAAAACCACAAATTGTGTATGCAAGATAAATTTGTACAATTTTTACTCAGCCTTTTGATAAAATTACATTTTCATGTAAAGGTGCTATTAAATAACATGAAATGGTGAATACATTTAATTATTGGACTTATGGCATGCGTTAATTATATTTCTTTGGAAACAGTATTCAAATTTTCTAAATTGAAGATTTTTAATTTTTGTACCATACATTTTTGTTAAATTGCCCTTAAATAGCATTGTCTTTTAGATTTTTTTTAAACAGAAATAATACAACAGTTTAGGAAGGAAGCAAAAAAGAATTTCCACAGCATTCAGTCAGATGTATGACGTAACAGCTTGGCAGTTAACAGACTGGTATAAGAAATTCTTTTAAGTTCTGGTTGTAGACAATAATTATTTTATGTACAGCGTTTCTCTACATTTTGTATTCATTTATTTTTAATAATTCTACCTGAACCTTGTATTCTGGCAATTCCAATACAGGCCATCTTTTGTTGACCACTATTTTTCACCAGCATGAAGTTGAATAGGCCATATAAAGCTATGCATTTAAAACATAAAAATGTCAACAGTATCACTTTTTGGTAACTGTATGAAACAAGAAAAATTAAATATTATTCTCTCTCGCAAATGATGCTTGATAACGTCACCATGCAATTGTATGAACAGGCTTTAAAACGTCTAGCAGATAACTTTTTATAAAGGGCATTATAAAATTGTTACAGAATAATAAAAAAAAATTGCAAGAGTAAGTTTTGTTTGAACTCTTGGTTTCATAGTGATGTGAGAATATTTGGTAGCATGTTGTTACTCCAATACAAGCATGAACCCTAGGGCCTTGAATTACCTCTTCGAGAGCTGATGCATACTTGATGAAACTAATTTTGTAACCTATTTGGTGAGAACAGTTTGCAGTATTTTGTGTGTAAACAGGAGCATATAACAAAAGTTGGTAGAACAGAATTGGCAGAATGTGATCTAACCGAGTGTAAATTGCCATTGACCTCTACCAGTAACAGTGCCTTGTCATTCTACAACCTTTTAAATTTAGCATACATTCTGTAGTTATGGTGATACGTTACTATTTGTATACAACATTTTGCTAATGCACCAGGTTGCGTATTTGTAAATGCTGTAATTTTCTTTGTAGAGTAACTCCATGTTTTTAAACTTCATTTTAATCATGTAATTCCATGCTTTTTCACTGAGGCTAATTCTAGTTACATTATGTGTATGAAGGATTATTATCCTTCCGGTCTGGGCTACAAACCTTTGATCAGATATGTATACAATGTAATTTGTAAAATGGGGTGCAGAGAATTCAGAGACTTCACAGTATTTAAACCTGGATGGTGGATTTTAATCATGTGCTGAATTTTAAGATTTTAATATTGTTTATATTTGTTTTTACCTCCATTTATTACTTGAAAATTCTAAGTTGTAAAATAGTCTGGGATGTTTCCTTGCAGCAATAGACATAGACTTATGCTTTGTATTTTATTTTGGAAAGAAGTCTCTTGTATCAGTGGTGAAACTGCAAGGTATTGTACTGTATTTCATTTTTATGTAACCATAAACGTAAATTCATTAAACTTGTGTCCTTTCTAATTGAATAGGATTTAAGTTAAAGCTGCCAGTTGTATATTTTAAAATCTCACAACTCATCTTGTATTTCTTCTGTTTCCTCCTTAAGGAACTGTATGCATAAATGCTTGGAATGTGTTCCTTAGAATTTGTAACTATACACAGGAACAACCTGAATTCTGTAATCAGACATTGGTCAACAACTGAAATTTTATACTTGTTTTCTAAATCTTGACAGTTTGAAATAAATCTTGTTAAAATATTCTGCTTTAATGTCAAATGCTGTTTTAGGGATTTCATTTACTTTCCTATTTTAGTGGGTACACTATCTCAGTTATCAGATTGATGTAAACTTGATAAATTGTCCTTATGGGCACTGAATTCTGTTTTTAAATTAATGTTGAGGAGTTCCCTAATGGCTCAATGGTTTATCCAGTGAGAAGCTGAATCTCACAGGCTAGGAAAGTCCCATGTTCAATCCCATGTCTGTGCTGCATGAGCTGATCTCATTGCAGTCACTTGTAGTGACTGCAACAGCCTGGATGAGGGAGGGACATTTTTATCAATGTCATTGATATCCTGTGACCCTTGCTTCAAGTGCAGATCTATGGATGTTGATGAGGCCAAGTTTTCAGGCTCAATGTGATGGTTTTGACAACAAAATAGCTCACTGAACTCACTATGTAAGCTTCAGCATAAACAGAAGGCTATCTGGGTAAGGTACTGGAGAGCAACATTCCTCTAACTATGTTCCAGCAACATGGTGTTCATGGTGGAATAAAATTAATTGACGAGGAAAAAATAGAATATTTACTTTCTCATTTACTAGTTGTAAGTTGATGTGAAATTCCCTATAATTTGAGTAATAAATTTAACTGTACTGCACTGCTCTTTCAATATGTTTTGCAGAGCTACCTTTGTGTCAGAGTGGACACTAGCAGCTTTGTGTAATGTCAGTTTTAGTTCTTAGGGTTTCTGTACCAATATATTTGTTTGTGAAACTAGAGTAGGCAATATTCTTTTACAGACAGTGTGCAGTGTTTGTTCATTCACAAAATCATTCACTTAGTAAATTGTAGAGAACAGGAGCCCATGGTTGCATGCCCAACCCAACCTTAGATTTCACACAATATATTGAGGTTAACCTCTGAGGATTCAATGGGATTAACTATTTCGAAGTTATGAGAGCCTAAAGCATGCAGTGGACAGATCCTGGAACTGCAGCCACAGAACAAGAAAATTATTGTAGTGCTCTTCTAAGACCCAGGGCTGAATTTTACCCCCATAGGACGGGAGCTGTCCACCAACTGGAAAGTCAGTGGCAAACCTGCCTCTGCCTGGCCTGGGGATCCAGAATGCGTTTTACAGTCCCCAGGCCTTTAATTGGTTCTGAGGTGGGATTCCACCTCATTGAGGCAGGACGTCATGCCTAATGGAGCTGCTGGCCAATCAATGGGCTGGCAAATCTCTGTCCCAGCAGTGCCACTAGGAGCAGTGGCCACTGCTGGGACTGCAACCTAGCTGAAGACGCAAGATGTCAGGGAGCCCTGGAGAACTGGTAAATTTTTGGGGCCTTGCTGGGGGGCAATCGGTCGGGCCCCAGCAAGGCAAGGGTGGTTGCTTGCGGGTGGTTGTGGCATTGGGGGCAGCCTTCTGGGCATAAGGTGCTGAATTAGGAGGGGCCACCCCTCGGCTATCAGAAAGCCACCAACTTTTAACAGGCGGCTTTTCTCGGGCTTGGGCGGCTCGTCAGCCAAGGGTAAAATCCCCGTGGTGGTGGGTGGAGGCCCATAAGTGGTCATTAACTGGCTACTTAAGGGCCTTGATTGGCCTGGGGCGGGCAGGTCGGAAAGGGGTCCCCGAGCTTCTGCTCCATCTTGCGCTCCCCCCACCCCCCCGGGGCTGGCCATCATCCTGCTCTTTTTTTGGGGGGGGGGGGGGGGCATATAAATTTCTGCCCAGTATAATTTGGGCCATAAAAGAAAGTCCTTTTAGATCTACTTGTGTGCTGAAATATAACTCATGTCAATATTAGCATTTTCCTGTTTGAATAAAAGACGCTTTAGAGAATATTTGAATAAAGAGGAAAAAGCCGCAAAAGGCTTGAAATGTCTACGAGAGGTATTGATAATTAGAGATTTGATACAAATGTAGGAGCGTGGAAGATTGGGAGCCTTATACCACAAAAGCTACTTAAAATAAAATACTTAGAAAATAGTTTGCTAAAACGTTGTTTGCTTTGTTTTTGTTTTCAGTATGGACCTGGGTAGGGAATACATTTTGAAGCATCTTCATATATTTATGCTTTTGAACGTGCAAATAAAATACACAGCAGTTATCCTTGGGTTAGATTAGATGAGTTGGGGGGAATGCTTTCTTGGATTATTCTGCTGTTGAAAGATTTTGCTAAGTGTAGAATGTTTGTGTTCTGAATAAATGAAAGGGCAGAGATTACTGAATGGCACACTGTACCTTGATAGCTCCAGTGCCCCTCTAGATCCTTCTTTCCCTTCACTTCCCTCTGACCCCATCCCTCCTAATCTGACCCCTTGCCGTATATTCACTATACCCTCTGTCCGTCCCATCTCTGACGCTGTACGATCTGTACTTCAGAAAGGACTCAGTTTTATCCCTTTACATCCCCACCTCAATGAATTTCACGCTCCGCATGACGTTGAGCTCTTCCGTTGTCTTCGCCTATGGGATCACTTCTTTGACCAGGAGTCCTCTCCTCAACCTGCGCACCCTTTCACCTGCCTCCAGTGTGCTCCCTCCACCTGGACCCCTTCCTCTGGCCTGTTACCCACTCTTGATCTTTTCATTGAGAACTGTTGACTTGACATCAGCTGTCTCAATTTCTCCACTCCCCTCGCTCACTCTAACCTGTTCCCCCTCTGAACTGACTGCATTCCGGTCTAACCCTGACATTGTGATCAAACCTGCTGGTGGGTGGTGCAGTTGTCTGGCGTACCGACCTCTACCTTGCAGAGGCTGAGCGCCAACTCTCAGATACTAGCTCCTGCCTCCCCCTGGGCCATGGCCCCACCATTGAACATCAAGCCATTGTCTCCAGGACTGTCACTCACCTCTGGAGATCTTCCCTCTACAGCTTCCAACCTCCGTTCTAGAACCTCAGACAGCCCACTTCGACCTCCTTCCCAAAATCCACAAACAGGATTGTCTGAATAGATGCATTGTTTCAGCTTGTTCCTGCCCCACTGAACTTATTTCTTGTCTTGACTCTACATTTTCTCACCGGTCCGGTCTCTTTCCTCCTACATCCGTGACTCTTCTGATGCCCTGCGTTATTTGAACAATTTCCAGTTTCCTGGCCCTAACCGCTGCCTCTTAACTATGGATGTCCAATCTCTCTACACCTCCATCCCCCACCAGGACAGTCTGAGGGTTCTTTGCTTCTTCCTTGAACAGAGGCCCAACTAGTCCCCATCCACCACCACCACCCTCCGCCTGGCTGAACTTGTTCTCACATTGAACAACTTCTCTTGCAACTCCACTCACTTTCTTCAAGTAAAAGGCGTTGCTATGGATACCCGCATGGGTCTTAGTTATGCCTGTCTTTTTGTAGGATATGTCAAACATTCCTCGTTCCAGTCCTACACAGGCCCCCTCCCTCATCTTTCTCCGGTACATTGATGACTGTATCGGTGCTGCTTCCTGCTCTCGCCCAGCACTGGAAAACTTTTATCAATTTTGCTTCCAATTTCCACCCTTCTCTCACCTTTTACCTGGTTTATCTCCATCACTTCCCTTCCTCGACATTTCTGTCTCCATTTCTGGAGCCCACCGGCTCCCACGGCTACACTACACTTCCTCGCACCCTATTTCCTGTAAGGACTCCATCCCATTCTCCCAGTTTCTCTGTCTCCACGCATCTGTTCTGATGATGCAACCTTCCACAACAGTGATTCTGACATGGCTTCCTTTTTCCTCAACCGAGGATTTGCCCCCCAACACCCCCCACCCCGTGATTGACAGGGCCGATTGACAACTGTATCCGACCTATTTCCCACACTTCAGCCCGCACCCCTTCCCCTCCCTCGGGGAACTGTGACAGGGTTCCCCTTGTCCTCGCTTTGCATCCCACCAGCCTCCACATCAAAGGATCATCCTCTGCCATTTCCGTCACCTCCAGCGTGATGCCACCGCCAAACACATCTACCCTTTCCTGTCAGTATTCCGAAGGGATTGTTCCCTCCATGACACCCTGGTCCACTCCTCCATCACCCCCAACACCACGGCACCTTCCCATGCAATAATAGGAGGTGTAATACCTGCCCCTTTCGCCCCTCTCTTCGTTTTCCAAGGCCACAAACACTCCTTCCAGGTGAAGCAGTGATTTACTTGTACTTCCTTCAATTTAGTACATACGACCATAGGACTTAAGAGCAGGAGTAACCCACTCATGCCTTCAAGCCTGCTCCGCCATTAGATAAGTTCATGGCTGAACTAATTACTCCACATTTCCACCTACCCCCGTTACCCTTCCACCCCCTTATCAAGAATCTATCTACCTCTGCCTTAAAAATATTCAAAGACTCTGCTTCCATCGCCTTTTGAGGAAGAGAATCCCAAAGACTCAAGACCCTCAGAGAAAAAATTTCTCCTCATCTCTCTCTTAAACGGGCAACGCCATATTTTTAAACAGTGACCCCTAGTTCTGGATTCTCCCACAAGGGGAAACATCCTTTCTACATCTGCCCTGTCAAGATCCCTCAGGATCTTATGTTTCAATCAAGTAGCCTCTTACTCTTCTAAATTCCAGCAGATACAAGCCTAGCCTGTCCAATCTTTCCTCGTAAGACAGCCCCCTCCCCCCCACCCCCCACCCCCTGCCATTCCAGCTATTAGTCTAGTAAACCTTCCCTGTACTGCCTCCAATGCATTTAAATCCTTCATTAAATAAGGAGAACAGTACAATATACAGTACTCCAGATGTGTTCTCACCAATGTCCTGTATAGCTGAAGCATAACCTCCCTACTTGAGTGTTCAATTCCCCTCGTGATAAACGATAAAATTCTGTTAGCTTTCCTAATTACATGCTGTACCTGCATACTAACCTTTTGTGATTCATGCACTAGGACACCCAGATCTCTCTGCATCTCAGAGCTCTGCAATCTCTCACCATTTAGATAATATGCTTTTTTATTCTTGCTGCCAAAGTGGACAATTTCCCACATTATACTCCATTTGCCAGGTCTTTGCCCTCACTTCACTGATCTATATCCCTTTTGTAACCTCCTTATGTTCTCTTCACAAGTTACTTTCCTACCTATCTGTGTCATCAGCAAATTTAGCAACCATACCTTTGGTCCCTTCATCTAAGTCATTTATATAAATTTAAAAAGTTGAGGCCCCAGCACAGATCCCTGGGGCACACCACTCATTGCATCTTGCCAACCAGAAAATGACCTATTTATGCCTACTCTGTTTCCTGTTAGCTCGCCAATCTTCTATCCATGGCAATATGTCACCCCCTACACCATTTATTTTCTGCAATAACCTTTGATGTGGCATCTTATCAAATGCCTTCTGGGAATCTAAGTACAATGCATCCACCGGTTCCCCTTTAAAGGGGTGTTCAAGGAACTTGTCAGCATTCCTTTAACAAATCTATCTTTGTAAGAAACATGGCACTGCCCATTCTGTCAATACAGTCTTCCAAGAGAGGTATTGGGTAGGAGGTCTGCCTTTATTACTACATTAACCTTTCTATAATCTATACAGAGTCTAGTTGAACCGTCAGGTTTAAGCAATAATACTACTGGTGAACTCCAGCTACTTTGACTGGGTTCAATTGGGTGGTTTTCCAGCATGTATTGGATTTCTGCTTTTACCTGGGCCTGATTCTCTGGATGTCCGTGATAAGGATGCTGTTTTATAGGAAAGGATTCCCCGACATCCAATCATATGTGGCTAAGGTTGTACATCGTGACATATCTCTACAGATTCTTTTAAAAGCTGTGAGTAGCCTTGTTAGGCCTTCTCATTGTTATGCATCTAAATATGAAAGCATAGCGACCAATCTCCTTAGCAATTCAATATTAGCTAACCGGATAGTAGAAGGTTCAATTTGGGAATTGTCTAGGCCTCCTCCTGCCTCACCCTCGCGATCCTTTTCATCCTTCACTGTCACTGCTACCTGACATACCTGTGTATGCCTATGCTCCTCCTGGTGATGATATTGTTTCAATATATTGATATGACACAGCCGATTCTTTTTCTGGCGATCTGGGGTGTCAATCAAATAATTTACCTTACCAATTCTTTTGACCACTTTATATGGACCACTGAACCGTGCTTTCAGCGGTTCACCCTGTAAAGGCAGTAATAACACTTCATCCCCTGGTTGAAATGTTCGGGTTTTAGCATGCTTGTCTGCCCATTTCTTCATAATTGTTTAGGAAGTTTTAAGGTGTTCCTGAGCAACTTTGCCAGCTCTCATGAGCTGTTCCTGGAATACGGGTATATAATCTAACACAGAAGATTCATCCTTCTGTTCTAAAAACCTTTCTTTAACTGGTTTTAGAGGACCTCTTATCTCATGTCTGTAAACTAATTCAAAAAGACTAAAACCTGTAGACTCATTGGACGAATCCCTAGTGACAAACAAAAGAAATTCTTGCCCTTTATCCCAATCATGGGGGTATTCATGACTGTATCCCCTGAGCATTGTTTTGAGGGTTTGATGGTACCTTTTTAAAGCTCCTTGTGTCTGTGGGTGGTAAGATGAAGACTTTAACTGTGTTATACCCAAATTACCCATAACTTCCTGAAAATATTTAGACATAAAATTGGAACCTTGTTCCGATGAAATCTCAATCGGTAATCTATATCGAGTGAAAAACTGGGTTAAGTTCTCTACGCCTACCTTAGCAGAAATTGTTCTCAAAGGAATGGTCTCTGGGAACCGAGTAGCCATATCCATGATAGTGAGTATATAGTGGTGTCCCACTTTGGTTTTCAGTAAAGGTCCTTTACAGTCTACCAATACCCGACTAAAGGGTTCCCCAATAACTGGCATGGGAATTAGAGGTGCTGGTTTTTTGGCAGGTTGCGTTTTTCCCACAATCTGGCACGTATGGCACATTTTACAAAACTGCACCACGTCCTTGGAAAGACATAGCCAGTAAAAATGTCCACTTTGGTTTTCCGGATCCACACATGTCCTGCTATAAGAATTTCGTGCGCTATTCTTAATTGGTCTGGCAATACTTTGGCGGTACCACTATCTGATGAAAAACCATCCATTCTTCGTCCACAGGTCTGTGAGGAGGTCTCCACTTCCTCATCTGAATCCCATTTTTAATATAATAGCCTTCCGGAACTCCTTTTGCCTCTGCTTCTGTTGGAGCTAATTGTGCCACTTTATTTAACTCTGGATCAGCTTTCTGAGCCTTGATCAGAGAAGATTTATTGAACATTTCCTTTGGATTATCCAAATCCCCAAAGGAAGTTTCAGATATTTGGCTATCTGTCTGTGGTGCCAATTTTACCTCCGACAATGGAACTTGATCTGGAAAATTGAACCCATTACACGGGTTACTACACATGAAGAAAAATTTCCTGGAATCTTTTCCTGCAACTGTTCTGTCTCTTTCACTTTACTTGTTTTTTCCGTGACTACTGGAGAAGCTACTACTTTTGCTCCAGCCACATCATTCCCCAGGAGTAGGTCAACTCCGTGTACTGGACAACTACAGTTACCATTCCAGACATAAGGTCACACTCTAGGTGCACCCGAAACAAAGGTACGGGTATATACTCCCTGCCAATACCATTCACTAAAACCTTAGCATTCAATGCGCTCTCTGGTGGAAATGTTATGCCTTTCCCCAACAAGAGAATTTGAGTGGCTTCTGTATCCCTATGTATAATTATAGGTTTGCCTGCCTCACGAGGGATAAGGAGTTACTTTTCCTTTTGACAAGAATTCTCTATAACTCTCGGGTATCTTATTCACAACCCCTGCACTCACAGTGTTTTTTGTATTAAGCCTTACGGCTGCAGTCAGAGCTACAGTCTGATCTGCTGTACTCTTGGTCAAGGTCCGTTTCTCTACATTGACTTTGTGTACCCAAATAGGCCCCATGGGTTTACCCCGTAACTTCCAGCATTCTGCACAAAGGTGTCACACCTTGTGACAATGGTAACATTTAGGCTTGCGGACCTGACTTCCACCCTCAGCCTCTTCATTTCTGGCCTGTGAAGGAGAACCCGGGGCGTTCCCAGCTGTACCTTCTTGTCCCCGGCTACTTGCCTTCCTTTCACCCTCCCACCTTCTATCCTTCTGAGGTTTGTGGGGGTGACAGACAAAGGGTTTGGGCTTATACACAAGCTCATAATCATCAGCAATTTTCACTGCTAGTCTGGCCCTTGAAACCTTCTGGTTCTCTACATGGGTTCTTACTAATGGAGGGAGTGAATTTTTAAATTCTTCCAGGAGAATTAGTTCCCTGAGATTCTCATATAGGGCTTCCATCTTTAGTGCCCATATCCAATGATCAAAATTAATTTGCTTTACCCTCTCAAAATCTACATAAGTCTGCCCAGACAATCTCCAGAGGTTCCGAAATTTCTGCCTGTACGCTTCAGAGACTAACTCATATGCAGCGAGAACAGCCTTTTTTGCCATCTCATAATCTGCAGAAGCCTCCTCAGAAAGCATGGCATAAACTTCATGAGCTCTGTTCATCAACCTGCTTTGCATAAGCAGTATCCAGTTTTCCTTTGGCCACTTCATCTGTTTGGCTATTTTTTCAAAAGAAATGAAAAATGCCTCTACGTCCCTTTCCTCAAACTTAGGGAGGGCTTGCACAAATTTAAACAGCTCTTCACTGGGTCCTGGGCTGGAGTCAGATCTTTCCCCACCAGAACTTTCACTGGAGTCAAGACTACCTCTTTGTCTTAGTTTCACCTTTTTAAAATTTGAAATCCTTTCCTTCTCTTTCTCTTGCACTTTCGTTTTCCTCAAGTTCAATTTTCTTAATTGTCAATTCTCTTTCAAGGTCAAGTTTTTTCAATTCCTTTTCCCCCCTTTTCTGTTCAAGCTCAAGCTGCTTCATCTATAACTGAATTTTAGCTAATTCAGCTGCTCTACTGTCTGGTTTGGTTTGCTTCTTTTTCCAGTTGCAAATGTTGTGCTATTACTTCAATGATGTCTGCTTTCTTAATTCCTGGTTTTAACTCTAACCAATTTTGCTGCCAATGCAATTAACTTAACCTTGGTTTAAGTCCCTCAAATCACTCGGATACATGCTCCATCCCCAGAAAAGTCACAGCCACTGTTAAAAGACATTCTGGTGGTGTCGACTTTATTCTATTACATAAGAAACCTGATTCTTTTTATTTTTCCTTTTTGAGTTATTATTAACCCACTTACAATTGTACGTCGTCAGCATTGGGTTTATCCCACAAAGAGCCACCAATTATATGCTACGACCGAGGCTGGAAGAGTGCACTGTTTATTCTAGTCCCACTTCTCCACAGGTCACAACATATATTTACATTTTCCCACTTACCAATACGGTCAATCATATACTCTATTTTTCCCAGAATAAAACACACCTACCAGGTTTCTTTAATAAACCACAAAATTATTAGTTTATTATAAAACAAGTCTTAACCAGTAATGAAGTACAACATAGACACACAGATTGAAATATTAAAGTTCCCTTTTTACCTTAGCCCCTTAAACTAACTCACACACACACACACTGGTTAACAGGAAAAATAAATGGATTTGTGTTTTAGAGCTCTATTACCAAAAAAAGGCAAAAAAAAAACACTTGGGTTAAATACTTGCTAATTCTTGAAGAAAGAGAAGGTATGGAAAGATATCCTTTGTTTTAGTTTGGTGTCCCAAATATGTATAGACGGCTGTCACTGGGTTCTTCCTAGAACAGTTCGTTCCAGGCAATGTTGAAGATCAGTTTCGGTAGGCTTTCCAAGAAATGCAGCAACAGGGGTTAGGCCTTACAGCAGAAATGCAGCAACAGGGGTTTTAGTTCCCACACATTCGATGCGCAGAGTTTCTTCGAATACAGGAGGAAAGAGGAGACTGACATACTGGATATGCAGGGTTTCTCTCCAACAGAGAGAAAGAGATGAGCTGGATTTCCTTAGCAGGCAAAAGCTAACTGTCTTCCAAGCAGTTTACACTCCAATTCACTGTCCAAAGTGAAACCAAAACAATGTCACAGGAATCACGCCTCCTGACCCCTATAAATCTTGTTCCGTCACTTCTCTGGAAACATCTTCTCCAAGGCAAAACCACAAGCTCCCTGCTGGTATTTTATCTAAAAACAGGTGCCTTCCAGTAAGGGCTTGTTTACAAGTCAAGTCCAGGAAGCCTTCTGGTGACCCCTTTTAAAAAAAAAATACAACATTCAGCATCTTATGACAAGGTGAGAAAGGTGTCTAGGGGTCCCTTTTAGCCTTCATCTGGTCTTATTGTAACAGGATTTAATTTTATACACACTGTGTTTTGAGCTCACCCTTGGTGAATCCTTGTTCATCCCTTTCCAATTATAAGGCAATGAAATTAGCATAAACAGGCTTCTTGGGTTTAAAGAAGAAAAGTGAAATTTATTAAACTTAAACTGTATTGCAGTTAACGCCTATGAATACACGCTGCACCCCATGCTAGCACGCATATGCGATACGCACATACAACGCGAGACAGAAAAGAGCAAAAGAAAAAAATAAAGTAGAGAGGTTTGAGGCAATATCAGAAGAGTTTCTTGTTACTGTGCTTCAAGCTTACTGTAGTCGTCTTGTAGGTAATTCTTGCTTTTCGTTGGGGCCCAGTATTCGTCCTGAACCTTGTTCACTGTAGAAGACTTTTCTCTCTTGGGGTTCCTCTGTCTTCAATGGATTCCAAAGCTGGTGAGAATGAGATGAGCAGACAGGAGAGTGGTCTTTTCAGTCCAGGACCAGACAGCTTTCTGAGTTTTAAAACTCTGCAGCAAATTCAAATTCAAAAAACTCCAACAGCCAGTTAGTCATGTGACTAAACTGGTTTGACCAGGTCTTCTGTGCATTGGGGAACCAGGGGCTGGTTCCTTTGTTCCAACACTGACTACTAGTATGGAAAAAAGGTCTTTCCAGCAAGGGACTGGCAATTCTTTGTGTTAGGCCCTCTTTTCTTCCCAACAACAATTTTAATTTTTAATGTTCATGTGGCAAAATAACATGTGCCTCATTCTTGGCAGGTGGGCGGCCTGCATGACAATCACTTCAAGCTTCCAGATGAATCAATGCCCATAATTCAACTATAAGTCCTTAAAAACATGTTTTACAAAAAAAAGCACTCTCATAACAGTATATTGTCTGTCTTGCATTTCTTTATATTATGTATTGACAAAATTGGCATATTTGAAGTGTGTTGAAACATGCATTGCACTATAAAGAGGGCTCTGATAAGATCCCATAATTCTACTGGACAAAAGTCTTATTCACTCATGGTGTAAGAGATTAATTTGTGGTAGAGTCCTGTTTAGGTAACTCCCGTGAATGTGGGTTTGTTACAAATAAAAACGTTGTAAGTTAGAAACAGAACGAAACATAGAAAATAGGAGCAGGAGTAGGCCATTCGGCCCTTAGAGCCTGCTCCACCATTCAATATGATCATGGCTGATCATCCAAACTCAGTAACCTGTTCCCACTTTCTCCACGTATCCCTTGATCCCATTAGCCCTCAGAACTGTAGTAACAAGTTGATAGGATTGAGCTTGTAACGCAAAGCCCATGAAAGTTAAGCTGTATATAGTCAACACATAATTTTTTACTTCAAAGTAAAAATGTACCACCACCTGATTGCAAAGCAAACTGGTTATACTGAAGCTAATATAAATAGCTTGATTCTAGTCTGAGCAAGTAGCTGCAAAAACTTTTACCTCGCTAAATCCAGATTCACTGACTCCAGAGTATAAAAACTCATGTAGAAAACAGAAATTGGTATACATGCGCATTTCCATTAGTTTCAACCATCTTTTTGGTTAAAAGTGAATGTGGCATATGATTTTTATGCTGAAATGCTCATTAAAAGCATACCTTAATTTCTTCCTTGGACTTGCACAAGTTCAACTGCAAATATTGTAAAGCAATAGACCAAATAAGAGCTGGTCCAACAGCATACCAGATCACTCCAAAAACATTGTGCTACAGTGTCATTGAATGTAAGTCAATGCCTACAATTTTCCATAAAGAAGAAGCTGGAAGTCATAGGAGAATAATTAATGAATGAGGCATATAATCTTCAAATTTTATAGTTTTTTTTTGTTTCCTGGAAATCCAAGTGAAAATGAAAGAGGAAAAATACATTTTGTGTATCCTGAAGAAAATGGAACAGAAGTTAAATATTTCCCCCCAAAAGATTCCAATTTTGGGGGTAGGTGTTTTAGGCAATTTAAATAGACAAAAATTAAATCATTCTCTGTATAATCAATTTGCAGCCAAGTGGTGAGTGTTTTTTTTAAAGTAAGAAAATAAAATGTGTTTATGTATATCAAAATGAACAAAGATATTTGTCTTCTAAATTGTTTTGATGTAATTCCTATGTCATGACTCAGTGTTAGAACTGCTGATGTACAGCTCTCTTAATTCCCCTTTTAATGAAAATGGAAAATTAGAACTGTAAACTACCCTAAAGGTTCAACAAGCTACTGAGCTGTATGGACCAAGATAGTCCCAGGTTCCATACTTACAACTTCCATCAGCATTCAAATGATGGAAGTATGCTTACTGGTGCTTAAAAATGGAGGTTGGATGAAGAAAGGATCAGGGTTAGCTATGATAGCACTTGGGTGACTGGAGGAGAACTAGAACCTGTGGAATTGTCCCTTAGTGAGGAGCCTTGGAGAAGATTATATAAATTGTTTTTTCCCCCCCCGATTTTAATTGCTATACTTAATCAGTATACAGAGTATTGTTGGAATACTGAGTTGAGTGATTAGATCCAACTGAGATTCATGTACAGAGTATCCGATATTTAATGGTCCTAGAAGTTTTAACTTTGAATCAATCTTTTGTGGGGTGAGTACCTAGCTCCACTTGTGTGTGAGCCTTGTTGCACTAAATTGGCAATTTATCAATCCATTATCAAGGACATTAAGGCATGGTATAAAAAGTGAGACTGTGTATACCTGTTCTGAATGCAACATCTAGTGCATCACTGCAAAACAAAAGTCAGATCATTCTAGGTCTGATCTGGGATCCATCAGCTGATCACTTCTCTGGCACAGTTGGGCATTGCATTTTACATTAACAGCCTGTGCTATGACAGGATGGGGGTGGGGGTTTGGGGGTGTGGTTAGAACTTAGCTTGGGTTCCAGCTCTGACTTAATGTTGACATCTGCTGGAAAGTATCATGCCCAAACTTGCTTATTGGGCTCAAGTGATGACAGAATATGCGCTGAGGTAATGAAGGGTTGGTAGTGCAAGGGAAGGAGTCTCAAGTGTAGCAGTCAGTATCTTCCAATGTGGGAAGGGGCGGTGATTGAGTGTGGAAGTAACCAAGGTGCTTTGATTTACTATACTACCAGTTTTATCCCTGTGCCAGCAGTTCCTGATGCAGAGACTGCACATGAAGCATGCTGTTTGACAAGCTGAGCAACAGTACATTTTAAAAATTGAATGGGAGAACATATTGGGTGAGAAATTGAGATCTTTTTCACCCATTCTTTGAGCAATTCAAATGCTCTTAGAGCTTTCAAATGGCATCTGTGGCACATATGCACACTTTTGGGGAAAATCATGCCAAATGCCGTATTGGTGAGGGTGTTAATGTGTGTGCAAAGATTGGCTACCAGAAGTATGCAGAGTGGGCAAATCAGATTTGACAGCAGCAGTGCCTCTTTGAAACTCAACACTTCAGCTAACACTGTCTCTTAATCTCACACAGCTGAACACCTGTTCAGCAGCAGGAACAGCCACCACATCCCCCCACTGCCCCCCTCCACCCCACACACACACACACACACACACACACCAGTGCTATTTAAATGGATCAACTACTTACAAGTTGGTTGCTACTTGTTTTCATCTGGCTGTTGCTTGACATCTGCAAATGTTTGGTACTTTGTTGTTTCAAGTTGCAAATGTCTACAGGCAGTTTGTGTAGCAGGTGTTGAAGGACTTTTTCCTGACTTCAAGGCATCTGCACAAACCACTTGGTCCCAGACATGGGTGCACAATTAGACGTTCTCCTTGGAATACAGCATAGCTTGGAGAATGAACAGAGAGCGTGACAAGCTGCTGGAAGAAGGAGATGGAGGAGAGGGAGAAGAACAGCAGGAGGTCATATTTTCCCCTTCCTCCCCCCCCCCCCCCCACCCCCCCCAAGTGGCTCAGGGAGCAATTCCCCTAATTTGACATCAGCGAGGAGAAATGTGGAAGATGTCTGCGCTTCACGAATGACATCCTCACTGAAATCTGCCAGCTTCTGCAACCACAATGCAGCCGCAGAGCAGGGTTAGTACAGTATTGCCAATGACCTTGAAGATGGCCATGGTGACTAACTTCTATGCACCCGGCTCCTTCTGGACTGGAGCTGGAGATATTTGCAACATCTTGCAGTTTGCTGTCCACTGTTGCATATGGGAGGTGACTGAGGTGCTCTATTTAATGGGAGCTGGAAACATTTCGTTCTCTTACCAAAGAGTCAATGAGCTAGAGGCCAAGCTACAGACATCACGATGCATCAGGGAGGGGGAAAGCTACTTTGACACTTTGTTCCGGAAGGCAATCACACCCCATAGGATAGGGTCTTCTGATTTGGTCAGGGACGGGGGTGTGACTGTAAGTGAGGAAGGTATGGGGGTTGAGAAGGCAGAAGCGGAGGAGCCCCAGTCCTTGCAATTGGCCAACAGGTTTGAGGTTCTTTCGGCTTGTCTGGATGAGAGTAGGGGCTGCAGGGTGGATGAGCAAACTGACCATGGCACTGTATTACAGGAAGCCATACAAGTGGGGGGAGTTAATAGGAATGTAGTGGTAATAAGAGACAGCACAGTCAGGTGGATAGACACAGTTCTCTGTAGCTGAGAGTGAGAGTCCAGAATGCTGTCTTGCCTGCCAGGGTTCGGGACATCTGCTCAGGGCTGGAGAGGAACTTGCAGTGGGAGGGGGTGGATCCAGTGGTTGTTGTCCACATGGGTACCAAGTGACATAGATAGGACTAGGAAAGAGGTTCTGCTCAGGAAGTATGAGCAGCTAGGGGCTAAATTAAAAAGCAGAACCACAAAGGTAATAATCTCTGGTTTATTACCTGAGCCATAAGCAAATTGGCATAGGGTAAATAAGATTAGGGAGTTGAATGCGTGGCTCAAAGATTGGTGTGGGCAGAATGGGTTTCAATTTATGGGGCACTGGCACCAGTGCTGGAGAAAGTGGGAGCTGTATCTTTGGGACTGTCTTCATCTGAACTGTGCTGGGACTAGTGTTCTGGCGACTCGTATAACTGAGGTGGTAGAGAGAGCTAGTAAAATGATAGAACTAAAGGCTCTGTATCTGATTGCCAGCAGCATTTGTAACAAATTTGTAAAGTTAAATAATGGTAGGGCAGCTTGGCCAGGGAAAGAATGGGATTGGATTGGATGGGTGATTGATGGTCAGCGCAGGTGCATTGGGTCGAAGGGCCTATTTTTGTGCTGTAAAACTCTATGACAAAAATGGATGAATTATCAGCACAAATAGAAATAAATATGTATGACCTGATCACCATTGGCTGCAAGGTGACTAAGGCTGGGACCTGAATATTCAAGAGTTCTTGACATAAGGGAACAACAGGAAGCTAGGAAAAGGTGGTGGGGTAGCTCTGTTAAGTAAGGATAGTGAGAGATGACCTTAGTTCTAAAGATCAAGATGTAGAATCGGTTTGGGTAGATATAAGAAATAGCAGAGGTAAGAAGTCACTCGTGGGAGTAGTTTATAGGCTCCCTAACAGTAGCTACACTGTAGGACAGAGTATATTGGAAGAAATAATGGGGGCTTGTAAGAAAGGTACAGCATTAATCATGGGCGATTTTAATCTACATATAGATATATATATTGGTTCACAAGACTGATCACTGGGATGGTGGGATTGTCCTATGTGGAGAGATTGAGGAGACTGGGCCTATATTCTCTAGGGTTTAGAAGAATGAGAGGTGATCTCATTGAAGCATACAAAATTCTTATAGGGTTTGTCATGGTCCTGTAAGTTTTTTTCGGGATATGCGGTTTGCCTTTAAGGCTTGCAAGGGATCAGTATTGCTTTAACAGCTGGCAACCCTCAGGAGTTATAGGAAGGTGCATTTTCGTTGCCTTAGAAACAGCTATTTGGAGACTGCGATTCAAAGGGTGCATTCTCGATACCATGGAAACAGCCACTGGGAGTGAGCCTGATGCGATACATTTGTTACAATTCAGTTTGAACTGGCAGTTAGTAAGACAGTCTGAACACACAGACAGCTGTGGTGTCAGCACTGAAAAAGAGCTCTCAACCACTTAAACTGAAGGAAATAGGATTTTTGTCTGTTTAATTATTATCTCTCAAAATTCTAAAACATCAAACCAAGACAGAAATCTCTGGTAATTTAAATTGAAGAAAGGAAAGTTAGACTGTGACAATCTTTTATCCCTCAAAAACTCTAAAGTCAGATTGATTCTGTTGAAAGTGTTTGCAAGTCGTTAATTGTTGAAATTCACTGGACTTCGAACAACATTCTGCGAGAACTCCGAACAACATTCTGCGAGGACTTCGAACAACATTCTGTGGGGGGCTTCGAACAACATTCTGTGGGGGGCTTCGAACAACATTCTGCAAGGACTTCGAACACCATTCTGTGGGGGGCTCCGAACAACATTCTGTGGGGGGCTTCAAACAACATTCTGCAAGGACTTCGAACAGCATTCTGTGGGGGGCTTCGAACAACATTCTGTGGGGGGCTTCGAACAACATTCTGCAAGGACTTCGAATACCATTCTGTGGGGGACTTCGAACAACATTGGACTGTAAATTTGCAAGGGCTCTAATTTTTCTATTTTTAGATGTTCATAGTGTTTAAGAATTTAGTTCTTTTAATTAAAGAGTTAATTTGTTGATTTAAAGACACCTGGTTTGGTTAGCCTCATTCAGGGGTTAATAGATGGTACAATTTGGTGGGTCTTTCTTTAATTTGGAAAGTTTTTAAATGATATGTGAACTGATCTGTGGAATGACAGGATTGAATTAACAGTGCGTTGGTCCCACCACAATCAGAATCATATATTTTGATTGGGGGCTTTGACAGGAGCGGTCGGTCATAACAGGTTCGACTGTAGATGCAGGAAGAATGTTTCCCCTGGCCGGAGGGGGATGGAGGGGTGGGGGGGGGGTGGGGGGGGGTTTGGTGGGGTGGTGTCTAGAACCAGGGGACACAGCCCATTTAGGACTGAGATGAGGAGGAATTTCTTCACTCGGAGGGTGGTGAATCTTTGGAATTCTCTACCCCAGAGGGCTGTGGAGGCTCAGTCATTGAGCATATTCAAGACAGAGATCGATAGATTTCAAGATATTACCGATATCAAAGGATGCGGGGATAGTGCAGGAAAGTGGCATTGAGGTAGAACAGGGTTCTCCAACCTTTTGTTTAGTGACAGCTACTTCTGATAAATGAAAAATATCACGATCTATTTAAACATATATTGAAAAATATGAATAGATATATGCAAACTAAATATGTAGCTATTATAATTACATTATTTTATATTTAATATGAAGGAAAGCTGATCTTAACTTTATTTCAATATGATACTTGATACTGCATGCTGTCCACCAATCCTGTGAAATTCAGCTTGTAACTGGAGAGGACAATCCTGATGGAATCGTTCAGATTCTCGTCGGTCAGTCAGGTTCGAAATTTCGATTTGATTATGTTCATGTCAGAAAAGGCGGACTCACAAAGATTGTGGAACCAAACAATGAGGCCACTTTCATTGCTGCTGTGTGGATATTGCTGTATGTCTCTGCATCCACAAGACTCCAGAAATCAATTGAATGTCATTTTGAAGATTAATAATCTTCATTTCCAAATCAGCACAATTCAAGTTAAACAACGAGCGCACTTGTTCAGAAATGTTATTTACATCCACTTCCATAAAGGAGTTTGAAGTAAACTTCACACAAGCCTCCAGCTGCTTAAAGTCACGAAATCTGTCATTGAATTCTTGGCCAAGCCTGGCCCAAGAGATCACTATACTTGCTGGCGTCCAGAAGCTTAGCAGCAGCTTCATTTTCTGCCAGCATTTGGAGCACAGATGGAAAGTGCTGCATTTTCTTTTTCTGTAATTGTTGTGCCTAAAAGTCCAGTTTCAATTTGAAAGCTTTCACTGCGTTTACCATGTCAGCAATTTTTTTTCGTTTTCCCTGCAAATCACAGTTCAGGCTGTTTAAATTCTCTGTCACATCTGTTAGAAATACCAAGTCAAGCAGCCACACACTTTCTCAGATTTGGGTGGTACTTTAGTTCCTTGTCTCCATAAAAACTTTAATTTCTGACAAAGGAAAGAAATCAATGCAGCACCTTGCTTCTGCTAAGCCATCGAATTTCAGCATGCAGCAAATGATAGCCATACTCAGATGACAGTGCGTCTAGAAGTGACTTGAACTGATGGTGTTGTAAGGCCCTTGCATGAATTGAATTGATTATTTTCACAACGTGAGTCATAAGGTGATCAAATCCCATTACTTTGTCACAAATTGCTTGTTGATGATAGATACAGTGATAGTTCAGGAAACGAGGGAAATCGGGGTCTGCTTTGTAACTTGCAATGAAACTGACATGACGCCCAGTCAATGAAGGGGCTCCATCGGTTGTTATTGACACTGGGTTCTTGATTGGCACATTCTTTTTTTACAAAATAATTCTTAACCTCATTGTAGATATCAACTCCTGTGGTAGTGGCTTTGAAAGGCAACAATGTCAAGAATTCCTCTTTAATGGTGAAGTCTTCAAACATCATTTGAACGAACATAGCCAGCTGGGCAGTGTCGCTGGAGTCATCTAATTCATCACACTGAATGGAGAACCACTGACAAGTCCATAAATCCCTTGCTAACTGTTCCGAAACATCTGCAGATAATGCCGATGCCCTTCTTGCCGTGGTGCTCGCCCCTAACTGCACATCAGAAATGGGCAACATAATTTCTGGCTTGTTTTTGAAATCTTTGAACAACAATTGGGCCACAGCAGTCATCATGCCCTTTACCATTGCACCATATGAAAATGCTGCCTCGTTTTTGGTTAAAAAGTGAGGAACTTGAAAAGATGCCTCTGTTGCTGTATTAGCATTCATCACTGGTTTAGTTAGAAATGATTGCTGACTCTGCAATGCCTCCTTCAGGTGACTTACTTTTTTTGTATGGAGACTGCTTCCTGCACGAAAATGTTTCTCAAAATCCTTGTGTACCATTGCAAAGTGCCTCTCCACATTGCTCTTTTTTTCTGACTGCAACTCCCACACCACACATCAGACAGACACATTTGTCTTTAATACATGTAAACAAAAATCATTCTCTCACTCTTGGTGACAATAGTATGTCTTTTGTCTTTTTTTGGACGGGCCTGCTCAGCATCCATGATTCGAGAGACCCTCCTTGCTGCTCCGCACTTTTCCCGCCGCACTGCTCCCTCGCTGCTTGATCATTTCTCTCCTTGCTGCTCTCTTACCGCTTACTCTTTTTCCGCCTCACTGCTCCCTCGCCGCTCAGCTTCACCATTGGACTTTCCGAGTGGTGACATCACTGCATGCACATGTGCAGATTAATGATGGTACATGTGGATGACGCGGGCAATCTGACTACGTTGGAAGCTACTCAAAAGACTGTCGTGAGCTACTGGTAGCTTGCAATAGATGTGTTGGTGACCCCTGAGGTAGAAGATCAGCCATGATCTAGTTGAATGGCAGGGCAGGCTCAAGGGGCCAAATGGCCTACTCCTGCTCCTATTTCCTATGTTCCTATGACTGGAAGAATCAGATTGGCAAAGGTAGCATGGAAGATGACTTCGTAGAGTGTATTTGGAACAATTTCTTAGAGCAGCACATTCTAGAGCCAACCAGACAGCAGGCTATTCTGGACCTGGTACTGTGCAATTAGACAGGATTAATTAATGACATCATAGTAAAGGAGCCTGTAGGTAGCAGTGATCATAACATGACTGAATTTCACATTCAGTTTGAGGGTGAGAAGGGTGGGTCTAACGTTTTAAACAAATAAAGGCAATTACAAAGGTATGAAGGCAGTTTTGGCTAAAGTGCACTGGGAAATTAGGGTAAAGGGTAGGACGGTAGAGAAGCAGTGGTAGTCATTTAAGGAGATATTTCATAACACTCAGCAAAGATACATCTTAGTGAGAAAGGAAGACTAAGAAGGACGCACCATCCGTGGCTAACTAAGGAAGTTAAGGATACTATCAAATTGAAAGAAAAAGTGTACAATTTTGTGAAGATTAGTGGTAAGTCAGAAGATTGGACAGAACCAATTTAAAATCAATTTAAAAACCAGCAAAGAATGATGAAAAAAATGGAGAAATTAGAGTATGAGAGAAAGCTAGCTAGAAATATAAAAATGGATCGTAAGAATTTCTACAAGTATTTAAAAAATAAAACTTTAACTAAAGTGAGTGTTGGTCCTCTAGAGAGTGAGTCTGGGGAATTAATGAGAAATAAGGAAATGGCAGAAGCATTGAAACAGATGTTTTGTGTCTGTCTTCACTATAGAAGACGCAAATAACATCCCAGAAATACTTGTAAATCAAGAGGTGAAAGGGAGGGAGGAACTTAAAACAATTACAATCACCAGAGAAAGGGTACTATTATGACTGAGGCGGGAGGAGTGCACTGTCATTTCTAGTTCCACTTCTGCACAGATCACAACATATATTTGTTTACCCAGATACCAATGCGGTCAATCATTTCCTCTACTCTTTATCCCAGAACAAAATACACCAACTAGGTTTCTTTTAATAAACAACAAAATTATCAGTTTATTGCAACACAGGTCTTAACCAGCAATGAAGCAAAGCATTAACACACAGATTAAAATATGAAAGTTCCTTTTTTACCTTAACCCTTCACACACACACATACACACACCGGTTAACTGAAAAATAAAGAGATTTTCTCTTTGGAGCTTTGTTACAAACCGCAACCACCTCCCCCCCCCCACCCTCCTCCCCCCCCCTCCCCAAAAAAAAATACTTTGGCCAAATACTTGCTAATTCTTGAAGAAAAAAGAGAAGATATGGAAAGATGTCATATGTCCCTTTTTTTCTGTCTGGCATCCGGGGATACAGTGACAGGTCACTGGGATCCTTTTCTGGAGCAATTCATGCAGATGGCGTCGAGGATTTATCCGGCAGATTTTTCCAGTGTCTCAGAAGAAATGTGGCAACAAGGGTTCCAAGTAGGCCTTTCAGGAAGAAGCAGCATCAATTTCTCTATTTCTTACACTCATTTCTAATAGCTTTTCAAAGAGATGGAAAAACCGGCAGGCTTTTCAAAGAGATGGGAAAAGACTGAGTTGGGGGTTTGTCCTTGGCAGGTTGATTTTTATCTCCTCTTCAAAACACTGTCCATACCCCAGCTGACTGTCCAAAGTGAAACCAAAACAATATCTCAAGAGTCAAAGCTCCTGACTCCTATAAATCCTGACCTGTCACTTCTCTGTAAACATCTTCCCGAGGTCAAAAAGTCCCCACTGGGTACTTATCAGAAGACAGGTGACTTCCAGTAAGGATTGTTTACAAACCAAGTCCAAAAGACATTCCGATGACCTATTTTTAAAAAAAATCATGAAGTCCATCATCTATGGGATCCTTTTTGCAGTTTTAAAACACAAGTTCTCAAAATTTAACAAAAAAATTGAAAGCACATGTAACAGTAAAAAGAAAACTATTAGAACTAAAGACTGACTAGTCCCCAGGACCTGATGGCCTGCAACCTAGGCTCTTAAAAGAAGTAGCTGCTGAGATAGTAGATGCATTGGTTGTAATTTTCCAAAATTCCCTAGATTCTGAAAAGGTCCCTTCAGATTCAAAATAGTGAATGTAACTCCTGTATTCAAGAAAGGAGGGAGACGGAAAGCAGGAAACTACAGGCCAGTTAGCCTAACATCTGTCACAGTGAAAATTCTAAAATCTATTATTAAGGAGGTGCTAGCAGGGCACTTAGAAACTCTTATTGTGAACAAGCAGAGTCAACATGGTTTTGTGAAAGGGAAATCATGTTTTCTTGTTATTTCCTCAAAGAACTCTAATAAATTAGTCAATGTGGATAAAGGGGAACCTATAGATGTACTGTACTTGGATTTCCAAAAGGCATTTGATAAGATGCTACATCAAAGGTTACTACACAAAATAAGAGCTCGTGGTGTGTGGGGTAACATATTAGTGTGGATAGAGCATTGGTTAGCTAACAGGAAGCAGACGGTAGGGATAAATGAGGCATTTTTGAGTTGTCAAGCTGTAACTAGTGGAGTGCAACAGGTATCAGTGCTGGGGCCTCAACTATTTACAATCTATATCGATGACTTGGATGAAGGGACTGAATGTATGGTTGCTAAATTTGCTGATGACACAAAGGTTGGTAGGAGAGTAAGTTGTAAAGAGGACATAAAGGGTCTGCAAAAGGATATAGATAGGTTAAGTGAGGGGGCAAAAATTTGGCAGATGAAGTATAATGTGGGAAAATGTGGACTTGTCCACTTTGGCAGGAAGAATAGAAAAGCAGTATATTATTTAAAGGGCAAGAAATGCTGGAATCACTCAGCAGATCTGGCAGCATCTGTGGAAAGAGAAGCAGAGTTAACGTTTCGGGTCAGTGACCCTTCCAATGAAGGGTCAGTGACCCGAAACGTTAACTCTGCTTCTCTTTCCACAGATGCTGCCAGACCTGCTGAGTGATTCCAGCATTTCTTGTTTTTATTTCAGATTTCCAGCATCCGCAGTATTTTGCTTTTATATTATTTAAAGGGACCTGGCTGTCCTGGTACATGATTCATGAAAAGTTAGTATGCAGATACAGCAAGTGATTGGGAAGGCAAATGAAACGTTGTCATTAATTGCAAGGGGAATGGAATATAGAAGTAGGGAAGTTTTGCTACAGTTGTACAGGGCATGGGTGAGACCACATCTGAAGTACTGTGTACAGTTTTGGTCTCCTTACTTAAGAAAGGGTATAATTGCAATGGAAGCAGCTCAGACAAAGTTCACTCCACTAATTCCTGGGATGAAGGAGTTATCTTATGAGGAAAGGTTGGAAAGGCTGGCCTGTATCCATTGGAGTTTAGAAGAATGAGAGGTGATCTTATTGAAACATGTAAGATCTCAAAGGGACTTGACAGGGTGGATGCTGAAAGGATCTTTCCCCTGATGAGAGAGAATAGAACTAGGGGACAAAGTTTTAAAATAAGGAGTCTGCCATTTAAGACAGAGATGAGGAGAATTTTTTTTCTCTCAGAGGGTTGTTAGTTTGTGGAATTCTCTAATCCAGAGAACAGTGGAGACAGAGTCATTGAATACTTTTAAGGCTGAATTAGATTCTTGATTGACAAGGGAGTCAGGTTATAGCAGGTTGACAGGAAAGTAGAGTTGAGGCCATAATCAGATCATCCATGATCTTATCAAATGGTGGAGCAGGCTCAAGGGGCCGAATGGCCTACTCTTGCTCCTAATTCATATTTATGTAGAAGTGGGCAGAGCAAGCATGTAGATTTACTAGGATTGTATTGCAGACGTCCCTGTGGTGCAGGGTGTCATTGACCACACACACTTCACTTTGCAAACACTGCATGTCAACTCTGCCCAATGATGGAACAGACAAAGGATTCCACTCCCTCAACTTCCAGCTGGTGTGTGACCATTGGTAGTGATTTAGGTGGGTCAGTGCCCAGAATCATGGCAGCATACATGATGCCTGGATTCTGCAGCAGTCTGCTGTGCCAGCTGTATTTGAGCTAACACAGAAAACCAAAGAGTGGCTACTCAGTGACAAATGCTGTTGGTTGATCACATGGTCGATGACTGTGGTGTGCTACCCACGCACATGAGTGGAGCATGCATATAATGAAAGCCATGCTGCCACATGAGATATGATAGAGCAAGTCACTTGCATTCTGAAAAACCACTTCTACTGCCTGGGCTGCTTTGGAGAAACAGTGCAGTACTCAGCAAATCGCGTGTCAAGATGTGTGATGGTCTGTTGCATGCTGCACAACTTCGCCATCCTGAGGGGCAAGCCATTGTCACCAGCTGTATGGTGAGCAGCTAAGAGGGGGAGGAGGGACAGGAACGGAGTAGGAAACCTAGACACAGCCATTTTCTGGGTGTGAACTCATCTGAGTGCAGTACCAGTGACCGTAAGTCCAATGCCCCATTCACAAATCATCCCACACCAACGTTCCCTCTGCCACTAACCATCACGATGTCTGCTAGCACATAATGCAAAAACATAGCAGCCATAAAATAAACATTCCAAACCAAATCTATAAATGAAATCCAGGCCATATTGCATACATAGGCTAACTGATCACACTTGTACATTCCCTTAGTGCCTGTCTTCCGTGTGTCTTTGCCCATCCTCGCACTCCTACGCAGTGCTATCCCAGTGTTTGCAGCATGGCTGGTGGAAGGCCACTGACTTTGTGTCATCATACTCCCATTAAATCAATCACAGATAAGGCCATCTCTGACAACTTCCTTGTATCGCCCTCCACCCACATCCACTTCCCCCTCCCAACCTTACTTCCTTCTGTCTGCCCCTGGAATAACTACCCCAATTCACTTCCAACTGCACTTTCAAAATCACAACTGTCTAGCCTTTGGTTCTCCCATCCACCACAACATTTCTGCAGCTAGTGACCTGCTCAACCACACACTGATCTCCACTTTGGGAGGCCTAATCCCCATTAAAGTCATTACACTCTCACCCTGGCTATTTCCCAGTACAGACCCCATCTCTGCTCAGTTAAGTCCAAGGGACACAATCCTGAGTGGATGTGGTGGCCAACTGGTTTAGCCAAGCACCTCCTTATCTGTCTGGACCACATAAATCACTATTGGGTCCTGCTCTTTTCTGAAAATTTCTCACTATTCCAGGATCATCCGGGAAAGCAAAGGTAATCATGGCTTTTCTTTACTGCTAACTGTCTTCTTAAACCCCTCTCCTGTGTCTCCTCCACCCTCATTTCCTACAAGTGCAAGAAGCTCATGGACTTCTTTGTCACTAAGATTGAGATCATCCAATCAGTTGTTTCTGCCACTTCCCTCTCTTTCCCTAGCCTGTTGGGCCAAACATCCTCCAAATTTCCCACCTGCCCTTTTCCTCAACTTGCATTTTTCTTTAGTTTTTCTCCCTATCCCCCCACATATCTTCTCCAAGCTCATCCTGTCCAGGAAAGCCAGCACCTGCCTTCCTGACCCTCTTCCCACTAAACTGCTGACCAAGCAACTTCCCTCCTGTTTCCCATGTTTTCCAAGCCCACCTTTCCTGGAACCCCATGTCTGAATCTCTCCAGTCAGGTTTCTACTGCCACAGAATCAAAACTGCTTATCAAAGTCATAAATGACATCCTATGTGACTCTGATAAAAGTAAACTATTCCTACTCGTCCTTCTCAACTTGTCTGCAGTCTTTGACATAGGTATTTTTTATTTGTTCTAGGAATGTGAGCATTGCGGGCAAGGCCATCATTTATTGTCATCACTAATTGCCTTTGAGAAGGTGATGATGAGCTGCCTTCTTGAACTGCTGCAGTCCATGTAGTGTAGGTACACTCACAGTGCGGTTAGGGAAGGAGTTCCAGGATTTTGACCCAGCGACAGTGAACAAATGGCAATAAAGTTCCAAGTTGGGATGGTGTGTGACTTGAAGGGAACTTGGTGTTCCCATGTGTCTGCTGCTGTTGTTCTTCTCAGTGGTAGAGGCCACGAGTTTGGAAGGTACTATTGAAGGAGTCTTGCATCTTGATAATACACACTACAGCCACTGTACGCCTCGGATGGAGGGAGTTGATGCTTATGGTGGTGGATGGGATACCAATCCCATATGGTTTGTCTTGGATGGCATCAAGCTGTTTGAGTGTTGTTGGAGCTGCACCCATCCAGGCAAGTGGAGAATGTTCCATCATGCTCCTGACCAGTGCCTTGTAGCTAGTGGACTGGCTTTGAGGAGTCAGGAGGTGAGTTAGTCACACCAGAATTCCCAATTTTTTACCTGCTGTTGTAGCCACAGTATTTATATGGCTGGTCCAGTTAAATTTCTGGTCAATGGTAACCCCCAGGATATTGATGGTTGGGGATTTGGCGGTGGTAATGCCATTGAATGTCAAGAGAAGGTGGTTAGGTTCTCCGTTGTTGGAGATGGTCATTACTGGCACTTGTGTGATATGAATATGACTTGCTACTTATTATCCCAAGCCTGAATGTTGTCCAGGCCTTACTGCATGGAGGCATGGACTGCTTCAGTATCTGAGGAGTTGCAAATGCAATCATCAGCAAACATCCCCACTTCTGACCTTATGTTGGAGGGAAGGTCATTGATGAAGCCGCTGAAGATGGTTGGACCTAGGACACTACGCTGAGAAACTCTTGCAGTGATGTCCTGGGGCTGATTTGATTGGCTTCCAACAACCACAACCACCTTCCTTTGTGCTAGGTATGATTCCAACCAGTGGAGAGTTTTCCCCTTGATTCCAATTGACATCAAATTTTGCTCAGGCTCTTTGATCCCACATTTGGTCACATACAGCCTTGATGTCAAGGGCAGTCACTCCCGCCTCACCTGTGCAATTCAGCTCTTTTATCCATGTTAGGACCAAGGCTGTAATGAGGTCTGGAGCTGAGTGGCCTTGGAGGAACCCAAACTGAGCATCGCTGAGCAGGTTGTTGCTGAGTAAGTACCGCTTGATAGCACTGTCGATGACACCTTCCATCACTTTGCTGATGATTGAGAGTGGACTGTTGGGGCAATTGGCTGGATTGGATTTGTCCTGCTTTTTGTGGACAAGACATACCTGGGCAATTTTCCACATTGTCAGCTAGAGTCTGTGTTGTAGCTGTAAGGAACCAAGGGTGTGGTTAGTTCTGGAGCACAGGTCTTCAGTACTACAGCCAGGATGTTATCAGGGCCCATAGCCTTTGCAGTATCCAGTGTTTTCAGTCATTTCTTGATATCACATGGAGTGAATCAAATTCGTTGAAGACTGGCATCTATGATGTTGGGGACCTCAGGAAGAGGATGAGATGGATCATCCATTTGGAACTTCTGGCTGAAGATGGTTGCAAATGCTGCAGCCCTGTCTTTTGCACTGATGTGCTGGCCTCCCCTATCATTGAAAATGGGGTGTTTGTAGAGCTTCGTCCTCCGGTTACTTGTTTAATTGTCAACCACCATTCACGACTGGATGTGGCCGGACTGCAGAGCTTTGATCTGATCCGTGATGTGGGATTGCTTAACTCTGTCTACAGACAGCTGCTTCAGCTGTTTAGCATGCATGTAGTCCGGTGTTGCATGTTCACCAGGTTTACACCTCAGTTTTAGGTATATCTGCATGCCCTCCTACACTCTTCATTGAACCAGGGTTGATCCTCTGGCTTGATGGTAATGGTGGAGTGAGGAATATGCCAGGCCATGAGGTTAAAGGTGTGGTTGAATACAATTCTGCTGCTGCTAACGGCCCACAGCTCCTCATGGATGCCCAGTTTTGAGCTGCGGGATCTGTTCTATGATCACATACCATCCTCTTCCAATGCCTCTCCACCATTGTTCAGCTGCGTGGGACTGCATTCACTTGGTTCCGTCTTATCTATCTAATCAAAGCCAGAGAACCTCCTGCACTGGCTTCTCTTACCGCTCCTGCAACATTGCCTCTGATCTCTCTCAACGATCTATCCTGGGCCGTCTCCTGTTTCTCATCTACAGGCTGCGCCTCAGTGACATCATCAGAAAACACAGCGTCAATTTCTACGTGCACACTAATGATACCCAGCTGTACCTCACCATCACCTCTCAACTCCTCCACTGTCTCTAAATTGTCACCTCTCTATATGGGCGAGGACAGTCTGCAGTCCTGTTTGACAGGCAAGGGCATGAGCAGAGTGGCAGTGGGGGAACAAATGCTGTTATCCTGAGAGAGGACTGCAGGTTCATGCTCCACTGCCACTCCCCTGAGGCGGCGTCTCAGCAATCCTAGTTGGAGGATAGCAAACTCCTTTGCACACTAATCTACAGGCATGATGGCAACAGTCTGAGCTTGCATGCAGTAAGCTGACCTTCCATGACAGCAGTCTGAGCTTCTGCTGCAGCACTGAGATGCTCAGTGGCTGTTGCTTGTGCTGCAATGGAAACTGTGACGTTGGCTATCAGATGCTGCATCATGATTGGCTCAATAAATGTGCGAATGGAGTTGGTCACCATTTCCATGCTGGAAAGTATGAGCTCCAAGCTTTGTGCAAAGCCCTGTCTCAAGTTGGTGCCAAACCCCTCCATGCTCCTTGACATCGAATGCAGGCTTTCTGGCAAACTTTCCAATGCACCAAGCATTTCGTTGTGCATATCCATCAGCGTTCTTCAAGACAAGAAACATTCAGGCCTGCTACACTGTTATAAAATTTCCTCCCAGAAGAAACACTGAAGGTTCTTTAAGCAACAGACTCTTGCACAATAATTTGGATCTTAATTGCATCCTACTCTTTTCTCTCTATCTATTCTTGTATATGCATGTGTGTGTGGGTGAGGTTGCGACCATTTCGGGAACTGTTTCAGAAAAAGTTTCTTTTTAACGAGAAGACCTGTTGTTTGTCTGTTTATTTGACCC
The DNA here is from genome assembly GCF_036365525.1 of Heterodontus francisci. Lineage (NCBI taxonomy): Eukaryota > Metazoa > Chordata > Chondrichthyes > Heterodontiformes > Heterodontidae > Heterodontus > Heterodontus francisci. The sequence goes on along the minus strand of NC_090376.1, from coordinate 90,535,904 downwards.
TAACAATACTCAGGGATTAACACACCATTTTTAACAAAACGCTATCTGCAGTCAGTTGGGAGGTGAAAAATGGAAGCCACCCACACCACTTTCAACCTGTCCATAACACTAGGTAGGACTCCAGCCTGTGGAGAATTTTCCCCCTGATGCCCATTGACTTCAGTTTTACTTGGGCTCCTTGATGCCAAATGCAATTTTGTTGGATTAACATCCCATTTTGTTGATTTCAAGCAATTTAAATGGCTGGCACAGCCGAAACTCATACTCCCTTCTACACCCATGCAAAGATCAGGTCATGATTGCAAAGCTCTTCAGAATGTAGCTGGACTGTTTCAGTGATTGCCCAGTATATTATGCTATCGATTACAGCTTACACAGGAAGAGTCACCTGCAGTCAAGGCTGGAGTGAGGTGAACAAATCAGTCACCCAATGAGAAATACTATACCCCTCCCACTATCCTGTCCAGGGAAAAGTAATTTTTCACTTCTACTATGGGTGCCTTTCCTTCTTCTGCCTTCTTCAAAACTGAGGGAAGCCAATGTCAAGAGCAATTTTCTAAAGCAATTTCCTCCTAATTTCATTTTAAAAACACAATCTATTATCTTCATTTACTCCATCCAGTTTCAATGGTAATGTAGGTTTGGAACAGCCTCCCTGTTTAGGGTGAAGCAGTGGAAGAGAACCTCATCGCTGTGGAAGAGCTTACACTTAAAAAAACATCCTTCCATAGGAAAGGATGTCTTGATTGCAAAGTAAGGGTCCACTAAAAGTTTTCCAAACAAAGGAGAGAAAGTATGAAATAATTACTTTGTTTTTGATTTTGGAATATTTAAAACCATAGGCTGAGCGAGAGCATGTGCATAGAATTGTTCTCCTTTTTTTTGGGAAATCATACAAACCATCCACCAATGGGGAAAAAAGATCATTCAAACTGTTTTTATAGGCAAAATTGGATGACTTCAGTCAACAGCAACATCTTGTATTTATATAATGTCTTTAATGGGATAAAATGTCCCAAGACGCTTCCAGGTAAACAAAATTTCACACTGAGCCACATAAGGAGATATTAGGGCAGATGATCAAAAGCTTGGTCAAAGAGGTAGGTTTTTAGGAACATCTTAAAGGGGGAAAGAGAGGTAGAGAGGCGGAAAAGTTTAGGGAGGGAATTCCAGAGCTTAAGGTCTTGGCAATTGAAGGCACGGCCACCAGTGGTGGACTGATTAAAATTGGAGATGCTCAAGAGGCCTGAATTGGAGGAGCGCAGCGATCTCAGGGTTGTAGGGCTGGAGGAGATTATAGATAGGGAGGGCAAGGCTGTACAGGGATTTGAAAACAAGGATGAGAATTTTTGGATGAAGATGTTGCTTAACTGGGAGCCCGTGTAGCTCAGTAAGCACATGGGTGATGGGTGAATGGAACTTGGAGTGAGTTAGAACAGGACAGCAGAGTTTTGCTGTCCTCAAGTTATGGAGGGTAGAATGTGGGAGACCAACCAGGAGTGTGTTGGAATAGTCTAGTTTAGATGTAACAAGTGCATGGATGTGGATTTTAGCAGCAGATGGGGATGAGCAAAGTTCTTTCTTTTGGCGGTTATAGGTTGTCTTAATGATGGCACAAATAAGTGATAGAAATTTCATCTCAGGATCAAATATGATACCAAGGTTGAAAATAGTCTGGCTTAGGAGAGGGATGGAATCAGTGGCTAGGGAATGGAGTTAGTGGCGGGGATTGAAAACAATGGCTTAGGTCTTCCCAAAATTTAGTTGGAGGAAATGTCTGCTCATCAGTACTGGAAGTCAGAAAAGCAACGTGACAATTTACAGACAGTGGAGGGGTCAATAGAGGTGGTGTTAGGTTGGGCTGGGTGTCACCAGTGTACATGTGGAAACTGACGCTGTGTTTTTGTGATGTTGCCGAGGGGCAGCATGTAGATGAGAAATAGGAGGAGGCCAAGGACAGATCCTTGGGGATACCAGCGTTATCAATGTGGGAGCAGGAAGAGCAGCCATTGCAGGTGATTATCCGTCTTCAGAAATTTAGGGTTGGTCATAAATGATTTAAATTAAGGTTTCCATCAAAATTTGCATGAAATAATGGATTGTGTGGGAAAAATTCAATTGGATCAATACTGAACACAGGGATTGTGCCTAGCTTTGTTGAGGCAGGCAGCACACAAAGTTTATGCTGCATGCTCATCAACATGATTGCAGCTTGCAGCCCAGTGTGACCAAGCTACACCTCTTAAAGGCAGCTTGTCCCTCTTAAAGGAGAGTTGCACTCAGGCTACAACAGCTACTAGGATAGTGTCTGGAAGGCTTTGCTTAAAGGAAGAAGACTTGGAATGGAGCCGCGGAGAGAGAAAGGGCTCCCAAGAGAGGTCACGTTTCCACAGGAGGCCCTCGAGGCACATTCAACGAAAGGAATGGCAGAAAGTGTAGATTACTTAAGGAAAGTCAGCATGGATTTGTTGAAGGCAAATGGTCTTTAACCAACTTGATTGAGTTTTTGATGATGTAACAGTGAGGGTTGATAAGGGTGATGTGATTGATGTGGTATACATGGACTTCCAAAGGCGTTGGATAAAGTGCCACATAATAGGCTTGCCTACAAAGTTGAAGCCCATGGAAAAAAAAGGGACAGTAGCAGCATGAATACAAAGTTGGCTGAGTGACAGGAAATAAGAGTAGTGGTGAATGGTTGTTTTTTGGACTGGAAGAAGTTATACAGTGGGGATCCCCAGGGGTCGGTACTAGGCCACTGTTTTTCTTGATATATATTAATGATGTACTAGGCACAATTTCAAAATGTGCAGATGATGTAAAACTTGGAATTATTGTGAACTGTGGGGGATAGTGATAGACTTTAAGAGGACATAGACAGGATGGTGGAATGGGCAGATAAGTGACAGATGAAATTTAATGCATTTTAGTAGGAAGGAACAAGGTGAAGCAATATCAAATAAAGGATACAATTCTAAAGGGGGTGCAGGAGCAGAGGGACATGGAGACATATGTGCACAAATCATAGAGGGTGGCAGGGCATGTTGATAAAATGGTTAAAAAGTGTTACGACCGAGGTGGGAGGAGTGCACTGTCTTTTCTAGCTCCACTTCTCCACAGGTCACAACATATATTTTAAAAAATGTTTACCCAGTTACCGATGCGGTCAATCGTATACGCTACTCTTTATCCCAGAATAAAATACACCAACCAAGTTTCTTTAATAAACAACAAATTTATCAGTTTATTATCAAAAAAGGCTTATCCAGTAATGAACAAAGCATTAACACACAGATTGAAATATAAAAGTTCCCTTTTTAAATTCCCCACACATACACTGAAAAAAATACAGAAATTCTCTGCAGGGGTCTGTTACAAAAATAGACAAAAAATATACTTTGGCCACAGACTTACTAATTCTTGAAGAAAAAAGAGAAGATATGGAAGGAAGTCAGTTGTCCTTTTTGGTCTGGTGTCCGGGTGTATGAAGTCAAGTCACTGGATCTTTTCTAAAGCAGTTCTTTTCAGGCGGCATTGAGAATGAATCTGGCAGGTTTTCCAACTTCTTAGGAGATTTTAGCTCTCCTACACTGCACCTTTAAAGGGTTTCTTCAAAGAGGTAGAGAAAGACATGAGCTGGGTGGTTTTTCCTTAGCAAGTTGATCTCCAACTGTCTTCAAAACAGTTCACACCCCAAACAGAAAGTCAACCTCCTGACCTCCATAAACATTGACATGTGGCTTCTCAATAAACATCCTCCACAGGTCACCAAGTTTTCTGTTGTTTACTGAGCTCAAAGCACATAATTTCCAGCAAAGGTTGTTTTCAAACAACATCTCAATGTCCTTTCAGTGAACTGTCAACAACAAATCTTCAGCCTTCCAATGAATCCATCTCCATAATTAAAATATGAGTCCTCAAAAGAAAACTGAACAAAAAATTATAGAAGCATCTTCATAACAAAAGGCATAGGGGATCCTGGGCTTTAGAAATAGAAGCATAGAATACAAAAGTAAAAAGGTTATGATGAACCTTTATAAAACACTGGTTTAGCCTCAACTGGAGTATTGTGTCCAATTCTGGCACCATATTTAGGAAGGATTTGAGGGCATGAGAGAGGGTGTAGTAAAGACTTACGAAAATGGTTCCCGGGATGAGGGACTTCAGTTACATGGATAGATTGGAGAAGCTGGTGTTGTTCTCCTTAGAGAAGAGAAGGTTGAGAGGAGATTTGATAGAAGTATTCAAAATCATGAGGAGTCTGGGCAGAGTAGATAGGAAGAAACTGTTCCCATTGGTGGAAGGATCAAGAACCAGAGGACACTAATTTAAGGTGAATAGCCAAAGAACCGACGGCACCACGAGGAAAATGTTTTTACACAGCAGGCCGTTAGGATCTAGAATGCACCACCTGAGAATGTGGTTGGGGCAGATTCAATCGTGCCTTTCAAAAGGGAATTGGATAAGCACCTGAAGAGAAAAAATTTGCAGGGCTACAGGGAAAGGGAGCGGGAGTGGGACTAGCTGAATTGTTCTTGGAGAGAGCCAGCATGGATTCAACGAGCTGAATGGCCTTCTTCTGTGCTGTACCCATTCTCTGATTCTAGATGAGTGGGGAAGCCAATTTCCAGAGTCTGGCCCTGATTTTAATCGCCCCACCAGTCAGGAAAATGTTCAATCACCTCACGCAGGTGGTCAAGGTCAGTGAATGCAATTTCAAATGACATCTTCTACCCACCGCACCACCAACCACTCACACTGCTCAATGCTCCACAGCCCGACACTCACTAATCAGCAATCAGGACTCATGCCTAATATTCAAATATTCCACCTAACTCTCACACACTTGTCAATGCTGCTAGCCTCACAACCACCTCTCACAACTTGCACATACCTCCAGCTATACAGCTATAGGCACATCACCCAAACAGCTGGCAACACAGTCAACGATATTTTTTTCCCTACCTTGCAGGAAAAGGTCGCATATAACCGTGGGGAGCAACAGCAAACTGGCGGAGAAGAGGCACGTCTACATATCCTCTGCCCTTTGAAAGAGATGGTGTTCTGCATCATGGGACTGGCTATGACTGAGGCCATTGCATCCAGTGTCATCGACAATCGTCAAGGTAACGGTATGTTCATGTCTTATGAACCTTCACAAATCCCACTTCACCCTCATCCTGCCATCTGACATGAAATGCAAGCTGCGGATGGTGTGACCATCAACCTCTTGCTTTCAACCTCTTCTGCCTTCCCTCATCCCAACCCTCCGCTTCTGCATTTTTGTTTTCAGGTACCCAAGAATTGCCACCTGGCTAGTTAGTGTGTCCTCAGTATGAAGGGCAATATCAACACTAGACCTCTGATGAAGAAGCACTTTCGCTTGATCTGACACTCGCAGTCACCAGCTCAGGTACTGGCACTACGCATAGCTTAAAGGGTAATATAGAGTCAGGATCACCACGTGCTGAGTCACTGGACACAAGAGGGTTGCAACCAGGGCAGGGGGAAAGAACAGCAGGCATGCCAGTTCCCTGAAGGTTTAGTTCACAGATGAGTTCTACTGCAGAGGACTCAGATGAGGACTTCGATGGGGCGGCACACAGGAGAGCGTAGATGGACATGCACACTGAGATGTTTGATGCATTGGCAGGCGTTTTTTAATCCTTTTGGTGGATGTGGGCGTAGCTGGCAAGGCCAGCATTTGTTGCCCAACTCTAATTGCCCTTGACAACTGCTAGGCCATTACAGAAGGCAGTTAAGAGTCAACCACATTGCTGTGGGTCTGGAGTCACATGCAGGCCAGACTGGGTAAGGACAGCTGATTTCCTTCCCTAAAGTGCACTAGTCCTTGTTGTGACTCCTGTCACAGAGCCTCTTGTTACTGTCAATGAGCATAGAAGAGTCCAGTTTCAACTTGGCACAGGGTTTCATGCAGAGCTTGGAGCCCATCCTTTCCAGCGTGGATGTGGTGGCCAACTCCATGACACCACTTGTGGACCCACCCAGGATGCAGCATCACGTGGCCGATGTCTCAACTTCCATGGCAGCACAGGCAGAAGCCATCCAACGCCTCAGACTGAGGTCATGAGATCCATACTTGTTGCTATGCAAGCTCAGCTTGGTGCCTCGCAGGCTTAGACTGCTGCCATCATGGATGCGGATACCAGTGTTCAAAGGGGTCTTGCAGGCTCTCAGAGCAGTCCAACAATCTGTCCTCCAGCAGATTACTAGGAGCCCTGGGGAGTGGCAGTGGCTCCATGGTGCACGAACCTGCTGCCCTCTCCAAGGGTGACAGCATTTGAGCTCCAAACATTTCCACTTTGTCCATACACCTACTGTTGCCTCTAAGCCAGCCAGTCCTGACTGCTGCCATTCTTGTCGAGATGGTGCAGTCTGAAGCCGGGCCCACAAGTCCCAGAGCTGCTTGAGGACATCCTACAAGACCATCTGCAGTCTCCCCCAGTGAAAGTCAGCAGCCGTCCACCAGCCATGCTGTAGCCTCTGGGGTAGTACTCATAGAAGCACTAGGCCAGGAAAAGGCACCCACAAGACAGGCAGTAAGGGTAATAAGTTGAGTTTTGTATGTAGTTTTGGAAGTGTTGTTGGATAATGTTGTTATGGAATGGTTTTTTTGCTGGTGGCTTTTATTTCAGGATTTTGACCAAGAGGACGCTGTGATGATCGACAGCAGATGGATTGATAAGTGGAAAATTATGGAGCAACAATGATGTGGGGAGGAGATTTCAGGGGAGCAGGTGTCTGATAAGCCCATCCAGAGCAAAGAGGTCCCAGGTGTCTCCTCCCTCCTCTTCTCCTTCACCTTCTCTTCCTCCTCCTCCTGAGGTACCATGAGAGCAAAATTGTGGAGGGTGCAGCAGATCCCACAAATTTGGAGAAACGCTCTGGCCAGTACTGAAGGCTCCTCTGAGTGGTCCATACAGCAAATAGTTGTTTCAGGCTGCTGATGCTTAACTGCACAACATTCCTGGTCATAGCATAAGTCTCATTGTAGGCACGCTGTCCATAGGAACAGGAGTAGGCCATTTAACCCATCAATCCTGTTCCGCCATTCAATAAAATCATGGCTGATCTGCAACTTAACTCCAGAGACCCGTCCTTGTCCCTTTTTTTTATTTGGTCATGGGATGTGAGCATTGCTGGCAAGGGCATCATCTGTTTCCCATCCCTACTTGCCCTTGAGAAGGTGGAGATGAGCCACCTTCTTAAAGCACTGCAGTCCATGTGCTGTAGGTACACCCACAGTTCTGTTAGGAAGGGCATGTTTCTGACCCAACGACAGTGAAGAAATGGCTATATAGTCAGGATAGTGTGTGGCTTGGAAGGGAACTTTCAGGTGGTGTTCTTCCCATGTATCTGCTGCCCTTGTCACTCTAGGTGGTACAGGTCGCGGGTTTAGAAGGTGCTGTCGAAGGAGGCTTGATGAGTTGCTGCAGTGTATCTTGTAGATGTTATACACTGCTGCCACTGTGCATCGGTGGTGGATGGAGTGAATGTTTAAGGTGATGGATGGGGTGCCGATCAAGCATGCTGCTTTGTCCTGGATGGTGCCAAGTTTCTTGAGTGTTGTTGGAGCTGCACTCATCCAAGCAAGTAAAGAGTATTCCTTCATACTTTTGACTTGTGCCTTGAAGGTGCTGGACAGACTTTGGGGAGTTACTCACTACAGAATTCACATCCTCTGATCTGCTCTTGTAGCTACGGTATTTATATAGCTGGTCCATTTAAGTTTCTGCTCAATGATAATCCCCAGGATGTTGATGGTGGGGGATTCAACAATTGTAATGACGTTGAACATCAAAGGAAGATGATTAGATTCTCTCTTGTTGGAGATGGTCATTGCCTGGTACTTGTGTGGCACAATTGTTACTTGCCACTTATCAACCCAAGCCTGAATGTTGTCCAGGTCTTGCTGCATGTGGGCATGGACTGTTTCAGATTCTGAGAGGTTGTGAAAGGTACTGAACACTGTGCAATCATCAGCCAACATCCCCACTTCTGGCTTTATGTTGGGCAGCTGAAGATGGTTGGGCCTAGGACACTACCCTGAGAAACTCCTGCAGTCATGTCCTGGAGCTGAGATGATTGGCCTCCAATAACCACAAGCATCTTCCTTTGTGCTAGGTGTGACTCCAATCAATGGAGAGTTTTCCCCCAATTCCCATTGACTTCAATTTTGCTCGGGCTTCTTGATGCCATACTCAGTCAAATGCAGCCTTGATGTCAAGGCAAGTCACTTTCGCCTCACCTCCGGAATTCATGTTTGGACCAAGGCTGTGATAAGGTCTGGAGCCCAGTGGCCCTGGCAGAACCAAAATTGAGTAACGGTGAGCAGGTTGTTGCTGAGTAAGTGCCGCTAGATAGCACTGTCAATAACACCTTCCATTACTTTGCTGATGGTTGAGAGAAAACTGATGGGGTGGTAATTGGCTGGATTGGATTTGGCCTGCTTTTTGTGGGCAGGACGTACCTGGGCAATCTTCCACATTATTGGGTTGATGTCAATGTTGCAGCTGTACTGGAACAGCTTAGCTAGAGGTGAGGCTCGCTTTGTAGCACAAGTGTTCAGCACTACAGCCAGGATGTCATCAGGGTCCATAGCATTTGCTATATCCAGTGCCTTCAGCTGTTTCCTGATATCATGTGAAGTGAATTGAATTGTCTGGAGACTTGCATCTGTGATGCTGGGGACTTCAGGAGGAGACTGAGATGGATCATCCACTAGGCACGTTTGTCTGAAGATGGTTGCAAAAGTTTCAGCCTTGTTTTTTGCTTTGATGTGCTGGGTTCGCCCATCATTGAGGATGGGGACGTTTGTGGAGCCTCCTCCTCTGGTTAGTTGTGTAATTGTTCACCACCATTCATAACTGAATAACAAAAATCTATCAATCTCAGTTTTAAAGTTAACAACTGATCTAGCATCAATTACCATTTTCTGAAGAGTTTTCCAAACTTCTACCTGTGCTTGAGGAAGTGTTTCCTAATTTCACTCCTGAATGGTCTGGCTTTTGACTATGCCCTTTGGTCCTAGACTCCCCAAGTAGTGAAAACAGTTTCTCCCTATCTACCCTATCTGTTCCCCTTAATATCTTGAAAACTTTTCTCAAATCACCCCTGGAAATATGAAATAAAAATAGAAAATGCTGGAAATACTCAGCAGATCAGGCAGCATCTGTGGAGAGAGAAACAGAGGGCTGGATTTTATGCTCTCCCCCATGGTGAGTTTGGAGCTGGGGAGGGCATTTAATTGGGCTGGATGATGGCAGGTGGGGACCCCACCACCTTCCAGCCTCTACCCCAATTAAGTACATAGCAGGAAGGCCCAAGGATGGCCTTCCTGCCTCGCCACTAATTAAGGCCCTTAAGGGGTAATTAATGCCCATTTAAGGGCCTCTTCCCACCGCCACAGGTATTAACCTAGCCACACAGGGAGCCCGACATGCAAACCCCGACATGCGGGGATGATTGCCGGCTCCCAAGAGGGGTCCCTCATGCAAAAGCACTCAGCAGTATCTGATTGAAGGACCTGGCTTCGGGAAGGGGGAAGCCCGCTGAGCCAACCGCTACCCTTGCTACACCCACGCCCCATGACCCCCACCCCGTGAAACCCCTCCCCCCTCCTGCCATCACCCAACTGAGTCCGGGTTTCAACGCCAACCCAGGCCTCGGGTGAGTGTCTTTCTCACAGCGGCCACCACCTCCCCGGCCGTTGATTGGTCGGCAGCTCTCGGTGGGTGGCACTTCTGCCCCCGGTGTTCTTGATCCCAGTGAAGGTCTGCCACTGTCCACTTAAGTGCCTGATTGGCACTCAATTTGGCAGGCTTATCGAAAGGAGGCGACGCAGGGCTCTTGCCGGCTCTCCAGCTGGCGGGCAAGATCCATTTCGCCTACATGAAATACCGCCCAGATTTAACATTTCAGGTTTGTGATCTTTCATCAGAATTGGGAAAAGTTAAGCAAGTGAAAGGGGGGAGGGTGGGAAGAAGAACAAAAGGGAAGATCTGTGATAGGATGGAGGGCAGGAGAGATTAAATCACAAAGGTTTTCATGGAGCAAAGCGAAAGGGTGTGTTAATGGGACAAGTAAAGAAACAAAAGATGTGTCTAGAGGAGGTGTGAATGGCAGGATATCAGCTGTCCAAATGTAAAATAAAAGAATTATGAAAGAAACAAGAGAAAAAATCTGAGCCAGCAAAAAAGAAACAAAATGGGGGCAGAGGTTATGATGTAAAATTGTTGAATTCAATGTTGAGTCTAGAAGGCTGTAAAGTGCCCAGTTGAAAGACGAGGTGTTGTTCCTTGAGCTCACTTTGAGCTTCAGTGGAACACTGCAGCAGGACAAGCACAAGAAGGTCAGAGTGGGAGCAAGGTCAAGAATTAAAATGACAGATGACTGGAAGCTCAGGTCATGCTTGCAGACTGAATGGAGGTGCTCTGCAAAGCAGTCACCCAGTCTGCGTTTGGTCTCTCCAACGTAGTGGCGATCCCATCGTGAGCCGTTTATACAGTGTACTAAATTGAAAGAAGTACAATTAAATTGCTTTTTCACTTGGAAGGAGTGTTTGGGACCTTGGACAGTGAGAAGGGAGGAGGTAAAAGAGCAGGTGTCACATCTCCTGTGCTTGCATGGAAAGGTGCCATAGGAAAGGGAGGTGGTGTTGGTGGTGTCAGACGAGTATACCAGGGTGTCACGGAGGGAATGGTCCCTTCGGAATGCTAGAAATGGAGGAGAAGATGTGTTTGGTGGTGGCTTCACACTGGAGGTGGCGGAAATGGCGGAGGATGATCCATTGAATACAGAGGCTGGTGGGGTGGAGGGTGAGAACAAGGGTAATCCTATCGTGGTTCTAGGAGGGAAGGGAAGGGTTGAGAGCTGAAGTGTGTGGAATAGAACGGACATGGTCGAGGACCTTGTCAATCACAGTGGGGAGGAAAATCTTCGATTGAGGAAAAAGGAAGACTTATCAGAAGTGCTGGTATGGAAGGTTGCATTGTCTGAGCAGATGCGACGGAGATGGAGAAACTGGGAGAATGGAATAGAGGAAGCTGTGGGAGTCAGTGAGTTTATAGTGAATATTGTTTGAAAGCCTATCCCCAGAAATGGTGACAGAAAACCTATGTTGCACTCCTTGTATGTCTTTCCTAAGGTCTGGTGCCTGTTCATGACATTTTAATGATCTGTCTACCTGGACCCCGTAAGTCTCTTGGACTTCCACTGTTTCTAGCTTTTCCCCATTTAGAAAGTGCCCTGTTCTATCCTTTTTGGGTCCAAAGTGGTTGACCACACATTTGCCTACCTTGAAATTCATTTGCTCCTGTTTTGTCTATTCACTTAATCTATCTACCTGCCCATAATCCCAACTCTCAGTCTCCTGCCACAACCAATTTCCTAATCAGATCAATAATTTGTCTTCAATTCCAGGAACTTCAACTTTAGCTAACAGTCTCTTATGAGGGACTTTATCAAATGCTTTCTGGAAGTCCATGTAAATGACATCCATAGACATTCACCTATCCACTAATTGAGTCACTTATTCTAAAAATTCAATCAAAATCGTCAGGCATGACCAACCCTTTACAAATCCATGCTGGCTCTCTTTGATCAGCTGAAATTTTTCAAGGTGTTCAGTCACTCTATCCTTAACTAATCTAGTAATTTCCTGACAACAGATGTTAAGCTAATTTGTCTGTAATTCCCTGGTTTTCTTCAGTCACCTTTCTTAAATAGCGGTGTGTCATGCACAATTTTCCAAACTACAGGAACAGTACCCAAATTGGAAGAACTTTGGGCAATTATAGTTAGGGCATCTACAATGTTCTCACCTACGTCCTTTAAAACTCTGGGATGGAAACCACCTGGTCCTTGGGTTTGTCACTAGTTAGTGCCATTATTTTCTTCATTACTGTTAGTTTAGTTTAGTTAAGAGATACAGCACTGAAACGGGCCCTTCAGCCCACCGAGTCTGTGCCGACCATCAACCACCCATTTATACTAATCCTACACTAATCCCATATTCCTACCACATCCCCACCTGTCCCTATATTTCCCTACCACCTACCTATACTAGGGACAATTTATAATGGCCAATTTACCTACCAACCTGCAAGTCTTTTGGCATGTGGGAGGAAACCGGAGCACCCGGAGAAAACCCACGCAGACACAGGGAGAACTTGCAAACTCCACACAGGCAGTACCCAGAATTGAACCCGGGTCGCTGGAGCTGTGAGGCTGCGGTGCTAACCACTGCGCCACTGTGCTACCCCTGCGCCACTGTGCCTTCTTACGTTGAATCCCTATCCCTGATTCAATAATATTTTCCTTGAAATGTTTGGCATACTGGTTTCTTCCTCTTCTGTAAATGTTGGCACTGAGTAATTATTCGGCATATCCATCATTTCCTTAGTTTCATGACAACATCACAGTTTTCATTTTCGTAATTGGGTGGTGCAGGGCAGTTATAAACCAAGTGTACAGCAGTTAGCCCTTGTCACCTAGCAGCCAGCCTCTGGCTCTTCATGGTGGCTCAAAGATGGCGAGTACGGCTGACTAATGCAGAATCAATGTGTCGTGCTGCCAGGATAGCAGGTATTCCTTGACAGGATCTTCTGGACATGGTTGCACACAAACTGCATGTTCATTGAATGGTAGCCCTTGTAGTCGCGGTACATCTCCCCATTGATATGTGGCCCTTCTGAGCCATGAGTGTGCAGTTGATGGTACCCTGCACCATTTGGAATGTCACTAGCCTGCCAAAGCTATGTACTCATTCCTCCTGCTTTTTTCTAGTAAATGAGAAGACAATGAACCCTCTCTCCTTCTGTACAGGGAGTCTGCCCCCTTCCCGACAAATGGCAAACTGTAAAATGTTGGAAATGTTGCCTGTTCCCACATGGAAAGATTTGCTGACATAGAATTTGAGGGCCATGGCTAATTTGATGGCCATGGTAGTGCCAGTCTTGTCCTGCTGTGCTGCTGCAGGTCCAGTTGCAGGAGGTGGCACAGTTCAATCACCATCTCTTTGGTGAAATGTAGCCACTTCATTCACTGCTTCTGGCTGAGGAAGAGGTAGGAATAAGTGTTGTCTGAATATCCTTAGTGGGTAGGGCCACTCCTCCTCCCTCTGCGCACAGCTTCCCATCTCTACTGTCTGTGCTCCACCTTCAAGACATGTTGCAGTCCAAGAGGGACTGAAACTATAGCCCCCATTAATGAAAGCAGGCTTTCTCCTGACAGGCCTTCAAATTCCTCTAACCTCCTTGTCGGAGTGCAGTACAACTCCCCTGTGAATCGAAAAACTTTTCCAAATCCCTCCAATAACATTCAACACAGTACTTTCACTACTCTGCAGCAGTAAAAGGAAGAAGCACCTCACCTAGAAGTCCCATGGTTATCACTTTAAATAACATTAGTGGGGTAGGGGGTCCCTTGCGTAGCTGAATGTATTGTTATGCCCAGTAAAGACATATCATATTGCTAACTCTTAAGATACAAACTTTCTCCAATGTGGACTCTTTGAAATTAACTTTTCCTTTAAAAAGTGGACAATGTGCTGCAAAGATGGCTGTCGAAGGTCAGATGACCTGACCTGTGTATTGAAAAACTGCTTCACTGTCTCGAAAGGACAAAACGGTGCATTAGAGACTAAGAGGTGTCAATTACACCCATCCTAAAACCATCAAGAGACATTTCTGAATTAAATGGGTTTCTTCTGAGACAAAGAAGGTGATTGTATTAACCTCCCCCCACCACCCAGGATGAATGTCTTACAACAATAAACCAGGATGTGGCTAATCAACCTAAGACCTCCATAATATTTGGAAAAGGAACTGTGAGAAGTCACATGGTAGGGCAGCCATGTTTGTCTCCTTTTTAATCGTTAAATGCTGACTGCAAAAAGGAGCAGTGACAGACAAGGCAGTACCATCTGGGCCTTAAAAAAACTGGAGGCTGTAACTTCGCAAGGTCGCCAAGGCTGTTCCATTTCGGATCCAATAATACAGCAAACTGACCTTCTGGTACTGAGAGTACAAGCAACCAATTTGGTGACCTGCAGAAAGTCCACCACATCGAGAGAATCTTGAAAAACACATCGGAATACGACTTTGGCTGTTAAAATTAACTAAACTACACTTCTGGAGTGAAGACATCTTCTTCATCATGTCTGCAAGCTGTATTGTCCAGGACAAGACAGTCACGTTAATTATGAACTATTCTTTTGCTTATTGTAGGTGAGCTTGGGTAGTTAGATTTTAGTTTAACTTGACCATTTTTATACTGTATCCACTGTAACAACTAACATGGTCAAGGAAGCCATTTTAATACTGACACCTGACCAAAGAAGCTATTTTGTATTCTGTACTTACTTTTGTATCAAAGAACAAAGAACAAAGAACAGTACAGCACAGGAAAAGGCCATTCAGCCCTCCAAGTCTGCGCCGATCTTGATGCCTGCCGAAACTAAAACCTTCTGCACTTCCGGGGACCGTATCCCTCTATTCCCATCCTATTCATGTATTTGTCAAGATGCCTCTTAAACGTCATTATCGTACCTGCTTCCACCACCTCCCCCGGCAGCAAGTTCCAGGCACTCACCACCCTCTGTGTAAAGAACTTGCCTTGCACATCCCCTCTAAACTTTGCCCCCTCTCACCGTAAACCTATGTCCCCTAGTAACTGACTCTTCCACCCTGGGAAAAAGCTTCTGACTATCCATCTTGTTCATGCCACTCATAACTTTGTAAACCTTTATCATGTCACCCCTCCACCTCCGTCGTTCCAGTGAAAACAATCCAAGTTTATCCAACCTCTCCTCATAGCTAATGCCCTCCAGACCAGGCAACATCCTGGTAAACCTCCTCTGTACCCTCTCCAAAGCCTCCACGTCCTTCTGGTAGTGTGGCGACCAGAATTGCACGCAATATTCTAAGTGTGGCCGAACTAAAGTTCTGTACAGCTGCAGCATGACTTGCCTATTTTTATACTCTATGCCCCGACCGATGAAGGCAAGCATGCCGTATGCCTTCTTGACTACCTTATCCACCTGCGTTGCCACATTCAGTGACCTGTGGACCTGTACGCCCAGATCTCTCTGCCTGTCAATAGTCCTAAGGGTTCTGCCATTTACTGTATACTTCCCACCTGCATTAGATCTTCCAAAATGCATTACCTCACATTTGTCCAGATTAAACTCCATCTGCCATTTCTCCGCCCAAGTCTCCAACCGATCTATATCCTGCTGTATCCTCGGACAATCCTCATCACTATCCGCAACTCCACCAACCTTTGTGTCGTCTGCAAACCTACTAATCAGACCAGCTACATTTTCCTCCAAATCATTTATATATACTACAAACAGCAAAGGTCCCAACACTGATCCCTGTGGAACACCACTAGTCACAGCCCTCCATTCAGAAAAGCACCCTTCCACTGCTACCCTCTTTCTTCTATGACCGAGCCAGTTCTGTATCCATCTTGCCAGCTCACCTCTGATCCCGTGTGACTTCACCTTTTGTACCAGTCTGCCATGAGGGACCTTGTCAAAGACTTTACTGAAGTCCATATAGATAACATCCACTGCCCTTCCTTCATCAATCATCTTCGTCACTTCCTCAAAAAATTCAATCAAATTAGTGAGACACGACCTCCCCTTCACAAAACCATGCTGCCTCTCACTAATAAGTCCATTTGTTTCCAAATGGGAGTAAATCCTGTCCTGAAGAATCCTCTCTAATAATTTCCCTACCACTGACGTAAGGCTCACCAGCCTATAATTTCCTGGATTATCCTTGCTACCCTTCTTAAACAAAGGAACAACATTGGCTATTCTCCAGTCCTCTGGGATCTCATCTGTAGCCAATGAGGATACAAAGATTTCTGTCAAGGCCCCAGCAATTTCTTCCCTTGCCTCCCTCAGTATTCTGGGGTAGATCCCATCAGGCCCTGGGGACTTATCTACCTTAATGCTTTGCAAGACACCCAACACCTCCTCCTTTTTGATAATGGGATGACTGAGACTATCTACACTCCCTTCCCTAGGCTCATCATCCACCAAGTCCTTCTCTTTGGTGAATACTGATGCAAAGTACTCATTTAGTACCTCGCCCATTTCCTCTGTCTCCACACATAGATTCCCTTCTCTGTCCTTC
Source organism: Heterodontus francisci (assembly GCF_036365525.1). Lineage (NCBI taxonomy): Eukaryota > Metazoa > Chordata > Chondrichthyes > Heterodontiformes > Heterodontidae > Heterodontus > Heterodontus francisci. The sequence continues at coordinate 90,519,738 of NC_090376.1, read as the reverse complement.
ATTGGGCCAACTCTTTCCCTAGATACCCTCATGTTCTTTATATATGTATAAAAAGCCTTGGGATTATCCTTAATCCTGTTTGCCAATGACTTTTCATGACCCCTTATCGCCCTCTTGACTCCTTGCTTAAGTTCCTTTCGACTGTCTTTATAATTCCTCAAGGGATTCGTCTGTTCCTAGCCTTCCAGCCCTTATGAATGCTTCCTTTTTCTTTTTGACTAGGCTCACAATATCCCGCGTTATCGAAGGTTCCTGAAACTTGCCAAACTTATCCTTCTTCCTCACAGGAACATGCTGGTCCTGGATTCTAATCAAATGGCATTTGAAAGACTCCCACATGTCAGATGTTGATTTACCCTCAAACAGCCGCCCCCAATCTAAATTCTTCAGTTCCTGCCTAATATTGTTATAATTAGCCTTCCCCCAATTTAGCACCTTCACCCGAGGACTACTCTTATCCTTATCCACAAGTACCTTAAAACTTATGGAATTATGGTCACTGTTCCCGAAATGCTCCCCTACTGAAACTTCAACCACCTGGCCGGGCTCATTCCCCAATACCAGGTCCAGTACGGCCCCATCCCTAGTTGGACTATCTACATATTGTTTCAAGAAGCCCTGCTGGATGCTCCTTAGAAATTCTGCCCCATCCAAGCCCCGAGCACGAAGTGAGTCCCAGTCAATATAGGGGAAGTTAAAATCACCCACCACGACAACCTTTACATCTTTCCAAAATCTGTCTACATATCTGCTCCTCTACCTCCCGCTGGCTGTTGGGAGGCCTGTAGAAAACCCCCAACATCGTGACTGCATCCTTCCTATTCCTGAGCTCCACCCATATTGCCTCACTGCACGACCCCTCCGAAGTGTCCTCCCGCAGTACATCTGTGATATTCTCCTTAATCAGTAATGCAACTCCCCCACCCCTTTTACATCCCCCTCTATCCTGCCTGAAGCTTCTAAATCCTGGAACATTTAGCTGCCAATCCTGTCTTTCCCTCAACCAAGACTCTGTAATAGCAACAACATCATAGTTCCAAGTACTAATCCAAGCTCTAAGTTCATCTGCCTTACCTGTTATACTTCTCGCATTGAAACAAATATACTTCAGACCACCAGTCCCGCTGTGCTCCGCAACATCTCCCTGCCTGCTCTTCCTCTTAGTCTTACTGGCCTTATTTACTAGTTCCCCCTCATTTATTTCACTTGCTGTCCTACTGCTCTGGTTCCCACCCCCCTGCCACACTAGTTTAAACCCTCCCGAGTGACGCTAGCAAACCTCGCAGCCAGGATATTTGTGCCCCTCCAGTTTAGATGCAATCTGTCCTTCTTGTACCCATCTGTCCCTGAAGAGATCCCAATGGTCCAGATATCTGAAACCCTCCCTTCTACACCAGTTGTTCAGTCACATGTTTAGCTGCACTATCTTCCTATTTCTAGCCTCACTGGCATGTGGCACAGGGAGTAATCCCGAGATTATAACCCTAGAGGTTCTGTCTTTTAACTTTCTACCTAACTCCCTAAACTCCCCCTGCAGGACCTTGTCACTCTTCCTGCCTATGTCATTGGTACCGATGTGTACCACAACGTCTGGCTGTTCACCCTCCCCCTTCAGAATGCCCCCTGTCCGTTCAGAGACATCCTTGACCCTGGCACCAGGGAAGCAACATACCATTCTGAAGTCTCTTTCACGTCCACAGAAGCGCCTATCTGTGCTCCTGACTATAGAGTCCCCTATAACTATTGCTCTTCTGCGCTTTGTCCCTCCCTGCTATACAACAGTGCCAGCCATGGTGCCAATGCTCTGGCTGCTGCTGTTTTCCCTAATAGGCCATCCCCCCCAACAGTATCCAAATCGGTACACTTGTTAGAGAGGGGGATAGCCACCTGGGATTCCTGCACTGACTGCCTGCCCCTTCTAGCAGTCACCCATTTATCTGCCTGCACCTTGAGTGTAACCACTTCTCTAAAACTCCTGTCTATGACGCTCTCTGCCACCTGCATGCTCCTAAGTGCATCCAGTTGCCGCTCCAACCGATCCATGCGGTCTGTGAGGAGCTGCAACTGGGTACACTTCCTGCAGATGTAGTCTTCCGGAACGCTGGAAGCATCACGGACCTCCCACATCTCACAGGTGAAGCACTTCACCCCTCTGACATTTCTAGCACTAATTAATAAATTACTTTAAGATAAATAAATACTTATTAAATCCTTACTAAATTGTTATAACTATATGGTCCCGAGTGCTAGATTCCTACTATAAATATTAAATGCTAACTAAATACAGTAATCTCCTCCCTCTGGTTTAGTTACTCTACTTATTAATTAGTTAATTAGGGTTTTAATCAATTTTTATCAATGTTTTATTTTCAAATTCAGAAAAAAAAAATCCTAACAGCCAATCAGGTCACAGCTTTCCTGTGATGTCACTTGCAGTTTTTTTTTACCAGAGGTAAGTTTTTTATACTTACCAGTCCAGAACTCTACCCTCCGAGTCTTCTCCCAGTCAGCTGTGCTCTGGGCTCCCCTCACTCTGAGGACAGGTAGGAAATGAAAGGAGCTCCTCGCTCCCTCCTTACCAAACTTCCTCACTTACCAAACTTCCACTGTAGCACCCTATTGCAACCCAAGTCAGCACTCTAGTGCAAACACTCTAGTGTATCCTCATAAGTAGTTACCTATCATGAAACAGATGATTGTAAAAGCAATAAACCTTGACTGAGTTATAATTAATGAATCAATAATCATTTTAGAAAGAATGGGTTTTCATTTGCAGCTTGTTAAATTTGATTATAGTAGGTTTCTGTGTCTGAGCGAGAAATGACAGTTTTAGCTAAATGTGTTCAAACAATGGACTTTTCTGGGATCCCTGATAAAGACTATTTTACTTATAAACTGTAAAAGTGCACTATTCTCTTCGACTGTACTTTCCTTGAGTGTATCTGTGTGTGTGACTGCATGAGTGAATTCAGTAGCGTTAGATTTCGGGGTCAGTGTGCAAATAAACAATCTTCTGTCTTTATTTGAACCCATGAAGAGCTTGCTGCTGGTTATTCAAATTGTCCAAATACTCAGGGGTTTAAAAAAAACACACAGGCATCTCCTCTCAAAAACTTACTGATTACGGCCAGTTGAGAAGGGCACAGGGATTTCAAGAGTTGCACCACGGACATTTGACAACATTATTGACTCAGCCACAGACATGGAGGCAATAAATCTGTGTATAAAGTTTTTAGCCAACCTAACACCATCAAAACACAATCTGATTTAAAAGACATTTCTCCCTATAAAGTAGCTAAGCAAACTGTCATGCAGGCCCCCACCTGTAAAGAATGAGGCATATTGTAGTAGATACAGTGGCGCAGTGGTTAGCACCGCAGCCTCACAGCTCCAGGGACCTGGGTTCGATTCCGGGTACTGCCTGTGTGGAGTTTGCAAGTTCTCCCTGTGTCTGCGTGGGTTTTCTCCGGGTGCTCCGGTTTCCTCCCACAAGCCAAAAAAGACTTGCAGGTTGATAGGTAAATTGGCTATTATAAATTGTCACTAGTATAGGTAGGTGGTAGGGAAATATAGGGACAGGTGGGGATGTTTGGTAGGAATATGGGATTAGTGTAGGATTAGTATAAATGGGTGGTTGATGGTCGGCACAGACTCGGTGGGCCGAAGGGCCTGTTTCAGTGCTGTATCTCTAATCTAATCTAATCTTAATTTCACCACATGGATGTTAAACTTAAAATTGTTGCTGGGAGAAAAGAGGGCCTATCACAAGGAATTGCCAGGCCCCTTGCTGGAAATACATTTTTGCATACTAGCAGACAGTGTTGGAACAAAGGAACCAGTCCCTGCTCCCCAATACACAGAAGACGTGGTCAGACCAGTTTAGTCACATGACTAACTGGCTGTTGCAGAGGTTTGAACTGAGAGTTTTAAATTGGCCACGGGGAATTTGAAGTCAGAAAGCTGTTTGCTCCTGGACTGAAAAGACCTCCTGTGGCTGACTCGCCACAGCCTCTCCTGTCTGCTCATCTTTCTCACCAGCTTTGGAATCCATTGAAGACACAGGAACCCCAAGAGAAAAAAGTCTTCTACAGTGAACAAGGTTTAAGAAGAATACTGGGCCCCAACGAAAAGCAAGAATTAACAACAAGCAAGAACTACCTATAAAAGGACTATAGTGAGCCCGAAGCACAATAACAAGAAACTCTTTAGAAATTGCCTCAAACCTCTCCACTTTATTTTTCTTTTGTTGTTTTCTGTCTCTATTTACGTGTGCCTAACGCGTATGCATGCTAGCGTGGGGCACGCGTGCATCCGTAGGCATTAATCAAATTAGAGTTTAAGTTTAAGTTTTAATAAATTTCACTTTTCTTCTTTAAACCTAAGAAAGCCTGTTTATGCTCATTTCTTTGCCATATAATTGGAAAGCGGTGAACAAGGATTCACCAAGGGCAAGCTCCAAACATGGTGTGTTTAAAATTAAACCCTGTTACAGTGACATCAGGTGAAGGCTGAAAAGGACCCCTAGGCACCTTTCTCACCTGTCGTAACAGAAATTTGGGTGTTAGCATCAGGCTTTTTACCCACAGACAAATGAGAGAAATTGGAAGTTGGAAGCCAAATTGTTCCCAAGCAAAAAAGAGCAAGATTAATACAGGTTTTCTTGTGGTTGTGTGTGATTGAACACTAACATGTCTCCAAGCCAGGTTGAAGTAACTTGGGATATGTTAAAAACACTGTCTATGGAAGAGTTGAGGAAAATGGCTGAGCAGTGTGAGATCACTGTACATGGCAAGGCCAGGAAGTCTGAACTCCTAAGGCTCGTGGCCCACCATTTTTCCCTTAAACCTGAGGAAGCAGAAGCAGTGTTAGAAACAGACTCCGACAGGGTATTGTTAGCTACAATTGGAACAATGGAAACTTGAATTTGAGGAAAGAGAGAGGGAGAAAGAAAGAGCCTTCCAGAAGGAACATGAAGAAAATGAAAGACAGGAGAAGGAACGAATGAGAGAGGAGAGAGGAGAGAGAAAGAATATTCCAGAAAGAATCGGAAGAAAGAGAGCTGAAGCAGCATGAGTTAACTAGGGGGTGACAGAGTATCCCCAGTAAAAGCATGGCTAATATGGAGGAGCAGAATTCAGGGCTGGGTACAAAATTGATAAAACTCACTGAGGAAGATGTGGAAGCGTTTTCTGTGTCTTTTGAGAAACTGGCAAGGCAGCTAAAATGGCCAGCTGAAACCTGGTCCCTTTTACTACAAAGCAAGCTAACTGGAAAAGTCCATGAGGTTTATTCCTTGTTGCCAGATGAGAGTTCATCAAATTATGAACTGACCAAAAATGCTATCCTCGGGGCATATGAATTAGTACCCGAAGCCTATCGCCAAAAGTTTAGAACCCTCAAAAAGCAATATTGGCCATGCTTTCACTGGGTTTGATCTTAGACTTTGCTTTTTGTTGGGGCCCAGTATTCTTCTTAAACCTTGTTCACTGTAGGAGACTTTTCTGTCTTGGGGTTCATATGTCTTCAATGGTTTCCAAAGCTGGTGAGAGTGAGATGAGAGCAGACAGGAGGGAGGTCATTTTGGTCCAGGAGCAAACAGATTTTCGGGTTTAAAACTCTGTTGCAAGTTTAAATTCAAAAAAACTCCAACAGCCAGTTAGTCATGTGACTAAACTGTTCTGATCACGTCTGTTTGTGCATTCGTCCATCTTAGCAGTTAACCTGGAATGTTAGTCTCTCCACCTTCAACGTCTGGTAATCAAAAGTCCATTGTGGATTAAATTGGAGCAGGGACTGACCCCTTTGTTCTTTCCAAGTGCTGTCTGTTACTATGCAAATATCTTTCCAGTCATGGGTCCAGTGTTTTTTTAAAAAAGAAGTTCTTTCTTTACTCCAGTAATAGATTAAAAATCAATGTTCATGTTGTGAAATATGTATCTCATTCTTGGCAGGTGGGGGCCTGCATGACAATGGTGTGTTTAAAATTAAACCCTGTTCCAGTAAGACCAGGTGAAGGCTGAAAGGGACCCCTAGACACCTTTATCACCTGGCCATAACAATACAAACATCAATGGAGAGCAGCACAACTGTATTAGCTAGCTACTAAGCAAGCAAAATAGTATTCAATGCCAATGCGAATTACTTTTGTTGACAGAATAGAGCATCAGTGTTCCCTGAAATCTAAGTAATCAAATTTCATCACTCAGAAATAGTCTTTGGTTTACTGTTTATAATCATTTTCACAATCAATGCTAACATTTTATGTCTTATAAAACTTTTATAAACCATGTTTTAAACATGGTGTGATAACTTTAGGTACATGACAGAAACCAGGAATAATAATTTCTGTAGTTTTGTTTTTCAAACTTCTACCTTATCATAAAACTCAAATCAGTTTCCATCCTAGTGGATAGGAGTGTGCATCCACCTATGTTAATCACATCACCAATAGTTGAGGAATCCCTCAAATTTTGGGGCGGTGGGAGAAATAAGGGAAAGGTGAAAAAAGTCTTTGAATCACCCTAATTAACCTGCAGATGCACAAGATAGGGATTTAATTTTCAATTTCACAACTTTAATTACATAGTTAGAACATCAAACCATGACCTGTTTTACTGACCGATACCAGTTGGTATAAGTTTTTTTAAAATCTACTTTTCTCTGAAATTCTCTTCGTGTTTGAAGGCACTGATTCTCTTTAGTAGAGTACAGTTCCATGGGAAATGATTACTCTTCAGTATGTGATGCAAGAATACAAGATTCATACACACAGCCATGGACGACATCACCATTGAACCAAATCCTACCCTCACACAACAAACACATTTGTATACTTCAAGCACAGATCATTTCATAATGATCGGGAACTCTTGGCAATTTTCTTTCCTTCACACAAGGACTTTAGCACAACTACTCAGATGAAATCAGTTAACTCTGTGTAGACAGGGGGTTAATTTGGCATCTTCCTGGTCAGTATGGCTAAGACAGTACCTTTTCTGAGCATGGTTACCTTAAGAGCATGGCTGAATATCTTGTGCGTTGTGCTGAATACAAAAACTTCCCCTATCCCAAATAAGAAAACAGAAGTTTAATTCCCAGAGTTTACCTGTCTCCATTGGAGGGCTTTGTTTCAAGTTTTGGCTTTTTCTGTGGAGCTAAATTTTGAATAATGCCCCCGCTCCCTCCCATGCCCATCTGTTTGCCGGAGGTGGAGGGGTGGGTGTGGTGGTGAGGGAGTGAGCAGGGTGCGAGTGGCAAGCAGTCAGGAGCGGGAGAGAATGGCGGGATTGATGGGTGCAGGAGGGAGCAGGAAAGAGAAGTGGCAATTGAAGCGGTGATCGCGGGAGGGAGCAGGGTACTGTTGGAGGGATGGAGGCGGCGATCTTGGCCATTGAGGGGTGAGGGGGTTTGGGTTCAATTTGTTTCTTTGTGCCAAATTGAGCAACGCCATCTTTATCACTGGCAGCTGCCTGAGACATCGCAGTGACATTTCAGTCGATGAGGCCGCATTTGCACATGCGCCACTACTGCACCACCTAGTGGTTGCATTACCATTAAAATTACTATTTGCCATCAGAATCTGCCCACTCTGTATTTTCTAGTACATTCGTGGCGCACTCGCACTCGCGCCCTTACAGGCAGGTGCACCAGGCTGGCGGAATCGTAAGTGGTGGGAAGCGCACTGACCATCATTTATATAATTTCAGGCTTTTATACAGCTGGCACCAGGGGGACTACAGAGCCCAATTTTGCAGTTGTGTGTCTCTTGCTGTGTGTTCACCAGGTTTTGAAAACATTACAATGATAGACCGGTTATTAATGTGGAAAGAACCTACTCAGTTCTTGCAATTCTATTCAAAGTTGTGGCACCTAGAAGAGATAATAATAGTCTACATTCATTTTATCCACAGAAACAAAAAAAGGATGAAACTTCATAAAAATTATATTGCCAGCTTAAATTCAATGTTGTTCATCAAAAAAATAAAAGCTGCAATTTGTATGTTTTTGTTATGTCCACCCCCAATGCTTTTTCATCGAGGTGTCTGATGCATAGGGAAGCCAATCAAAATGCTGAAAAGTTTCCCAAACAAACTGCTGAGAAATCCACACAAGCAGACTCCCTGTTTGGCTTTGCCAATGATTTTCCTTAAGGGTATGGCTTCTGAGAATTGGGTGGCCATATCCACAATGATTAGAAGTTATTGGTAACCTGTCCTAGTTTTAGGTAGAGGTCCCATGCAATCAACCAGAACTCTACTGAAGGGTTCCTCGAAAGTGGGGATAGGGATTAGTGGAGCGCAGGTTTGATGGCAGGTTGTGGTTTCCCAACAACCTGGTAGATATGGCAGGTCTTGCAAAATTTAACCACATCCTTTTGGATTTGAGGCCAGTAAAAGTGTTGCTTATCCGACCAATACCCAGATGCCTGGCATTGGGATTTCATGGGCAATCCTCAAAATCTCCCTACGATATTTAGGGGGGACTACAATTTGGTGGACCACTCTCCACTCCACCTCTGCAAGTCAATTTGGAAGTCTCAATTTCCTCATTATTACTCCATTTTCAAAGTAATAACATTCAGGCATTTTCTCTGCCTCTGACTCTGAACAGGCGGTCTGCTCTATTCTTTCTCTAGTCTGCCTACTTCGCTTCAGTTGAAGAGTGTTTACTGCATACTTCCTTCTTCTCCCCTAACTCCAAAAAATATTTCAGCCAGCCAGATCTCTGGGTCATCTGGCTGAATTACTGGCTCAGTTTGCTCTGTTGGAGCTTGCTTAGCCATGGACCGCTGGCGGAATTTTACTAGCTTGCTGCCTTTTAAGATGGTGACCCGCATGTGCGGCTTTTACTCCACGGAGCCGCCGCAATATTAGACACAGCGGCTCATTTACATGGCCGGGGCGGACCACCACCCCCGCCCCCCTCCACCGATGATGTGGAGGGGGCGGGCGCTCCATCCCCGACAATGGCGTCTGGTGCCATTGCGCAGGTGCCAGTGCCATTTTTAAAAGGCTTCAAGCCCTTCCTTCGAATTTTAATTTTTAAAGTTACAGGCAGTATAAATTTAATTTAATAAAATTAATAAAAGATTCAAGCCCCTCTCCCACCTCCCCCCCCATGACTAAACAATTTATTACTTGCCCTCTCACCCCCAAAAAAATCTTATCTTGCGATCCTGACCTTCCCCGCAATGTTTATAAACTATGAACTTTATCCCTCCTCACCACTCCCTAGACCAATCCAAAACATTTAACCCAACTCCCCCATCTCCGCCCTGAAAACTTACCTGCTCTCCTCTCCCAACCAATGTTCTGCCTTGGATCTCCGAACGGAGATCTGAAGATGCGGAAGTCCCGGCAATCTACCTCAATATTGCAGCGGGATGGCCAACAGGAGCAGGCAGGTCATTAATTCATTAATTTATATTCATTTAAATATTTAGGTCCTGCTCCCATCACCAAGTGGCGAGTGGGCCGCCACGAGGCCTCATTGCCACTGGTAATATAGGGCGGGGCCTTCCCAGCGTCAAGACCCGTGGTGGCCTGTCCCAGAGGCGTTTTCTGGGGCCCCCGCCAAGACCCCCGATGTCAGGGGGCTGGTAAAATTCAGCATCCAGATACCACACAGTCAGGGAATATTCCAGGGACTTCTTCCTTTATTTGTTCTGTCTCCTTGGCCTCATTTGGCTGGTCTAAGACCACTGGGGCTGCTATCACCCTACCTCCAGCCAAATCATTGCCTAGTAGCAAATCTATTCTGGCCACAGGCAGACTAGGAACAATCCCTAATGAAACTGATCCAGAGACTAGGGTTGGTATTTTATGAGTTCTATGGTGTTCCTACAGCGGAACCGGAAGTTGTTGGCACTTCTGCCTCTGCCCTTTTACCTGTTTTGCATGCAATCACACATGTAAATTAAAGTTCTGGCAGTTGGCATGGAAGACACCTGCGATTATGTGGCAGGGACGGACTTTCATTGGTGAAACTTGTCGTTTCTCTGTAAAACACCATGAATGTCATGGCTATAAATCATTCTGTGTTACAAGACTAAAGGATCAGCACCCTTCATGTTTCAGAAGCATCTTCTGATTTAACACAATAAAATTGTTAATTTATTTTTCCTGTTTTTTCCTTCTTGATATTTTCTACCCCATCATCAATTCCCCTTCATATTATTGTTTTGATTGGATCAACAACCATAACCACATTAGGCAGCAGGCAGCATCCTCCCCACGGTTCAGTGATGCCTCCCTGCAGGTGCTCCTCCAAGCGTTCAGGCAAAGCCTGAAAAAAGGATTTATGAGTAAGCTCATAGTTGTCTGTCATTACAGCAGCTTCTCTTATCCTTGTAATTCTTTGCTCCTCAATATGACTCTTTATGTTAAGGGGTCTGCTATTTTTTAATTCTCCTAGTAAAATTAATTCTCTCAATTTTTATATAGGAACTCTAACTTGGTAGTTCAGTTCCAGCAATCGAAAGCTATGTTTTTAACTCTATCAAATTCAATAAATGTTTGGCAGGTCTTTTCCTAGCATTTTGAAACTATTGTCGGTAAGTTTTAGGGACTAACTCAAATGCATCTAGGATAGCAGTTTTAGTCTGTTCATAATCGGAGGAGCTTTTTTCTGATTACATGGAACGAGCTCTACCCACTAATTCGCTTTGTAAGAGAGTCCAATATTCTATTGGCCATCTTTGTCCGGTTGCTATTTTTTCAAAGAAGATAAAATAGGACTAGACCTCTTTCTCAGTAAATTTTGGCACTAATCATGAGTGTCTCAAAACATCAAAGTTTTGCTCCGAATTGGAGGGACTGTTTGAATTGCTGCTGGCATTCTAACCTTGTGCTTACAGCCTTTCTGCCTCAAACTTTCTTGCCTTTTCTCTTTCTCTTTCCTTTCTTTCCTTCTGCAATTTCATCTCCTCCCTTTTCAACTGAAATTACAGTGGCGCAGTGGTTACCACCGCAGCCTCACAGCTCCAGGGACCCGGGTTTGATTCTGGGTACTGCCTGTGTGGAGTTTGCAAGTTCTCCCTGTGACCACGTGGGTTTTTGCCAGGTGCTTCGGTTTCCTCCCACAGCCAAAGACTTGCAGGTTGATAAGTAAATTGGACATTGTAAATTGCCCCTAGTGTGGTTGGGATTACTGTAGGGTTAGTATAAATGGGTGGTTGTTGGTTGGCACAGACTCGGTGGGCTGAAGGGCCTGTTTCAGTGCTGTATCTGTAAAAAAAAAATTGCATCTCCTCTTTTCCAACTGCAACTATATCTCCTCGCCTTCTGAATTCTAACTAGAGTTATTTTTTCAGACTCAGTTTCCATGCCTGTTTCCTCTGATTCTGGGGTAAGATCAAAATGGCTAGCTAGATTCTTCACTATTTCAGGTTTCTTTGTTTTTTGCTTGAATAAACAAAATTTACCTGGGCAGCTAGGGTTTTTAACTCTTCTATACTTAATTGATTTAATGTCTCATGGTATCTGTCTCCCTGCTCTACAAATTCTTTAGCATTAAATGTGACCATGTCTTTTGTTTCTAGCACCTAAGAGAAGAAAAGAATGGGACGAGAACACATGTTTCTTCAATTTTCCATAGTTTTAGAGGTCAATTTTTCTCCCATTTCCAAATATCTTATTTAATCTGATTATTCAGAATCTGGGCTTTGAGCCCCCAATTTGTTTTCGACAGGTGGTAAGTGGTGTGGGTAACTTCCACATCTCACCTCCCAAATGACCCGAAATGTTTTGTTAAAAATGGTGTGTTAGTACCTAAGCGTTTTAGGGTCAAATAAACAGACAGACCATAGGTTTTCTCATCATTTTTTAAAAAAAGGAAGGTTAAATATTTATTTAAATAGCAAAACCCGAATTGTTCCTAACCTTCACACTCACGCATTCACACATAGATGTATACACAAGAATAGATAGAGAGAAAAAAGGGTAGGATGTGATTAAAGTCCAAAGTGATGTAAGAGTTCATGGTTCACAGAAGCCTGTTGAATCTTCTCAGGAGGAAAGTCTTTTCAAAGGTGCAGGCCTGGATGTTTGCAGTTGTGAACATGCTGAGGTGTTGTAGATTTCTGATGGTTAAAACTTCAGTCCAGAGGTGGTGGTCATTCTTTTAAGTTCCCTGTTGCAGTGAGTTGAAGTATAGTAACAGCAACAGAGCTTCTTCCTTGTGCTAGACCGATCTTACAGCCTTTGGCTGGAACTGGCTTTCAGTGGTCTTTTCATGACTTCCCCTCTCTCTGCTGTTATGGGGCATATGTCTTTTCTGTTTATTTAGCTTATGCATCATCGTATTTAAACTGCTGCATCTTAATATATATTATATCTAAATTGTTAGTCCTTAATAAACTGCTTTAAAATCACTTTACGAGCTTGACCCCTTTCTTTGGGTATGTGTTCCTCCTGAACCTAAATCTTACTGTGATATCAGAAGTGGGATTCACAGTGGTCAGAATCATAAGCTTGTGTTGTGAGAAGCAACAGCTTAGTTAAGTGCATGTGAGTATTATTGAGATTGGTAGAAAACCTCAGTGAAGATCCAAAGAGAGTTGAGGATTCAGGTAGACAGATCATTAAAATGTCATGAACAGGTACAGAAAATAATCAAAAAGGTAAATGGAGTTCTAACCTTTTTATCTAGAGGACTAGAATACAAGAGAGTAAAAGTCATGCTTCAGCTATACAAAGCCCTGGTTAGACCACACCTGGAGTACTGTGAGCAGTTCTGGGCACCACATCTTAGGAAGGATATATTGGCCTTGGAGGAATGCAGCATAGGTTTACCAGAATGATACCTGGACTCCATGGGTTAAGTTATGAGCAGAGATTAAACAAACTAGTGTTGTATTCCCCGGAATTTAGACGGTTCAGGGTGATTTGATCTATGTTTTCAAGATATTAAGGGGAACAAATAGGGTAGATAGAAACTATTTCCACTGGTTGGGGAGGCTAAGACTAGCGCATGTTGTCTAAAAATTAGACTCAAACCTTTCAGGAGTGAAATCAAGAAACACTTCTACACACAAAGGAGGTTAGAAATTTAGAACTCTCTTCCACAAATGACAATTAGATCAATTGCAAATTTTAAATCTGAGATTGATAAGATTTTTGTTATCCAAAGATGTTTAGGGATATGGGGCAAAGGTGAGTATATGGAGTTAGGTCACAGATCAGCCATGATCTCGTTGAATGGTGGAATAGGCTTGAGGGGCTAAATGACCTACTCCTGTTCCCATGTTCCTATTGTTCCTTGAGGAGAGAGTGCTACCAAATGAGGCATGGTTGACCCCACAGAAGCAATCAAGCAGCAGAAGGCTGTGCAGGTAATGGGCTGCTCTTCTGGATGCACAGACATTGTTCTGTTAAGCTGAGTGAGATGAACAATCGAGTTGGGCCTGCTTTCATGTTGTTTATTTTTGCAGGAGTACACAAAATTAAGCTGTAGCTGTTGTCCCAAGTGACTCTTGTCACACTCAGCATAATTTATGTTTTACCTAGTATGAAATAGAGCAGCTTATGATCCAAAACAAACATTGCCTTATCTAGTGTTGACTGGATCCACCACTAGATAGATTGAAGGACTGGATGTGCATATGGCTTGAATATTTGGACAAGATTGCTGAAGAGCCATTCCATCATCACTCCTTCGTACTCTCCATTCATCGGGCGGCAACGAGGCTCCGTGGCGGCACCCCAGCCCACCACCCTCCATCCCCTCCTGGGCGACAGGACCACAATTTAAATATGCAAATCAATAAAATTAATAAATTTAAATACACTTACCTGAGATCATGAGGGCCCGCCGCAATCTTTGGCAGGGTAGCCATCACTCCTACTCCTTCCGATCCCTGTCTAGGGAAACGAGGTGCCACACTGATGGGAGGAGGTAGGTTTCTCAGTGTGGCGGGTGGGGGGAATGGGCTCAAATACATGTAATGGGTGTAGGGGATGATGGGAAGGGTTGAACCTTAAACTTTGTGCAGTTTGCGGGGGAGGGGAAGGTCAGATGTAAAAGGTAAGTGTTTTGGGGGGAGGGAAAATAGTTACTGTAATTGTTATTGGGGGGTGGGAAGGGGGCATAAGAAATTTATTTATTTAATTTTGCGGGGATCATACTTTAAAAATTTAAATATGCTGGTAGGGGACTGTCTGCCCTTTAAAAATGGCGCCAGTGCCTGAGCACAGGCAGCTGACACCATTGCCAGCAACGGACAGCTCGCTCCCTCCACGTGATTGGGAGGGCGGGCCACCCCGGCTATTTAAATGAGCCTCCGCACTTAAGATTGCGGAGGCTCTTTGGCATGTGGTCCGCATGGGTGGGCTGCCATTTTTTGAGCTCGCCGCCGAGATCATCAGCAGGCTCTTAAAATCCAGCCCTCTGTCTACAACAGCTCTTATAGACAATGGCCTGTCGGAATATGTGTGAATGGCTTTCTTCCTGTGTGTGCAAGAAGCAGATATCATATGCATTCCTGGTATGCACTTGAGACACCCCTGCTGAGTGCAGCATATAACCACATACAGGTGGTCTTGCATAGCCATGGTGGGATTAATAAGGCACTGAAACCCAATCAGATGACCCGATTCGAGATATTACCTTATATGTCAAGGGACCAGGGTCAGAAAGGGGTATAAAGTCACAGCCCACAAGAACATTGTTGCTGCAGACGGGAAGTGTGATTTGGTCAGTCACAGGAAGTCATGTGGAAGAATTCGTTCAGTGGACCGATCACCCGGGACCGAAGTCCTTTACGCAGGTCTAACTAAACAACTGGTGTTTTAACTATACACTATTGCTTAGTGGGTTAATAAAGGTTTTCCGCATAAAGTGGAAATTGTATCCAAAGTTTGTTTTGTGCCATTGATACCTAGTATGGGGTCAGGACCTTAGAGGGAGGTGAGACCCCCTGTTTAAGAGTCTTACCTGCTGGCTCCTCAAACCTTGTCCATCATCTATAATGGTCATCACGATATTGATGGAATACTCACCACTTACCTGAATGTGTGTACTGCAAGAAAACTCAAGCTGAACACCAAGGGCAAGGCAGTCCACTTCAACAGTGCTTCTGTTGCTTGATCCAATATCTACCAGCACACTCTGGCTGCAGTATTTATGATTTACAGTATGCTTGCACCAATTCACCAAGGATCCTTGAACAATACCTCTTTTCCATGCAACTTCTACCATCAAGAAGGACAAGAGCAGCAATTTCATAGGAATATCATCACGTCCAAGTTCCCCATCAAATCACAAATCACCCTGATTTGGACACATCACATATTGCTGTTCCATCGTCATCTCGAGATCAATATCCTTAAATTCCCTGCTGAACACCATTGTGGGTGCACTGTCACCACAAGGCCTGCAGCAGTTCAAGGAGAAAAACCCACCACCACCATCTCCGAGTTAGCAGGGATGGCCAATAAATCTCAGTGTTTCTCACACTGTTCCATAGATAATGATAAACATTTGGCTGGGACCTGGTTATGTTGGATCCTGACTTAGTGTCAAGATTTTCAGAATGGCCTTGTGAGAGTAGAGTGCTCTCCTGCCAATAAAACCATCAATATAAGAGGAAGTCGAGCTCAGGATGGATACTTTGAATGTTGGAATTCTTGTGTCTCAAGCATACTTGGGGACCCGGTGTATGTCTTGGTCTATTCAAGCATACCAGATGACTAGTTAGTAAAAGTGGTGCTCACCTAGAGGACTAGGCCAGGATTGTAGCCTGCACCCCAATAATCCCTGGGAATTTACACAGATTTTCTAGCACCTATAGTCCACTGTAGCCATTAAAATCAAGTGATCTCCATTGAATCTTACAAATTCTGAAGGAGGCACTGGCAGAGATTGGAGGACGCATCTCATCACTTACACCAAGATGTACTGCAATGTGGCTTTTCAGGATCCTTGTATTACCATCACATTTGTTTTATTAAGTTAGTTTTATCAAGTTAGTGACAACTGCGAGACAAAGGAACAGTCAGAGAGAGATCTATACAGAGATAGCGAGAGATAGTGACAGAGATACACACAAAGATAGAGAAACACATGTTCATGTCTTTCCCTCGTGTTCCTGTAGCCTGATATTGTGTCCCTGCTCCACCATACCCCAGGATCTCCAGTAATCCCACACCCAAGGATCTCTTTCTAAATCCTCCCAGATTATAGAGCCACATGGAAAAGTCCTGGGGAAAATTGATGTACAGAGAGATTTGGGTGTTCAGGTCCATTGTTCCCTGAAGGTGGCAACGCAGGTCAATAGAGTGGTCAAGAAGGCATACGGCATGCTTTCCTTCATCGTACGGGGTATTGAGTACAAGAGTTGGCAGGTCATGTTACAGTTGTATAGGACTTTGGTTCGGCCACATTTGGAATACTGCGTGCAGTTCTGGTCGCCACATTACCAAAAGGATGTGGATGCTTTGGAGAGGGTGCAGAGGAGGTTCACCAGGATGTTGCCTGATATGGAGGGCGCTAGCTATGAAGAGAGGTTGAGTAGATTAGGATTATTTTCATTAGAAAGATGGAGGTTGAGGGGGGACCTGATTGAGGTGTACAAAATCATGAGAGGTATAGACAGGGTGGATAGCAAGAAGCTTTTTCCCAGAGTGGGGGATTCAATTACAAGGGGACACGAGTTCAAAGTGAAAGGGGAAAAGTTTAGGGGGGATATGCGTGGAAAGTTCTTTACGCAGAGGGTGGTGGGTGCATGGAACGCATTACCAGCGGAGGTGGTAGACGCGGGCACAATAGCGTCTTTTAAGATGTATCTAGACAGATACATGAATGGGCAGGAAGTAAAGAGATACAGACCCTTAGAAAATAGGTGACAGGTTTAGATAGAGGATTTGGATCGGCGTAGGCTTGGAGGGCCGAAGGGCCTGTTCCTGTGCTGTAATTTTCTTTGTTCTTTGTTCTTTATATCCAAATCTGAAACAGTCATACAACATGTTATTGGTTGAATTGTGTGCATTGGTTTCTTCCAGAAGCAGATTTGCTGAAAGATTGCTGACCAGTGATCACATCTGTATCAGTTAGGCTGTGACCATGTTTCATGGAGACATTGACAGTACAGAAGGAGGCCGTTTGGCCCAATGAGTCCATGCTGGCTCTCCACGGAACAATCCAGTCAGTCACACTCCCCCGCTTGATTCCCTTAGCCCTGCAAGTTTATTTTCTTCAAGTGGCCATCCAATTTTCTTTTGAGTCATTGATTGTCTCTGCTTCCACCTCCCTTGTGGGCAGCGAGCTCCAGGTCATTACCACCCACTTCATAAAAAAGTTCTTCCTCATATTCCCCCTGCATCTCTTGCCCAAAACCTTCAGTCTGTGTCTCCTAGTCTTTCTACCAGTAGTTAATGGGAACGGTTTTTCCTTGTCTAACTTATCTAAGCCTGTCATAATCTTGTACACTTCTATTAAATATCCCCTCAATCTCCTTTGTTCTAAGGAGAACTAAAATCCTCCATCCCCGGAACCATTCTGGTAAATTTCCTCTGCACCCTCTCAAGGACCCTTACATCCTTCCTAAAGTGTGGTGACCAGAACAGGACATAATACTCCAGTTGGGGCCTAACCAGAGCTTGATAAAGGTTCAGCATAACGTCCCTGCTTTTGTACTCAATGCCTCTATTTATGAAGCCCAAGATCCCATATGCTTTACTAACCAATTTCTCAATATGTCCTGCCACCTTCAAAGATCGATGCACATGCACCCCCCAGGTCCCATGTTCCTGCACACTCTTTAGAACTACACCATTAAGTATATATTGCCTCTCCATATTCCTTCTGCCAAAATTCATCACCTCACACTTGTCTGTATTAAATTCCATCTGACACTTGTCTGCCTATTCTGCTAGCCTATCAATGTCTGGTTACAAGTGACTCGTCTCATCCTCATTGTTTGCAGCACCACCAAGTTTGGTGTCATTGGCAAATATTGAAATTCTACTCTGTATTCCAAGATTGAAGGCATTTATGTATCGCCAAAAAAAAGCAGTGATCCCACCACTGACCCTTGGGAAACACCATGTCTACCATCCTCAAGTCTGAAAAACAACTATTTACTACGACTTGCTGTTTTCTGTCCTTAAGCCAATTTTTTATCCAATTGGACGGGGAATACAATGACAATATGTATTTATATGGCGTCATTAATGTAATAAAACATCCCAAGGCACTTCATTGGAGCATTATGAAGCTAAATTCGGCACAAAGCACATAAGGAGATATTAGGGCAGATGGCCAAAAGCCTGGTCAACGAAATAGGTTTTAAGGAGTGTCTTAAAGGAGGGAGAGAGGGGGAGAGGTTTGGAGAGGGAATTCCAGAGCTTAGGGTCTAGCAAGTTGAAGGCATGGCCACCAATGTTGGAGCGATTAAAATTGGGGATGCTGAAGGGGCCAGAATTAGATGACAGCAGATATCTCGGAAGATTGTGGGGCTGTAGGAGATAGGAAAGGCCGCGGCCACAGAGACTTGAAATCAAGGATGAGAATTTTAAAATCAAGACATCGCTTGACCGGAGCCAATGTAGGTTAGTGAGCACAGGGATGATTGGTGAACAGAACTTGGTGCAAGTAAGGACATGGGCTTTTATTAAAGTTAGGAGGAAGTTCCATTAACTCCCCCAAAGGGGAGAGACAGCCTAACTTCTCAGATGCAGATCCACAGAGGTACAACAATGACAAAGGCTTCAAATTGTATAACCCCTTTTGTGTGGAGAAGCCTCCTACGCAGTTGTGTCATGAGAAGTTAACTGTAAACCAAGGAAGGAGAGATAAGGGAGGGTGGCCAGAAAAAGGGTCAGCAGTTTAAATGACAGCCTATCCTTTCTCTTTTACTAATCTGATAGACTCGCCAGTGTTGGCCCATGACTTTCTGCCTTTATCATGGCCAGCACTGTGTCCTCCCTTTCCAATGCTCTGCTGCAATTTGCTGCTGCTGCCTACTTCGCATTCTTTCTGCTTCCTGCACTGTGAGGTCCATTTCATAGTCTTCCACACTGGTGGCTGCCATTTGTCTCTGTCCTGATGATGATGAGTGTTCCCCGCAAAGACACTGCCTCCTCCCTCATGACGTGTTTCTGACGGTGCGTTGAATTTGACCACCGCCCCCCCATCCTCTGTTGAAGATTACACTCTGCCCCCAAAGCAAGCCACCAACCAGCTCGGTAAGAGCCTTAAATGGCTAACTTAAAACGTCGGGCAGGCTTCATCTTCCACCTCCCGTTGGCCCGACTGAAAATCCGAGCATATCGGTTTTACATCGGGAAACTGGCATGCCAACCACGGGGGTGGGATACGGGTTTTTCCACCTACCCACCTACTAACCTACCCTCTGCAGCTTTTGAAAATCCAGCCCACTGTTCAACACCTAAGTGAATACCCCTGCGCAACTAGAAATCCTTTATCTTCCTTTTCCTACTACACCTACATAGTGTTCCCAGTGGCTACAGCAGAGGTTGTGGTAGGCTGCTCATATTGCTGCTCTGACTGCTCAGATGCTCTTGGCTAATGTCCTCTTGGTTTTGAAGCCCGTGAGGTCTCTGCCCTACCAAAGACTGTTCCTACCAAAGTCTCGCCCATTGGGGCAGGAGGCAGTATATGGGGCTCTGACGGATAGGGGAACAGGATCAGCAGTGGATGAGCTTTGAGCAGAGTCCCTACTTCCATGGTCCTTTTCTTCATGACCCATCCGCACCTCCCTGCTAGCCAAGAGCTGGAGAACACTTTGCTGCAATTCAGTGAGGTGCTGAACTGCCAGGGCTAGGCTTACTGCAATTTTCAATAAGGTGGTATTCTGAGTGTGCATGCCATTGTTAAGAGCCAGCATTTATTTTGTTGCCTGCCATGTCTAATATTCTACACAGGTGGCTACTCCTTCATGGATATCAACATCAGTGCAAAGGCCTGAGACATTATGGCATTTATGTTAGATACAGCCTCCTCTAATCTCTCTCCAATCATTCAAAGTGCGGCTGGAAATACAGACAGAACCTTACACATTTTCTGCTGCTGCTCCAGAATTGTCCTCTTCATTGACGACCCTCAAGGCTGAGCATCTGCATCCAGCTGAGGAAAGCTTGAAGGGCCCTGCACCTCTGACAGTGAGATTAGGCTGGATGGCTACATGTCAGCTGGCACAGACATGACGGGTCGAGTGGCCTGCTTCCATGCTGAAACTTTCTATGATTCTATGATTCCACTGCTGTCCCTGTCTCATCACCTGCTCCTGCTCACTTCAGGTGTGTGATTCACCATGTGACAACCCAAGTACCTGCCTTGGTGGTCCCATCGAGGTGTGTGTATCTGAGTAGTTGGAGGGTGGAGAGGAGAATCATGGTGCATCCTCGGAATGAGTGACCTCCTCCACTGCTAACAAGGTGGCCACCTCCAGTTCTTTGCCTCTCCCTATTGTTCTGTGTTCTCTTCTCCTATAAGGAGAGAAAGAAGAGACCTATGAGTGTGAGAAGCAGAAAAGGCAGAGGCGGGGTTTTCGTCCCGGTGCTGGGAGCCACGCCTCCAGCACAAAATCCAGCATGTGGAATGATGCTAAATGTCAGTGTTGTACAGATATAAGCAGCACAAATAATATTTAGCCTATGAATTATGGATAAAATCTAAGCCATGCTCACAACTGAGCAGAAGGAAAAATGAGGCATTAAGTTTATGAGGTAATCTGGTTATGCTATTGTTCTTCATGATGTGATTTCTGTATATTATAACTTGAAAATAACAATTTTTAAAGAGGAACTAAGGGAAGCACCTCAAGAGTTGAACATAATTTTTGTCACAATGATGCTGTGCTTAAGTAACATAAGAACACTGGCATGACAGAATCGTGTGGTTTAATATAATTTATAGAACTGTCACATTCACAAGATGTGCCATGATGGAAATACAGAACAAAACTGAAGAGTTATAAAAAATTGGTTTTTCCTTTAAAAATGAACAATGTGCTACAAAATGGCCACCGACGGTCAGGCTGAATTGGCCTGTATATTCAAACTGTCTCACAATTTGTTAAGGACAAAAGGATACTTTCCAAGCAAGGAGGTATCAATTCCACCATCCTGAATCCATCAACAGATATTTCTGAATTGAATGGGTCCTTCTGAAACAAAGAAGGTGTGAAGTAGTCACATCCTGGCCCATTTTTGGTCACCACTGGGAGGGGGCCCTACATCTCCTAACAGAAGAAAATGTGAGAGATTTTTTACCATAAAAAGTAGCTCCCTGGAGAGAGGGGAACGAGAATACAAAATCACAAAAAACCTGTCCAGCCAAGAGCTGTGAAGGATCCTGCAAAAACCAAAGAAGGAGCCCTGCTGCAAATTCTACACTTAAACTTGGTGCAGCAGAGAACTGAAAGTGACAACTGCCTCCAGACTGAAGTCTTAACGACCAGGAACTTATAAACACCCAGGCTTGCAACTTCAAAAGAGAAACTGTCCTCCAAGAAAATTCAGCAAGTTTACTGTGAACCCCGAACACCTACCTCACTTTGAGCCACTTACCCTTTTCCTCTCTATTCTTGTGTGTTTATGTGGGAGTGAATGCATGCGTGGGTGTGGTTGCGACCATTTCGGGAATGAATATTGTTCAATAAATAGTTAATCTTCTGCTTTAAATCTACAAGAAAACCTTTCACTGTCTGTTTATTTGACAAATAAATCACACAAAAAAACACTTGCTGTATTCAGTTGGGAGGTGAACAGTGGGAATCACCCACACCCCTTATGACCTGGCCATAACAAATTTGGAGCTCAAAGCTGGCATCTGAACCATCAGAAAAGCAAGATATTTGGAATTGGTAGGAAAATTGACCTCTAAAATTATGGAAAAGTAATCAAACAGGCTTTCTTGTATCCTTCCATTTTTCCTCTACTGTGCTAGAAACAAAAGACATGGCCACCTTTAGTGCTAAAGATTTTATACAGCAAGGAGACATATCCCATGGTAATTTAAATAAATTAAATAAATTAAATATTGGATACTTAAAAAGCTTAGCTACAGAGGTGGGAGTCACTCTTAAACAAAAACCAAAGAAATCTGAAATGGTGAAAAGTCTATCAAACTATTTAAAACTTACCCCTGACCAGAAGAAGAAAGCCTGGAATCTAAGTTTGAAAAGTAAGCAGTAGCTAGAATAAAGTTGCAGTTGAAAAGGAAGAAATACAGTTGGCGTCGAAAAGAGAGGAGCTTCAGCTTCAAAAGGAAAGAGAAGAAAGGCATGTTTCAATTGAAAAGAGAGGAAGTACAATTGCAGCGAGTTGAGTTAGAAAGACTACCAACCCAAAATGAGAATGCTGCCAGCAATTCAAACAGCATCCCAATTCGGAACAAAACTTTGGTGCACTGAGACACTTCCGATTAATGATAAAATTTAATGAGGAGGAGGTTGAGTCATATTTTATCTCATTTGTGAAAATAGCTACCAGGCTAAAATGGCCAAAAGAATATTGGACTTTCCTCTTACAAGGAGAGTTTGTGGGTAGGGCTTGTGAATCTTTTCCTCTGTTATCAGAAGAGAGCTCCTCTGACTATGAACAAACTAAAACAGCAATTCTAAATGCCTATGAGTTAGTACCCGAAGCCTATTGACAGAAATTCAGACACGCTAGGAAAAGATCTGCCCAGACCTACATTGAATTTGAAAGAATTAAACATATGGCTTTCAATCGCTGGATATGATCTCTCATGCTAGAACCCTCAAATGAAAATTTAGGTGAAGTGATAATGCTGGAAGGTTTAAAAATAACGTCCCAATTAATATAAGAACCCATAGTGAAAAGCAAAGAGTTACAAGATTAAGAGAAACAGCAGAAATGGCCATCGACTATGAGTTAATACATAGATCCCTAACTCAGAATAAATTTGGGTCTAGTAACTCTTACAGGGTAGAGAGAAATAGGAGGGATGCAGCTGAAGCAGAAATGGGCTCCAAGGAAAAGGAGAGTAAGGAAAAATAAATCAGTCTCCAACTTTTAAAAGAAGGACCCCAGATGTGTTTCCATTGTGGAAAATCTGGGCATGTCGAGGCAAATTGTTGGTATTCCAAAAAAACAACAGAGGCACTGACAGTGTCCATAGCTTTGAAGGTAGTGAACATGTGTTCCAATATAACCCAGGATCAGAATACCTACCAGACCTTTTTGCAAAAAAGGAAACATGACTCCTTTTGTATCCCGGGCACCAGGCAAAGAGATCACAATCCTTAGGGATACCAGTTGTTTTCAAACACTACTTGCAGCAAAGTTTACAGAAATGCCACCCGAAAGTAAAACAAATACCACGGTATTGGTAAAAGGGCTTACTGACAAATGCTTGAAACTTAGCTAAAGTTTATCTGCAAAGTAAATTGCTCATCGGTGTAGTGATGGTTGGAGTCATTCCGAGCTTACCAATGCAGGGGGTTGACTTAATGACTTGGCAGAAAGCACAGTACTGTATTCATAGGGTCCAAAGCAGTCCAAGGAGACTAGGGAAACTGAGGGTAACAAACCAAATTCTGCGCAGCTGCAGATGGCTGAGGAAATCCCAAAAATCTCATAGGGGGTGATAGAGCCAGTATAGATTAAAGAGGCTAAAGGAAAGCCAATAGAATTTAAAGAGACCAAGTTGGAGCCAGTAGAGTTTAAAGAAGCCAAGATAGAGCCAGAGGAATTTAAAGGAGCTGAGATAAAAGCAGCAGAGGTTGAGGGAAAGCACCAGAGGTATAGTTAGCAGAAACCTTCTTAAAAGATTTAAATAGGTTCGAGGAGAGTTGTCAAGCAGGCAGGACAAGAGTGAGGGAGATGCCAAGGGAGAGTGCAGCAGAAGCTGGACAGCCATCTGCGAGCAGTAGTGCCCCAGAGGACATGGGGCGGACGAGGGAAAAACCCAGTCCCAAAGTAAAGGAAAAAGGGAAGGTAATATACCCTAAGGTAAACAACACTTGTGAAAGCCCCAAGAAAACTAAAAGTGAGGTCAATGTGGATGTGCCCACTGAAGAATCAAAAGGTCAGTTTCTAAATCCAACGCTAACCAAACCCAACAATTCAGATTCAGAACCCACTAAGGAAAAAGTGCAGAAGGAGAATGTAGATGCCTCACAGGAGCTGAAAAAAACAATTTATCACCCACAGTAACCTTAGAGATAAGAATTATCGATGTGCCAGAATCTGAACTCTTAAACCCATGTGTTGTGGAAGCAGTAATTAAGCGGTTTCAGGAAGTGCCTTTTGAGAACAACCAGAAGCAATGCAGTAACAGAAATTTACAAATTTACAAGCCTTGGAACAGAAAAGGTGTCCCTTCAGCAGTCTCCCAAAGCACTGCTAATAGATGCTAGAGAAATCTAACCCTGTTTGACACCACATAACTGGGATTTCAAAGTGAGAAATGGATAAAAAGCACCAAGTTTTCTAAACAGAGGCTTTCCTGAGGAAAAACACTGAAAAGGGAAATTCAATGATAATTGTGCCTCATCCAAAGAAAGAATGATGTAAAACTCCAACTTGAACAAGAAATGGCTGTTACAGACCATGCCAGTTGTAGCAGTTGTAAGATTGAGGAGTGCATGTCATGTAGGCAGTGATGTGACCCTATACCTTCCTACTTTCCTTCTTTCTTTCTAAACCAAAAAGCAAACAACATAAAAATTAAATCCAAGTAATTTCATTTTTTCCCTTTTGGGGGAGGTGTACGCTCACAAGAAGCATAGTGTTAAAAATACAGAACAAAACTGAAGAGTTATAAACAATGGATTTTTCCTTTAAAAATGAACAATGTGCTTCAAAATGGCCACCGACGTTTGGGCTGATTTGGCCTGTATATTCAAACTGTCACACCATCTGTTAAAGACAAAAGGATACTTTCCAAGCAAGGAGGTGTCAATTACACCATCCTGAATCCATCAACAGACCAACTGAATTGATTGGGTTCTTCTGAAACAAAGAAGGTGTTAAGTAGCCACATTCTGGTCCATTGTAAGTCAGGACCGGGAGGGAGATATGCATCTCCTAACAGAGTCAAATGTGAGAGATTTTTACCTTAAAATGTAGCTCTCTGGAGAGAGACGGGAGAGAACACAACAATATCACAAAAAGCCTGTCCAGCCAAGAGCTGTGAAGGATCCTGCAAAAGCCAAAGAAGGAGCCCGGCTGCGAATTCTACACTTAAACTTGGTGCAGCAGAGAAGTGAAGGTGACAACCGCCTCCAGACTGAAGTCTTAACAACCAGGAAACTATAAACACCCAGGCTTGCAACTTCAAAAGAGAAAATGTCCTCCAAGAAGATTCAACAAGTTTACTGTGAACCCCGAACATCTACCTTACTTTGAACCACTTGCCCTTTTCCTCTCTATCTATATATTCTTGTGTGTGTGTGTGTGTGTGTGTGTGTGTGCGCGCGTGCGTGTGCGCGTGTGTGTGTGACTGAATGCGTGCTTGGGTGCGGTTGCGAACTTTTTGGGAATAAATATTGTTCAATAAATGGTGGGCCGAAGGGCCTGTTTCAGTGCTGTATCTCTAAACTAAAATAGTTAATCTTCTGTTTTAAACCTACAAGAAAACCTGTCACTGTCTGTTTATTTGACAAATAAAACACAAGAGGGTTAAAATCCTAGTAACAAAAACACTTGCTCTAGTCAGTTGGGAGGTGAACAGTGGGAACCACCCACACCCCTTACCATCTGGTTGTAACAGTCCTATATCATGTACTATCGAAAACAAGTTTAACAAACAGTCTGATTGATGATAATATGCCTTTAAGGACAGTAAATCTTTGCTGGCTGTTGGAACTGACACCATGCATTTTATTTTTCTTGGCATAATGACTACTAAAGCTACGATGGGTGAGGGTAATAATTCTAATACGTCTTCCTAGAACAGTACATATCTGGTTTGCTAATAAGCATGACTGTCATTTTATATTTTACTTTATTTTCCTCAAAAAAGATAGATTTACAATCACAGCAATTACATTATGATTTTATTTATTGATGAGAGAGCTGTTTAATTAGTGATTTCTGCCATTAATGCTCAGAGATATTTAGCAATGCTTCTTCAATCTGGTTCTAATATATAGAACAGGATCTACTTGATAGAAATGAACAGGAAAAGGTTTGGCATTCTGGCAATGTAAGATAATAAACACATTAAAATATAACCCATACATTATCTGGCTTTGGTATACAATTTCTAATACCAATTTTGCACTATGGTTCACTTTTAACTTTATATATGTTTGCTGCATGAACGTATTCACTTTGTGATTTCACTGCTGTTATGAATGTGACTTATTCGATGTTCAGTTGGCAGCTGGAGTGTAACTCCAGTGCTGGAATAGAACAGCCCATTTTGTTTATCCATCTGGCTCTTTGGAGCTCGATGCCAGGTCATTCTGTGCTCTTATTGCTGAGAAGGATAAAAACATATTTTGTTCTGAGATCTTGCTTATTAATTATTACCAGGTGTGGAATAACAGCTTCCTGCTATACATTTTAGTCCCAATGGTTCATGTGGTTGAACTTGCAATTATTATGTTCTGATGGAATGTAAAATAAATTATGCTCTGTGTTGTAATTAAATTATTTAACCAAATAAACCACAAGTTTAGCATACACTCAGTATAAACTAGACCTGTGATATGCAATGTTTCTAACTAGCCAATGTTTAAATTATACCTTATTTTGTGGGAGCCGTACTCTACCTAGGATTTCCTTGCAAACATATTATTTAGCAGTGATTCTAGAAGTGGTATATATGTTTTTCCCCCTTCCTCATCTATTATTCCCCTCCCATTTTCTCTCTTTACTCCTTCCTGGAGTTGATGTTTGGTTACAGTTGCTTGAGTGGCAATAAACATATGTCTCACCCAAGTGGCCCTTCTTCATGTCTGAACCTTGCCCGGGGTGCTGGCAGTCTATTCAACTGTTCAAAGCATTATAACCAAATTTAATCCTTCGCGCCTGATTTGCAGGCAGGACTGATGAATAATGACCATGAGCAGAAACACTAAGGATACTGAGGTCAATTCTGATGTACCCCATACCAGCCCAGCTGGGATCCTCAAATTCAGCACAGGCCAAGAATTGAGCCTGAGCTTTCCTGGCCTGTTTGGCCCAATACACTACCATATCTTGCAATTTGCTACTGAGCCAGTAGGTGAGATTTGTAACGTAGATTGATATTTGTAAACAATCAATATTAAATAAAGCATTATATGACTTTAAAACCTTGTTGGGTTTGTTTTCTACAATTGTAACCGATCAACCTACTCCACTAATCTGCTTGTATAAGTATCATCTTATCTCACTGCTAGCACTTTTGCTTCTGAGTCAGAAGCTGAAAATTGCAGGACTTGAATACATGAATCTGTTAATATTTCAGAGCAGTACTGAGGGTCTGCTATTCGAACAAAAAGTCATTGACTTGAAACGTTAACTCTGTTTCTCTCACCACAGATGCTGCCAGACCTGTTGAGTATTTCCAACATTTTCCTTTTTTGTTTCAGATTTCCAGCATTTGCAGAATTTTGCTTTTGAACTACTGTTCTCAATTGAAATGAAAATGGGACAGGTTCTGTAATGGGCAGCTTATTTGCTCCATTAGTTTACTGCCCAAGTGAAAATTACCCCTCATGCCTTTTGCATGAGACATTAAACTGAGGGTCCATTGTTTGATCAGGTGGGCATAAAAAGAACCAGTAGCATTATTTGAAGAAGTTTGGGAGTTCTCCCTGTTTCTTTGCCAACATTTACCTCTCAACCAACACCACCAAAGCATTTATCTCATTGCAGTTACATAAACCCAATATCAGGTCCCCTGGCATGTAAAAATTTCTACTCCAACAGATCAAATCTGTTCTGCAAGAACTGTAGTGACCACCTACATCTCTTCCATGGATTAAAGAATACAGCTTTAGAATGGAAAGATGTATGTTTTGCAATTATGGAGTTATAGGCTTTATGAGACTCTCTGGGTGAGATCTTCTTCAAAGGTTGGTTTGCAGCTGGATGTAGGGTGGGGCAAGACTTCCACTCACTAGACCAAATGCCCCATTTCCTGCCCAAGAACCTATCCCATTTTCCTGGGTCGGGTTCAAATAAATATGGCGGGAGGACTTGCAACAGTACCTTTGTTCTTCAATGGGAGCCTACCACTGTTAGGATAGAAATGTTCAGATGTTGCACTGGGTCGTGATGCTGATGCTGGAGTGCAGGGTAAATTTTAAACAGGACCAGAATCCTCATAAATTTTAGGAAAATTTTAAAATTTACTTGGAATAAGCCCAGGAGTGCAAAAATCAACAGTTAGAAGGGTTGAAAGGGAAGCACTGGCTTCTTTGCTTTCTTTGGAGCTACAAAAAAAGTTATAATCCCTGACTGCCTCCTTCCTTCTGGATTTTCCTCAATAGCTATGGAGGAATAGAGGAAAATCAGACAGAATCCTAAGACCACCCTCTTGCAGTTACGTACATGCAAAAGATAGATAATTACTGGATATCTGTCATCAATGGCTGTGGCTGGGGGAGGGAAATGTCAGCAGACAATTGTGGGGGCAGAGATTCAACAAGAGGCCTTCCCACTCCATTTTCTGCCCCAGGATCAACAGTTTGAATTCAGAAGATAATTCTCCTCTCTGACTTCAGAATTCAAATAAAAACAGAATTTTTGAATGCAGACATCTAAAAGAGAAGATTCCCATCCTCAATCTCAAAAATGGTTTTCTTATTCAGATGCTGTCGTACCTGCTGTGAATTTCCAGCACTTTGTTTCATTTCAGTTTCCCATCATAGAAATATATCCCAGATATATTTTTATTGCTACTGTTACAAGAATTTTATTTTTGTATTCACAAACTTAGAATTCTGTGTGTTTTAAAAAACTGTAA
The DNA here is from genome assembly GCF_036365525.1 of Heterodontus francisci. NCBI lineage: Eukaryota > Metazoa > Chordata > Chondrichthyes > Heterodontiformes > Heterodontidae > Heterodontus > Heterodontus francisci. Next base: position 90,490,851 of record NC_090376.1, on the reverse strand, counting down.
AAAGGATTTTCAGTGGACATAGGCACCTGCAAATAGCTGAAATTTTTGGATGTTGACTTTGTATACAAGAATAGGAAAGCAAGCAGTTTCAAGGAAGCCAGCCAGGGGTTTTGGCCTCCACAGAGTAACACTTTGAATGACAGGGGAGACGCTATGTCTGGTCATGTGATTGGCTCAGGAAGGTTTACTTTCACTTTGGACCCTTTTAAAAAAACAGTGAGTTGGACAAAGAACAGGCATTTTGAAATTTGGTTTTTGAACTGCTTGGAGATCAAAGTGGAAGACCCAGAAAAGAACTCTATCAGTAAAGGAAACTTGCATCTCTTGTAAAGGAAACCCTGTATTTGAAAGGTGGCAGATTCCATTTGTCTCCTGTCTCTGAAGATTTCCTACATCCAGTGTGGTTCCTGGCGCCTCCTGTGTTTTGGGAAATCCTGGAACCTGAAGAAAGCTTCTACTGCTATACTGCCACTGTGAATTCTAAGCAGATCTTTGCTACACCCCTGCTGAAAGACCTATGTGATGCTTGCTGTAATCGAATAGCCTTGAACACCTACCCATCACAGATTGTTCATCAACCTTGCCTGGAGAGACTTTGAGTGGTATCCAACTATTTGACGTGGGGACATCTCACCCAACTGAAGAATTTCCTACCAGAACGTGACAAACTGAATTATTATATTATTCCTTTTATTCCTATGAAACAGCTGAAAACCAGAATCCTTTCTCCCCCCGGTTAACTTTTTTAATGTAAGTTTATGTGCATGAGGGCTAGGGATATAAGGAGCTTTTCATATATATATAGATTTATCTCATTAGTGATTAAGACTTATTACTTTTTCCAATAAATAGTTAATGTTGTTGTTGTTTAAAGAAACCTAGTTGGTATGCTTTATTCTGGGGGACAAATAGAGTAGGTAATTGGCTATTCTTTGGTAGGTGGGAAAATTTGTTGATATGCTGTGACCCATGGAGACGTGGGACTGAATTAACAGTGCATTTCTCTCGCCTTGGTCACAACACTACTTTGAATGGAGAATTAGATTGCACATGAAGTAGCTCCTTTTCAGGGTGTCCTTTGTAATATATTTTTATGGCCTCCAAATGTATTGTTATATTGCATGTGTTTTCTTTTATTTCAGTTTCTATTGAATATAGTACATCAGCTATGGTTTGAAAACAAGATATTCAATAAATTTCTCCCTAAAGAATAGCAATAATCTCATGGGAATATTCTGCAGGCTAAAACACAGGATGGGTTTATTGCAAAGCTTGTGATACAGCAATATTTTTTATGTTTTACAATAATAGCTCTATTCAAAACCTTATTAAATGGCATCCATTTCATGCAGTATGATTTCATTTATAGGATGTGACATAGAATACTAGTACGAGCTTAAACAATTTAATGTCACTGTAGAGAAGTGTTGAATTCAAATGTGCTTGCCAGGCACATATGGTTTCATCAAAGTGATTTTATGGTACTTTTTCAATTCTATTTTTCCAATTTTTTTTATTCATTGTTTCTATCATGTTAATCAGTTGGGATTTTAAAGTACGATGAACCTCTACAAATCAATTATACTGCCCTGCCATCATAACTTCACAGGAAGTTCACACGTGCAAACAGGATTTATGTCGCACTTTTGGCAAAGTTATGGCACCAGAGCGGGAAAGCTCCAAGGAAATTTCTAATCTAAGAGATATCTTTTTGTGGGCATTCAGATGGTATGAAACAATCTTGCAAATTATACACAAAAATACTTAATATCCATGAGTTCACATGCCTCCTTCATCCTCAATCATGTGTGCAAAGACTTTTCAAAGAAGGATAAAAAGTTAAATGTATGACTGCTGGGAGATTTGATACACCAAGTGCAACAGTGGCTTTTCACTCTGCTACATAACATCCAGAGCCCAGCCAAAACCATCTACAACAAGACTCACGTGAGGACAACAAGTGCCAGTGATCTGATCCGTGGGCTGTCAAAGCTGCAGTTCTGATACTGAGTCTGCCTGAAGGGGGTGGCAGGGGTTGGGTGAAGTTTAGTGAGCCCCAGAAACAGTTAAGAAAATTGTTGCAATAAAAGCAAAATACTGCAGATGCTGGAAATCTGAAATAAAAACAAGAAATGCTAGCACTACTCAGCAGGTATGGTAGCATCTGTGGAGAGAGAAGCAGAGTTAATGGGCTGGATTTTACAGTAGGCGGACGGGACTTCGCCACTGACGTAAAAGTTAGTGGCGAACCCACTTCCGCCTAGCCCAGGGATCCGACCTGCATTTTATGGGTCCCCGGGCTTTAATTGTCCCAAGGTGGGACTTCCACCCACTTGAGGGAGGAGGTCCCGCTTCAGTGAGCAGCTGGCCAATCAGCGGGCCGGCAGCTCTTAGTCCCAGCAGTGCCACCAGTAAGTTAGGCTTGCCTCGCCGGGGTGGGGTGGGGGGAGGTGATCAGTCTTGGCGGCGAGGCAAGGGTAGTCGTTTGGTGGGAGGGGGTGTCTTGGGTCCCGGGGGTGGGTTGGGAGGCAGGGGCGGCCCTCAATTGGGAACCCTGTGCCCGACTGCCATGGCACTCCCTGGCCCCGTGGAGGCGAAGGCCCTTAGGTGGCCGTTAAGTGGCCAGTTAAGGGCCTTGATTGTCCTTGGATGGACGGGCCTCCCCCCGCCCTCTGCCTGACTGCTCTAAAGTTGACCCAAGGCAGAAGCAGGGCGGGAAGGCCTCCCGGAGCCTCCGCTCAATTTTACGCCACCCCCATGCCACCATCCGATCTGCTGGGGTGGCATGAAATTCAGCCCAACATTTCAGGTTAGTGACCCTTCATCAGAACTGGCAAATGTTAGAAATGTAATAGGTTTTAAGCAAATAAAGCTGGGTTGGGGCAACAGATAACAAAAGGGAAAGTGTTGATGGGACAGAGGGTCATAGAGAATAACTGACTAGAAGGTCATGGAGCAAAGGCAAACGATATGTTAATAGTGTGCTGAAAGACAAAACATTAGTGCAGACAGCGTGGTAATTGACAGAAAAATGAGCAGCCCTGTCCCAAAGCGCAAATATGAAACAAAACAGTGCGTAGGCACATGGTAAAAAAAATGAATGATGAAACAAACCAAAATAAAATAAACAAATAAAAAAGAAAAAAGAAAAAAATACTAAAAATAAAAAGGGGGACCTGTCTTGCTCTGATATTATTGAACTCAATGTTTAGTCCGGCAGGCTGTAGCATGCCTAATCGGTAAATGAGATGCTGTTCCTCAAGCTTGCGTTGATGTTCAATGGAACACTGCAGCAAGCCCAAGACAGATATGTGGGCATGAGAGCAGGGGGCTGGTTTGAAATGGCCAGCAACCAGAAGCTTGGGGTAATGCTTTCGGACTGAGCGGAGGTGTTCCGCAAAGTGGTCGCTGATTTGCGTTTGGTCTCCCCAATGTAGAGGAGACCACATTGTGAACAGTGAATACAGTATACTACATTGAAAGAAGTACAAGTAAATAGCTGCTTCACCTGAAAGGAGTGTTTGGGGAAAATCGTTGTAATTGACTGCATGCTTCCCTTATCAAGGGCTTTCCCTGTAATTTTTCAAGCCAGTAGATAGGTACACAAATAATCAAAAAAGCTAATTGAATGTTGGCTTTTAAGGAATAGGAGCAGGAATAGATCAGGAGTTCACTCAGAGATCAGGAAACAGCGATAGCTTAGCGGAGCATAAAGAACCCGGGAGAGAGAGAGGGAGAGAAAACACAGAGGGAGCAGAGCCGGGGAAAATCGAAAAGTGACATCGGAGTGACGCCACAATCAACAGAGCGAGCAGGGAAACAAAGAGACACCGGGGTGAGTATACAGGTAAGCTGGGTTAGGAACTAAAGAGAAAGGTAAGGTCTACAGTTTTTTTAAACCCTCAAATAGCTACCTTGTAAGTGATAAGGTTAGTACTACTAAGGTTTTGCTTTAATTAGTGTAATTTATTAATAATTACTAATTAGAATAGTGCTGTTTGGACACAGTGAGGCTGTGAGTTGTGTGTGAGAGATTTTACTGACTAGGGGAAGCAGGGTGCAGGGAAGCAGCTGATTGGTAAGTTTTTCTACTTTTTCTACTATTTATACTACATTAGCTTCAAAATTAAAGGTAAGGACTTTAGATTGTAGTGGGTAGATTTTGGAGTAGAACAAGGCCGCTAGCGTAATTAGTATATTTTAATTAAAGGGAATAACTAAGTAATCTAAAGGTAAGTCATGGCAGGAGAGCTCGCACTGGTGATATGCTCCTCCTGCGCTATGTGTGAAATCAGGGACGCTTCCAGTGTCCCTGACGACCATGTGTGCAGGAAGTGTATCCATCTGCAGCTACTGGCTACCAGCATTATGGAGCTGGAGCTGCGGGTGGATTCACTGTGGAGCATCCGCAATGCTGAGATCATCATGGATAGCACGTTTAGCGACGTGGTCACACCACAGGCAGATGCTGCAAAGGCAGAAAGGGAATGGGTGACCACCAAGCAGAGTAGAGGAAGGCAGGTAGTGCAGGAGTCCCCTGTCGCCATCCCCCTCTCTAACAGATATACCCCTTTGGATATTGTTGGGGGAGATGGCTCAGGGGAAAGCAGCAAGAACCAAGTTCATGGCACCATGGGTGGCTCTGCTGCACAGGAGGGGAGGAAGAAGAGTGGCAGAGCTATAGTGATAGGGGATTCAATCGTAAGGGTAACAGACAGACGTTTCTGTGGCTGCAAAAGAGACTCCAGGATGGTATGTTGCCTCCCTGGTGCTAGGGTCAAGGATGTCTCTGAGTAGCTGCAGGGCATTCTGGGTGAGCAGCCAGTTGTCATGGTCTATATCCATACCAACTACATAGGTAAAAAAAGGGATGAGGTCCTACAAGCTAAATATAGGGAGTTAGGACATAAATTAAAAAGTAGGACCTCAAAGTAGTAAATCTCAGGATCACTACCAGTACCATGTGTTAGCGAGAGCAGAAATAGCAGGATATATCAGATAAATATGTGGCTGGAGAAATGGTGTAGGGGGGAGGGATTCAAATTCCTGGGACATTGGGACTGGTTCTGTGGAAGGTGGGACCAGTACAAGTTGGATGGGTTGCATCTGGGCAGGACCGGCACCAATTTCCTCAGGGGGAGGGGGTCGTACTTGCTAGTGTTGTTGGGGACGGTTTAAACTAGAATGGCAGGGGGATGAGAATCTGAGCAGGGAGACAGAGGAGGGGGCAACAAGGAAAGAAGTGAAAGACAGAAAGGTAAGAAGCAAAAGTGGAAGGCAGAGAAAACAAGGGCAAGAAACAATTGGGGCCATAGTGCAAAATAAAGCTAAGATGACTAACAATATTAAAAAGACAAGCCTAAAGGCATTGTGTCTTAATGTGTGGAGCATTTGCAATAAGGTAGATGAATTAACAGCGCAAATAGATATAAATGGTTATGATATAGTTGCGATTATGGAGACATGGCTGCAGCGTGTCCAGGGATGAGAGCTGAACATCCAGGGGTATACAATATTTAGGAAGGACAGGCAAAAAGGGAAAAGAGGTGGGGTAGCGTTTTTAGTAAAGGAGGAAATCATATCAATAGTGAGGAAGGATATTGGCTTGGAAAATCATGATGTGGAATCTGTATGGGTGGAGCTCAGAAACACCAAGAGGCAGAAAACATTGGTGGGGGTTGTCTATCGGCCCCAAAACAGTAGTGGAGATGTAAGGGATGGCATTAAACAGGAAATAAGAGACGCATACAATAAGGGTACAACTGTAATCATGGGTGACTTTAATCTACATATAGATTGGTCAAACCAAATTAGCAATAATACTGTGGAGGAGGATTTCCTGGAGTGTTTAGGTGACGGTTTTTTTAGACCAATATGTTGAGGAACCAACTAGAGAACAGGCTATCCTAGACTGGGTATTGTGCAATGAGAAAGGATTCATTAACAATCTTGTCCCTTGGGGAGGAACAACCATAACAAGATAGATTTCTTCATTAAGATGGAGAGTGAAGTAGTTGAATCCAAAAATAGGGTTCTGAATCTAAATAAAGGAAACCACGAAGGTATGAGGTGCGAGTTGGCGAGTATGGTAGATTGTGGAACTTTACTAAAAGGGTAGACGGTGGATAGGCAATGGATAATATTTTTAAAACTTGTGCATGAATTACAACAATTATTAATTTCTGTCTGGCACAAAAATATAACTGGAAAGGTGGCTCAACCATGGCTTACAAAAGAAATTAGGGATAGTATTAGATGCAAAGAGGAGGCATGTAAAATTGTCAGAAAAAGCAGCAAGTCTGAGGATTGGGAGCAGTTTAGAATTCAGCAAAGGAGGACAAAGAGCTTGATTAAATGGGGGAAAATAGACTGTGAGAGTAAACTTGCGGGGAACATAAAAACTGACTGTAAAAGCTTCTATAAATATATGTGAAGAGAAAAAGATTAGTGAAGACAAATGTAGGTCCCTTACAGTCAGAAATAGGGGAATTTATAATGGGGAACAATGAAATGGCAGAACAATTAAACACATACTTTGGTTCTGACTTCACAAAGGAGGACACAAATAACCTCCCAGAAATGTTAGGGAAACAAGGGTCTAATGAGAGGGAGAAACTGAAGGAAATCAGTATTAGTAAAAAAAATAGTGCTAGGAAAATTAATGGGGTTAAAGGCTGACAAATCCCCAGGGCCTGATAATCTACATCTCAGAGTACTAAAGGAAGTGGCCCTGGAAATAGTGGATGCATTGGTGGACATCTTCCAAAATTCTATAGACTCTGGAGCAGTTCCTACAGATTGGAGGGTGGCAAATGTAACCCCACTATTTAAAAAAGGAGTGAGAGAAACAACAGGGAATTACAGACCAGTTAGCCTTACATCAGTAGTGGGGAAAGTGCTAAAGTCTATCATAAAGGATGTGATAGCAGAACACCTGAAAAGCATAAACGGGATTGGACAAAGTCAGCATGGGTTTACGAAAGGGAAATCATGCTTAACAAATGTACTGGAGTTTGTTTGAGGATGTAACTAGTATAATAGATAAGGGAGAATCAATGGATGTGGTGTATTTGGATTTTCAGAAGGCTTTTGATAAGGTCCCACATAAGAGAACAGCATGCAAAATTAAAGCACATGGGATTGGGGGCAATATACTGGCATGGATTGATAATTGGTTGACAGACAGCAAACAAAGAGTAGGAATAAACGGGTCTTTTTCCGGGTGGCAGGCAGTGACTAGTGGGGTACTGCAAGGATCAATGCTTGGGCCCCAGCTATTCACAATATATATTAATGATTTGGGTGAGGGAAATAAATGTAACATTTCCAAGTTTGCAGACGACACAAAGCTGGGGGGGGTGGGGGGTACTGTGATCTGTGAGGAGGATGCAAAGAGGCTTCAATGTGATTTGGACAAGTTGGGTGAGTGAGCAAATACATGGCAGATGCAGTATAACATGGAAAAATGTGAGGTTATCCACTTTGGTTGTAAAAACAGAAATGCAGATTATTATCTGAATGGTGATAGATTGGAAAAGGGGGAGGTGCAATGAGACCTGGATGGCCTTGTACACCAGTCGCTGAAAGCAATCATTCAGGTGCAGCAAGCAGTTAGGAAGGCGAATGGCATGTTGGCCTTCATTGCAAGAGGATTTGAGTACAGGAGCAAGGATGTCTTACTGCAGTTATACAGGGCCTTGTTGAGACCACATCTGGAGTATTGTGTGCAGTTTAAGTCTCCTTATCTGAGGAAGGATGTTCGTGCCATGGAGGGAGTGCAAAGAAGATTTACTAGGCTGATTCCTGGGATGGCAGGATTGACGTATGAGGAGAGATTGGGTCGACTAGGCCTATATTCACTAGAGTTTAGAAGAGTGAGAGGGGATCTCATAGGAACCTATAAAATTCTAACAGGTCTAGACAGGCTAGATGCAGAGAGGATGTTCCCGATGGTTGGGGAGTCCAGAACCAGGGGTCACAGTCTCAGAATATGGGGTATGCCATTTAGAACTGAGATGAGGAGAAATTTCTTCACTCAGAGGGTGGTGAACCTTTGGAATTCTCTACCGCAGAAGGCAGTGGAGGCCAAGTCATTAAATATATTCAAGAAGGAGATCGATATATTTCTTAATGCCAAAGGGATCAAGGGATATGGGGAGAAAGCGGGAACAAGGTATGAATTAGACGATCAGCCATGATCTTTTTTGAATGGCAGAGCAGGCCCGAAGGGCCGAATGACCTCCCCTGCTTCTATTTTCTATGTTTCTATGTTTCTAGCATATGGCCCCTCAAGCCTGCTCTGCCATTCAGTACGATTATGGCTGATCTTCGACTTTGACTCCACTTTCTTGCCTGCTCCCCATATTCTTTGATTCCCTGAGAGACAAAAATCCACCTATCTCAGCCTTAAATATATTCAACGATGGAGCATCCACAACCCTTTGGGTAGAGAATTCCAAAGATTCACTAACCTTTGAGTGAAGAAATTTCTCCCCATCTCAGTCCTAAATGATTGGCCACTTATCCTGAGGCTATGCCTCTGTGTTCTAGATTCCCCAGCCAGGGGGAACAAACTCTCAGTCAAGCCCCTTCAGAATCTTGCATGTTTCAATGCGATCACCTCTCATTCTTCTAAACTCCAGAGCGTATAGACTCAATTTACTCAGCTTCTCATCATAGGACACCTTTCATGCCAGGGACCAATCTAGTGAATCTTTGCTGCACCGCCTCCAATGCAAGTATATCCTTCCTTAAATAAGGAGATCAAAACTGTGCAAAGTACGCCAAGTGCTGGATTTTGTAGTCCTGCCATCGGGATTGGCGGCAGGCAGGGAACATGGCTGCCATCCTGCATGTGACCCACACTGCTACGGCGGCCACTTACCATAATGATGGCGGCCACCCCGCGCCCCCCCCCCCCCCCAATCACATGGCAGGGGTGGCATTAGAGATGCCATGAACGGCGTCACCTGATGCAGGAGCAAGTGCTGGCGCCATCTTTAAAAGGCTGCCAGCCCTGCAAACTGTGTATTCAAATGCAGAGTTGCCACCTTCCCCCCTTATTCATACACACAATGCAGAGTTGACCCCTACCCCACCTCAGTGGCGCCAGCTTCTCATAGACAGGAAAGTGAAGGTGCGTAAGTGCCACATGTCGAGTTCAAGATTGGGAACGGATGGTAAGATGGTGGTGAATCATATGCCAATGGATGCCAAGAAGTATTTACCAGATATAAAATAGTGTCCTGTTGCAGAGCGGCAGAGGTGCCGCCAAGGAGCTTCACTGCCCCGGGAAGATCGGAACCAGCAATCCCACCACTGGGCTCCGTGGCGGCCACTGCTCCAATTCTCCGGCCCCCCCGACGCAAAACCCGACGTCGGGAGGAGAACAAAATCCAGTCCCAGGTGTGGTCTCACCAAAGCCCTGTAGAATTGTCACAAGACCTCCTTATTCTTGTACTCCAATTCCCTTGCAATGAAAGTCAACATGCCATTTGCCTTCCTAATTGCTTGCTTTACCTGCATGCTAATTTTCTGTGTTCCTTGTCCCTTTGAGCATCAACAATTACAAGTTTCATGCCTTTTAAAAAATATTCTGCTTTTCTATTCTTACGACCAGTGAATAACCTCATACTTCTCCACATTATACCCATCTGCCACCTTGTTGCCCACTCACTTAACCTGTCTATATCTCTTTGCAGCCTCTTTGCATCCTCTTCGCAGCTTGCATTCCCACCCACCTTTGTATCATCAGCAAACTTAGAAACATTACTCTCTGTCTCTTTGTCTAAGTCATTAATGTAGATTGTAAATAGCTGAGACTCCAGCTAATCCTTAGGGCATTCCACTAGTTACAGCTGTCAACTTGAAAATGCCCCATTTATCCCTATTCTTTGCTTCCTGTCCATTAACCAATCCTCTGTCCATGCTAATATATTAGCCCCAACACCATGAGCTCTTATCTTGCATTATTAAGCTTTTGTGCGGCATCTTATCAAATGCCTTTTGGAAATCCAAGTATACTTGAAAATACCCCAGTTATCCTTACTCTTTGCTTCCTGTCTGTTAACCAATCCTCCATCCATATGTGTGTTAACCTTTCCTGTAGCACCTTATCAAATGCCTTTTGTAAATCTAAGTATACTACATCTGCTGGCTCCCCTTTATCTACCCTACTAGTTACATCCTCAAAAAATTCTAATAAATTTGTCAAACATGATTTCCCTTTCATAAAACCATGTTGACTTCGTCTGATCATACTAGACTTTTCTAAGTGCATCTTAAGAATTCCTTAATAATAGATTCTGACAACTGATGCCAGGCTAACTGGCCTGTCGTTCCCTGTTTTCTCTCTCCCTCCTTTCTTGAATAGTAGTCTTACATTTGCTATCATCCAATCTGCTGAGGCCATTCTAGAATCTAGGGAATTTTGGAAAACCTTAGCCAGCGCGTTCACTATTTCTGCAGCTACTCTTTTAGGACTCCAGTTCTAAATCAGCTTCTAGGGATTTGTCAGATTTTAATCCCTTAAATTTCTCCAGTACTTTTTCTCTGCTGAAATCAATTGCCTTAATTTCCTCACTCTTATTAGCTCCCAGGTCACCCACAATTTCTGGTATGTAACTTGTGTCTTCTACTGTGAAGACAGACACAAAGGGATGGATTTTGTGTAGGAGTTGGGGCTCCCAGTGCCAGGCCAAAATGGCAGGGGTACCCTGCCTCAGCCTTTTCCTGCCCCTCCCCTCCCACTACAAGTGATCCTCCTTTAAAGACGGGGATCCTGCCTCCATGAGATGCTGGCCAATCAGAGGGCCGGCAGCTCAGCAATATCGGCAGCACCACTGGGAGCGGTGGCTGGTACTGCAGAGGCCTTGGACCCCAGTCCAGTGGTGGAACCCCAGACCAGAGGTAGGTGAGATGGGGTCACCAGGGCCAGTCTGGAAGGCCCTGGTGAGGAGGAACGAGGGTGATCGTGCAGTCCAGGGCGAGGGGGATCCAGGGGGGTGAACTGGTTCCCGGCAGGGTCCTCCGTGGAAGAGGTACCCTCCCCCACCATGCCAGCAGTGAGGGCACGTCATTTTATAAGGTACCCTCCCCGCAAGGTGGAGGCATCCCCCGCCACTGGTAAGATCCCAGCAGCGGCAGGAAAAGGTCCTTAATTGGCCGTTAATAGGCCACTTAAGGGCCTCAATTGGCATCTGGGCAGCAAGGCCTATCCTGCTCCTGGTAAGTTTGTTTGGCGACGGGGAGGGGACAGGCTCCGCCCCCCCGCCACCTGCCACGATTCTCCGTGCCCCAGTGACTCTGGTCCTGACTCAGGGGGGCCCATAAAATCCAACCCAAAATATTTGTTCATTGTCTCTGCCATTTCCTCATTTCCCGTGATAATTTCTCCTGACTCATCTCTAAGGGATCAACTCTTCTTTTAATCTAATACGATCCTTAACTTCTTTAGTAAGCCATGAATTAATCTTTCTTGATAAGTTTTTGCTTTTTAATGGAATGTACTTCCATTGAGCATTTTGAATTGTTTCTTTAAATGTTTCCCACTGTTAATTTACCATCATACCTTTTAGTCTATTTACCCAGTCAACCTTAGCTAGCTCTCCCCTCATACCTAAGTAATTGGCTTTGCTAAAGTTTAAGATTTGTGTTTGGGACTAGAGTGTGTCGCTTTCAAGCTTAAAATGGAATTCAATTGTATTATGATCACACAGGGTCACTTCCAGTGTGTTGGCACTCCTCCCTATTGAAGATTGACTTCTCCTTCAAAGTGAGGAAGAGTCACTGAATCCTGAATGGCTTCACCCTCATGCCTGTGACAGTATATCTACTCATAAACCCATATCCTTACCTCATCAGCATCACTTGTACCAAGATCCAGTCTAGTCCCCTCTGCTATATAGTTCCTTTATATTCTGAAATTTATGCATGCATCTTGGCATCCTTGCAAGGGTCCTACAATTTTTGTATCTGGCGTAGGTAGGTATTGTATGCCAATAGTTGACAGAGAAAAATAATCCTGAGTTATTTTACCTAAGCACTTGCCCACGGACTCTGTGATGACATTTTAACCCTGTTACAACCAACATTCCATAACAGATTCCTGTGCTTGATATTTGCACAGCCAATAGCAAATCACTGTTGACCATCTGACAGCTGCCATGGCTTATATATAGCACATACTTTACAGCTTTCTCATTTATATCAGTGATCCAGGCATTCCCCTAGTGCTTCTTTCAAATCAAACAATTCTTTCAGAGCTTCAATGCAAGTACTTCGATCCTGGACACAGTTCACATTATTGGTAATGCAAAAGCAAAATACTGTGGATGCTGGAAATCTGATGAAAGGTCACATAGTTAGACCTGAAATGTTAACTCTGTTTTTCTCTCTACAGATGCTGCCTGACCTGCTGAGCATTTCCAGCATTTTCTATTTTTGTTTCACATTATCAGTGACAGCCTTCATACTTGTCATCTGTGATATCACATTATCATCTAGCTAATTGTCCCAGAAATGTCTGTTATGTGCTGTGCTACTGAGGCTATAAGTGCCTAGAAAGTTTTGTCTATGATCTGCATTTGCATTGCTGCTTAGCTGCTATTCTTGCTGATGGGCATTATTTATTCTTTCATCATTGCAATGAAGGTTTAGCCCTTCAGTGCTAGTTAAATTCTTGAATATTGCTTTAACAGTTAGTTATAGGGTATCATTACTGTCCGTTAACATTGGCCGCAGAAATGTGACCAGTAAAGAAATGGGTCACATTAAAACAGAAGAGGAATCAGTATCAATTTGATTTTATTTAATGGGGTCAGCATGTTTCTCATGTGCAGTGAGTAAGTTCTAAGCCAAAACATTATTCACTTTAGTAGAGAAAAGCTCTATTTTTACTTTCAGTTTCAAATTTCTCAAATGTCAGTATCATGGTCTGTACAATATTATCAGAAATTTATTTCTGAAGTACAACAGAAAGAAAGATCGGTAATATTTTGCCTGATTATGTTCCTGTGAAGCACCGTGGTATTTTTAAATGTTAAAGGCACTTTATAAATGCAGGTTATTGTAATAGTTGAAAATAGTAATTGTAGTTTATTAAATAAAATGAAATTTGAAACACTTCTACATTGTGAATTTTTTTTTTAAATTACAGGTGGTGAATAGCAGCACATGATGAAGAGTACACACAAACATTTAACCTTAACTGGAATTTTAGAGATCATTTTGAAACAGGTGTGAAGGTTCTTGTGGTAGTAGGGAACTAGAGGTCTTTGTGTAGAAGCACAAATGATTTTAGATTTTCTGTAATTAATTATAGGTAAAATTTTGGTAATTTATTAGCAGAGTAATCTTGTGATCTGTGGGACTCATTCTGTCTCTGGGTGGCACTGCTATGCAACAAACAAGAGTACTATGAACAGCAGGTTGCAAATTTCACTGAATTATGGGCTGAAAATCTTATGGTGCTCACGAACCTCCGTATCCAAATTCCCATTATGCATTTCCAGTAGCCACAGGGCTGAATTTAGTTGAGCTCCTGACGTTGGGTTCCGTGGTGGGATGGTGGGGGGTGGGGGGGACACAGCCAGAAGATTGCTGTGGCAGTGGTCCACCACAGAGCGCAGCGCCAGGATTGCCAGGCCCGATCTTCCTGGCTGCGGCGAGGCTCCATGGCGGCACCCAATCCCCTGCCGCTTGTTGACAGGACCCAATTTTATATATGCACACGGCCTTTCTGCATACATTATTATGCATCCCAGTGCAATTGAACCATCTTCAGCTGGACATGCAGCACTCATGTGCCTTCACGTCCCTGAAAACCCTGCGCCATTGAGGCCAGAGTCCTCAGAGCCTGTGAAGGTCAGTAAGTACTGTCCTGCTTTCCTGTTCTTTGCAAAACAGAGTTAATTCACCTGATGGGGGTCTGAACTCTGAATCTATGAATTGGGGTGGATGGGTGTTGTGAAGGGGGTCTGAACTCTGCATCCACGAAGGGTGTGGGTGGGTGTTGGGAAGGGGGTCTGAACTCTGTATCCATTAACAAGGGGACCCCGTTCCATTGCTCCATAAAGGGGGCCACTCTGCACCCGTGAATGGCCGGGGGTGGGCTTACCCTGCATTTGTGTACAATGCTTGGGGTGGGGGACACAATGGAAGTGGATGAGCCCTTTATGTGAGTTGGAGGGGACATATGTAAAAACGTTATAAGCTCCTGTTGCCAGTGCTCCAATGCAGGCAGCTGGAATGATAATATGGTGGTCAAGCTGGCTCGCTCTTATTTAAAGCTAAGATGAGCAATGTCATGCCATAGTATACAGCTCATGCCGGAACACAGCTGAAGCATGAACTTACATAACTCTGCCCAGATAGGTGTCACTGACCTTGTGAAGGAACTGAGTTGACGTCGAGCATAACGATGTGGATGGTCCACCCTGTCTTTCTGGATCCTCGTGCCGTGATGAGTCATATCCACCGGAGGTGGAACCAAGAGGCAGGCACATCCCATGTGGAAGCTCCCAGATGCGAGCAGTAGCAGCCACCAAGACGTATTGTAGCCCAGAGACGCCAGCACGTCTGTAGGACCCGGATGAAGTACCTGCAGGTGTCGGAGCGCCAGCAGCAGAGAAGACTGCAGATGTCCAGAGAGGTGGTGACACATCTCTGCGCACTGCTAAATAACGATCTGCAGCCACTGGGCTTTGGTGGTCACCCTATGCCCGTGGCCCTCAAAGTGACAGTGGCTCTAAACTTCTACACCCCTGCATCATTCGAGGGATCCACTGGCGACTTTTGTGGGGTTTCACAATCAGCAATACACTGATGCCTTGTACTGGAGGGCCGGTGACTATGTGCGCTTCAAGACACAACCTGAGAGTCAGGCCGAGAGGGTCATTGGATTTGGGGCCATTGCAGGATTCCCACAGGTGCAAGGGGTCATTGACTGCATGCATGTGGCCATCAAGGCTCCAATGGAACAACCAGCTGCATACCTCAACAGAAAGGGCTTTTAATTGCTCAGCGTGCAGATAGGATGCAACCGCTTCCTGCAAGGATGTGCCCGCTTCCCAGGTAGCTGCCATTACTCCTTCATCCTGTGCCAGTACCAGGTGCCACTGCTGTTCACTCCACTGGCTCAAATTCAGGGGTGGATTCTTGGGGACAAGGGCTACTCCTTGCTGACATGGTTACATGGTTTCTAGCGCTGGTGAGGAACCCCAGCAGCAATGCAGAAGAGTGATACAATGCCTGCCACTGCCCCACCCGAGCTACTATCGAGCAGGCCATTGGCCTGCTGAAGATGTATTTCCACTGCCTCGATGAGTCGGGTGGAGCCCTACAGTATGCAGCAGACAGGGTTGTGCCTTCTGCACACCATTGCAGTACAGAGGGGGAAGGCCTTGAATGATGAGGCATGGGAGCAGGACACATCCTCGGATGATGAGGACACAGAGGGCATCCAGCAGCAACCACGTATGGGAGCACAGAAAGCATTGATGGAGGGCATACATGGCGAGTGGTGAGCAAGGGATGCAAGATAACGCCTGATCAGTGAGCGCTTCCACAATCCCTTAAGTGCAACATATGCTCCTCACACCACACAACACTGTCTTTTATCTCGTTTGATGTCTTTTGCCTCTGTAACATCTGTCTCTCCAGCATTACTGGCAGCAGCTGACTGAGCCATTGCCCATGTGACTGCACCAGTGCAGTGCCACATCATGCATATTGGCATGGCAATGATGTTACTCCTTGCATTGGCAGTACTGGCAGGCTACTGGTGTAATGGGAGGACACATAATCGGTACATAGATACATGCATTATTCACACAGGAAGGGCTACACTTGTCAGAAAAGCACATTTACTGAAATTGCACATGACATAGCCATCTCACCCGTGAATACCCATATGTGTCAAGGTGTCTTTTTAAAACTTTTGCAGGTGCTCCTTCGTGGTGTGACCTCTGAGCAAGCAGCTGGACTGGAGGCAAGCTGCTGAGCAGGACGCCCCTTGGCCTGGAATGACTTCAGCAGTTGTCCTCTGCGTGCCTGAGGCCTGGAGGGCCCCAGCTGCCTGAGGGCCTCCTTCACCATCATTGCTGCTGGAGCTAGACTCTCCAGCGGAGGGGCTGAGGAGCCGGTGACCACCTTGGAATCACCCAGATAGGGGACCCCCAATGTGGAACGCAGGCTCCCCTGCTCCTTCTCAGGGCTCGTAGGAATCTTGCAGCTCTCCAGAGAAGGACCAGGAGCAGAAACACCTTCCAGGCCCCTAGTCCCTCTCTCGCCTTACCACTGCTGCGTCGAGCTCACGGCTGAGGATAGGGTTTGCAGGTCTGCACGTATCAGTGGGATGTGGCTCTCCATGAGGGTTTCCAACCTCTCCATGGATGAAGCCATGCACTCACATGCCTGGGACATGGTAGCTGTCATGGCCTGGGTGGACACCCCACCATCTGCTCAAGGCTGCGCATGGCCTCTGGCATCTGCGCCAGATGTTGCCTTACCACTCCATGCAGCTCCAGCATGGCCTGTGCTGCCGATACCAGCGTCTTGTCATCAGCCTGGGCTCAGCATGGGCCTGGCCACCCACAATCCTCCGACTGTCAGAGGCCTAGGCTTTTTTTTTATTTCCAAAATATACTTTATTCATAAAAATCTGCAAAAATTACATTGCCAAACAGTTTCAAACAGCACCAAAAAATACAAACATTGCAAGGGAGATCAGTTTCCTTCTACACTATCATGAGTTTCTTCACAACCCTTCCGTTTCACAATTGTCATGTCAATTACAGTTTTACATTTACAGCAATTGAAAATATTAATGATACAGTTCGAGGGGTTTCCCATGGATCCAGCCCCTCAGTTCAGCTTGGTGGGGGGACCTTACACTGTGGTCTTTCCCCATTGAGCCTTTGCTGCGGCTGCCCCAAGCTTTAGTGTGTCCCTCAGCACGTAGTCCTGGACCTTGGAATGTGCCAGTCTGCAACATTCGGTGGTGGACAACTCTTTGCGCTGGAAGACCAGCAAGTTTTGGGCAGACCAAAGGGTGTCTTTCACCGAATTGATAGTCCTCCAGCAGCAGTTGATGTTTGTCTCGGTGTGCGTCCCTGGGAACAGCCCGTAGAGCACAGACTCCTGTGATACAGAGCTGCTTGGGATGAACCTCGACAAAAACCACTGCATCTCTTTCCACACCTGCTTTGCAAAGACACATTCCAGGAGGAGGTGGGCGACCGTCTCTTCCCCACCACAGCCAACGCGGGGGCATTGTGCGGAGGGGGCGAGACTTCGGGTGTGCATGAAGGATCTGACGGGGAGGGCCCTTCTCACCACCAGCCAAGCTACGTCTTGGTGCTTGTTTGAAAGTTCTGGTGATGAGGCATTCCGCCAAATGACTTTGACGGTCTGCTCGGGGAACCATCAGCCTAGGCTGTCTCAGCTTCAGCCAGCTGCTTGGGCGTGTGTGCAGTGCTCTCACCGGCTTGACCCAGAATCTAATACCGATTGATTACCCACCAAGGTGAGTGTGCCTGCGCTGGTGGAAGGTGCAGGACTGTCATGGGACGGTGTATCCTCTGAGTAAGAGACAAACTCAGAGGTGATCGATGTCAGCAGGACCTCCAAGGCCGACTCAGAGTATTGCCCTGCAAGATACAATGTGAAGAACAGACATTTAGTTTTATGATACAAATGTCGCTAAGATGACAGCAGAGTATCTGCATATGAAAGGCAATTAGGAATCACTGTGTTTGTCAATAATCCCTCTATTCACCCGGGACCCCAAGCTCCACGTCCAAAATGGTACGTGCTCCCTGGCTCCTGGCTAGCTCCAGCGCCTCTTCTTCGTTTTGTCTGAGTGGCCTCAGGTCTGGCACCCTGCCACTGGTCCTGGACACCTCCCTACTATTGAGGGTCCTCTTCGCCTCGAAGTGCAAGGATGCAGATATGAACTTTGCTGAACATCAACATCACAGTTGTAATAAAATGGGCATTTCAACAAGAGCTGGGGGATGCTTTGTCTGGTATAGGGACTCACCTTGTCATGGGTGTGACATGCTCTGAAGTACAAACAAGCGTGACTGGATGCGCATATGCAGCCAGTCATGTGCCGTCAATCCTCCCCAACCTCCCAGTCTTTGACATGGCAGTGGTACCCATGTGGCATACCGTATTGGAATACCCAGGTCAAACTAAGCAGTTCTGTACTGTGCCACTTACCTTTGCTGAACGCATAAGATTGTTGACCCTCTTCCTGCACTGGACCCAGTATTGTCAGATGACGCCACGGCACCTTACTTCCTCTGTGATTTCCATCCAGGCTTGTTGATCATGTAGGAGGACCTCTTCTTGCCGTTGCTGGGGAAACGGACTTCCCACCGTTCTTTTGCAGCCTGAAGAAAAGTGAGCAGGGCAGCATCACTAAACCATGGGGCCACCCTTCCTCGGACATCCGCCATTGGCACAGGGGTTCCCGGGGTGCTGCTTGAAGGCTAGTGCGGTGTTGCAGATGCTCCTGGCCTTTCTGCTCCAGCATGACAGCAACAATGAAGGAAGAGCTTACATGTTGGGCTGGCTGCCTTTTGAAGATGTTCACGAATCAGCTGACGCTGTTCACGGCATTGCTGAGGCTGCCCCTGCCACGTGATTGGCGGGGGGGGGGGGCAGCCCGCCCAACGCATTCAAATGAGCTGACGCGCGGTGCATTATGGCAGCGCAGCAGAGCGCATCCCGGAGGGGCGGTGGGAAAATAAAATCCAGCCCTAAGAGTGCAGATTCAAAATATCTACCTGTGAATGTCCAAGCTCATGAATCATATTCCTATAGCCACCTTGCCTTCTTGATTCTAGCTAGCTTCTGCTTGTAGCATCATAACATAATTGCAACTATAGCAGGGAACTGCCCTGAGATCTGGGAGTCAGTCTGCATTCTTGAGCTTGAATGAAAGAAGCAAAAGACATTTTAAAAACAAAAATGTAATTAGGTTGCCATAGAAAGGGCCAACATGGACCAAATCAATATTTTAAACCTCATTTTGTTCACTGTGAGAAGATTGCATTAAACCCAACAAAAATAAATATGTTCTGACAAAGGATCCACACCAGAAACATTAACATATTGATTATAACAGATGGATATGATCCATATTTCCAGCATTTCATGCTTTTATTACAGATTTCCATAATATGCCAAAGAAGTGGGACAACTTTGCATCACTATATTGTATGATGCAATATAGAGGGAGCTTTTCAAGCCTAAAATTTTCCACAGGCAACCATACATTAGAAATTACAGTTGGCATTAATAAAGGATGAATAATTGTCAAGTTAATACAGCATTCCTCTATTTGCTATTTTAAGGCAAATGCTAAAATAAATGGGAGAGTGCCTCTGCTAAAATTGCTAATAGAGGAATGTCACATGAACATGTCAAGTGGTCAACAGTTATTATTGGCAACTGCAGATTTTAGCCTTATGTTTTGAGAGGTGAAGTGCAAAGTCATCGAGTCATAGGATTTCATCTATTGAGTTCACTGTCATTATACATGTGATTTATGCAACAGCTGGGAGTTCCCATTGTTTGTCCTGTGTTTCTATCATTCACTGCCTGCAGAGTTTGACATTCAATTGAGTGCAATGGCAATGCACCATGCTGACTTCAAAAAAGTATGCCAACAACAAAGTTGAATCGTAGAATTGAGTGGACCTTTGGCACAACAATCCACAAATATGGGCAAGCTGGAACTGGAACACAAGAGTGAACTAGAAATCTTACTTTTACCAGACTCCACTCAATCGTCTTTCAGTTGCCTTCCAGTTGATACAGCCCCTTCTTGACAAAGAGAGATGGAGACCGTGGTTGCCGAAAGGAAATGGAACAGTCCACGAGAAGCACAATGTATGCCCTGAGTACCAGAGAAAGGGAATCAAGCATGCACTGGGAAACCTATTGAAGTAAGTCTTTATACGCAATCGATAAATCTATGGATTGATGGGGAATCAACATGAACACTAAGAAGTTTGAAAGATATTTTTTCAGTGATTTTATTGGTTGATTTTGGGGTTAGTTGCTGGGTGTACATGAACTGCATTTTTAAGTTGGTGTTATTTTACAGAAACTAATTTCTTAGTGAATGGGAAATGTGAGCCTTTCAGCTTACTTGCACCTTATGAATGTGTCAAAAACATTTCTATAGTCTATATACATATTCAGAACACATTAGACACACATATGCAATATATATTTCTCACAGTAAGTCAGATACTAAGTCATTTTATGAGCAGCTTGCATTGCACAATATATTATTCTGCTGAAAGAGTGGAGATGTGCTGATGTTGGCTCACCCCTTTAAGTATAATTGTTGCATGTAAATAGAACTAGGGGATCAATTACAGTTTAAGGAGTTTTGTGAGAGAACTTTGCAAATTAGCAGGTGTTTGTAAAATGTGACACCAGCTGTCACTAACAACATGGAATCACTGCCTTTGTTACTGTGTTTGTTAATTCCATTGACATTTTGAAGCATAACAGAACTCTTCAAACTTTTGTATAGTTAAGAAGAGACAATTAAACGCACTATCTAGAGTTCACAATCCTTGGGTCCAAATGTATACAACCCTTTTCGTCCAGTTTAAGTGTCAGGGAGCATCAGCTGGAAGCCTCCATTCCTGACCCCATTGAAGAATCTGGATCAGAGGAACATTTCCTAAGTTGCATTATACTGGTGGACATATCTTAGGCACACACCAGAGCTGGGGAGGACAAGAACGCTTGTGTGACTTTTTATTGTTCTTTGAACGCTTGTGTTTAGTAGTTATTAAATATTGGAGATGGAATAAAGGCTCTTTGAGTGACAGTCAAGAGTCATCCAATTGGGTAATGAAGAGTCTATTCGCTTTCCAATTAGCCTGGGATGGTGTAACAATGGATGTGTTGGGTGACCAAAGTTGGGAACGTGGGAACAGGTCAGTTGGAGGCACGGGTGGCAAATGAAGAAACCTCCAAGAATACATGCAACCAGCGATGGCAACCCTACAGACCTGCCAGAATTTTACACTCCCACACCCGCCTCAGGAATGGACAGGAGGCGGGAGAGGTGTAAAATCGAGTAGAAGGTGGGGGGGAGGGGTGCCGTTCCCGTCACCTACCCATCCCCACTGCCATTTTACAAGCAGTGAGGGAGGTTGTAAATGGCCCACCAGCCTAGGCCGATTGAGGCCCTTAAGCAGCCAATTAATTGTTGCTTAATGACCTTCTCCCACTGCCAGTAGTATTTTAACAGCGGCCCACCACCGGTGGTATGTTACAAGCCTGCACTTCACCACCTGGGAAGGCCGTACGGAAAAATCCGGTGGCCTCCTTGCAGGCTGGTGGGTGCCCTGATATTTAGGCACCCTGGGCCCCATGGAGGGCCACCCCACGGCACGAGCCACACACTGAAGCACCTCCCCCCACCCTCCTAATCGACCTCCACCCTCTTCGCTGGGGCCTAGCCAATTTTTCCCGGCGAGGCCCGAATCACCACTCACCTTTCGGTGCTGACATCCATGGTCCTTTTCTGGCTGGGTGCAGTCCCAGCAATGGCCACCGCTCCAAGTGCGCTGCTGGGACTGAGGAGCCCTCTGATTGACCGGCAGCTCCGAGAGGCGGACTTCCTAGCTCAGAAGGGCGAAAGTCCCACCCAGGGTCAATTATGAGCCTGGGACATGAAAATCGCAGCGTGGCTTCCAGGCCTAGCGGAGTTGGGCTGGCCCCCAACCTTTCAGCTGGTGGGCGGGGCCTTTGCCACCATGTAAAATTCCAGCTGTTAACTCTGTTTCTGTCTCCACAGATGCTGCCAGACCTGCTGTTTATTTCCAGAACTTTCTGTTTTTATGGCAACCCTACTGTTGTTTATTTTGGCACACTGACCAGCTGGCATAATCTGACCTGGGAATTTTCTTTGCTGATCACATGCTCACTGATATAAGGACCACCTTCCAACCAATTACCACCCTGTGGCGCAAGGTTACCTCCAATTCTGTGTGCTTCAGTTGACAGTTTGTTCTATCTAAACAGGTTTGCCAGGACCAGGTGTCAAAACTGAAGTTGTGTAAGGGTAGATTAGGATAGATTTCAGGAGATGTTCTTTCCATGGAGAATAGTGTACTTCTGGAACAGGCCACCATGTTGTGCGGTAGACACCAACTCACTGAATTTCTTCAAGTGCAAGCTGGACCTGTTTCTGGTTGCGGTGGACATCACCTCCTACAACAGGTAGATACATCAGGGAATTTAGAGCCAGAGCAACCTCCTGGACAAGTTTTGATCGCCTAGATGAGTAGGAAAGAAATTTCCCTGATTTTGTCCTGTAAATTGGCTTGGGTTTCTATCTTATTTTTCTTCTGTCCTAGGAGATCACATGGTTTTGGGTGGGGTGGGGAGTATGTACAATGTAATACACAAGATATCTCAATTGTGTGAGACAGGCTGGAAGAACCAAAGAGTCTTTACCTATTCATCATCATTCTTATGTTCGTATAGAGTCATAGAGAGATACAGCACTGAAACAGGCCCTTTGGGCCGCCGAGTCTGTGCCGACCAACAACCACCCATTTATACTAATCCTACATTAATCCCATATTCTCTACCACATCCCCACCATCTACCTATGCTTGGGGCAATTTACAATGGCCAATTTACCTATCAACCTGCAAGTCTTTGGCTGTGGGAGGAAACCAGAGCACCCGGCAGAAACCTACACGCTCATAGGGAGAGCTTGCAAACTCCGCACAGGCAGTACCCAGAAGTGAGCCCGGGTCGCTGGAGCTGTGATGCTAACCACTGCGCCACTGTGCCGCCCGTTATGCTTGTAATACGAATAACATAAATAAAATATTTCTCCATGCATCAAAACCATGTATGAAATACAATTTATATTCTATTCATGAGCATGGCAGTAGAATAATTGGAACATAAATTGCACCTCACTGCTGGCTCTAATGTACTCTTTGTGTAGTCAGACAAAATTATATCATTATCTACAGATTACAGGACTGTGTAGGCTGATTTTCATAAGGCACTTTATAAATTTTTTACTATAACTTAATAATTTTATAAGAAAGCATTATTTCTTTGAATTATGCTAGTTATATTGACTTATATTTGTTATACTCCATCAATATTGGCGACCACGCTCTGGAAGTGGTTCAAGAGTTCACCCACCTAGACTCAACTATCACCAGTAACCTGTCTCTAGATGCAGAAATCAACAAGCGCATGGGAAAGGCTTCCACTGCTATGTCCAGACAGGTCAAGAGAGTGTGGGAAAATGGCGCACTGACACGGAACACAAAAGTCCGAGTGTATCAAGCCTGTGTCCTCAGTACCTTGCTCTATGGCAGCGAGGCCTGGACAACGTATGCCAGCCAAGAGCGATGTCTCAATTCATTCCATCTTCGCTGCCTCCAGAGAATACTTGGCATCAGGTGGCAGGACCATATCTCCAACACAGAAGTCCTCGAGGCGGCCAATATCCCCAGTTTATACACACTACTGAGTCAGCGGCGCTTGAGATGGCTGGCTATGTGAGCCGCATGGAAGATGGCAGGATCCCCAAAGACACATTGTACAGCGAGCTCACCACTGGTATTAGACCCACCGGCCGTCCATGTCTCCGCTTTAAAGACGTCTGCAAATGCGACATGAAGTCCTGTGACATTGATCACAAGTCGTGGGAGTCAGTTGCCAGCGTTCGCCAGAGCTGGCGGGCAGCCATAAAGGCGGGGCTAAAGTGTGGCGAGTCGAAGAGACTTAGCAGTTGGCAGGAAAAAAGACAAAAGCGCAAGGGGAGAGCCAACTGTGTAACAGCCCCGACAACAAATTTTTCTGCAGCACCTGTGGAAGAGCCTGTCACTCTAGAATTGGCCTTTACAGCCACTCCAGGCGCTGCTTCACACACCACTGACCACCTCCAGGTGCTTACCCATTGTCTCTCGAGATAAGGAGGCCAAAGACAAGACTCTGAACAACCTAGTGTAATAGAAAACTCAATATTTTAATTTTACAATACTATAAGTGTAAATAAATTCATTTACGTGAAAGTCAGAACTGTGTAACAATAATTGAAATTTATGCTTCTTGTGCTATAGATCAAGGGTCGTTCTTTTATGAGCATGTTGGCTGTATTTGTTTTGCACAATTTCCAAATCACAGTCACACTTTACAGTTTTTAATTCACATAAAGTGCAAATTTACTCATTAGTCCCCTTTCAGAATTCAACCAGTTAAAAAGAATTAAGATCTGCTTTGAAATCTGTTTGGTTGTTTTACTTTTATTTATAGAATCATAGGCTGGAATTTTACGTGGTAGCGGTGGCACCGCCCACCGGCTGAAAAGTCGGGGCAAGCCCCCCTCCGCCGGACCAGGAAGCCATGCAGTGATTTTGCATGGCTCAAGCCCTTAATTGATATTGGTCTGGACTTCCACCCCTCTGAGGTAGGAAGTCCCACCTCCAAGAGCTGCCGGCCAACCAGAGGGCTGACAGCTCCTCACTCTCAGCAGCTCCACTGACAGCAGTGGCCACTGCTGGGACTGTACACATTGAGAGGAGAAACAGGGACGCTGGTCCTGACAATGATGATTGGGGTTTTAGGCTACGTTGGGGAAAATGAGCTGGGCCCCAGCGAGGAGGATGGCGGTCATTCAAGAGGGCGGAGGGAGGTTCTACAGCGGGGGTGGCTTGTGCCGCTGGTGCAGGGGGTTGGGGGGGGACCTTCCGTGGGGCACAGGGCCAGCAATCAGGAGGGCCTCTCCCAGTCTGAAAGGTTTAATTGGGCAGCCTCCTCAGCTGGCGAAGTTCCTGGCTGCCAGTGGTAATATGCCAACGGTGGCAGGAGGAGGCCCTTAAGTAGCAGTTAATTGGCCACTTAAGGGGCTCAATTAGCCTGGGGTGGACGGGCGATTTGCCACCTCCCCCACTACTGGTAAAATGGCAGCAAGGGCAAGTAGGTGATAGAAATGGCACACCCTGACTCCCACTCGATTTTACGCACACCCCCACCTCCAGCCATCTCCCGGCAGGGGTGGAAAATTCCAGCCATAGAATGGTTACAGCATAGAAGGAGGCCATTTGGCCCATCATGCCTATACCGGCTCTTTGCAAGAGCAACTCAGCTAATCCCACTCGGCCCAAAATTGGGCATCGAGCCTCATTTGTATAAGCTGAGTGAGCTGCCAGCACCGAGTGCAACTCCACAGGCAGCTTGCCCATCTGCAGCTATGAATTTTGGGCTGTCTATCTCATCAGCAGTGACCTAAGGTATGTGTTGGGTGGTTGGGGGGAGCAGGACTAGATTGCCACCCTTAATTTGATATATTCCTAGAGATTTGATCATGCAACATTTGATTACATGGCATTCAATCACGTTTATACCCCTCACGTGAAGTTTAATCACATAACACTTGGTCACGTGACTTTCCCATTGTTTGCAAATGTTATTGTATTTGCCTTATTTGAGTGTTCCAGTGTCACTAAGCCTCAAATAAAAATTTGACTTTTGTTTTACAGTGAGATGAATAACCTAATTCATAAATCAAAGAAAGATATAAAGGTAAGCATAAATAAAAACTACAACACTGGCATCTACCCAGCAATATGGAAAATTGCCCTGCTATGTCCTGCACGCAAAAAGGAGGACAAGTCCAACCTGGCTAATTACTGCCCTATCAGTCTACTCTTGATCATCAGTAAGGTGATGGAAGGTGTCGCTGATAGTGCTATCAAGTGGCACTTGCTTAGCAATAACGTGCTCAGTGACGCTTAGTTTGGGTTCCACCAGGGCCACTCAGCTCCTGACCTCATTTGTCCAAACATGGACAAAAGAGCTGAACTCAAGAGGTGAGGTGAGAGTGACTGTCCTTGACATCAAGGCAGCATTTGACCAAGTGTGGCATCAAGGAGCCCGAGCAAAACTGGAGTCAATTGGAATCAGGGGGATAACTCTCTGTTGGTTGGAGTCATACCTAGCACAAAGGAAGATGGTTGTGGTTGTTGGAGGTCAATCATCTCAGCTTCAGGACATCAATGCAGGAGTTCCTCAGGGTAGTGTCCTCGGCCCAACCATTTTCAGCTGCTTCATCAATGACTTTCCTACAATCATAAAGTCAGAAGTGTGCAATGTTCAGCAACATTCGCGACTCCCCAGATACTGAAGCAGTCCGTATAGAAATGCAAAACAAGACCTGGATAATATACAGACTTGGACTGATAAGTGGCAAGTAACATTCATGCCACACAAATGCCAGGCAATGGCCATCTCCAACAAAAGAGAATCTAACCATTACCCCTTGACATTCAATCATATTACGATCGCTGAATCCCCAACTATCAACATCCTGGGGGTTACCATTGACCAGAAACTGAACTGGAGTAGCCAGATAAATACCATGGTTACAAGAGCCAGTCAGAGACTAGGAATCCTGCAGCAAGTAACACACCTCCTGATTCCACCATCTATGAGGCAGCAGTGTGATGGAATACCCTCCACTTGCCTGGATGTGTGCAGCTCCAACAACACTCAAGAAGCTCGACACCATCTAGACAAAGCAGCCCACTTGATTGGCACCCCATCTACAAACATTCACCCTCTCCACCACCGACGCACAGTGGCAGCAGTGTGTACCATCTACAAGATGCACTGCAGCAACTCACCAAGGCTCCTTCGACAGCACCTTCCAAACCCGCGACCTCTACCAGCTAGAAGGGCAAGGGCCGCAGATGCATGGGAACGCCACCACCTGCAAGTTCCCCTCCAAGCCACACACCATCCTGAATTGGAACTATATCACCATTCCTTCACTGTCGATGGCTCAAAATCCTAGAACTCCAGAATTGCAGTCAATACTGTAGAAAAATCACAGAAGTAGTTTTTTTTTAAAACTCCCTTCCTAACAGCACTGTGGGGGTACCTACCCCACATGGACTGCAGTGGTTCAAGAAGGCAGCTCACCACCACCTTCGTAAGGGCAATTAGGGCTGAGCAATAAATGCTGACCTTGCCAGCAATGCCCACATCCCATGAATGAATTAAAAAAAAACTACTTCTGTGATTTTTCTACAGTATTGACTGAAATGAGAAATACCAGGTCAATAGAACTGATTTAACAAAAACATCATCGATATAAGTAACTTCTAACTAAAGCTTTTGTACAATTTTATGATTTTTATAATACATAGCAGGTTATAGAAGGCTCAGCTGTGGACTTCACCACTCTGGTATGGGTGGCAGCAGACTGGGCAGGTTGGCTGACAGATAACAGCAAGGGTACTAGTGGAGTGTCAGTGGTGGGAGGACAAATGCAATCATCCTGAGAAAGGATGACAGATTCGTGCTCCATGAAGCCACTCCACTCCCCTGAGGCAGTGCCTTAGTAATCCTGGTAATCTTTTGGAAGACTGCTGTGAACCCTCCAGTGTTGGGTGGCTGCAGCTTGTGCTGCAATGGAAGTTGTGACATAGGTCATCAGATGCCTGCCTCATAATGGTTGGGCCATGTGCAGATGGAGTTGGCACCACTTCCACATTGGAAAGGATAGGCTAAAAGTTCTTCATAATCCTGTGCTAAATTGGTGCTGAATCCCTCTATACAAGCTTCCCAATGCATCAAGCATTTCATTGTGCATACCCAATAGCATTCTTCTATAGGTTGCTCCATCAAAGACCTCATCTGAGTCATCTGCAGCAGAACGTATGTGCCACCTCACTCTCGGGGAAGCTGGCACCTGAACTATACTTGCCCCCTTTCTTGGCTGCAGTGCATTCATGCCTGGTGTCTCACCACATGCTGATCATGCCTCTAAGCTATCCTCTAAGATATGTGCAGTGTCAATATCTGAAATGGTGACTGTGTGTGTGGAATCACATGATGGTGTTGTGTATCATCATTATTCTCTTGTCGGTCTTTGCCCATCGCCTGGTCAAGTTGCACCTCTTGAGTATCTGAATGGAAAAAGGCACAAGGGTAAGATTGTGGTGAAGGGAGGGGGGAAATAAGAGTGCATAAGAACATAAGAAATAGGAGCAGGAGTAGGCCATTCAGCCCCTCAAGCCTGCCCCACCATTCAATAAGATCATGGCTGATCTGTCCCAGGCCTCAACTCCTCTTTCGGACCTGCTCCGCATACCCCTCGACTCCCTGAGATTTCAAAAATCAATCTACCTCCTCCATAAATACATTTAGTGCCCTAGCCTCCACAACTCTCTGAGGTAGAAAATTCCAGAGATTCGCCACCCTCTGAGAGAAGAAATTCCTTTGCATCTCAGTTTTAGACGTGTGCCCCCTTATTCTGTAACTATATCCCCTAGTTCGAGATTCCCCCACCAGTGGAAGCATCTTCTCAACATCTATCCTGTCAAGCCCCCTTAGAATCTTATGTTTCAATAAGATCACCTCTCATTCTTCTAAACTGCAATGAATAAAGGCCTAACCTGTTCAGCCATTCTTGATAAGACAACCCCTTCATCCCAGGAATCAGCCTAGTGAACCTTTTCTGAACAGCCTCCAACGCTAGTATATCCTTCCTTGAATACGGGGACCAAAACTCCACGCAGTACTCCAGATATGGCCTCACCAACACCATGTACAGTTGTAACAAGACTTTTCTATTTTTAAACTCTAACCCCCTAGCAAGAAAGGCCAAAATTCCATTTGCCTTCCTAATTACTTGCTGCACCTGCATGCTAACTTTTTGTGTTTCATGTACAAGAACACCCAGATCTCTCTGTACTGCAGTATTTTGTAGTCTTTCTCCATTTAAATAATAATCTGCCTTTTTATTCTTCCTACCAAAGTGGATAACCTCACACTTTCCCACATAGAACTCCATTTGCCAAGTTTTTGCTCACTCACTTAACATATCTATATCCCTTTGCAGATTCTTTGTGTCCTCATCACAACATGCCTTCTCACCTATTGCCAGGTGAGCCCTAGTGGCCTCCTCGTGAGTTCAGGGAGTGTGTCCCTCTTCTGGGGGAAATCCCTGGCCCTCAGAGGACTTCCCAGCGGCAATGGCCACCGCCTAGGCTAGATCCCTCCCCACCCTCACCAAACGCCCACACCCACCCCATCGCCAGGGCTTGCCTGACTGTCCCTGGCGACCTGAGCCCACTTTCCCGCATTCTGGGGTGTCCTCCTTCTTTGATACTGCAGGCCTCTTGCAATACCGGCAGTGGCCACTGCTCCTGGTGGCACTCCTGGTGCTGCAGAGCTGCCGGCCCTCTCATTGGCCAGCAGCCCTGGAGGCAGGACTTGTCCCTTATAGGGATGGTGTCCCCGACAATGGGCAGTTAATGGCTGCCCATCGTGAAATTGCACCTGGGGGGCCGATGAAGTGCCGAGACAGGGTCCCCACACCCACACCTTCCTGCTCACCACCTGGACCCTGATGCCAGGATAAAATCCCAGCTGAGTGTCTGGAGGGCCTCCTGCCCCTCTTGCGGATAAAGGACATCTCTCTTCCTTTCCATTTCCTCCACCAGGACCTCCAGTGCAGCACCCGAAAACCTTGGAACCTGCTCTCTCCCATGTTGCGCCATTTATCACTATTTCCCAGGACAGATTCACTTCTTACATGACTCCCAGCTCCTGCAGCAGCTACAATGCACCTCCCCTCTAATAGGTGCAAACTAAAGTTAAGCAGTGCAGACTAGCTTTAAGTGATGTTGGAGGTTACGATTTTGGGCCCCCAGTTGATGTGCGCACTCAAAGTGTTTAACCCTGGCTACACACAGAAATCATTCTATTGATCAGGCAGCATGAAGTTGCCATACTGCCTGCATTTCAATCAAAGAGTACTGGTTAATCGGGCATCATGATTCTTGTGCCTGTTATCAGGGGCTATCCAAGTCAGTCCCCATGGAGTCTCTAGGTGACTTTTGTTGGCCCTGATGTTGTCATCCTTACAATTGGCAATGAAGCGGTGCTTCTAAATAGCGGGAGACCAGCAGGTCTCAAGACAACAAACTTTGGTTGCAAGCCATGTCAGCTGGGGTACTGTGCATGTGTGAACTGCAAGTACAGAGACAGTTTCCCCCAAGTCTCCAGTCTGCAGGAGATCAATTGCCCATTCTGGTAGACTCCCTTTGAATGCGGGAAAGTTGAGTACCCTAGACAGTACAGCACAGGAAGGATGGGCTGCTCGAGGCTGGCAGCAGCTCTTAGGAGTTCTGTGGAGCAGTCCTGCACCTCCTGGCTCCACATCAAAATTGTTTTTGGTGGCTGCCATACCAGCAAGTCTTGAGCAGAGCAGGCCTTGTACCTGCCTTGTTCAGGGCAGCTCAATTTCTGAGAGGAATCCTAAAACAGGCTTTAGGCCCCTTATTAGCATATGCAATAGGCCTAATGTTCCAGATACCTGAAAAATGGCCTAACCCAATATTAGTTTGGATGTCTTACAGGCATCCTTATGCGCGGGATATTGCCACCAGAAATTGTCCCTTGTTGCATCTGTTTTGCACTCATAAAACAGGCACAATGAGATCCAATTTCTCAGCCTCCAAGTGTGTATTTTAGCATTATTTATTATTATTATTAATCATTACTTATAAAATAAGAAGTAAATCAAACAGGCCCAATTGATTGCAACAGTTCAAATTTTACACAGGTGATGATGAAAATCTTTCTATTGAAGACAATTACAATGTTAGCCATTCCATCGGTCAAATTCTTTTTAACTCAAATTTCCATTTGATTATAATATTGTATAATTATGATTTATCCATATCAATGTTAGAATGTAACTAACTGTTATTGGTGGGTTCATCTTATTTCCGTTAGAAGTAAGTAACAGAATAGTTAATACACATCAACCTTCAAGTCAGTCCAAAGTTATTCTTTTGGGCCTCCTTATCTCGAGAGACAATGGATACGCGCCTGGAGGTGGTCAGTGGTTTGTGAAGCAGCGCCTGGAGTGGCTGTAAAGGCCAATTCTGGAGTGACAGGCTCTTCCACAGGTGCTGCAGAGAAATTTGTTTGTTGGGGCTGTTGCACAGTTGGCTCTCCCCTTGCGCCTCTGTCTTTTTTCCTGCCAACTACTAAGTCTCTTCGACTCGCCACAATTTAGCCCTGTCTTTATGGCTGCCCGCCAGCTCTGGCGAATGCTGGCAACTGACTCCCACGACTTGTGATCAATGTCACACGATTTCATGTCGCGTTTGCAGACGTCTTTATAACGGAGACATGGACGGCCGGTGGGTCTGATACCAGTGGCGAGCTCGCTGTACAATGTGTCTTTGGGGATCCTGCCATCTTCCATGCGGCTCACATGGCCAAGCCAAAGTTATTACATTATTACATTTTGCAGTCTTAGTCTTGCATTCTTATGATACTGATGTCATAGCACCATATATATAGCAAACAGCATTGAACAACACCAAACAACACCAGAGTACCAGAATATCATAGATAAACAGACTTGGCAACCATGTAAAGCAGATTAGTCTAAAACATTTAACTGTTTGTCTTCAACATGAGATGTATTCTTTCACTGGAAATTTGTTACTTTTAGTTTTGTTTTGTTTTTGATTATGATGCAAGTTAAATATGAAAAATGAAAACAAAAAAATGCAGGAAATATGTAACAGGTTGCTCAGCATCTAAATTATAAAGGCAAGCTGATGTTTCATGTGTAGCCCTTCATCAAATAAGGAAGGAAACACCCAATATGCTACTCTAGCTTTCTCTCTCAGACGTTGATCAATTTGCTATGTAATGATAGCATGTCCTCTTTGTAATTTATATTTCCAGAAGTAATTTTGCAATTTAGTGGGAGATCAGTCCAAATAGTAATCATGACTGTGATGAATAGCCACTTTTACAGTTAGTTTTCTTTTAAATTTTGTATTCCTATTTACAATAGAACATACGAGTCAAGATAAACCCAAGACAGATTTTGCTCTTGAGGAAACTTTGTGGAATGTTTCCTTCACAACAATATCATTTTGATACAAATTATCCAGCTAGAGATAAAATAACAGCATGCTGCTGATGAAGTGACATCCTTTTATTACAAATAAAGCAGATGGAACAGTCTTGGTGTGAGAATGTCTTCCAGCTGCCTTATGTGTGACAAGTAACAACAAGTTAAGAGAACAACATCACTGTTTGACTCAGCACCAGAGTTGCTTTCTGCTTTACAAGGTCTCAGGTGTCAATGCTCAAATTTACCAGCATCACTTTTAGCATGCTAGTAACTGTAACAAGTCTTTCAGTATTTGCAAAACGTCTCATTTTGGAAGAGTAATCTATGGCCATACAGATATTAATACAGTTCAATAAAATACATCAATAAAGAATCAAATATGCTCATGGCTGCAATGCATGTAGATTTTTTAGCTACTAAGTGAACTTTTAGGGGTTTTAGGAACTTTTAGGTGCATTTCCTATTACAGCTTTATACCCAGCTGATATTTCAAAAGAGTTATTCTAGCTGCATTAAATTTTAGCAAAAATTAAATAGAATTTTTAAAAAAAGTGGATGGCCATTCATTTCCCTTAAAGCACATGAGTAAAGGTTCTGACTGAATATTTATGTAATCTGGTTTGATGGCCCAAGCTGGGCCATCTGATACTGGGAGTACTTGTTCCCTTTAAAGAAGACAGGATGTATGCACAGTCAACTGTTGCTGTTCCTTTTACATATGTCTAACACTATTTTGGAAGTCATGATAAAATTTTGCATAGTAATTTGCATAGCAAATGCATCCACTATCTCTATAGCCACCTCCTTCAATACTCTGGGATGTAGTTCATATGGTCCAGGGGATCTATCAACTTTCAATCCAATTAATTTTTCAAGTACTACCTCTTCATTGATACTAATTTCTTTCAGTTCCTCATTTTTACAAGTCCCTTGGTTCCCTAGTATTTCTGGGAGATTTTCTGTGTCCTCCTCCGTGAAGATAGACACAAAGTAATTGTTTAGACTTTCCGCCGTTTCCCCATTCTCCACCACAAATTCTCCTGTCTCCGCCTGTAATGGACCCACATTTGTCCTTGCTAATCTTTTCCTTTTCACAGACCTAAAGAAGCTTTTACAGTCTGCCTTTATGTTTCTCGGTAGCTTGCATTCATATTCTCTTTTCCCTTTCTTTATCAGTTTCCTGGTCCTCCTTTGTTGGATTCTAAATTGCTCCCAATCCTCGGGCTTACCACTTTTTCTGTTGACCTTATAAGACACTTCCTTTGATCTAATGCAATCTTTAACATCATTTGAAAAAGGATATATTGGCCTTAGAGGGAGTGCAGCATAGGTTCACCTGAATTATACCTGGACGCCATGGGTCAAATTACGAGAAGAGATTACACAAACTAGGATAAAAGCAAAATACTGTGGATGTTGGAAATCTGAAATAAAAACAGAAGGTACTGGAAATATTCAGCAGGTCTGGCAGCATCTGTGGAAAGAGAAACAGAGTTAAAGTTTCAGGTCGATGACCTTTCATCAGAACTGGAAAAGGTTAGAAATGTAATAGGTTTTGAGCAAGTGAAAGGGGGGAGGGGGGAAGAAGAACAAAAGGGAAGGTCTGAGATAGCGTGGAGAGCAGAAGAGATTAAATGACAAAGATGATACCTGATCTCCAAGGGTTAAATTATGAAAAGAGATTACACCAACAAGGGTTCAATTCTTTGGAATTTAGAAGGTTAGGGGGTAATTTGATGAAAGTTTTCAAGATATTAAAAGGAACAGATAGGGCTGAATTTTACAGCCCCCCCAACGTCGGGGGTCGTGGCGGGCTGGGCTGGGAAATGCCTCTGGCAGAGGTCGGCCACAGGCCTTGATACCAGGAAGGCCCAGCCTGATATTGACAGCGGCGGGAGCTAAGTTTACATATGTAAATAAATTTAAATAAAGGAATTAATTACCTCCTTGTCTCTGCCTTCCATCTCGCCGTGATATTGGTTCAGTGGTCGGTACTCCAGCACCTTTGGATCCCCATCCGAGGAACTGAGGCGTAACACTGGTGGGGAGGGGGGAGCAGGTAGGTTTTTTAGTGCAGGAAGGTGGGGGGAGAGGGGGAAAACTAATCTCATTAGTTTAGGGGACAGTGAGAAGGGTTAGAGTTAAAAGTTTATGTACTTGGAAGGAAGAAAGGTCAGGTGGGCAGGAGAAGTGATTGTGGGAGCGGGGGGTGGGGGGGGGCAGAGAGGGCAAGTAATCCATTGCATGGTTATTAGGGGAGGTGGGAGGGTGCAATTTACATATGTTTAAAACGTTTTGAAACTTATGTCTTTAAATATTGAAATTAATTGGAAGGGCTCGAAGCCCTTTAAAAATGGCATCAGCACCTGAGCAAAGGCTGCTGATGCCATTGCCGCGCTGAATATCGCGGTGGCTCCGCACAGGCGGACCGCCATTGTTTACATCCGGCATTGTAAAATGCAGCCCATTATTTCTGCTGGTTGGGAAATCTAGAACTAGGGGTCATGGTCTAAAAATTAGAGCCTGACCTTTCAGGTGTGAGATTAGGAAACACTTCTACACTCTAAGTGGGGTAAAAGTTTGGAACTCTCTTCCGTAAATGACAATTAATGCTAGATCAGTTGTTCATTTTAAATCTGAGATTGATAGATTTTTGTTAACCTAAGCTATTAAGGGATATGGGGCGAAGGAGGGTATATGGAGTTAGGTCACATGATCTCATGGTGGAACAGGCTCAAGTACCTAAATGACCTACTCCTGTTCCTATGTTTCTATTGGGAGGGGGATGCTTTTTTTTTGATGCAGTTGCTACATTTGATGCTTTGTTTGTATCATCAGGAATCTTCCTTTCTTCTTGTGCACAACAACGATTTCTTCAGACTTCTGATTCACATTAACATCTGATTAAGTCCGAATGCAATGTTTAGGCTTGCTACAAAGGCTGCATCACAATCCTTTAATGTAGTCTGATTTATGAACAAGTCTTGGCATATATTAAATGGATTACTTCACAAGGAAATGCGAATATCTGAGACTTGTTCAAACATCAACAGCTTTGAAAGTGAAGTAGCTGCCATTGTAGGAATGGGGAATTTATATTTTATTTATTTACTGTTTACTGTATCTTTAAATGTTGTGTTTATTTAGCAGTGTTGCCACCAAAGACAGTTTTGATTCAGTGGAAACACCATGAGCTAAATCCACAAAAAGGGGTGGATTTCTCCAACACCACTCGGGTAGCAATATAAACATTACTGCCTTTTCTATTTCCCGTTGTGCTGAGCAGGTCTTTCCCAGAATTTAGCTGTCTTAAGAAAAGGGCCACCACTGTCCCAGGAGGTTCACCCTAATGTAGGGCAGCCAGCCACTTCATGTACTCCTGCTTTTCAGGTACCACCTAGGATGAGCACTCGGATAAGTTTGAGTTAAAATATCACAAACTGGCACCAAGGAGAAGAAGGGTAATAAGCAGAAGTAGGCACACATTCATAGAATGGTTTATATGTCAAGTTAAGGTCACTATAGAAAGAGAAAGAATTTCCATTTATATAGTACCTTTCACATTCACCAGATGTCCCAAAGCTTGAGTTACTTTTCAAATGCAGTCACTGTGGGTAACTGACTCTGGGTGATATCAATACAGCCACATGTTAGACATCTCTCTTGATTTTCATTACCATTGAAGGTAGTTGAACGCAGGAGAGATATATAATGGGTAGCTGATCCAATATTGCTGGTTTTACACAATCACCCAAGTCAAAATTGCCCTTACTGTTTTTTGTAGGTAAATGAGGCAGCCAATTTCTGCACAGCAAGCTCCATTAACAGTAAATGAGATAAATGACGATTAGTGGTTTGAAAAATCCATAGGACAGGATCTTGGCAATTCTACAAACATACATACGAATTAGGAGCAGGAGTAGGCCATTTGGGCCCTCAAGTCTGCTCTGCCATTTGATATCACGGCTGATCTGATTGTGGCCTCATTTCTACTTTCCTGTCTACCCCCTATACCTTTTGACTCCCCAATCAAGAATCTATCTCACTCAGCCTTAAATATATTCAATGACCCAAGCTCCACTGCTCTCTGGGGAAGAGAATTCCACAGACTAATGACCCTCTGAGAGAAAACATTTCTCCTGATCTCCGTCTTAAATGGGAAACCCGTTATTTTTAAACTGTATCCCCTGGTTCTAGTCTCTCTCATCAGGGGATCAGCAGCCACCCAGTCAAGTCCCCTCAGGATCTTATATGTTTCAATAAGATCACCTCTCATTCTTCTAAACTCCAATGGATACAGGCCCAACCTTTCCAACCTTTCCTCATAAGATAACCCCTTCATCCCAGGAATCAGTTGAGTGCATATTCTCTGAACTGCTTCTAATGAAATGATATCCTTTCTTAAGTAAGGAGACCAAAACTGTACACAGTACTTCAGATGCGGTCTCACCAATGTCCTGTACAACTGTAACAAAACTTCCTCACTTTTATATTCCATTCCCCTTGCAATTATACCTGCTGGTGCTCTCCAGCACTGATCCCATCATAGTTTGTGGGTTCAGTGTGAGGACACCCTTTTGCAAGGCAAGTTGGAAAATCCCAGAAATGGTGAAACCAGGTCCTGACTAATTCTGATGGATCTGCTCTTGTTCTGCCAGAGATACAGCTCTGGACCAAGGATTTTGGAAACAGTCATTTTTGGTAATGTTTATTCTGGGTTGGACATTGACCAGGACATTGGGAAGACTCCTTGCTTTTCTTCGAATAGTGCCATGGGATCTTTTAAACCTAGACAACTATACATGTATGACTTGCTTGATGAAGCTGTACACTACTGTTTGCCTTATCTTACATAAATCTCGAGTGGGAGCTGGAATGACTCCATGGTATAGACGTTAAGGGTGGTGGTGACTTCAACAGTCACGGGAAGTGTGCTGTTTATGTGGGCGAAGGACAACAGGTCTGCTTGTGGCATGTGGTATAACTTTGTGACAGCTTCCTCTGTAAAGTAGAGCCTCTGCAGATATTATTATTTGGCCAAATGCTGCTAGGACCATCTCTGTCTGTAACATTCAGTTGGGGTTAACGGCTGGTACCTGACACTGGAATGTACAAACAACCTGGCCTTCCTCCTTTGCTCTTCCATTTCTTCCAAGAAACAAAGATAGAGGGAAATTCCCAGTTGGAAACCCATTATACACTGTTTGAATGGGGAAAATGACAGCCCACAGCAATTAGTAGAATAGCTGAAGTAAATTGTAGGAGCTTAAAGCAAAATAAATCCTAAATAAATTGGTGGAGAAATAAAGATCCTTAAAAATGTTGACATTTTTATGTTTGGTTCATTATATTTTCTTCCGTCTTTTCTAGTTGTACCAGGCAACTCTGGGTACCCAATGTATGTAATCATGATTACTGCTGAGTGTAACGGAGGTAGAAATTGTAGAAAATGGCAAATAATGTTGCCATGTCACTACAGAATAATTTGAAATGGCAGCAGAAAATCTGGGCCAAGATCCAGCATAACAGATGCATGTTCAATTTCTTGGCCTTTCTCATCCAATTATTGACCCAACATTAGGTGGAATGTGGCAAGAAATCAATAAATTTGAAGAAATAACTGATTTTAACATTTTGTACCAATTCACTTTCCTGATACCTACAAATGAGAAAAGTTGCATGCCAAAGGCTGGAAGTATGTAGCTGATTACAGGATATCAATCCAAGAAAAGATTAACAACAACAATTTGCATTTATATAGTACCAGTAACATAATAAGGTGCTTCACAGGAACATTATCAGACAAAATTTGACTCCTAACCACTTAGGGAAATGTTAGGACAGGTGACCAAAAAGAGGTAGATTGTAAGGAGCGTCTTAAAGGAGAATAGAGAGACGGAGAGTTTTAGGGAGGAAATCCCATAACTTGGAGCTGAGACTAGCATTGAAGGCATGGCCACTAATGGTGGGCTGAAGGAAATTAGGGATGCACAAGAGGCCGGAATTTGAGGAATGCAAAGTTCTCGGAGAGTTGTGAGCTTTAGATGAGCTGAAGCTTATGGTGGAAGGTGGGAGGCGGCCAGGAAAGCATTGGAATACTTGAGTCTGGATGAAGGTTTCAGCAGAAGATGGGCTGAGGTAGAGGCAGAGATGGACAATATCATGGAGATGGAAGTAGGCAGTCTTTGTGAAGGAGCAGTTAGGGGATCAGCAGCTCTGTTACTGGATACTGGATAAACAGTGTGACAAATCAGATGCAGTGAAGGGATCAAGAGAGGGCATAATGAGGTAGATCTGGGTGTCGTTAGCATACATGTAGAATCTGATGTCACTGAGGGCAGCATGTAGATGAGAAATAGGAGGGGGCAAAGGATATATTCTTGAGGCACACCAGAGAAGAGAAGCCATTGCAAGAGATTTTCAGGCGACAATTGGATGGAAAGGAATGGAGTGAGGCGAGTGCAGTCCGACCCAGCTGGATGACAGAGGAGAGATATTGGCAGAGAATGGTGTAGTCAACCATGTCAAAGACTGCAGATAGGCCGATAATGATGAGGAGGAATAGTTTCATGTGGTCACAGTCACAGGGGATTCCATTTGTGACTTTGAATCGGGTCGTTTCAGTACTGTAGCTGGGGTGAAAACCTGATTAGAGAATCAGTAAAAAAAAAGTAAGTGACCAAAAGATCATTAAGATTAAATTTGACACTTTTCTCCTTGATACTCTTGCAGTTATGAAGTGACATCATCAGGGTGACAAAAAGTACAGAGGTATGCTGTATGTTTGAATAGCAGCAAACCATGGAGGCAATAGAGTTTAGGCCAAGCTGAGGTTTACGGAGGTGGAGGATGGGTGGTTGTCCAAGAGAGCATGAGAATAGTTGAGTCTAGAGATGCTAAAGATATGGACAAGACTTTCGCTGGGAGATGTGCAGGAAAGGGTTAGAGGCAGTTAATGCTATGGAGGTGAGGAGAGGATATGAGTGCAGAAGCTCACTTTAAGGTTAAATAGAATGCTGAGGTTGCAAACAGCCTAGCAGTGTGGTTAAGCCTGAGGCAGTGGCCTGGCAGAGGATGGAGTTGGTGTAGGATATTATAAGGATATAATCATTAGCTGTGTTTGAAAGGGGGCTACATATACTGTGTTTACACTAGATACCGCGGTGACTGCAACAACTACCGTGGAATCTCCCTGCTCAGCATAGTGGGGAAAGTCTTTGCTCGAGTCGCTCTGAACAGGCTCCAGAAGCTGGCCGAGCGCGTCTACCCTGAGGCACAGTGTGGCTTTCGTGCAGAGAGATCGACTATTGACATGCTGTTCTCCCTTCGTCAGATACAGGAGAAATGCCGTGAACAACAGATGCCCCTCTACATTGCTTTCATTGATCTCACCAAAGCCTTTGACCTCGTCAGCAGACGTGGTCTCTTCAGACTACTAGAAAAGATCGGATGTCCACCAAAGCTACTAAGTATCATCACCTCATTCCATGACAATATGAAAGGCACAATTCAACATGGTGGCTCCTCATCAGAGCCCTTTCCTATCCTGAGTGGTGTGAAACAGGGCTGTGTTCTCGCACCCACACTTTTTGGGATTTTCTTCTCCCTGCTGCTTTCACATGCGTTCAAATCCTCTGAAGAAGGAATTTTCCTCCACACAAGATCAGGGGGCAGGTTGTTCAACCTTGCCCGTCTAAGAGCGAAGTCCAAAGTACGGAAAGTCCTCATCAGAGAACTCCTCTTTGCTGACGATGCTGCTTTAACATCTCACACTGAAGAATGCCTGCAGAGTCTCATCGACAGGTTTGCGTCTGCCTGCAATGAATTTGGCCTAACCATCAGCCTCAAGAAAACGAACATCATGGGGCAGGATGTCAGAAATGCTCCATCCATCAATATTGGCGACCACGCTCTGGAAGTGGTTCAAGAGTTCACCTACCTAGGCTCAACTATCACCAGTAACCTGTCTCTAGATGCAGAAATCAACAAGCGCATGGGTAAGGCTTCCACTGCTATGTTCAGACTGGCCAAGAGAGTGTGGGAAAATGGCGCACTGACACGGAACACAAAAGTCCGAGTGTATCAGGCCTGTGTCCTCAGTACCTTGCTCTACGGCAGCGAGGCCTGGACAACGTATGCCAGCCAAGAGCGACGTCTCAATTCATTCCATCTTCGCTGCCTTCGGAGAATACTTGGCATCAGGTGGCAGGACTATATCTCCAACACAGAAGTCCTTGAAGCGGCCAACATCCCCAGCTTATACACACTACTGAGTCAGCGGCGCTTGAGATGGCTTGGCCATGTGAGCCGCATGGAAGATGGCAGGATCCCCAAAGACACATTGTACAGCGAGCTCGCCACTGGTATCAGACCCACCGGCCGTCCATGTCTCCGTTATAAAGACGTCTGCAAACGCGACATGAAATCGTGTGACATTGATCACAAGTCGTGGGAGTCAGTTGCCAGCATTCGCCAGAGCTGGCGGGCAGCCATAAAGACAGGGCTAAATTGTGGCGAGTCGAAGAGACTTAGTAGTTGGCAGGAAAAAAGACAGAGGCGCAAGGGGAGAGCCAACTGTGCAACAGCCCCAACAAACAAATTTCTCTGCAGCACCTGTGGAAGAGCCTGTCACTCCAGAATTGGCCTTTATAGCCACTCCAGGCGCTGCTTCACAAACCACTGACCACCTCCAGGCGCGTATCCATTGTCTCTCGAGATAAGGAGGCCCAAAAGAAAAAAAAAGAGACACTAGATGCGGAACAGAAAGGGGATCAGAAGTCTGTAGCTGCAGTTTGGGGTAGAAATAGTTAACTCCTATCTATGACAATGAGGATGAGCGAAGAATACTGAATGTTCAAAGGGTGGAGAAGAGTTGGCTTATGAGGAAGGGCAATAAAATTCTGAGCAGGAGAGTAAGTGCTGATCCAGTGAAAAAAATGCTAGATCAAGATAA
Source organism: Heterodontus francisci (assembly GCF_036365525.1). Taxonomy (NCBI): domain Eukaryota; kingdom Metazoa; phylum Chordata; class Chondrichthyes; order Heterodontiformes; family Heterodontidae; genus Heterodontus; species Heterodontus francisci. The sequence continues at coordinate 90,449,938 of NC_090376.1, read as the reverse complement.
GAACTGGAAATGTCTGGGCCAGACAAATAAAGAGAACTAACATTCCTAGAATCTAATGATAATAAAGTAAGCATTTCTGTACTTCACACAAATATGGGAGACACCTGAGGGGCTATGAGATTCCTACACCAAGAGATTCCCAACAGAGCATCATTTCCACATGCACAGTTATGGGTGTCTCTTGGTACCCTGGTGAGAATCCTTTTTGTAAGTAAATGGACCTCACTTGCAAATGCTTGTTACTAAATTACTCATAAAGAATGAAGTACTAATTAGCTTACTCACCTGACTGCATCCACTTAACAGACTGCGGGGACCGTTTTGGCTGTCTGTGACTGAAGTTCTGCTCCAGCCCACCAGCCACAAACATTTATAGAAATGAAATCCAGTCACTAAGATTCATCATGCCATCCAAAGCAATGAAGCAAAAATGGCATCTATGACCTGCTGTGAGAGCTTATGATCTGAACACCCCTTTAAAAAGTGCTTCCAGTTAGTCAGTCAGTACCTGAAACCAATCTCACAAAGTTTTACACTGAAGACCCAGCCAGGTGAAATCACATTGTGGGTCCTAGTTATATTGCAGGACCCCGATTTGCATGGATTCATAATGCGCTCGCTTACTTCCAGCAGGCATACACGCCTCTTAAATGAAATGAGCAGTTAAAATGGCAGCCAGCACAGTTACAGGGGGAACAGGTCAGTAAATAAAACTATTTGATTTTACCAGCCATGGTGCCCCATTCCTACCAGGCAGAGAGGGTGAAAGTCAATCCCAAGGATCATGAAACCTGAAAAGTTAATCTTTTTTCTTTCCCCACAGATGCTGCCTGACTTGCTGAACATTTCCAGTAATTTCTGTTTTTATTTCTGACTGCTTCTAAGTCTGGCACAGTGCTTACTATGCAAGAAAGCCTTTAATTTGAGTGAAAGGATACAATCAACCATAAAGACAAGTTGCACTCATCATATAGATGCACATTGTTCAGAAAAATCAGTGGCTGTCATAAGGAGATGATCAACATAAGTGACTTAAACAGAACATTGTGGAAGCAGAGAGATGGAACTCATAGCAGTTGTCTGTCCTTGTTGTCATATGCTCTACTGGAAGGGAGTGGGGAGGACCTTTCACAGCAACTATTCAAAGTGTTCCTCACGTTGATGATCCATCATCAGGGAGCGTTGTTGATCCTTCAACCATATCCTAGCAATAATCTGAAGTTCTAAAACCAGACAAGCCAGCTATCACCAATAATACTGCCACCAAAAGGGGAACATGGAAGGAGCCACTAAAGGCAGTTACTCGCATGGTATTTGGCACGTGCAAGGAGACCATGAAATACACAGTAGGTACATAATTAACCAATGAAATGAATGCAATAATTTGTTGATAAGCAGTCAAAATTTTTATTTGCACCCCTCTATTCCACATATTTCTGATCAAGAAGAGAACAATAACTGGATGTAGTTGGTTCAATTACGGTTGCTAAAAAAAAGGGAAAAGGGGATTGGGATGTCTGATGACAAATTGCATCCTGTAATGATCAGCCAGAAGCTCGGGGTCATGCTTTCGGACTGAGACCCTGGGGAGACCAAACACAGACTGGGTGACCGATTTGCGGAACACCTCCGCCCAGTCCGAAGCAGGACCCTGAGCTTCCGGTTGCTGGCCATTTCAACACTCCCCCCTGCTCTCATGCCCACATCTCTGTCCTGGGATTGTTGCAGTGTTCCAGTGAACATCAATGCAAGCTCGAGGAACAGCATCACATTTACTGATTAGGCATGCTACAGCCTGCCGGACTGAATATTGAGTCCAATAATTTCAGAGCATGACAGCCCTCCCTTTTTATTTTTAGTTATTCTTTCTTTTTATGTGTTTATTTTATTTTAGTTTGTTTCTACTGTGCCTACCCACTGTTTATTGCATGTTTGTGTTTGCGGCCAGGCTGTTCAGTTTTCTGTCAATTAACACCCTTCCTGTACTAATGCTTTGTCTTTCACCATACCATTAACATACTGTTTACCTTTGCTTCATGACCTTCTGGTCAGTTATTCTCTGTGACCTTGTCCTATCAACACCTCTTTTGTTATTTCTTTCCCCACACCCGCTTTACTTGCTTAAAACCTATTACATTTCTGGCTCTGCCAGTTCTGATGAAGGGTCACTGACCTGAAACGTTAACTCTGCTTCTCTCTCCACAGTTTCTGCCCGACTTGATGAGTATTTCCAGCATTTCTTGTTTTTATTTCAGATTTCCAGCATCTGTAGTATTTTGCTTTTATTACCATGAAAAGTTAAGCCTTGTTCAATGAGGTGTAACTGGGCTTTTAACAGCAATCTGAATAACTATGACTGCTGAACAGCTGATCCGGCCTGGAAAAAATAATTTTATATTCGTGGAATGTTGTTAAATATCTCTATTATGATTAACTACTAGATTTATTTAAACTAGATTTTTTTAAATGATTACTTTTTAAAAAACAGTTTGTTCATGATATTTTAGTTTCTACCTTAACCCCCTGCGCATGTTCCAATCTTCATTTCACTCTGCAAAATGTTTAAAAGGTAATTTGATTATTAGTGCTTTACATTTCCTGTTGGCTGTTTGTGAAAATTCTTTAATATGATAGACTGCTTGGACAGCTTGATGACATCACTGCAGCTCAATGCTGGAAATCCCTATTAAACTGCACGACAATCAATTGCATGTCGAGAGAGTTAAATTTCTTGTCACAGAGATTGCGAGAACTCTCAGCACTGCTTTCTTTGAGGTTAGTGGCAAGTGTCTTTTCTTCACGACTGACTGTAAAATCTGGCCCAATGTATAATATTCCCTCTGGGTGCTAGGTTGTTTTGATGGATAAGTACCTCCATTCTGTGTATAAATAATGGAATTGATTATCAAGATTAAATTTAAAAGTATCTGTGTACCAACAACTTAGTAAATAGTAGCCAGCATGGATTCAGAAGTGCAAGATCATACCTGGTCTATCTCCTCAACTGCTTTGAGGAAGTTGTATCCCAAGTGGAATATAGAAAGTTCTCTGACCTGGTGTGTCCAGATATATAAAAGACATTTGACAAATTCTCACATGAAAGACTATGGTCTGGAAATTTGGGCACACAGAGGGCACTGGATATATTCCCTGCTCCAGAATTGTGAGGTCCAAGATGGCCTAGATATTGGGCGTCAGGCGTAGTTACAATGGAACCAGCATAGCACCGATAGCCACCCAACAAAGAAATAATCAAGATCGGACCACTGCTAGCTTTTGAATTTATGATGACTGATTCACGTGCAATGCCACAATTATAATTAAAAGCTGTTGGCTGAAGTGCACTGAATTTAATTCCAGACACAGAAGTTACAGAGCCTGGGTTCTGGAGCTAATCATATAGTCAGGTCTAGAGTTATTTTTTCTACTGTGTAATTTTTAAATATGAAATGGTGACATAAATTGCTAACTTGGTTGTTCAAACAGGAACACAGTTGCCATGATCATTGATATTCTTCTTTTATACTCTGCCTAGTAACAGTTTCTGTGAGGTAAATGACCCTGAAAATATGTGTAATATCAATCACCAGTCTTTTGACAGAAAGAAATAGAGCAGAAATTCATTTAATCAAAGCCTGTCACTGTGTTGAGTAGAAACAACAGTTGCAGTACTTTCTTTAGAATGTCATTAGTACATTCTGGGGAAATGAAATGATTTTTGACTGAGACAGACAGCAATAGCTGATCTATGCAATCTCAGAAACAATATTCAGGATCAGTATTTACACTAGAATTGACTACAGTTCTTCAGCCAAGCGATTTCAATGGCTAAAAAGGACAAATGTGATTTTTGTATCCACACAGTGCTGAAAGACACATAAGGCAGAATTTTCCCAGGCTGTTGGAGGCGGGTTCGCAGGTGAGTAAGATGGGAAAGTACAGGAAATTGGCATTGGGTCAGGATCCCAATGTGATTCATCCCTCTGCCAGCTCTCCCCAGGGTGACACTCAAGGTGAGCAGGCAACCCCCTTGGATCTGTCGGGTAAGTAATTAAGTAGTTGTTGAGGTTGGTAAAAAGTTAATTATGAGCTGCTTTCACCCTAAATCCTGGATTTCCCAGCCATGGAATTGGTTTCCTGCCCTGTCAGTATCTTGCCCAGGTCACCAAGATGAGTGCACAGCAGGAAGAACTTCTTCAGTGAAACCGACAGACTATGAGGACATTGATCAGTGAAACTGAAGAGTTCAGGTCATGGCCATTGAGAGACAGCTGTTCAAAGCACTACCTCTCAGAGAGTGCTTTCACTGCTTGACAGGTGATTGCCAACTTCACACACCTTCAGCTGCACTTCCCTGCTGCCAGCCTTCAACACGGCATGGGAGCAGCTTATACTCCCCTGCAAAGGATCAAGAGCAATGGCCACAGCATGGCCAACTGCTCCAACAGCAGCAGGGGGAACACCAGCTGCCTTCTCCTCAGCCGTATGCCCCTCGACAGGGCAGAAGTGATGGACACAAGATCCAGCTGGGAGGATGTGGGAGACCCTGAACACGAGTCGACAGGCAGTGGATCAGCTCCAGTGTCTCAGGAGGCTCAGTCTCTTGCGGCAGGTCGCTGCTGACATCTGCAGCCTCCAGGAACATGACCTTCTTCCTAGTTGAGCAGGTGGGCACACATTGCCATTGGTCATCAAGGTGCCTGTCACAGGAGAGCCAATCCCCCCCACCAAACCCCCTGCCCCACCCCCGGATCTTGACCTCTGGTGAAGTTGAGATGCTGGTGAAATTTTGCAAGGCGAAGTCTCAGTGCTGACCTGGGAAAACAGCCATGGGGAACATTGGATGAATGCAGGAAGCGGAACAGGAGGGGAGCAGCGGCCATTGCCGGAAAGTGGTGCAGCCCTCATGTCAAAGGTGGGCACAGAGGGGCTTTAGCCCTCGAGGGAAGGGTGGGCGCAAAGGAGTTCCAGCCCTCACGGCAAGGGTTGGCGCAGAGGGAGTGCATCCCTTGAGGCAACAGTGGGTGCAGAGGGGTTGCAAGCCTTAAGGCGAGGGTGGGCTTCATCTCGGGTGGTAGTCTCTCTGCAAGGGTGAGCACTGAGGGGCATTAACCCGTGTTCAGAGGGGAGTGGCAAGGGGAAGGTTCCAAAGGCAAGGTCCTCTCTCTAGGGGCAGTGCATGGCAGGGGGAGTGACAAGCTGACATGGGTCTCATACACCCAGTCTTTCTGCACTGCGCACCAGAGACTCAGAGGAAGGCAGGGCCAGGCAGTGGCTGACCAAGCTGATGAAGATTGACTAGGGGAGCCAAAGCAGCCGGCCACAGCAAGAAGGGCCTATCTGCAGCAGAGACTGTACCAGACTCACCTCAGCTACCTCTAAATGTCCAAGTGGCAATGTTAATGAAGACTATGGGTCTCCAGGGAGACTGTCACTGACTTATGCACCATGCTGCAGGCAGAGCTGCGACCCATAGGCTTTGGCGGACATCTTACGCCCATGGGCCTGAAGATCACTGAGGCATTCAACTTTTATGCCTCCGGCTCTTTCCAGGAATCCACTGGGGTCATGTGTGGTGTGTCCCAGGCAGCAGCCCACTGCTATATCAAAGAGCTGACCAATGCCCTGTTCAAGAAGACCGGCGACTGACCCTGATAGTCAGGCGGAGATAGCCATCAGCTTCTAGGAAATGCTGGATTCCTCCAGGTGCAAGCTGTCATCAATTGCGTGGGGGTGGCCATCAAGGCTCCCACAGAGCAGTCAGCAGCCTTCATCAACAGGAAGGGCTTTCATTCCATTAATGTACAACTGTACTACAATGTATGCAACCATCGAAAGCATTTCCTGCAAGTGTGTGCTCATTTCTGGGAAGCAGCTATGGTGCCCACATACTTCGACAGTCCCAGGTGCCACAGTTTTTCTGGCACCCGCTCGCCTTCAGCATTAGATTCTCGAGGACAGGGGCTACACATTGAAGACATGGCTACTCACACATAGAGTCATAGAGTTATACAGCACAGAAACAGGCCCTTCGGCCCAACGCATCTGCGCTGACCAACAAGCACCCATTCAATCCAATCCCATTTTCCTGCACTTGGCCCGTAGCCTTGTATGCTATGGCGTTTCAACTGCTCATCTAAATACTTCTTAAATGTTACGAGGTTTCCTGCCTCTACCACCCCTTCAGGCAGTGCGTTCCAGATTCCAATCACCCTCTGAGTGAAAAAGTTTTTCAACTCCCCTCTAAACCTCCTGCTCCTTACCTTAAATCTATGCCCCTGGTTATTAACCCCACCTCTAAGGGAAAAAGTTTCTTCCTATCTATCCTATCAATGCCCCTCATAATTTTGTATACCTCAATCAAGTCTCCCTTCAGCTTTCTCTGCTCCAAGGAAAACAACCCTAGCCTATCCAGTCTCTCTTCATAGCTGAAATGCTCCAGCCCAGGCACCCTCTCCAGTGCAATCACATCCTTCCTATAATGTGGTGACCAGAACTGTACACAGTACTCCAGCTGTGGCCTAACCAGCATTTTATACAGCTCTAACATAACCTCCCTGCTCTTATATTCTATGCCTTGGCTAATAGAATCATAGAAAAATAGGAGCAGGAGTAGGCCATTTGGCCCTTTGAGCCTGCATCGCCATTCAATACAATCATGGCTGATCATCCAAACTCAGTACCCTGTTCCCGCTTTCTCCCCGTATCCCTTGATCCCTTTAGCCCTAAGAACGATATCGAATTCTTTCTTGAATGTATTTAACGATTTGGCCTCAACTGCTTTCTGTGGTAGAGAATTTCACAGGTTCACCACTCTCTGGGTGAAGAAATCCCTCCTCATCTCAGTCCTAAATGGCTTACCCCTTATCCTTAGACTGTGACCCCTGGTCCTGGACTCCCCCATCATCGGGAACATCCTTTCTGCATCTAGTCTGTCCAGTCCTGTTAGAATTTTGTAGGTTTCTATGAGATCCCCTCTCATTTTTCGAAACTCTAGTGAATACAAGCCCAATCGACCCAATCTCCCTTCATACGTCAGTTCTGCCCTCCCAGCAATCAGTCTGGTGAACCTTCGTTGCACTCCCTCCATAGCCAGAACATCCTTCCTCAGATAAGGAGACCAAAACTGCACACAATACTCCAGATGTGGTCTCACCAAGGCCTTGTATAATTGCAACAAGACATCTTTGCTCCTGTACTCAAATCCTCTTGCTATGAAGGCCAACATACCATTTGCCTTCTTAACTGCCTGCTGCACCTGCAAGCTTACTTTCAGCGACTGGTGCACAAGGACACCCATGTCTCGCTGCACCTCCCCCTTTCCCAATCTATCACCGTTCAGATAATAATCTGCCTTTCTATTTTTGCCACCAGAGTGGATAACCTCACATTTATCCACATTATACTGCATCTGCCATGTATTTGTCCACTCACTCAACCTGTCCAAATCACACTGGAGCTTCTCTGCATCCTCCTCACAGCTCTCACACCCACCCAGCTTTGTGTCATCTGCAAACTTGGATATCTTACATTTAATTCCCTCATCTATATCATTCATATATATTATGAATAGCTGGGGTCCTAGCACTGATCCCCACTAGTCACTGCCTGCCACGGAAAAAGACCCGTTTATTCCTACTCTTTGTTTCCTGACTGCCAACCAGTTCTCTATCCATGGCAGAACCTTACCCCAATCCCATGTCCTTTAATTTTGCAAGCTAATCTCTTACGTGGGACCTTATCAAAAGCCTTCTGAAAAAATAAAGGCAAGTATCCCGTACGCATTCCTCACGACCTTATCTACCTGTGCTGCTGTTTTCAGTGATCTATGGACAGGTACACCAAGGTCCCTCTGACCCTCTGTACTCCCTAGGGTCCTACCATTCATTGTATATTCCCTTGCCTTGTTAGACCTCCCAAAGTGCATCACCTCACACTTCTCAGGATTATATTCCATCTGCCACTGTTCTGCCCATTTTACCAGCCCAACTACATCATCCTGTAATCTCAGGCTTTCCTCCTCACTATCCATGACACCACCAATTTTCATGTCATCTGTGAATTTACTGATCATACCTCCTATATTCATGTCTAAATCATTAATGTACACTACAAACAGTAAGGGTCCCAGCACCGATCCCTGAGGTACATCACTGGTCACAGGCCTCCACTCACAGAAACAACCCTCAACCATCACCCTCTGCCTCCTGTCACTAAGCCAATTTTGGATCCAATTTGCCAAATTACCCTGTATCCCATGGGCTCTTACCTTCTTAATCAATCTACCATGCGGGACCTTATCAAAAGCCTTACTGAAGTCCATGTAGACCACATAAACTGCCCTACCCTCATCTACACATCTAGTCACTTCCTCGAAAAATTCAATCAAATTTGTTAGACACAATCTCCCCTGACAAAGCCATGCTATCCCTGATCAGTCCCTGCCTCTCCAAGTGGAGATTAATCTTATCTCTCAGAATTTTTCCCAATAGTTTCCCTACCACTGAGATTAGACCCACTGGCCTATAATTACCTGGTTTATCCTTGTTACCCTTCTTGAATAATGGTACCACATTCGCTGTCCTCCAATCCTCTGGTACCTCTCCTGTGGCCAGAGAGGATTTGAAAATTTGTTTCAGAGCCTCTGCTATCTCCTCCCTTGCCTCACATAACAGCCTGGGATACATCTCATCTGGGCCTGGGGATTTATCCAACTTTAAGACGGCTAAAACAGCGAATACTTCCCCCTTTTCAATGCTAATTTGTTCAGGTATATCACAATCCCCCTCCCTGATCTCTACACCTACATCGTTCTTCTCCATAGTGAACACAGATGAAAAGTAATCATTCAAAACCTCACCTATGTCCTCCGGCTCCAAACACAGATTGCCCCTTTGGTGCCTAATGGGCCCCACTCTTTGCCTGGTTATCCTCTTGCCCTTAATATACTTATAAAACGCCTTTGGATTTTCCTTTATCTTGTCTGCCAGTATTTTTGCATGCCCCCTCTTCGCTCTCCTAATTACTTTTTTAAGTACCCCCCTGCACTCCTCTAGGGCCTCTGTTGTTTTCAGTGCTCTGAATCTGCCATCAGCCTCCTTATTTTTCCTTACACATTCCTCAATATCCCTTGACATCCAGGGTTCCCTAGAATTTTTTGTCCTATTCGTCACCTTTACGGGAACATGTTGGACCTGAACTCTCACTATTTCCTTTCTGAATGACTCTCACTGGTCTGATGTAGACTTTCCTCCAAGAATCTGCTCCCAGTCCACTTTGGCCAGATCCTATTGTATCATATTGAAATCTGCCTTCCCCCTATTCAGTACTTTTATTTCAGTTCCCTCTATGTCCTTTTCCATAACTACCTTAAATCTTACAGAACTATGGTCACTATCTCCAAAATGCTCCCCCACTTGTCCGGCTTCATTCCCTAGGATTAAGTCCAGTACCACCCCTCCTCTTGTAGGACTCTCAAAAAGCTCTCCTGAATACACTTTAAGAATTCCACCCCTCTTTAAGCCTTTTGCACTAATACTATCTCCTCTAGTCTGGGGGAAGTTGAAATCCCCTACTATTATTACCCTATTATTTTTGCACCTCCCTGGAATTTGCCTACATATCTGCTCCTCTATCTCTCCCTGTGTTTGCAGGCCTGTAGTACACTCCCAGCCAAGTGATTGTCCCCTTTTTGTTTTTAAGTTCTACCTATATGGCCTCATTAGAGGAACCTTCTAAGATATCATCCCTCCTTACTGCAGTAATTGACTCCTTAATCAACGATGCAATGCCATCTCCTCTTTTACACCCTCCCCTGTCACGTCTGAAGATTCTATACCCTGGGATATTGAGCTGTCAGTACCTGCCCTTCCCTCAACCATGTCTCAGTGATAGCAATAACGTCATATTCCCATGTGTTAATCAACGCCCTCAATTCATCTGCCTTACTAGTGAGACTCCTTGCGTTAAAATCCAGCCTTGCATTATTCGCTTGAGCCTTAACAGGTCTATATTTACTCTGCCCTCCAGACTGACTTAGTTTCTCTTCTATATTTGATTGTACATCACCCCTTACTGTACCTCCACTTTGTATCCCATCCCCCTGCCAAATTAGTTTAAACGCCCCCCCCCCCCAACAGCACTAGCAAACCTCCCAGCAACTTGTATAGGTCCCACCTTTGCCAGAAATAGGCCCAGTGATCCAGGAAACTAAAGCCTTCCTTCCTGCACCATCTCTTCAGCCACACATTCATCTGCTCTAACCTCCTATTCCTATACTCACTACCCGTGGCACTGGGAGAAATCCAGAGATTACAACCTTTGAGGTCCCACTCTTTAATCTGCTACCTAAATTCTTTTTGCAGGACCTCATCCCTCTTTCTACCTATGTCATTGGTACCAATGTGGACCACTACCTCCAGCTGTGCACCCTCACCTTCCAGAATACTCTGTAGCCACTCGGTGATATCCATGACCCTTGCACCAGGGAGGCAACATACCAACCTGGATTCACGTCTGCAACCACAAAAATGCCTATCTGTTTCTCGAACCATAGAATCCCCTACCACCATTGCCCTCTTGTCCCTTTTTCTCCATCCCAGCACAGCTGAGTCACCCATGATGTTCCGGTTATGACTCTCAGTGCACTCTCCAGAGGAACCCTTTTTCCCATCAGTACTCAAAACTGAATACCAGTTAGAAAGTGGGATGTCCTCTGGGGACTCCTGAACTACCTGCCCTGACTTCTTTGTCCATCTGTCAGCCACCCAGTCCCCCTCCGACTGTGCTTGCCTAGGCATCGTGTTGACAACCTCCTGAAATGTGTCATCCACGTAGCCTTCTAACTCGCGGATGGGCCACAGTGATTCCAGTCGTCGTTCGAGCTCCGAAACTCGAAGCTCAAGCTTCTGCAACCAGAGACATTTTCTGCAGACATGTTCGCCAAGGTCACATGGCACGTCCACGACTTCCCACATTGCACAGGAAGCACATTCTACTTGGCCGAGCTGCCCTGCCATTACTTAACTTTACAATGAAATTTTGCTAGTGTAATAACTTACCAGCTATTTACAATCAGCTTTTATCCCCTGTACCTTTGAGGCTGAGAAAGAAAGAGACCAAAGAGCACCTTCCATCGCCCCCAGCTAGCGAAAATACCCAAACTCGAACCACAGCCTCACTCTGTGCAAACAGCACTAGTACAGCTAGTAATTACTAATAATTTACAGGAAGCTATCCTAGGACTTTAATTTAAAAGGAACATTTTTTTTTAACTCCAATCTATCTCAGCTATCCATATACAATAACAGCTGCCACCCACCGACCAATCAGCCCACAGAATTTCAGTGATGTCACTATTAGTGTTTTTTTCATTTAATCCAGAGCGCGTGCAGAAACAGTCAGAGAGCCTGCTGCTGCCCTGGACGTCAGGAAAGTGAAGGGCCTCGAGCCCTGCTCTTTCTTTTATAGCTCTTCTCCGTCCCAGTTCCTTCCAGGTCCGCCGCTGTCTGCCGCTGCCCAGGACATCAGGTAAGTCATGTGAGGAACCATTGCACTGCAGCAGAGGAGAGGTACAACACCTGCCACAGGTCCACCCAAGCAACCATTGAGCAGGCATTGGGCTGCTGAAGATGAGATTCCGGTGCCTGAGCCAATCCTGTGGAGCCCTGCAGAACGCCCCAGTGAGGGACTTGTGTATCATGGTGGTCTCCTGTGTTCTGCACAATCTAGCACTGCACAGGGGGAAGCCTTGCATCAGGAGGACATGATTGAATGCCATTCTTCATCCACGAGGAAGATGTGGAAGAGTATGTGGAGGAGGATGAGTCCTTGTACAATAGGCGAAGGCCATTGAGAGACCCATAGGGAAACTCGTAACAATCTCATATATACCTGATTCCTGCCACCATGATACCCATTCCAAATGATCTCAATAAATACTCAATGCATTCCACGTATCATCGCTTTCCCAACGCAGTACCGCACCTTGCGCACAGGCTCACCAAGCGCACGTACAGAGCTGAAAAGGTGACCATACGTGGCTAGGCCCTGCATAAAGATGGCATCTGATAGGGCAGCAGGGAAAGCATGAGAGATTCTCAACAATAAAAGTAATCTCCATTTATTTAAACATTCACAATGCCCAATAACAAGTTGTATGTACCCATGAAACCCCAACTGTATCTAGGTGCTCTTCCTCATACCTTTCCATGTGCTTCAATGAAGTGCTCCCCCTGTGCTGACAGCTGAGGTGAAGGCAAGCTGCTGAATGTGCTACCCCGTGGACTGAGATGACTTTGTCAGGCGTCTTCTGGTTGCCTGAGGCCTGAAGGTCCCCGGGTGGCTGAGGGGTTCCTGCACAGGTTGAGGAGCCTCCTCAGTCATTGCAGTTACTGAAGCTGGGGTCACTGGCTGAGGAGTGACTGTTCATACACAAAGCACCCTGAGGAGAGCCCCCAGATGTGGGGGTCAGCCTCCTCCTCCCTTTTAAGGCTCATTTGAACTTCCCTGATCATAGAAGGACGCGAACCTGGAGAAGACTCCAGGAGGCTCATCCCCCCTCATCTTGCCATTGCTGCATTGAGCTCATGGCAAAGACGATTGTGTGCAGGTCTGTGCATATCACCAGGATCTTGCTCTTCAGGAAGGTCACCAACCTCTTGATGGAGGAAGCCTGTGCTCACACGCCTGAGACATGGCGGCACTCATGGTATGGACTCCAACAGATGTTCCCTTACCTCTCTCTGCAACTGCAGCATGTTCTGTGCTGCTGACACCAGAGGCCCTTTATCAGCTGGGGGCTCAGCATAGGCCTGGCCACCCACAGTCCTCCTACTGTCAGAGGCCTCGCCTGTCACAGCCTCTGTCAGCTGCTTGGACATGTGTGTGATGCTCTAACCCGCTTGTGACTTTGCATCTAAGTCCGAGCACATACCCACCGACATGAGAGTATCTGCACTAGTGGACGGTGCAGGGGAATGGTGTGACAGTGCACCCTCTGAGGATTCTTCCTCTTTGTCCTCAGAGGATGACAGAATTCCAGCGGCGCCAGCAGACGATCTTCCAGCTGAGGTGCCACGACCTGCATGAAAGAACACAAATATTTAGGGGTTCTGCTGCATGGATCTGCCCATGCCAACAATGTGTGATGTGGTTCTGTAGAAGGGCGGTGGTGGGCACATGAACACAATTCCTCCTCAGTCTCTTGGGTGGGCATTCAGTCTCTCCATCTGCTATGGAATGACCTCCCTGGGAGTGCACTAGCTCCAGGGCCTCCTCCTCTGCTGGAGTCAGTTCTCAGATGTACGAGATCCCACCTCCAATTTCCGCCCTTTCCATAGTGTTGTGGGCTGCTTTCTCTTGCGAGCAGAAAGAAAGACACTATTAGACTTCCCATGGAGACCAGCAGGACACTTGTTCTGGTGGCCGCCCTTTGGCCCCTGATGTGGGCTCCCGAATGCCTCCTCCTCGCATCTGCTCTCAAGGGATGTGCAGGGGGCAAGCAAGGACAGAAGGCCAGCTGTCTTAGAGATGCAGCCATGCATCGGACATGATCTTCTGTTGCCTCTGCCGCTTGCCACACACCTTGCAGCCACTCCGTGACCACGTCGTGCTCCCTCCTGTGTGGCCACATGTAAGCCGCAGTGATGAGATGGGTATGGAGGAGTCATCTTGCGGCAGTGGAACCAGTTTTGGAGGGTGTCCCCCAAGGCTGCTGACCTCCCTTGTGATCTCCGTCCAGGCTTGCTTGGTTAGGCAGGAGGGTCTTGCTGCCATCCCTGGGGAAGAGGACCTCCCGCTTTTCCCTTACAGCCTGGAGGAGAATTCACAGGGAGGCAGGCATTGCTGAACTGTGGGGCCACCCGGTTCTTCTGCCTGACATGTTCCCTTTTGGCTCCCAGTCAGGTCCTGGCCGCATGAGGCCTTGGTCAGCAGCACGGCAGTACAGGGTCTCCAGCCGGGGGGTCAGCAGCACAACAGAACAAAGGCAAACCAGCATCAAATTTAATTAATGAAGCAGCAGTTCAACCAGGGCTGGCAGTGTTTTAAATATGGTGTCTTGTCACCTGCACCCATCCTCCAATGGGACGGCCCCCCCACCTCTTGCATTCAAATGGGCTGGCCGCCCTGTGATTGCAGTTGGCCAGCCACACACATGACAAGTGGCAACATCCGGGAAAGCATGACGGACTGATAAAATTCAGCCCTTGTACTTTCATTTTCTTCACTGACTTTTAGACCTTCTTACAACTGTAAACTTGGTGGTAATTCAGCAATCCACCAGAACTAATCTGATTTTTTTTCACTATTTCAAACAACCAAAAGAGTTGAGTTGATTTAAAAAGTTGATTGTCATTTAGAAAATCAATCCTTTTTAACATTGACATGAAATTTTACTTTCTTACTGCTAAATTTTGAGGAAAATAGGCATTCTTCAATTTTGTACAGGTGAGGTATGGTCATGTCATAGTTATGGCACCAGTTGAGTAATCCAGCTGTTACGAGGCCAAATCCCATCACAGCAAATTATGAAAGTGAATTGAAGTTAATAAATCTGGGCCAGTGCCAGAAAAAAATTATCATGAAAGTTGCTGGATTTTTCATTAAAAACTCAACAGTTTCATTATGTCCTTAAGGAAAGGATGCTTGCCATTCCAGCCACTCTGTCTTATATATGACTCTAGAATGACACAGCACAGAAGGAGGCAATTCGGCCCATGTTGCTTGTGCTGGCACTTTGAAAAAACTAAAACATTAGTACCACTCCTTTGCTCTTTTCCCATAGCCTGCAATTTTTTTCACTTCAAATATTTATCCAATACCCTTTTGAAACTTATTATTGAATCTGCCTTTTAGATGGTGTATTCCAGATTTTTTTTTTAGAGATACAGCACTGAAACAGGCCCTTCGGCCCACTGAGTCTGTGCCGACCATCAACGACCCATTTATACTAATCCTACACTAATTCCATATTCCTACCACATCCCCACCTGTCCCTATATTTCCCTACCACCTACCTATACTAGGGGCAATTTATAATGGCCAATTTACCTATCAACCTGCAAGTCTTTGGCATGTGGGAGGAAACCGGAGCACCCGGAGGAAACCCGCGCAGACACAGGGAGAACTTGCAAACTCCACACAGACAGTACCCGGAATTGAACCCGGGTCGCTGGAGCTGTGAGGCTGCGGTGCTAACCACTGCACCACTGTGCCGCCCCAATTACCTTAAATCTATGTCCTCTGGTTACTGATCCTTCTGCCGTTGAAAAAAGCTTTTCCATATTTACTCTATCAAAGCAGTTTATGAATTTGAACACATCTTTCAAATTTCTTCCTAACCTTCGCTGCTGTAAAGAGATCAATCCAGCTTCTCCAGTCTCTTCATGTAAGTCTTCCATCCCTGGTATCATTCTAGTAAATCTCCCCTGCACCCTCTCTAAGGCTTTGATATCCTTCCTGAAATGTGGTGCCCAGAAATGGACATGATACTTCAGCTGGAACCTAACCAATGTTTTACAATGTTTTAGCTTAACTTCCTTCCTCTTGTACACTATTTATAAAACCAAGAATAAATTGTGCTGTATCATTCTATGAATCTATAATGTTATATATGAATACACTTTCTACTTTTTGTTCGATATGTCAGTCAATTAGAAACTGTCCATGAGATTAGGTTGCAATTATGTGGAGGGATGATCTCAATGTGAATAAATGTGTAGTTATACCCAGTTAGGCTGATACTGGTACAAAGAAACACACGATAGAATCATTATCTAGCTCTCAGTTAGCCTGTGTTGAGAGATGATTATTCATATAATTCAGATACCATTAAAAACACTTAATTCTGATGTGACTCCAAAAAGGTCATGGGGATTGTGTAACTGTATTCAAAAATGTATTCAAAAATAAATATTTTCCATGCTTTATCTATTGGGATTAATAAAATAAGATAGGCATGCCAGTTCAGCTGTAAATTTCCTCAACATAAGCAGATTTAACGCATGGCAGTATTATTTTCACCAGCTATTATGGTCAGGAGCAGGATTTTCCTGCAGGCTTCTGAACCCCGACATCAGGCTCAAATGGGGATCCGAAGGCTGCACTGTGTAGGAAACAGTCACCCACCTGTGATTTTCCCCAGATCAGCCAATTAATGGCTGGATTGCGGGCATGCCGTCCAATTGAAGATGGCTGGTGGGCTCTCGAAGCTGGAAGACACTCCAGCTTGAAAGCAGTAGCAGGATGCTAAAATGGAGGTGCCCTCTCCAACTTTTTCAAAGTTAAAGGAAAAAATAAATTCTGCAGCCTGGTCACCATTATCGGGGGGAGCCAGGAGGCCAGCTCCAGGTCACTAAGCTGTCCTCACTCCCCTGTGGGAACCTGGAGGCCAACTGGAAAATCTCAGTTGGCCTCCAATAATTGGCTTTAAGTGGCCATTTACAGGCTGTATTGGCGACCTGTAGCTTGTGGGCAAGTAAAACTGCTGCCTCCCCATCCTGCCTCTGGGAAGATGGCCCAGGACGGGATGGAGCCAACCAAGTGGCATGCTAGCCGGCAATGCTATTTTTAGTGCCCCTGCCTCCATTCTCGACTCCAGTGGGGCCTAAAAATCTCCCCTGGGTCTCTGCCATTTCAGTGAATCCAGATGAGAGCTAATATTGTCACAAATATCTTGCTATTCACTTTTCAAAACTGTATTTTCACAGCTTTATTTGATACCCCAGCTTACTGGGGTTGCTTGCTTATATATACTAAAAACCTGAAGTGGTGAAGATTTGGTAAAGTTTCTATTCTAAAGGGTTTGTGGCTTATAAAACCTTTGTGATGCACATGCACAGTGGAGCAAAATAGTCACTCTCCAATACAGCAATCCCACTTTATTCTACTGTGAGTTTTCAATAGTCATGCCATGTGATCATTTGGTGCTCATGGTTAGTCCAAGGATAGGTGTCTAATTTAAAAAATGTGTTTTTAACTTTTTCCCTGGCAGTCTAGTGTTGGTCTGATCCTCCGTGGTCTAGTAGTGTATTAAATATCTATTCCCCTGCACTCTAATTGTGAATACATTTCATCCGTTTTGGCATGGTAAACAGATTTATTGGACAATTTGAATCCTGAGATCAGTGTACCATGTTGGCTTTGTGCATACTTGTCAACAAACAGCTTTTTAAGTTGACTGTTGGCGTTTCAACCCATTTGCTAGCTTGACAGTGTTTCATAAGAAAAATCTGTTTTTTTTGTTTGGGATGGGAGGTTGCCAATCATTCAGGCCATTTGGAGGGCAGGATTGGTTGCTGTCAGATCCATCAGATCAGCCATTTATTTTAAATGGGTTCATGTATCTGCTAAGATAGCAGGCTGGGAAGGTCAGACAAATATGTTAAGCATTTGACAGCATTACTAATAATAATTTCTCGCTTTGTGAGTTTTAAGGTTAAAAACACAAAATGCTTGAAATGCACAACATATTGACCAACATCCAAAAGTGCATAAGATAGGTTGATGTTGGGTATAACCCTTCATCAAAATTCAGTTCTAAGGTTTTGTTTCAATGATACTGACTCACTACAATCCCTCTAAAAATAAAAGACGCTTGTTTAAAATAGATAAATCAGCATAAACTCTATCCAGATAATCCCCAACTGTCTCCGCTACAAATCCATTTCCTATCACTGGGAAGGTAACTCTAGGAAAGTCACATTAATTTTTGGCAATCATGTCCCACTACACATTCAGTGTAACATTCAGTCTTTTTGTGTCATTAAGCCTAGCTTCACAGTTGATTTGAACTGTGACATTTTTTGGGGGGGGTGGGGGGTGGGGGGGATAACAGCGCCATTTTGCTGCCAGACCTTCTGAACATTTCCAGCACTTTCTGTTTTTATTTCCTTTTTTAAGCTGTTGACCAGCTTTTGCTAGGTTACTAGGTTAGCATGCATGGTTGCAGACACTCGGGGTTAGATTTTCAATCTGGGGTCAGGAACCTAACACCAAGATCAATTCCAGGTCCTGATCCCACATCAGGCTGGGGGGGGATGGTGAGACGGGAGGTCATGAAGGGCAGGGTCAGTTGATAGATCGATTTTCAGGTAAAGGGCATAGAAGATACTCCTGCCCAATGTGCACTTTGGCTATACAACCACTGTCATCTATGGGGTTGGTTGTGCTAAGACACCTGCTGAGTAGCCTGAGTTCTCATCACCACCTTCTTGTGTTTCCCACAGGACCAATTGCGGATGGGGAGCACAGGGTCCCAGCCCAGTCATCACCAGACTCTTCTGCGGGAAGAGAAATTCCTGTGCCTGCATCGTCACATCATTCCACCACACCTTCCACTAGCACAGCCACACTCACCTTGGTCAAGGCAACGGAAGCACATCTTCAAGATGCCGATGGTCTGTTCAATGCAGGTACGTGTTAGCAGTTGGCTCTGGTTGTAGCATAACTCTGAATCCGTGGCTGGGTCCCAGACGGGCAGCAGGAGACACCTTTTCAGAGGTAACCCTTATCCTTCAGCAGTCACCCATGGAGTCTGGATGTGAGCCTGAAGAGGTGCAGCATCTGGGACTCTCGAAGGATGAAGGCATCATGACAGTTGCCCAGGAATCGAGTGCAGACCTGCAAGACCTGCTTCCCATGGTCACTGACCAGCTGGACATTCAATGAGTGGAAGCTTTTTCTGTTCAGGAATCTGACTGACTGGTCTGTCGATGCCTTGATGGCTACATGGATGCAATCAATGACCTTCTGGCCTGAGGGAATCCATCGGTGGCAGCAAAACCCAATGCCCTCTGTGACTGCGATGGCCCATCTGTCTCAAAATGGATGTATTCCCCCATCCTCTGGAAGAGGTCATCCGTGACCTGCCTGATGGCGTGATGGACTGCCGACTATGAGGCGCCATCCAGGTCCGTAGCCGATCACTGGAAAGACCCGGTTGCACAATAATGCAGGGCAATGGTGACCTTGACGGCTGCAGGCAAGGGACTGCCAAGAAAAACAGTTAGGCCTCAGGTCATTGTTGACCAGAATGCAAAGGTCCGAGGCCATCTGCCTGGATTGGCGCAGCCTCCTACGACACTGGTGGTCTGTCATTTGCAGGTAGCTTGGGCAGTACAGCCGATGTCTTGGGTAGTGTCTTCTTCCCTTTGCAGCCCTTCTCTGTGTTCATCCTGACCAGGAGGATGCATCTGCTGAAGCTCTTCCTTGCTACTCTGTCCAATGTCAGAGTAGCCTCTTCCAAAGTAAACTCATTCACCTGCCACTCGTTGGTTTACCAGGGCTTCCTCGACCCAGCTCTGATGCCTAATTGATGCCAGCAGGCTCATGTCCCCCTCATGAGTGCAACCACTCACTGTTCATAAATGCAAGCCTCTTAGCACCAGCGCTGGCAGCTCTGTGGCACTAGTTAAGCAGCTGAGTATAAATCTCTGTTTCTTAAATTTTTTAACCAGTGCATCCATCAACACTTACGGTTCCCTGCTGTGTTCACAACAACTGCACCCTAACGTATCCCAGACCCTCTGCTTTTCCCATGGCTCCCGATTGAAAATCTAAAACTGCTGCTCAAAATTCCATTAATGAGCTCCACAACAAGCTCAACAGCCAGTTAATTGGAAGTGCATGGGTTGCAGTTCTCCCTCCACCCTCCCTTTGAAAATCGCAACACATGCTGGAGGCGTGGGATCCAGTGACACCATCTGAGAACACTATTTTCAATCCATGCCCGCAGTCGTACTCACCCTCATGGGCAATTGAAAATCCAGCCTTTAAATTTTCAGGTATCTGAAAGCAAAACCTGAAATCAAAAAATTATTTATCTCAGAATAAATCATCCTTGCATCTTAGCTCTCTTTTATTCTGTGGTAAGGTCACTGATCAATCAGAAAAGAAACAATGAGTTTTTTTGGCTGGCAGCACAGTGTACTTACATCTGGATATTAAACTCAAGTCTCATCCTTCTACTAAAAATAAAAGATTTTTGTTTAAAATAATTAAATCAGCATTACCACATTCTGGATAATCCCGACCTGCTTCTGGAGTGCCTTGCTGTCTGGGACCTGTAAATGCAGATTGCACTGTTTTTTGACATTATTGCAAGTATGTATAGTTTCAATTCATAAATTGGATGACCCCCAAAAACGGGCATGCGGTTTATTGTATGCAATTAATCCATGCCTTTTCATTGCATTGCAAGCAGCGGGTTAAATTGGTGCTGTCTGCTCTTTTACATGATTGCTGTAGGCAGTCAGCACTGCCTGTGTTGGTCATTGGCTGCATGCTTTAGCAGGGGGCTCAATATCACGCGTGGTTAGCAGTACTTAAAGGCAGCCTGCACCTCTTAAAGGGGAAGTGCAGTGTGGCTGCAAGAACTGGTGGGAGTCGTTTCAGACTGAATCTTTGCTGTAAAAGATTGAAGGATGTCTGAACATGCAAGAGAGTGTGCAACAAGGTTTTCCGATAATGCCTGGAGGTCTTCCTGCAAGATGTGGAGAGAAAGAGAGACATCCTGGGGACTAAATTTGATAGCTCCTGAAAACTGGCATGGGGATTGTGGTACGCAATTAACCCACACCCATCAATTGCAAAGGAGGCAGCATGCCAACTTTGTGCTGTCTGCTGTTTTAAATGATTTTAGCAGCTGCCAATGCTAATCAAAGAACAAAGAACAAAGAACAGTACAGCACAGGAACAGGCCATTCGGCCCTCCAAGCCTGCGCCGATCTTGATGCCTGCCGAAACTAAAACCTTCTGCACTTCTGGGGACCGTATCTCTCTATTCCCATCCTATTCATGTATTTGTCAAGATGCCTCTTAAACGTCGCTATCGTACCTGCTTCCACCACCTCCCCCGGCAGCAAGTTCCAGGCACTCACCACCCTCTGTGTAAAGAACTTGCCTCGCACATCCCCTCTAAACTTTGCCCCTCTCACCTTAAACCTATGTCCCCTAGTAACTGACTCTTCCACCCTTGGAAAAAGCTTCTGACTATCCAATCTGTCCATGCCGCTCATAACTCATGCTGCTCACAGATGGTTTCACAGGTCGGCGCAACATCGAGGGCCGAAGGGCCTGTACTGCGCTGTAATATTCTAATTCTAATTCTAATTCTAAAACTTTGTAAACCTCTATCATGCCGCCCCTCCACCTCCGTCGTTCCAGTGAAAACAATCCGAGTTTATCCAACCTCTCCTCATAGCTAATGCCCTCCAGACCAGGCAACATCCTGGTAAACCTCTTCTGTACCCTCTCCAAAGCCTCCACGTCCTTCTGGTAGTGTGGCCTAACTAAGGTTCTGTACAGCACTGCTAATTGCAGGATACTTGAGCAGGGAGTCAATATCATGAGTGGCCAGCACCAGTTAAAGTTAGAAATAAAAATCAAAAGTACTGAAAAACTCAACAAGTCTGTAGACAGATGCTGCCAGACTTGCTGAGTATTTCCATAACTTCATGTTTTTATTTCAGATTTCCAGCATCTGCAGTATTTTGCTTTTATTCCAGTAAAGCTAGCCTGCACTGCTTAAAGTTAGCCTTTACCTCTTAAACAGGAGGTGCATTGTGTCAGAAGCAGGTGTTGGCAGTCATGCAGGAAGTGAGTCTGACTTGGGAAACATTAAATGATGACACAAAGTTGGAGACCTAAAGTCTAAGGTTTTCAGAAGCTGCACTGCAGGTTGTGGTGGAAGTGTTGGTGGAAAGAAAGAAAGATGTCTTGTCTCTGCAGGTGTTCAGGAGGCCCTCCAGCCACGTAGTCAGAAGGCAGGGGGAGCAAATAGCCATGCAGGTCAATGCCAGGAGTCAAGCTCCAAGGACATGGATGTAGTGCCACAAGAAGTTCAATGACTTTGTATGAGTGGTCAAGTTCAGAAAATGCATCTTCAAATACCACGTCCTACCAACTGCACACTAACCTCTGACACTGCTCAAGTCACCACACCTGCCAACAATCTCTATCAATCAGAACTTATTCCTGATATTCATAGGCTCCATCGCACCTTCACACACTTAGCAGTACAGCAAGCCTCACATCTACATCTCACAGCCTGCACACAATGCCACTGATTCAATCATGACAGCCACATCACTCAAACAATTCGCACGACACTCATTGATACATTTCTGTAATGCTGTAGTGTTTTGAAATTGCAATTGCATTGTGCATTATGTATTCTAGAGGCTGCTGTAAAATACACGTTAACAAAGACGGCGGCTCAAAGGGGCGGCACAATGGCGCAGTGGTTAGCACCGCAGCCTCACAGCTCCAGCGACCCGGGTTCAATTCTGGGTGCTGCCTGTGTGGAGTTTGCAAGTTCTCCCTGTGTCTGCGTGGGTTTCCTCCGGGTGCTCCGGTTTCCTCCCACATGCCAAAGACTTGCAGGTTGGTAGGTAAATTGGCCATTAGAAATTGCCCCTAGTATAGGTAGGTGGTAGGGAAATATAGGGACAGGTGGGGATGTGGTAGGAATATGGAATTAGCGTGGGATTAGTATAAATGGGTGGTTGATGGTCGGCACAGACTCGGTGGGCCGAAGGGCCTGTTTCAGTGCTGTATCTCTAAACTAAACTAAACTGAAAGAGAAAGTGAAACTAAGACAATAAAAGGAGAAGCCTTCATGTTCAGCTGCTGCAGTCTTTGTCTCCTATCTTTGCCTCATATCCTACACTAAACCCGGCTAGACCTCACTCAAGTCTTGAGGCCATCACAATGATGACAAGGTAAACAGCAAAGAATGGAAAAAACCCGAAACATTGCTTTGAGGTATGAAAATTTTGGAAGGTTTCTGTCTACTTTCACAGACAGCATTTTAACTTGGAGACTGTGTTAGGCACACACAGGAAGCTTGTACAGTGTATACACACACACTAATCTCTCCAAAATAACCATCCAATCCAAAAAAAAATCTTGGATTACTGCAGAGAAGTTTCCTCTGAAAGGAACGCCATCCCGGATCCTTTATCACTGCATTGCTGATCAGTATGGCATAGTCTATGCCCAACCTACCACATTTTGATGTGCATTCAGAGCCATCATCTGTATCCCCACGTTGGCAAAAGTGGCAGCAACATTTCGAAGGCATGATGGCAAGTTTCGCAATCATGGATGACACAAGGAAAAGGCCTTACTTCTACACTACGGAGGTGAAGAATTAGAGGATACCTTTGAGACATTTACGCCTGAACAAAATGACTACAACTCAGCAAAAAATGCTCTGATGACTTACTTCACGCTGAAGAAAAATACCATATATGAAACCATTGTCTTCCGACACACTAAGCAAGAAGCAAACAAGACAATTGACCAATATTGCATGCGTTTGAGGCAACTAGCAACCAGATGTGATGTTGAACATGTCAAATGGGAAATCAAAACACAAATAATCGAAGGCTGTCTCTCTAGCCAAAAAGCACTTGAGAAAGGCAGAAAGCTGTTAGAGCTGTTGGAGTTAGCAAAATCACTATCACTTTCAGAGTACAGTGCTACTGAAGTTGAGACTAACAGTAACTACCACTTTCCAAGTTCAACTCCTGTGAACACGATTCATCACTCATGTGCCTGGAAACCCACCTATGAAGCAACAATAGCTGTCTCAGAAACAGAGCTGCGACTTATCCAAAGAATGTTTCCATTGTGGTGGTGCTTAGCCACACTGGACATTGGTATTGGTAAACAGTGTAAAGTCTGTGGAAAACCCAATCACTTTGCTCGTGTTTGTCGCTCATCAGCAAAATCAACTACTAAGACCAATACCAATAGAAGTGTGTCACGTATGCAAAGAGGTGAAGAATGTAGCTAACATAGAGGCAGATGACCCTGAACCTACTTTTGAGCTCTCTCTCAGACACAGCAAACAGCCACGTATGACAGTGACCATTGGCTTCTCAGATGGCGATGCTCTCATAGACACAGGAGTGTCTGTCAATGTCCTGGGAGTCAAAACATTAACCAACTTCAGGATTGCCCCACTCTCTGCAAGCCAGGGATTATGAAAATTTTCCCTTACAACAGTGATAAACTGCTGAAAATCCTCAGAACTCTCGAAGTACCAGTCTCAGTCAAAGGCACTACAACTAATGCTGTATTCTACATCATATCTGAAGAATGTGAATGTATCAGTTTCCACACAGCAAAGGATCTGCACATGATTGCAGTCATATATGCGATTCCTTCGCATAACAAAAACATTCACAAACTGTTTGCTGATCGCTTCACTGGTATCGGCTAGCTGAAAAGTGTTACATGCAAGTTGCATGTAGGCCCTAATGTGCCCCCAGTTGTGCATCAACAGCAAGAATACCATTTCATGTTAGGAAAAAGACAGAAGGAACTTCAACACCTACTTGACCATGACATTATTGAGAAAGTCGGAGATGAGACCATCCTTTGGGTCTCACCCATACAAGTCATCAAGAAACCCAAGAGTGAGAACTGGATTAGAATCTGCATTGATATGCAATCACCAAACCAAGCCATACAACGAGAAAGACACTTGACAACGACAATCGATGTTATCATAGAGAAAGTGAATGGTGCTGAACACTTCGCTAAACTTGACCTCAATGAGGGCTACCATCAAATTGAGCTGGCAGAAGAATCGAGATATCTTACTGTATTCTCCACTCACATCGGTCTTTTCCAATAAAGAAACTCAACATTAGAGTCAGCTCAGCAGCTGAAGTATTTCAGCATCTGATTCAATCTGCACTTCGAGGACTTGAAGGCATGCTGAACATCAGTGATAACCTTCTCATCTATGGCCACACTGAAAAGGAACTGGAGACACACTTATGTGCATGTCTACAATGTCTCAAAGAATGTAACCTCACCTTGTAGAAAGACAGGTGCTTATTTAATGAAAGCAGAATTGAATTCTTTGGTCATGTGTTCAAGGGTGAAGGAGTATCACCCGATCCATAGAAAGTTGACGCCATAGCGAACACTGCAGATCCTACAAACGTGGAAGAAGTCTGGAGTCTGCTTGGTCTTGTCATGTACTGTATTCGCTTCACTCCTGACCTTGCTACGCTTTCTGTCCTCCCTATGTAATCTGACAAAAAAGAAATTACCAATTGGGAATAGACTAAATCACACAAACAGGTGATACACCAGATCAAATGACGTTTGTCAGCAAGTTGCACTAATGTCCATTTCAACCCTGAGAAAAACACCCAGCTAGTCATGGATGCAAGCACGGATTGCTTAGGTGCAGTTCTTGTACAAGGGCGGCACAGTGGCGCAGTGGTGAGCACCGCAGCCTCATAGCTCCAGCGACCCGGGTTCAATTTTGGGTGCTGCCTGTGTGGAGTTTGCAAGTTCTCCCTGTGTCTGCGTGGGTTTCCTCCGGGTGCTCCGGTTTCCTCCCACATGCCAAAGACTTGCAGGTTGATAGGTAAATTGGCCATTATAAATTGCCCCTAGTATAGGTAGGTGGTAGGGAAATATAGCGACAGGTGGGGATGTGGTAGAAATATGGAATTAGTGTAGGATTAGTATAAATGGGTGGTTGATGGTGGGCACAGACTCGGTGGGCCGAAGGGCCTGTTTCAGTGCTGTATCTCTAAATAAAAATAAAATAAAGAAAGAAAGACAAGACAGATAACCCATCAATCGTTGCAATGGCAAGCAGATCACTAACGCCTGTAAAGCAACATTATTCACAAACAGAGAGAGAAGTGCTCTCAATCACATGGGATATCTTGCACTTTCATCTTTACTCATATGGAAGCGAGTTTAAAGTAATAACTGATCATTGACCACTAGAGAGCTTGTTCAACCATCCGTATAGCAAACCACCCACTTGAGTAGAACGTTGGATACTCAAACTACAAGAGTATGAGTGCTAGGTTGAGTATCAGCCAGGCAAGCTCAACCCAGCGAATTACCTTTCTTGACAATCCGCTGCCGACATTCGGTCCTACCAATTGCGAGGAAAGGTTGCTGAATAGCATCTTAACTACATAAGCCTAAATGTAGTGCCAAAGTTGCTAAAACTAGCTGACATCAAAGTAGAAACAAAACAAGATGAAGCTTTGCAATTGTGTATGGATGCTACAGAATCTCGAAACATGAAAGGCGTGATCAAGAAAGTGTCTACAAATGAAATCGTTTACACACTGCAAGGTCTTCACAATGTGTGAAATGAGCTCACCGTTACAACAGCATCTGATCTCGTATTACACAACAGCTGTATTGTCATTCCACACTCATTGAGGGAATGCGTTGTTGATAAAGCATATGAAGGACACCAAGGAATAGTCAAGACCAAACAACTCCTTAGAGAAAAGGTATAGCTCCCAGGAGTCGACTGCACGGTAGAGCACAAAATCAATTAGTGTTTTCCACGTCAAGCAATCACAATGTCAAATCTTTATGATCCTCTCAATTTGCCCGAACTACCTCCAGGATCATGGATTGAAGTTAGCGTTGATTTCACAGATTTGCCCACAGGCGAACACCTGCTTGTTGTCACTGATGACTACAGCAGATTCCCAATTGTCAACTTCAATGAAAGCAGTTATCCCAAAGCCTGACCAATCTTCACTTTGTTTGGAATCCCTCAAACAGTAAGAACTGACAATGGACCCTCATTCAACAGCGATAAGTTTAGTAAATTCGCAAACTGCCTAGGGTTTGCTTATAGGAAAATCGCACCCCCTTGGCCAAGAGTAAGTGGTGAACTGGAAAGATCTATGCAAACCTTGAAATAAGTGATACGTTCAGCTACAGCTGAGAACAAGTAATGGAAGTAAGAGCTATATCATTTTCTTCGCAATTACAGAGCAACACCTCACTCGACTACTGGAAAACCTCTAGCTACACTCATCTTGCACATCCTATGCGCACCCATCTTCCTGAATAACCCTGCAGAGCTAATGATCAACATATACGTGAATGTGATCAAGAACAGAAGGATCAAATCAAAGTAAATGCAGAGCGAAACATGAAATTTAGAGCTACACCACTAAAGCCAGGAGATAAAGTACTTGTGAAACATGATGATCATATTGGAAAACAAACAACCCCTCATGACATCCAACCATTTGTTGTGACCAACACAAAAGGATCTATGATCACTACTCAGCGCAGTTCATAAATCACCACAAGAAACGCGTCATTCTTCAGAGCACTGAAAACACCATTTGCAAGCATTGAATCTGATTGACACCTCAGATGAAGAACATGAGTCAAATGAGACTACATCTGATGTCAGACGATATCCTACTCATGAGAGAAAACACCCACTATACTTAAGTGACTATGTTATGAAATGAACTATTTATGTTTAAGTTTATCACTTACATTTTTAGAAACAAATCATTAAAACATGCTACATCTCTCATTTAGTAAGAAGGGGAGGGATGTAGTGTTGTAGAGTTTTGAAATGCTAGCAAAGTGAAAGTGAAACTAAAACTAAGACAGAATAAAAGGAGAAGCCTTTATGTTCAGCTGCTGCAGTCTTTGTCTCTCCATCTTTGCCTCATATCCTATACTAAACGTGGTTAAACCTTACTCAAGTCTCGAGGACATCACATCTTCCCTCTTTCTTGCAGAACAAGGTAGTCCATATCAGAGGCAGCAGGAGCTAACTGGAAGTGACTGGTGTGTCTGCATATCCTGACCCCCATGGAGAAGATAATCCTTTCCATTTTTGGGATGCCCATTGCTGAGGTTGGTGTAAGCATGCAGCTCTTATTTTCCATGCTTCCCCACACCATAACCTTACCCTTGTGCTTTTCTCCTTTCAGGCACCTGTTCTGCCAAGTACTGCAGGGCTCCTCTGGAGTGGGCCAGGCAGCAAAAGTGTTGTTTAACCACCCTAATCATCTGCTCTATCAGATTTCATGATGCAACATGGCTTTTGTTATGTGCCTGATGCCCATGTGTGAGTAGGTTGCACACTGAAGTCATGACCCAGGTGGGCATTAGACAGCCGTGTCACCCAGTAGCCACCATCTGTTTTTTTATGTGGTGGCAGAAATGCAGTTGGTACAGCTGACTGCCACAGAATTAAGGCATTATGTGGGAAATCATGTCTCATGAATTTGATTGAGTTTTTCGAGGAGGTGACCAAGAGGATTGACGAGGGCAGGGCGATGGACGTTGTCTACATGGACTTTAGCAAGGCCTTTGACAAGGTCCCGCATGGTAGGCTGGTCCAGAAGGTTTGAAAATATGGGATCCAGGGTGAGCTAGCAAATTGGATACAAAATTGGCTTGGTGATAGGAGGCAGAGGGTGGTAGTGGAGGGTTGTTTTTCAGATTGGAGGCCGGTGACCAGTGGTGTGCCGCAGGGATCGGTGCTGGGCGCTCTGTTGTTTGTCATATATATTAATGACTTGGATGTGAATGTAAGGGCATGATTAGTAAGTTTGCAGATGACACCAAAATTGATGGTATAGTGGACAGTGAAGAAGGTTGTCTAAGTTTACAACAGGATATAGATCAACTGGGAAAATGGGCAAGGGATTGGCAAATGGAATTTAACACAGACAAGTGTGAAGTGATGCATTTTGGGAAGTTAAACCAGGACAGGACATATACAGTGAATGGCAGGGCCTTGGGGAGTGTTGTTGAGCAGAGAGACCTTGGGGTGCAAGTACATAGTGCCCTGAAAGTGGCAACACAGGTAGACAGGGGGGTGAAGAAGGCATATGACATGCTTGCCTTCATTGGCCGAGGCATTGAGTACAAGAGTTGGGACGTCATGTTACAGTTGTACATGACGTTGGTTAGGCCGCATTTGGAGTACTGTGTGCAGTTCTGGTCGCCGCACTACAGGAAAGATGTGATTAAGCTAGAGAGGGTACAGAAAAGATTCACAAGGATGTTGCCTGGTTTGGAAGGCTTGAGTTATAAAGAGATATTGGATAGGCTGGGTCTGTTTTCCCCGGAGGGAAGGAGGCTGAGAGGGGACATGATAGAGGTATGTAAAATTGTGAGAGGCATAGATAGGGTAGATAGCCAGAGTCTGTTTCCAATGGTAGGGGTGACTAAAACTAGAGGGCATAGATTTAAGGTGAGAGGGAGGGGGTTTAAAGGGGATCAAAGGGGTAAATTTTTCACACAAAGAATAGTGGGTACCTGGAATGAGCTGCCTGAGGAGGTGGTGGAGGCAGGAACAGTAGCATCATTTAAGAGGCATCTGGACAGGTACTTGAATGAGCAAGGCATAGAGGGATATGGAATTAATGCAGGCAGATGGGATTAGTATAGATAGGCATTATGGTCAGCATGGACGCGGTGGGCCGAAGGGCCTGTTTCTATGCTGTACGACTCTATGACTCGATGACTCTGACTCTATGACCGCTGCTATGGTACCGAGCATTGACCTGTATGGTGCGCTGAGCATGGTCGCACACCAGCTGGACATTGAGGGAGTTGAATCTCTTATGGTTGCGATACCTCTCGGAATTAAAATGCAGTGCCTTCAAGATGAGTGTGCAGTGAATGGTGCCCTGCACCATGGAGAAGCCTGTTATCCTTCTCCTCCTGCTTCAATCTGGCAAGAGAGTATGAAATGTGCTCAGCTTTCTTTATATACAGAGCCTCAGTGACCTCATGCAACAGTGGATGGCAAACTGGGAGATGTTGTAAATATTACCAGTTCTGGACTGAAAGAAGCTGGAAGCATGGCTACAGTCACCTTCACAACCACTGGCAATGTCGTCCTTGATCTGCCCACAGTCAAAGCTTCCGATACATGCACGACATGCCCGGGCTAGCGCACTTCCCAGTATGGGGCACCATGCATGCCATGCCTGATGTCAGAAGTACGACCCATCTTGAGGACCTCTGTCTTCTGTAATGCCAGCTCTGCTATGGAGTTGAATTTTGTGGCCCTGGTCTTCATGTATCATTTTGGTCTATATTCACAGCTGTTTTCAAACATTCAGCTTTTAGGAGTTACCTTAGTTGTTTTGAAAATTCTGGTGAGTTTTTGCTACTTTACTGGATCAGCATATCTTTTCAGGTTTACAAATTAAAAACTGAAATCAGGAAATAGTTTCTCACAAGAACTTATTTCACAAGAAGAGGATAAGGATATGCTTTATTTCTATTCAGTATTCGCTGGAGTTCAGAAGAGTGAGGGGGGATCTCATAGAAACCTATAAAATTCTAACAGGACTTGACAGGGTAGATGCAGGAAGGATTTTCCCGATGGTGGGGGAGTCCAATACCAGGAGTCATAGTCTAAGGATAGGGGGATTCAAGACTGAGATGAGGAGAAATTTCTTCACCTGAGAGTGGTGAAACTGTGGAATTCTCTACCACAGAAAGCAGTTGAGGCCAAAACATTGTATGTTTTCAAGAAGGAGTTAGATATAGCTCTTGGGTTTAAAGGGATCAAAGGATA
Organism: Heterodontus francisci; assembly: GCF_036365525.1. Lineage (NCBI taxonomy): Eukaryota > Metazoa > Chordata > Chondrichthyes > Heterodontiformes > Heterodontidae > Heterodontus > Heterodontus francisci. Next base: position 90,419,580 of record NC_090376.1, on the reverse strand, counting down.
TGGGGCGAAAGCGGGAACAGATTACTGAGTTAGATGATCAGCCATGATCATAATGAATGGCGGAGCAGGCTCGAAGGGCCGAATGGCCTACTGCTGCTCCTATTTTCTATGTTTCTATTGAATATAATAATTCATCCCAGAATAATTTAGCTCTCTTTTTATCCAAACAATCAGAAAATAAATAATATCTTTCTAACTGGCCTAACAGTATACCTGCTTCTGGAAAATAAACATACAAAACTGTCTCAGTTTTCAGTTTAAGATTAAACAAGGCAGCTTCAGAATATCCAGGCTGCTTACACTTTTATGGCTGAATTTTTTCAGACCTCTAGGGACAGGCAGATAGAGTGGGGAAATTAGTGAAGGAAGTGTCCATCGTCTTACCATTCAACTTAGTCAGGGGAGGGGAAGACCGAGGACGGCCTTCCCACCCAGAGGTCAATTGAGGCCCTTAAAGTGGCCAATTATTGGCCACTTTAGGGCCTCATCCCGCCATCATTAGTGGGGCTCTGCCAAGTAGTAACTCCAGAGGGCCTCCCTGTAGGCTGGTGTTGGGGGTGCCCTTCTGCTTGGGCAATCTGTGGCCCATGGATGGCCCACAGACAGATGACGAATGGCCTACGAATGTCCCATGGACAACCCGCAATAACCAAAGGCCACCCCTGCACCAACACCAACCCCACCGGCCTCAACAACCCACTGCAACCACACCCCACCCCCTCTACAACCCCTTGCTGGGGCCTGCCTGACTGGCTCCGGTGAGCCTGCTCACTTACCTGCTCTCTGGGGCTCCATGTCTATGCCTAGTCCTGTGCCTCCTGCAGTATCAGCAGTGGCCACTGTTCCCAGTGACGCTGCTGGGACTGCTGAGCTGCCAGCCCTCTGATTGGCCGGTAGTTGTTGCAGGCGGGTCCCCTCTCCTTAAAGGGTAGGGACCCCGGCGCTGGACAGTTAACTGTTTGAGCGCTATAAAATGCAGCCAGGGGAGGGGTCCCCCAAACTGCCGAGGCAGGGTTCCCCTCATCTTTCTGGCCTGGCGGGACTCCTGTCAGCTGCATAAAATCCAGTCACAAGTGCTAATTGGAAATCCAGCTTTGGCCAATTGCATTTCTGGTTAGTAAATAAAAAATAAGTAATAGATGCCATTGTTAGGCTTGTTAGATATAGCTCTTGGGTCTAAAGGGATCAAAGGGTATGGGGCGAAAGCCGGAACAGGCTGCTGAGTTGGATGATCAGCCATGATCACAATGAATGGTGGAGCAGGTTTGAAGGGCCAAATGGCCTACTCCTACTCCTATTTTCTATGTTTCTATGTGATCTCAGTACTCATGTTCTCACAGCATATGCATGTTTTTGTGTATTTATTGGTAAAGTGTTAAGATGAAATGCTGAGTGCATGTAAATGTTTTTCAGTCATTGTGAGTGCCTTGCATCCTTGCTTGCAGAATAGTGGTAGATATCTGTTATGTAAATGTACACCTGTTAAGTACATTTACCTATATTCAGCGTGTATATATGAAGCACTTTCTACTAAAATTAGTGCACGTGGCTAAAATGGTGTTGCCATGGCATTTCTATTGACAACACACATGCAGGGAAATTGATAATAAACAAGATTAGACTACACCATGCAACAGCAGGGCTTCTAATCGTAGGTAAATATGAGAAATCGTAAATCATTATGCCCTGTTATTATGGCAAGAATAAAGTGCTGTTGCTCCAGTTTGCCAGAATGTGCAATATCTTATTAAAAAGGAAAGATAAACTGCTGTATTTACATTTTTATAGTATACAATTTCACATTTACCTTTGAGCTTGGTGGTAGGAAAGCTTTTAGAAAAGATAATCTAGGACAAAATGAACAGTTATGTGGCCAAATGTGGATTAATTAAGGAAAGGCAGCACAGATTTGTTAAAGGCAAATCATGGTTAACTAACTTGATTAAGTTTTTGATGAGGTAATGGAGAGGGTTGATGAGGATAATGCAGTTGATGTGGTGTACATGGACTTCCAAAAGGCATGTGATAAACCATCACATAACGGACTTTCAGCAAGGTTAAAGCCCATCGAATAAAAATAACTGTACAGTTGGCTGAGTGATAGGAAACAGAGAGTAGTGGAGAACAATTATTTATCAGACTGGAAGAAGATATATAGTGGGGTTCCCCAGTGGTTGCTATTATTGAGAAAGCGGTTAATAAGGCATATGGGATCCTGAGCTTTGTAAATAGAGACGTAGAGTAAAAAAGCAAGGAAGTTATGGTGAACATTTATAAATCACTGGTTCAGCCTCAACAGGAGCATTGTGTCTAATTCTGGGCATTACGCTTTAGGAAGGACATGAAGGCATTAGAGAGGGTGCAGGAAAGATTTACGAGAATAGTTCCAGGGATGAGGGACTTTAATGACATGGGTAAATTGGAGAAGCTGGGGTTGTTCTCCTTAGAGAAGAGATGGTTGAGAGGAGATTTGATAGAGATATTCAAAATCATGAGGGGTCTGGTAGGAAGACACTGCTCCCATTGGCAGAAGGGTCCAGAACTGGAGCACACCAATTTAAGGTGATTGGCAAAAGAACAAAAGGTGACATGAGGAAAAACTTTTTTAGATAGCGAGTGGTTGGGATCCAGAATGCACTGCCTGAGAGTGAGGTGGAGGCAGATTCAATTGTGGCTTTCAAAAGAGAAATAGATAATAATCTGAAGAGAAAAAATTTGGAGGGCTGAGGGGAAAAGGCAGGGGAGTGGGACTATCTGAGCTGCTCTTGCAGAGAGCCAGCATGGACACACCAGGCTGAATGGCAATTTTCTGTGCTGTAAATAGTCTATGAATCTATGATCGGGAAAGAGAGGTTTCTGAGATGGCAGAAAATCAAAGAAAAATATGTGGTTGAAAGAGATTTCTAATCTTTCACATCAGATTATAAAGATCAACAATTAAAGGTATTATAGTTTTATTTAAAATTAATGTCCTTGGATATATCCTGTCCCTCTGGCAGGACAGACCCACCAGAGGTGAAGGCATAGTGGTATATAGTTTTTTATTATTCTTTTGTGGATGTGTGCATTGGCTAAGCCAGCATTTATTACCCATCCCTATTTGCCTTTGAGAAGGTGGTGGTGAGCCGCCTTCTTGAACTGCTGCGGTCCATGTGGTGTAGGTACACCCACAGTGCTGTTAGGAAGGGAGTTCCAGGATTTTGATACAACAGTGAAGATATAGTTCCAAGTCAGGATGGTGTGTGGCTTGGAGGGGAACTTGCAGGTGGTGGTGTTCCCATGCATCTGCTGCCCTTATCCTTCGAGGTGGTAGAGGTTGCGGGTTTGGAAGGTGCTGTCAAAGGAGGCTTAGTGAGTTGCTGCAGTGCATCTTGTAGATATGCACTGCTGCATATGCGACGGTGGTGGAGGGAGTGAGTGTTGAAGGTGATGGATGGGGTGCTAATCAAGTGGGCTGCTTTGTCCTGAATGGTGTCAAGCTTCTTGAGTGCTGTTGAAGCTGCACCCATCCAGGCAAGTGAAGAGTATTCCATCACACTCCTGACTTGTGCCTTGTAGATGGTTGACAGGCTCTGGTAAGTCAAAGGGTGAGTTACTCGCCACAGAATTCCTAGCCTCTGACCAGCTATTGTAGCCATAGTACTTTTATGGCTGGTCCAGTTCAGTTTCTGGTATATGATAACCCCCAGGATGATGATGTTGGGAGGGAGTAGCCCTGGGAGTCCTCAACTTTGACTCCAGACCCCATGAAGCCACATGGCATTAGATCAAACATGGGCAAGGAATCGTCCTGCTGATTACCACCTTACTACCCTCCCTCAGCTGATGAATCAGTGCTTCTCCATGTTGAACACTAAGAGTAGCAAGGGCACAGGACGTAAACTGGGTTCAATGTCCATCACCAAGAGTGGGTCGGTAGCACCACTACTGACTTGACACCAAGTCTTGAATTTATAGCTGCCAGACTGGAAATGCAGCATAGGCTGAGAGAACCAACAAGAGGGAAAAATCTGCTGGACCTCGTCCTCACCAATCTACTGGTTACAGATGCATCTGTCCCTAGTAGTATTGGTAGCAGCGACCACCGCATAGGACTTGTAGACACGAAGTCCTGTCTTCACACTGAGGATACCCTCCAATATATTGTGTGGTACAACCACTGTGGTAAATGGGATTGATTCTGAACAAATCTAGCAGCTCAAAACTGGGCATCCATGAGGTGCTGTGGGCCATCAGCAGCAGCAGAATTGTATTCAGCCACAATCTGTAACATAATGGCCTGGCATATCCCTCACTCTACCACTATTATCAAGCCAGGGGACCAACTCTGGTTCAATAAGGACTGTAGGAGAGCATGCCAGAAGCAGCACCAGGCATACCTAATGAAGCTACAACACAGGACTACATGCATGCTAAACAGTAGAAGCAGCATGCTATAGACAGAGCTAAGTGATGCCACAACCAATGGATCAGATCAAAGCTTTGCAGTCCTGCCATATACAGTTATGAATGGTGGTGGACAATTAAACAACTAACCAGAGGAGGAGTCTCCACAAACACCCCCATCCACAATGTTGGGGGAACCCAGCAGATCAATGCACAAGACAAGACTGAAGCATTTGCAACCATCTTCAGCCAGAAGTGCCGAGGGATAATATATCTCTGCCTCCTCCTGAGGTCCCAAGCATCATAGATGATTTGATTCACTCCATGTGATATCAAGAAATGGATGAAGGCACTGGATACTGCAAAGTCTATGCACCCTGACAATATCCTGGCTATAGTACTGAAGACTTGTTCTCCAGAACTAGCTGCACCTCTAGCGAAGGTGTTCCAGTACAGCTACAACACTGGCATTAACCTGACAATGTTGTAAATTGCCCAGGTATGTCCTGTCCACAAAAATCAGGACAAATCCAATCTGGCCAATCACCGCCACATTAGTCTACTCTCAATAATCAGCAAAGTGATGGAAGGTGTCCTTGACTGCACTATCAAGCGGCACTTATTCAGCAGTAAACTGATCTCATCAATGCTTAGTTTGGGTTTCACCAGGGCTACTCAGCTCCGGATCTCATTACAGCTTTGGTCCAAACATGGATAAAAGAACTGAATTCCAGAGGTAAGGTGATAATGACTGCCCTTGACATCAAGGCAGCATTTGACTGAAGGAACCCTAGCAAAATTGAAGTCAATGGGAAGCAAGGGAAAACTCTTCATTGATTGGAATCACACTTAGCACAAAGGAAGATTGTTTTGGTTGTTGGAGGCCAATCATTAGAGCCCTAGGATACCCTGCAGGAATTCCTCAGGCTCAACCATCTTCAGCTGCTTCATCAATGACCTTCCCTTCAAAATCAGGTCAGAAATGGGTGTGTTTGCTGATGATTGTACTGTGCGCAGTACCATTCACAACTCCTCACACAGCAGTAAAGGCTGAGGGGGGACATGATTGAGCTATACAAAATTATGAGGGGCATTAATAGGGTAGATTGGAAGAAACTTTTTCCCTTAGCAGACGGGTCAATAACCAGGGGGCATAGATTTAAGGTAAGGGGCAGGACGTTTAGAGGGGATTTGAGGAAAAAACTTTTCACTCAGAGTGTGGTTGGAATCTAGAACGCACTGCCTGAGGAGGTGGTGGAGGCAGGAACCCTCACAACATTTAAGAAGTATTTAGATGAGCACTTGAAATGCCATAGCATACAAGGCTACGGGCCAAGTGCTGGAAAATGGGATGAGAATAGTTAGGTGCTTGATGGCCGACACAGACATGATGGGCCGATGGGCCTGCTTCTGTGCTGTATAACTCTATGATTCTATGACTCCACCCTCTTCGCTATTGTGGAGTGTATGCATGATATGTCTGGCTAAGTTCCTGATGCAATGCTAGCATTCTCCTTTTCAATGATAGCATCTGCATCCAGCTGAGCAGAGCTTGGAGAGCATGGCACCCCCAATGTGGACTCTTCACAGCTATCCCTGCCCCAGTCTCTTCTCATACTCACTTGGGTGGTGTGATTGTCTAACTGGACCCACCCGATGTGCGAGTATCTGCACTGGTGCATACTGTATGTCCTGTAACGATGTACGCTCAGAAAGAATGAGGTCCTCTGAGGAATCGTCCTTCTGGATGTCCTGTGACACTTGCTGTACACGTGAACGCCATGGAAGACAAAAGAAAGGGATATGATTTAATTGTGGCAAAGTCACAATCTTTCCAGTCACCATACTCAGTCTTCTCATCAATCAGTCATTGATGAAATACAACTAGCATATGTGTGTCAGAGATATTTGTAATTCTGTCACTAGCTATCTGTGAGCTCCCTGTCTCTCCATCTCCCACTGAGAAGGATGCAAATGTGCCATTTGTCTCCAGAGTTTCTTCTTCTGCATCTGTGAGCTGAACTATTTGTGGCGGCCCATCTCCAGCCCTCTCCCTCTCCTCTCTTACAAGGGATGATTAAAAATGTAAGTGAATTTGAGGTATTCACTAAATGGATGCAGTGCATTTGGTGAGGATGACCATGAGATCGATTCATCAAATTACATAAGGGTTGGAGTGAGTGTCAATGGCAGACATACAAAGGGGATTAATGAATTGCATAAAAGCTGAAGTCTAAGTGGTGCTGAAAGTTGAGTGGGTGTGAGGGAGAATGCTTAGCAAAACAGAATAAAAGTTGGGGAGCAATGGGATGCTTAAAGCACAGGAAGTAGTTGAATCAGCAAATGTACTCACTTTTTCTGACCTGGTTAGGTCATTAAACTTCTCCTTACATTGCATCCATGACATGGGCACAATGCTGCTGCTGCTCAGCCACGGATCAGTGGATGGGGTAGCTGTTGAACAGGCAGATACCAAGAGCAGAGAGTCTGTGAGGAAGGTTAGACAGTTGACAGGGCAAAGTTGCAGCAATATGATGGGTTGAAGTGTGTCTATTTTAACGCAAGAAGTGTCAGGAATAAGGGTGATGAACTTAGAGCATGGATCAGTACTTGGAGCTACGATGTTGTGGCCATTACGGAGACTTGGATATCACAGGGGCAGGAATGGATGTTGGATGTTCCGGGGTTTAGATGTTTCAAAAGGAATAGGGAGGGAGGTAAAAGAGGTGGGGGAGTGGCATTGCTAATCAGGGATAGTATCACAGCTACAGAAAGGGAGGTCGTCGAGGAGGGTTTGTCTACTGAGTCATTATGGGTGGAAGTCAGAAACAGGAAAGGAGCAGTCACTTTGTTGGGAGTTTTCTATAGACCCCCCAATAGCAACAGAGACATGGAGGAACAGATTGGGAGGCAGATTTTGGAAAGGTGCAGAAGTAACAGGGTTGTTGTCATGGGTGACTTCAACTTCCCTAATATTGATTGGAACCTCCTGAGTGCAAATAGTTTGGATGGAGCAGTTTTTGTCAGGCGTGTCCAGGAAGGTTTCCTGACTCAATATGTAGATAGGCCGACTAGAGGGGAGGCGATGTTGGACTTGGTGCTTGGCAATGAACCAGGCCAGGTGGCAGATCTCTTGGTGGGAGAGCATTTCGGTGATAGTGATCACTACTCCCTGACCTTTACTATAGTCATGGAGAGGGACAGGAGCAGACGGGATGGGAAGATATTTAATTGGGGGAGGGGGAATTACAATGCTATTAGGCAGGAACTGGGAGCATAAATTGGGAACAGATGTTCTCAGGGAAATGCACGACAGAAATATGGAGGTTGTTTAGGGAGCACTTGCTGCGACTGCTGGATAGGTTTGTCCCGATGAGGCAGGGAAGGGATGGTAGGGTGAAGGAACCTTGGATGACAAGAGATGTGGAACAGCTAGTCAAGAGGAAGAAGGAAGCTTACTTAAGGTTGAGGAAGCAAGGATCAGACAGGGCTCTAGAGGCTTACAAGGTAGCCAGGAAGGAACTGAAGAATGGACTTAGGAGAGCTAGAAGGGGACATGAAAAAGTCTTGGCGGGTAGGATTAAGGAAAATCCCAAGGCGTTCTACACTTATGTGAGGAACAAGAGGATGGCCAGAGTGAGGGTAGGGCCGATCAGGGATAGTGGAGGGAACTTGTGCCTGGAGTCGGAGGAGGTAGGGGAGGTCCTAAATGAATACTTTGCTTCAGTATTCACTAGTGAGAGGGACCTGGTCGTTTGTGAGGACAGCGTGGAACAGGCTGATATGCTAGAACAGGTTGAGGTTAAGAGGGAGGATGTGCTGGAAATTTTGAAAGACATGAGGACAGATAAGTCCCCGGGGCCAGACGGGATATACCCAAGGATATTACGGGAAGCGAGGGAAGAGATTGCTGCGCCTTTGGCGATGATCTTTGCGTCTTCACTTTCCACTGGAGTAGTACCGGATGATTGGAGGGTGGCAAATGTTGTTCCCTTGTTCAAGAAAGGGAATAGGGATAACCCTGGGAATTATAGACCAGTCAGTCTTACGTCGGTAGTGGGCAAATTATTGGAGAGGATTCTGAGAGACAGGATTTATGATTATTTGGAAAAGCATGGTTTGATTAGAGACAGTCAGCATGGCTTTGTGAGGGGCAGGTCATGCCTCACAAGCCTTATTGAATTCTTTGAAGATGTGACAAAACACATTGATGAAGGAAGAGCAGTGGATGTGGTGTATATGGATTTTAGCAAGGCGTTTGATAAGGTTCCCCATGGTAGGCTCATTCAGAAAGTAAGGAGGCATGGGATTCAGGGAAAGTTGGCTGTCTGGATACAAAATTGGCTGGCCCATAGAAGTCAGAGGGTGGTAGTAGATGGAAAGTATTCAGCATGGAGCTCGGTGACCAGTGGTGTTCCACAAGGATCTGTTCTGGGACCTCTGCTCTTTGTGATTTTTATAAATGACTTGGATGAGGAAGTGGAAGGCTGGGTTAGCAAGTTTGCCGATGACATGAAGGTTGCTGGAGTTGTGGATAGTGTGGAAGGCTGTTGTAGGTTGCAATGGGACATTGACAGGATGCAGAGCTGGGCTGAGAAGTGGCAGATGGAGTTCAACCTGGAAAAGTGTGAAGTGATTCATTTTGGAAGGTCGAATTTGAATGCAGAATACAGGCTTAAAGACAGGATTCTTGGTAGTGTGGAGGAACAGAGGGATCTTGGGGTCCATGTCCATAGATCGCTCAAAGTTGCCACCTAAGTTGATAGGGTTGTTAAGAAGGCGTATGGTGTGTTGGCTTTCATTAACAGGGGGATTGAGTTTAAGAGCCACGAGGTTATGCTGCAGCTCTATAAGGCCCTGGTTCGACCACACTTGGAATATTGTGTTCAGTTCTGGTCACCTCATTATGGGAAGGATGTGGAAGCTTTAGAGAGGGTGCAGAGGAGATTTACCAGGATGCTGCCTGGACTGGAGGGCATGTCCTACGAAGAAAGATTGAGGGAGCTAGGGCTTTTCTCATTGCAGCGAAGAAGGATGAGAGGTGACTTGATAGAGGGGTACAAGATGATGAGAGGCATAGATAGAGTGGATAGTCAGAGACTTTTTCCCAGGGTGGAAAGGGCTATCACCAGGGGGCATAATTTTAAGGTGATTGGAGGAAGGTTTCGGGGCGATGTCAGAGGTAGGTTCTTTACACAGAGAGTGGTGGGTGCGTGGAATGCGCTGCCAGCGGTGGTAGTAGCAGCAGATACATTAGGGGCATTTAAGCGACTCTTGGATAGGTACATGGATGATAGTAGAATGAAGGGTAGGTAGTTAGTTTGATCTTAGAGTAGGTGAAAGGTTCGGCACAACATCGTGGACCAAAGGGCTTGTACTGTGCTGTACTGTTCTATGTTCTAACTACACCTCCTCCACAGGTGGGTTAGTGGTGTTAGCCATGGCTCAGTTGGTAGCACTATTGCTTTTTGATTTAGAAGGTTGTGGGTTCAAGTCCTGCTCCAGAAAGTTGAATGTAAAAATTTAGGCTGACAGTATTGATTCTGTTCTGTTGGAGATGCTGTCTTCTGGATGAGATGTTAAACCAAGGCCTTTTCTGTACTCTAAGGTGGACATAAAAGATCCCGTGGCACTATTTCAAAGAACAGCAGGGGAGCTATCCCTGATGTCCGAGCCAATATTTATCCCTCAATCAACATCACAAAAACAAAACAAAAAACATTTCTGATCATTATCACTTTGCTGTTTGTGGGAGCTTGATGTGTGAAAATTGGCTGTCACATTATCTACATTACAACACTTCAAAAAAAGTACTTAATTGATTGTAAAGTGCTTTAGGACATCCTGTGGTTGTGAAAGGTGCTATATAATTGCAAACCTTTCTTTCCTGACTGTACCCAACAGTAATTCCAGCAAGGCATCATTAAATCTGGGTGCTGCCCTTTCTCCATCCTGAATACCACAAAACTTCCAGCAGCTTTGAGATGCGAAACCTCGAAGTTGAAATTAATTGGTACAATTGAGTTTAAATCACAGATTCTGACCCAATCAACTGACTTCTGGATTTCCATCAAGAAAATCCAACTCCAGGTCTGGATTCCACCTTATTAATATCCCAGTCATTGTGTTTGTACAACGGTATGCTGTGGTGTAATTCCAGGCCCTTCATGTTACATAAACAATTAGACACACTTGGGGTGACTTTTGTCTTCTCAGGATTCCAATTTTTGCTGCTGGCAAGATTGTGGATGTAGCAAAATCCAGCAGAAATCAGTTCCTGTCTGGCCTGGAATGGGCATCTGAGTCTTCTGCCACAGGTAGATGGGAGTTTCATAACCACATGTATAAGCAGGTGGGGAAGGGTAGCAGTCCATTTTCAAGCCTTCAGCTAAGTCAGATGGCAAGTCTCCAGAACTCCTATGAAAACCTGTATGAGTTCTTGGGTGAACTTGCCTCCATTGAAAGGTCCACAGGCATGAAAAGCAAGTGCATTAGGCCGTTTTTTAAAATGATCTTGTAGTCTTTTTACCATCTGTCACATGGGCTTTGTGCAAGTGACAGAAATTTTTTTGGCTTTATTCTATTGGCACCAAGGTGTTTGCCACCAGGACTCCATCAAGATGACATGCTGGGAGGAAAAGGGACCTGCTGATGGATGCCAGGCAGGTCAGGCTGCTGGAGGAGTGCTCTATGCCCTCCTGCCCATGCCTGAACCCTAAAATCTACAGAAGTAGCAAAAATTCACTTTGGCAGATGTTGTTGGTGGAGTCTTCTCTTACAATGATGGCTATACCAGCTGATCCCTGGTGGCATTACAATATGATCATTGCTGCAGGGCCAGCCGTGATCCAATAGCACAGCAGTCTGATTAATTCTTTTCTTACAGCAGACTCATGTCTACACTTATATCTTGGCCTGCCACTTCTTAATCTCCTTCCCCTTCAGTTTGGGAAGTGTTGTTGATGGGTTGAGATGCCTTTTGATGTCCTTCGGAAGCGTTCTGACTTTTTGTCTCTCTTCCTGTGACACTCCCCTTTATTAGTCACCATCCTATTAAACTTGACATACACACAATTTTCCTTTCCTCAAAGTCGTTTCATCCCTGCACCAGTCAGAGTTTATTCTTGGAGTTGTGAATAACTATGCAAATGCGGTTAGACTAGTGTTATGAGGATTTCCATTTTTTGTATTAAAACTTGGGATTCTATATTTTTTTAAAACTGAAAAGGGTTTCAGTGGACATTGAAAATTCTGGAGATAGCTGACCTTTATGGATACTTTTAAAAAAAGCAAGGTGAACAAGAGGTTCCTGGTTTTGACAGTAAACAAATACTGGAAACCAGGTAATTTCAAGGAAGCCAGCAGGGGGTTTGACAAGAGAATTTATGACTTAGCATGTGAGTTGTTTCCGGAAAACTTTAGTTTCATTTTTGAACTTTAAAAGCCAGTGGGTTTGGACAAAGGCAGGCGATTGGAATTTGTGATGGACCTGCCAGGAGATCAGAGGAAAAACCAGACAAGTATCGCCTCTCTGTAAAGAATCCTTGCTGTTGAAAAGCAAAAGCTTGTATGAAGTGGTACTGTTACCTCCTGCATTTTTGAAGAAACCCTGAATTTGCAGAAACCTTGCATTTTTAAAAGAACTTTTGCATTGAAAGTGAGAACTGACACCTGTTGTTACATCCCTGGTGGAAGACCTATGTGAAGCCTTCTAAAGTTGAATTTCTTTGAATGCCTACCCAACACGGACTGTTCATCAACCTCGCCTAGAAAGTCTTCGAGTGGCATCCAACTATTCATCTTTGGGACACCTCGCCAAACCAAAGAACTTCCTTCCAGATCATTGCAGTCTAAGTTTTTTATTCCTTTTATTCCTTTGAAACAGCTGTATTAAAAATCCTTTTTTTTCCAGTTAACCGGTTTTTGGATGTATGTGCGTGTGCCTGAGGGATATATATACAAATATATTTAATATTTCGATTTGCATATATATTTACTTCATAATTGGTTCAGACTAGGTTTTATAATGAATGGAAAATGTTGTTAAAATAAAGGCAAAATACTGTGGATGCTGGAAATCTGAAATAAAAACAAGAAATGCTGGAAATATTCAGCAAGTCTGGCAGCATCTGTTGAGAGAGAAGCAGAGTTAACGTTTGAGGTCAGTGACCATTCTTCAGAACTGGCAAATATTAGAAATGTCAAAGGTTATAATCAAGTAAAGTGGGGGTGGGGCAAGAGATAACAAAGGAGAAGGTGTAGATAGGACAAGGTCACAGAATAGCTGTCCAGAACGTCATGGAGCAAAGGCAAACAATATGTTAATGGTGTGTTTAAAGACAAAGCATTAGTACAGATAGGGTGTTAACGGACTGAAAATTGAACAGCCGCAAGTACAAACATGAAAAAAAACAGTGGGTAAGCAAACTGAACAAACTAAGATGAAATAAAATAAAATAAACACAAAAACATTTAAAAAAGGAAAAAGAAAAAATAATAAAAATAAAAGTAAAATGGGGGGCCCATCATGCTCTGAAATTATTGAACTCAATGTTCAGTCCAGTAGTCTGTAGCGTGCCTAATCGGTAAATGAGATGCTGTTCCTCGAGCTTGCGTTGATGTTTACTGGAACACTGCAGCAATCCCAGGACAGAGATGTGAGCATGAGAGCAGGGGGAGTGTTGAAATGGCAAGCAACCGGAAGCTCGGGGTTCTGCTTGCGGACTGAGCGGAGGTATTCCACAAAGCGAAAATTTTGTTGTTTATTAAAGAAACCTGGTTGGTGTGCTTTATTCTGGAGACAAATAGAATATCTAGTTGGCTTTTTGGTTTCTGGGGAAAATTTATTGATACGCTGTGACCTGTGGAGAAGTGGGACTGAATTAACAGTGCACTCCTCCCACCTTGGTCGTAATACTAGAATGTTGAGGGGATAATTTTAACTTAACCTGCCAGGAGGAAAATGACCCAATCTTGCTCCTCACACTGACTCCCAATTCTGATCCCAACCTTCCCCATCTGGCTTCATATAGCCTCAGAACCTGGTCCCTCACCTCCACTGCTGGTTACATCACTGCTCACTTAACTGGTCCGATCTCAGAAAAGCCAAACCACTAAATTGAGAGTCTAGAATTGAGGCAGGTGTAAAAATGGAACATGCTCAAAATGTATGTTACAATCTCCTGTTAATCTAGAGAGATCACCAGTAGCTAACGAAAACAATAGCTGAATTCAAGAATGAGTAACGCAAGGTCTGATTGAGAGTATGACTGAAACAGTGTACCAGGTAGTTCTGGAGCAATTTAAACTCTACTCTCTGCTGAATTTGGAAATACAATTATCGTTTCTTATAAGTTAATTATAAGTTTATTATAAGTATTGGTATCAAATTGGAAGTGGTGGTGTAGTGGTATTGTCATTGGATTGGTAACCCAGAGACCCAGGGCATTCCTGTGGGGACATGGGTTTGAATCCTACCATGGCAGAAGGTGGATTTTGAAGTCAACATGGATTTACAAAAGGGAAACCATGCTTCACAAATCTACTGGAATTTTGAGGATGTAACTAGTAGAATAGATAAAGGAGAACCAGTGGATGTGGTGTATTTGGACTTTCAGAAGGCTTTCAATAAGGTCCCACATAAGGGATTAGTGTGCAAAATTAGAGCACAAGGGATTGGGGGGTAAGGTACTGACATGGATAGAGAACTGGTTGGCAGACAGGAAACAAGGAGTAGGAATAAACGGGTATTTTTCCGAGTGGCAGACAGTGACCAGTGGGGTACCGCAGGGATCAGTGCTAGGACCCCAGCTATTCACAATATATATTAATGATATAGATGAGGGAACTAAATGTAATATATCCAAGCTGGCAGATGACACAAAGCTGGGTGGGAGTGTGAGCTGTGAGGAGGATGCAGAGAAGCTGCAGTGTGATTTGGATAGGTTGAGTGAGTGGACAAATACATGGCAGATACAGTATAATGTGGATAAATGTGAGGTTATCCACTCTGGTGGCAAAAACAGAAAGGCAGATTATTATCTGAATGGTGATAGATTGGGAAAGGTGGAGGTGCAGCGAGACCTGGGTATCCTTGCGCACCAGTCGCTGAAAGTAAGCTTGCAGGTGCAGCAGGCAGTTAAGAAGGCAAATGGTATGTTGGCCTTCATAGCAAGAGGATTCGAGTACAGGAGCAAGGATGTTTTGCTGCAATTATACAAAGCCTTGGTGAGACCACATCTGGAGTATTGTGCGCAGTTGTGGTCTCCTTATTTGAGGAAGGATGTTCTTGCTATGGAGGAAGTGCAGTGAAGGTTCACCAGACTGATTCCTGGGATGGCAGGACTGATGTATGAAGAGAGATTGGGTCGATTAGGCTTGTATTCGCTAGAGTTTAGAAGAATGAGAGGGGATCTCATAGAAACCTACAAAATTCCAACGGGACTGGACAGACTAGATGCAGGAAGGATGTTCCCGATGGCGGGGGAGTCCAGGACCAGGGGTCACAGTCTAAGGATAAGGGCTAAGCCATTTAGGACTGAGATGAGGAGAGATTTCTTCACCCAGAGAGTGGTGAACCTGTGGAATTCTCTACCAGGGAAAGCAGTTGAGGCCAAGTCATCTAATATATTCAAGAAAAAGTTAGGGCTAAAGGGATCAAGGGATACGTGAAGAAAGCAGGAACAGGTTACTGAGTTTGGATGATCAGCCATGATCGTATTGAATGACAGAGCAGACTCGAAGGGCCGAATGGCTTACTCCTGCTCCTATTTTTCTATGTTTCTATGTTTCTATGACAACAATATCAGTTAACAGTGATTTTATATTGTTCATGTAATATTACCTTCATGACATCTTATTATTATTATGTAGGAATGTTTCTCAATCATGTCTGCAGATTGCAAATCGGCCACCTCAGACAAATTTTGATCAATGTCCCTATCAGCTACTAGAACCAACAATTCTGGGAAAGGAGAAGCTTTTCAATTCAAGAATAATTCATCCTTCACCATAAAATTTAAATCAACAGGGTTTTGTCGTAATTTAAAGGACTCCACAAAATCATCTAGTGTTTAAATACCTGGCCTGCTTCTGTAGGTTCAATTTTCAGCTCCTCTTCTGGGATTTTTCTTTTTACAGTGGTCTAGTGCTGATCTGTTCCTGCTGGTTCCTCCCCTGCTTTGGATTCTGCTCCCATGCTGCTGAATTATCTCTGCTTTTCTGCTAATTGCTTGCTTCCTACGACTGTTGACTCTACTCTATTTACTCGCCCATCAGCAGTCTTTCATCATCCTTCACTAGATTGGGCTGAACCTGTTTCTCAAGTTTCCACTGCTTCTTCTGATCTTGTGTGCCCTTCACCTCCCTACAGCTGTTCCTCCAACCACCTCCCTTATCTGCACTGATCCCATGGATTTGACTCCCTGGACTTCATTGCTCTTGGTCCTCCGGTTTCATTTACTGATCCAACAAATTTGTTTCCATGCACTGTTAACACCGCACTTCTATTCACTAGAAACCTGTGTTGGACCCTTAGTTCAACATTTGCTGGCTCATGGTTGACTCTTCACTGCTCCTCAGCTCTCTGAATCCACTTGAAAATCTCCAGTAGCAATCGCTGCTGATTCTCTGCCTCTCAAATAGCTCCCGGATCTATTGCCTCTCCACAATTGTCTCTGAACCTGGATACTGGTTCACGGATGCTACAAACTGACTCCACCCTGTCCACAAGTCAACGTCATCCCACTATAGGACTTCAAACTTTAACATTGGATTCTTTCACATTGCCTCCTCTCTGTCCTCTGCCATCTGCTTCAAGAGAGCTGATCAAGAACGTTTTCTAGTTGCAAAGGTTTCTCACTTGTAACATTGGTTAGTAGTTGTTAATTTTAGAATTTCCTGCTTTGTCCACTGGGGACATTCTGTTGGTAACTGTCAGTTCAAAACTAGAGGAGTCCTTTTGAAATAAGTAAAAGAAAATACATTGGTTAATTATTCTCTAAATAACAATAATGCTGTTAATATTTTAGGTCCTCAATCAACAGTTGAATTTCCGTACAATAACCCATTGTTGAGTCCATTGTTTAAGATTGTAAGTAGGTTGCACTAGATTCCTAATTGAGTCCACAAACAACACAAAATCATCTATAAAAAGATGCACTATCATTATTTCAGAAAAACCTGATATTTGTGCTGTGACAACCTGAAGAAATCCCCTTTAGAATAGTACCCTTCATTTTATATTGCGGCTCCTCGTTCTTCCAATCATAAAGTATCACTTCAAGCTTCTCTGCATTAAATTTCATCTGCCACATGTCCTCCCATTCAATCAGCCTGTCTATGTCCTCTTGAAGTCTATTACTATCTTCCTCATAGTTCACAATACTTGCAAATTTTGTTCATCTGAAAATGTTGAAATTGTGCCTTGTATGCCCATGTCTAGGTCATTAATATATATCATTGTGCCCCAGTAGATAAGGTAAGAAAATATAAAATGACTTACAAAAACAAATATATTTATATTGTTACAACCGGGTGAGGAAGGGGTCTCAGGCTCCCCTCTGGCCCCTTCCCTGGTTTGGCTGTAACAGGGTTTAACTTTTAAAAACACAGTATCTTATCTTCACCTCAGTGAGTCCTTACTCACTGCTCTCTAATTGTAATTGTAAATTAACAAATCAGACAGGCTTTCTTAGGTTTAAACAAGAAAGGTGTAAGTTTATTAACCTTATCACTCTAACTCAGATAAAATTACTAAAAATACACGACACAATGATACTAGCATGCACATGAGATAAACACATACACAAATAGATATAAAGGAGGAGAAAAAATTAAAGAGCAAGAGTTTGGAGTAGTAGATGGAATTCAGTTACTGTCTTTAGCTTTGCTGTAAAGTCTTTGGTTGGAAATGCAGTCTTGTAGTTCCGAAGAAGGGTCACTGACCCGAAACGTTAACTCTGCTTCTCTTTCCACAGATGCTGCCAGACCTGCTGAGTGGTTCCAGCATTTCTTATTTTTATTTCAGATTTCCAGCATCCGCAGTATTTTGCTTTTATTATAGTCTTGTAGTTCTCGCTGGGGCCCAATGCACACTTTCAAACTTGCTTCCCTGGTACCAGAAGGCTGAAGAGATCCTCGTACTTGAGGCTTAAGTTGCTTCCATGGATCCCTGGGACTCTGCTTCGGAGAGAGAGACAGTGAGATAGCTTTCTTTTCTTTTGTCTTCAAATTGCAGTCTGTCCCAAACCTTTCTGTGTGGCACAATTCAAAAAGTCCCCAGGTTGGCCAGCAGGTTAGTCATGTGACCAGTTCTTTGTTTCACACAGCATTGTCTGCAAGGATTGTTGATTTCAAAAGTTCTCCAGTCACACTCAGTTGGGGAGGGGGGAGGGGATGGAGGTTTGTCTCTGACAAAGTCAATGGCTCTCAATGGCTTTTGATCACCACTATTGACAAAACACATCTTGTTAATTGAATCAGTGAGCACTCCCATTGTCTCTCTATACAACTGTCTCTTGTAATGCAAATATGCAACCATGTTTTAGCTGTTCAGGGCTGTGGTCCTTTTAACAAGTTATGTTCAATGTCCAGTAAAAAGGGTTCAAGCAGCGTTCCATAGGACAAAATTAATATGTTTCCATATGGCTGGTGTGGTTTCCGTCACAATATATATAACAATTTGAACAAACATCCTTCCAATTCCTTTTTCTACTTAAACAAATGATCTCCCAGGATCCCATCGCTTATCTACAAATAGGAAATTTGCAATAAAATTCTGACACGAAAATTATGCGTATGTGCATTTCAGACCCTTACGTAGCTCACAAGTAATCAAAAAGTCAAAAAGATGAGACTATTATTATTACTGGTGCTCTAGACTAAGTCCATTATAGAAGCTTGTTCTAAAGTATTGCTTTAAGGTTTAGTTTAGTTTAGAGATACAGCACTGAAACAGACCCTTCGGCCCACCGAGTCTGTGCCAACCATCAACCACCCATTTATACTAATCCTACACTAATCCCACATTCCTACCACATCCCCACCTATACTAGGGGCAATTTATAATGGCCAATTTACCTACCAACCTGCAAGTCTTTTGGCTGTGGGAGGAAACCGGAGCACCCGGAGGAAACCCACGCAGACACAGGGAGAACTTGCAAACTCCACACAGGCAGTACCCAGAATTGAACCCGGGTCGCTGGAGCTGTGAGGCTGTGGTGCTAACACTGCACCACTGTGCCGCCCTCTGCATTAAAGACTCAAAACAGGAAAATGTAAACTTTTTCCTGAAAGGCATTGCAGCCCAAGCTGCCCACAGTTTACAAGCCAATTCTATTGTGTCACACTAAAACAAAAGCAAAATACTGTGGATGCTGGAAATAAGAATAAGATTACTCTATTTTGCCAGGTATCTTCAAAATATCTATTCTGATTTAAACTGTAATACTGCTTTTGAATCATTTTAAAGATTAAAAATAATGACTTAATTTTCCATTCATAGTCATATCATATGACCATAGAGCACTAACTATTCTACGGAATGAATACATGTGAATTATTAGTGTAAAGTGCAACTTCAAATATAGACATAGATTGACATGCTATTTTGATTAGTTATGACAGGTGCTTGTTTATCGGTCTTAACTTCCTGCATTCTGGTCTTCTGGTATTTACAAAATGAATAAATTTTTTACTGTGTAATCTTCTTCATAAGAAGTGGAAAGTAAAACTGATGTAACTGAATTAATGTTTTCTGTGTTAATTGGCAATTACTGGCAAACTGCTTTGTGAACAGAGGTAGCACCCTTAAAGTTTCCATAACAACCCAAAGTCTATCTGCTGACCACTAAGAACAGTAGCATAAATTGGAAAGGGTTAATATAGAAATTTTCCAGTATCACATTACAGTAGTAAATATTGATTTGCAGAAGTGAAGCAATCAGTGGCTGAGATCATCTTGGTAAAAATAAAGCAAAGAGGCTTTAATGGGTTCCAGTCAGGAATTGGCAGAGCTTGTTGCCTAACATCATATTTGGCTTGCTTCCCCATGACATGTTGCCAAATCCAGTTTTATAAACATGTACGTGTTTATACACTGTAATGAGTATATCATCTCCATTTGATCAGCTTCAATTCTACAAAATGCACTAAACAAGATCTGGTTGTCTTCTGGAACAGAATCTTCTCCTCCAATTTCAGTGGTGCTATAATTGCATGTGACATGAGTCGGCTAAGGTTTTACAATATATAAATACAGAATTCTTTATTGCTAATTATAGATGATCATCTCAAAGATTCCCTTGTATGTTTTGAGTTGAGAAATATCAACTGAACACTTGTGTGGGACAGGGGAGTTCAGAAGAAAGGTACAGTAGCGTTGCCATAGAGTGACAATTTTTTTATTCATTCATGGGATGTGGGCATCACTGGCAAGGCCAACATTTGTGCAGGAATTCTCCCCTGGAAAAGCAATATATATTGTTGTGCAGAAGGTGGTCTGCATATTGACAGTTGATCTCTTTAAGAAGTTCACAGAACTGTGGGTGGTTTAATACTTTTGTCCTTATTTTGATAACTATCTTTCTAACCAGGGACATCACCTTTGTGAACTCAGGAGCTAGTGTTTGGGTGCAGAGTGCTTCCTGGTGAATTATGCAATGAAATGATATCACATTGTGATCCAGCGTTATTTGCAACAGAGCAACAAAACCCTAGTTTGTACCTCTCATGCTTGGTGCCCCATCAGTAGCAGCTGAGATTACATTGTTGCTACGCATTCCTTTTGTCTTTAGGCAGTCAATAATAGCTGAGAAAATATCTTTTCCCTTTGTTTTTCAAGCGGCATCAAGTCAATGAGCTCCTCTTGGGTCACTTGGAATTCACATACCTGCAGAAAATAGCAATCTGTGCAATATCATCAACATCACACAATTGATCACAAACAATAGAGAAGCCTGGAGCTAAATTTATATCCTCAATCTGCTGGATGGTGATATCTATGGCCATTTTCACTGTTATGTCCTTCACGGTCTCTGCAGATAAAGGCATGTCTCTAGTTTTCGAAATAATTTTGTTTTTGTTTTTAAAATCTCTATATAGCTGCTTGGTGACATTGATAAAGGACTCTTTTACGTATTCACCATGATTTTCCTCATTTCACAATCTCTTGAACTGCCACAAAACTAGCAGTAGTTGAGTTAACTGTTGATTTCACCCACTTAGCAAACATATTCCTAGATTTTCTCTCCACACCTCCATCCCCCACCAGGACGGTTTGAGGGCTCTCTGCTTCTTCCTTGAACAGTGGCCCAACCAGTCCCCATCCACCACCACCCTCCTCTGCCTGGCTGAACTTGTTCTCACATTGAACAACTTCTCCTTCAACTCCACACACTTCCTTCAAGTAAAAGGTGTTGCTATGGGTACCCGCATGGGTCCTAGTTATGCCTGTCTTTTTGTGGGATATGTCGAACATTCCTTGTTCCAGTCCTACTCAGGCCCCCTCCCCCAACGTTTTTTCATTGCTGACCGTATCGGTGCCGTTTCCTGCTCCCTCCCCGAGCTGGAAAACTTTATCAACTTTGCTTCTAATTTCCACCCTTCTCTTACCTTTATATGGTCCATCTCCGACACTTCTCTTCCCTTCCTCGACTTCTCTATCTCCATCTCTGGGGATAGGTTGTCGACTAATATCCATTATAAGCCCACCGACTCCCACAGCTACATCGACTACACTTGTTCATACCCTGCGTCCCAGTTTCTCTGTCTCCAACGCATCTGCTCTGATGATGCTACCTTCCGTAACAGCGCTTCTGATATGACCTCCTTTTTCCTCAACCAAGCATTTCCCCCCACTGTGGTTGACAGGGCCCTCAACCGTGTCCGGCCCATTTCCCGCACCTCTACCCTCACCCCTTCCCCTCCCTCCCAGAACTGCGACAGGGTTCCCCTTGTCCTCACTTTCCACCCCATCAGCCTCCATATCCAAAGGATCATCCTCCGCCATTTCTGCCACCTCCAGCGTGATGCCACTACCAAACACATCTTTCCCTCCCTTCGCCTATCAGCATTCTGAAGGGATTGTTCCCTTCGTGACACCCTGGTCCACTCCTCCATTACCCCCACCACCTCGTCCCCGTCCCATGGCACCTTCCCCTGCAATTGCAGGAGGTGTAATACCTGCCCATTTACCTCCTCTCTCCTCACTACCCCAGGCCCCAAACACTCCTTTCAGGTGAAGCAGCGATTTACTTGTACTTCTTTCAATGTAGTTTAGTATTCGCAGCTCACAATGTGGTCTCCTCTACATTGGGTAGACCAAATGCAGACTGGGTGACCGCTTTGCGGAACACCTCCGCTCAGTCCGCAAGCAGAACCCCGAGCTTCCGGTTGCTTGCCATTTCAACACTCGCCCCTGCTCTCATGCTCACATTTCTGTCCTGGGATTGCTGCATTGTTCCAGTGAACATTAACGCAAGCTCGAGGAGCAGCATCTCATTCACCGATTAGGCACGCTACAGCCTGCTGGACTGAACACTGAGTTCAATAATTTCAGAGCATGACGGGCCCCCCATTTTACTTTTATTTTTAGTTATTTTTTCTTTTTTCTTTTTTTATATATTTTTTGTGATTATTTTATTTTATTTCATCTTAGTTTGATCAGTTCTTTTTTATTCATTCACGGGATGTGGGAGTCGCTGGCCAGGCCAGCATTTATTGCCCATCCCTAATTGCCCTTGAGAAGGTGGTGGTGAGCTGCCTTCTTGAACCGCTGCAGTCCTTGTGAGGTAGGTACACCCACAGTGCTGTTAGGAAGGGAGTTCCAGGATTTTGACCCAGCGACAGTGAAGGAACGGCGATATAGTTCCAAGTCAGGATGGTGTGTGACTTGGAGGGGAACTTGCAGGTGGTGGTGTTCCCATGTATTTGCTGCCCTTGTCCTTCTAGTTGATAGAGGTCACGGGTTTGGAAGGTGCTGTCGAAGGAGCCTTGGTGCATTGCTGCAGTGCATCTTATAGATGGTACACACTGCTGCCAATGTGCGTCGGTGGTGGAGGGAGTGAATGTTTGTAGATAGGGTGCCAATCAAGCCGGCTGCTTTGTCCTGGATGATATCGAGCTTCTTGAGTGTTGTTGGAGCTGCACCCATCCAGGCAAGTGGAGAGTATTCCATCACACTCCTGACTTGTGCCTTGTAGATTGTGGACAGGCTTTGGGGAGTCAGGAGGTGAGTTACTCGCCTCAAGATTCCTAGCCACTGACCTGCTCTTGTAGCCACGGTATTTATATGGCTACTCCAGTTCAGTTTTCGGTCAATGGTAGCCCCTAGGATGTTGATAGTGGGGGATTCAGCGATGGTAATGCTGTTGAATGTCAAGGGGAGATGGTTAGATTCTCTTTTGTTGGAGATGGTCATTGCCTGGCACTTGTGTGGCGCGAATGTTACTTTCCACTTATCGGCCCAAGCCTGGATATTGTCCAGGTCTTGCTGCATTTCTACACGGACTGCTTCAGTATCTGAGGAGTTGCGAGTGGTGCTGAACATTGTGCAATCATCAGCGAACATCCCCACTTCTGACCTTATGTTTGAAGGAATGTCATTGATGAATCAGCTGAAGATGGTTGGGCCTAAGACACTACCCTGAGGTACTCCTGCAGTGATGTCCTGGAGCTCAGATGATTGACCTCCAACAACCACAACCATCTTCCTTTGCGCTAGGTATGACTCCAGCCAGCGGAGGGTTTTCCCCCCGATTCCCATTGACCTCAGTTTTGCTAGGGCTCCTTGATGCCATACTCGGTCAAATGCTGCCTTGATGTCAAGGGCAGTCACTCTCACTTCACCTCTTGATTTCAGCTCTTTTGTCCATGTTTTAACTAAGGCTGTAATGAGGTCAGGAGCTGAGTGGCCCTGGTGGAACCCAAACTGAGCATCACTGAGCAGGTTGTTGCTAAGCAAGTGCCACTTGATGGCACTGTTGATGACACCTTCCATCACTTTACTGATGATTGAGAGTAGGCTAATGGGGCGGTAGTTGGCCGGGTTGGACTTGTCCTGCTTTTTGTGTACAGGACATACCTGGGCAATTTTCCACATTGCAGGGTAGATGCCAGTGTTGTAGCTGTACTGGAACAGCTTGGCTAGGGGCGTGTCAAGTTCTGGAGCACAGGTCTTCAGTACTATTGCCGGAATATTGTCAGGGCCCATAGCTTTTGCATTATCCAGTGCCTTCAGTCGTTTCTTGATATCACGTGGAGTGAATCGAATTGGCTGAAGTTTGGCATCTGTGATGCTGGGGACTTCAGGAGGAGGCCGAGATGGATCATCAACTCGGCACTTCTGGCTGAAGATTGTTGCAAATGCTTCAGCCTTATCTTTCGCACTGATGTGCTGGGCTCCCCCATCATTGAGGATGGGGATATTTGTGGAGCCACCTCCTCCAGTTAGTTGTTTAATTGTCCACCACCATTCACGGCTGGATGTGGCAGGACTGCAGAGCTTAGATCTGATCCGTTGGTTATGGGATCGCTTAGCTCTGTCTATCGCATGCTGCTTACGCAGTTTGGCATGCAAGTAGTCCTGGGTTGTAGCTTCACCAGGTTGACACCTCATTTTGAGGTATGCCTGGTGCTGCTCCTGGCATGCCCTCCTGCACTCTTCATTGAACCAGGGTTGGTCTCCTGGCTTGATGGTAATGGTAGAGTGGGGGATATGCCGGGCCATGAGGTTACAGATTGTGGTTGAGTACAATTCTGCTGCTGCTGATGGCCCACAGTGCCTCATGGATGCCCCGTTTTGCATTGCTAGATCCTCACCCAGTGTGCATTTTGTGCCCTTGCCACTCTCAGTGCTTCCTCCAAGTGGTGTTCAACATGGAGGAGTACTGAGTCATCAGCTGAGGGAGGGCGGTAGGTGGTAATCAGTAGGAGGTTGCCTTGCCCATATTTGATGCCACGAGACTTCATGAGGTCCGGAGTCGATGTTGAGGACTCCCAGGGCAACTCCCTCCCTACTGTATACCACTGTGCCACCACCTCTGCTTGAGTCTGTCCTGCCGGTGGGACAGGACGTACCTGGGGATGGTGATGGCAGTGTCTGGGACATTGTCTGTTAGGTATGATTCCGTGAGTATGACTATGTCAGGCTGTTGCTTGACTAGTCTGTGGGACAGCTCTCCCAATTTTGGCACAAGCCCCCAGATGTTAGTAAGGAGGACTTTGCAGGGTCGACAGGGCTGGGTTTGCCGTTGTCGTTTCCGGTGCCTAGGTCGATGCCGAGTGGTCCGTCCGGTTTCATTCCTTTTTTATGGACTTTGTAGCGGTTAGGTACAACTGAATGGCTTGCTAGGCCATTTCAGAGGGCATGTGGGTCTGGAGTCACATGGAGGCCAGACCAGGTAAGGACAGCAGATTTCCTTCCCTAAAGGACATTAGTGAACCAGATGGGTTTTTACAACAATTAACAATGGTTTCATGGCCATCATTAGACTAGTTTTTAATTCCAGATTTTTATTAAGTTCAAATTCCACCTTCTGCTGTGGTGGGATTCGAACCCATGTCCCCAGAGGAATACGCTGGGTCTCTGGGTTACTAGACCAGTGATAATACCACTACGCTACCGCCTACCCTAAGTTTGCTTACCCACTGTTTTTTTCATGTTTGTACTTGCGGCTGTTCAATTTTCAGTCCATTAACCCCCTATCTGTACTAATGCTTTGTCTTTAAACACACCATTAACATATTGTTTGCCTTTGCTCCATGACGTTCTGGTCAGCTATTCTGTGACCTTGTCCTATCTACACTTTCTCCTTTGTTATCTCTTGCCCCACCCCCGCTTTACTTGCTTATAACCTTTCACATTTTTAATATTTGCCAGTTCTGAAGAAGGGTCACTGACCTGAAACATTAACTCTGCTTCTCTCTCCACAGATGCTGCCACACCTGCTGAGTATTTCCAATATTTCTTGTTTTTATTTCAGATTTCCAGCATCCGCAGTATTTTGCTTTTATGTTCCAAGATTCCTCTGCCTTGTTCTTCAGCTCCTCCATCGCTTTCTTTCGGGCTTCTCCAGCTGGATAACTTTTGGCTTAGGGACTGTGCTTTTTAGTGATATGCCTCTAAGGATTTGATTTCTTCTTGTTGTTCAGGTGAATTTGGGATGAATGGGAATGAATCTTGAAATTCTTGCTTTTCCTCTTCAATTCTTCTCTTCTTTTCAGCCATTTCAAAAGAAGCCTTTTTGTTTGTTCTTTGATGATTTATCATGTGCTCATCAACACACCTCAACACCAGGGCCAGATCAAACACCTTCTTTTATTGATTAATGTGCCTGTCTGCATTTGCTCACCAGCACAGCATCAAGACCATCAACAGCACTTCTGTTACAATTAACCAATCAACGCCCTACTTATTGTACATCCACCCAATCATGGAACGCTAACTGATTAATATTGATCAATCAGATTTCAAATATGGCAACCAAACAGAAATTTTGGGTGAACTTTTCAAACAGATGATCCAAGGCCACAGTGAGGGTGATTCTTTATTGATTAATTTGCCTGCCTGCACACGACCCACATGATTGGATAGCAGGTGATAGTGCATGACACTGTTTTTCCTGGTGAAGCATTTGACAGACAAGAATTTTTAGATAGTTGTTGATTTTTTTTGTTTTTACATTGGGAGCTCATAGGGGGAACAAACCTCTGAAAACTCATTCCAACCAGTGTTTGAATGATGCTCAGGAGTCGCACATCGGACTTCAGGGAGAAGCATGAGGCTCTGGAGCCGCATGTTCCAACCCCTGCCCTAGGTAGGCAAGGCCTCCTGCTGAGAGCCTTCTCTTTCTCTCTCTGTGAACAGCTAGTTTTCTCTGCTGCCTCTGTTCCATTTTCCTTGATTGCTGCAGCCCAAGGGGAACTGCAATTCTTGCCCCCATATCTGAGAGCAAGAGGCCTTTGGACAGCACCACTCCCTTCTGACTTAAACAGCTTCACATAACTCCTTCAACGAAACAGTGTTTCCACAAACTCTTCACAGCTTTGATAGTCAAATGCACTTCATCCGCAAGTTGGACGATGATGCCTTTAAATAGCACTGGTGGGGTGGTGGGGTGGTGGCGGTGGAGGTGGGGGTGGTCCCTCCTGCAGCTGAATGCATGTTCAGTTGTGCATATTTAAGAGAGGGCGTTAACAGGAGCGACGAGGTCCAAAATGGCAGGTCGGGCGTCAAATCAGCATTAGACATTGACCGGCGTCACCATCTGTTCACTCTACAGACTTCCTGCAGACACACGGGATGGCCATGCTGTCACCCTTCACACCATGCCAAACAGTGCAGACCATACCAGAAGTGGGTGGAAGTGGCTCAACCAGTTCCCATAATGCCAAAACCACGGGTGCTATGGTGATGAATTTTGTGGTCTATGTGTTTTTATTTTTTTATGTTAGAGATACAGCACTGAAACAGGCCCTTCAGCCCACTGAGTCTGTGCTGACCATCAACCACCCATTTATACTAATCCTACATTAATCCCATATTCCTACCACATCCCCACCTTCCCCCTACCTATACTAGGGGCAATTTATAATGGCCAATTTACCTATCAACCTGCAAGTCTTCAGCTGTGGGAGGAAAGTGAAGCACCCAGCAAAAACCCATGCACTCACAGGGAAAACTTGTAAACTCCACACAGGCAGTACCCAGAATCGAACCCGGGTTGCTGGAGCTGTGAGGCTGCGGTGCTAATCACTGCACCGCTGTGCCGCCCACAGTTATTCCTTACAATCCTTTTAGCTCCACATAATCCACTTGGCTTTTTTATTTAATAATTTCTATGTGTCTTTCCTTACAATAAAATGTCTTCAGCCCTGATATTCATTCTTCTCTAACATTACCCACCTCATTGAGAAGAAAAGACAGAGTTTGGGAGAATACATTTTAAACCAATCCTATCTACATTACTCATGCTTTTGTTCTGTAGTAGAATAATGTAAAAAGATAACTACTTTCTTCTTGTAATCATTCTTTTCCTCTATTTCCCCCCTTTCTCCTGACTTCTTGTGTATCATCATCTTGATAACGTTCAGTTAGTATCCTAGCCCTAAAAATTGTACTTGATATTCACAGTCCTACCCTAAAGCAACCCAGTATTTATATATTTTTGACTCACTGGTAGCATTCATGCCTCTGAGTCAGCAGAATTGTGGGTTCAAGTCCCACTCCAGGACTTGAGCACAAAAATCAAGGCTGACACTACTACAGTACTGAGGGAGTGCTGCACATTGGGAAGCATTGTCTTTCGGATGAATTGTTAAACCAAGGCCCCGTCTGCCCCTTGGATGGACATAAAAGATCCATGGCACTATTTCAAATAAGAGCAGTGTGTTATGCCCAGTGTCCTGGCCAATATTTATCCTCAATCAACAACACAAAAACAGATTATCTGGTCAAATTGCTGTTTGTGGGAGCTTGCTGTGCACAAATTGTCTGCTGCGCTTCCTACAGTACAACAGTGACTACACTTCAAAAAGTACTTCATTTGCACTTTGAGGTGTCCGGTGATCGTGAAAAACATTATATAAATGCAAGTCTTTCTTTTTCCTTTTTCTAACAATTCAGCACAGTACTGAGAGAGTGCTGCACTATCAAAGGTGGCAGCTTTTGGATGAGATGTTAAACCAAGGCACAGTCTGCCCACTTGGGTGGACATTAAAGATCCAACGGCACCAGTTAATAAAAAGCACGAGGGTTCTTACTGCTGTCCTGACCAATAATTATCCCTTAACCAACATAACACAGTTTGTCTGTGAAATTTGGCTCCATAGCGCAAGGTTTATCAGTGCTACGAGCCCCATTTTACCTCCGAAAATGCATTTGTGGTGCCTGCACACACTTCTGGCGCTAGCCACATCTGACAACATTTTTGCAACTGCATTAGCACGTGTGCAGGGAGCGTCCACCAGAAGTATGAAGAGTAGGCAGATCATGACATCAATCAATGTGTAACATTGGTTTGACATCAAGGCTGCCATTTTGGAGCTCAAAACACCAGCTAATGTATTTGTTTAACATCGCACAGCTGAACACATATTCAGCTGCAGAAACGACCCACGACCAGTGCTATTTAAAGGGATCAGCTACTTACAGGTTAGTTGTTAATTGATTTCTACTGGATGTTGTTGTGATTGTAGAAGTGTTTGGTGATTTCCAGAGTTGATTAAAGTTGCTGTAGGACATTGTCCTGACTTCAAAGATTCTGCACAAACCACTTGCTCCCGGACTAGGTTGCTGTTGTACGCATCCCCTTGACTTACAGCATGAAAGGGAGAACGAGCAGCCGCAACACAGAGAAGGACAAGCTGCTGGTAGAGGGAGGAGAAGGCAAAGAAGGGTTCACAACTGTTGTGTGTTGTTGTTGTATTTGTAATGTTGCTAGGGCATTCTGGAGAAAGTCTTAGACTGGATAAAGTCAACGAACAATTCTTTATTATTTACATTTATTATATACACTCTCCACAAGCCTCCTAAGCTAGCATCCTCTATGCTGCTGTCTCTTCTTCACCTCAAACCATACCATGACTGTTACATCATCACTTTTACAGTGGGAGGGGTCATCTCATTGTCTTCAGTATTAATCCTTTACCTGCTTATACTACATCTTCCCCCAAGTCTTTATCCAACATTTTCTCAAACATACATACATTCATGACTTATGTATTGCCCTCTCTCCACACCCCACACCCCC
Source organism: Heterodontus francisci (assembly GCF_036365525.1). Classification (NCBI taxonomy): domain Eukaryota; kingdom Metazoa; phylum Chordata; class Chondrichthyes; order Heterodontiformes; family Heterodontidae; genus Heterodontus; species Heterodontus francisci. The sequence continues at coordinate 90,390,445 of NC_090376.1, read as the reverse complement.
AAGTCTCTGACTTCACAGATTTAGTCTGATAGGAGGTTTGACAACTCTCCCTGTAATCTGTCTGGGATGATAAGTAGCCTTCTTTGTAAGTCTGGATTGGATTTGGTTAAACTTCACTATGGAGTGTAGCATTCTGTTCGGTTTGGGTTTGTTCATCTTCCTCTGGGTCTTCCAAATGAATAATTGGCTGTTGTTTTTGGGAAATAGGAATGATATTTCTCCGAGTTCTTTGTTGTTCCCTTCAGTTGTGTGTATCACATACGATCGCTGATAGTTTTTGTGTTTATGGATTACTGTACTTTTCCTTTCCAGGTCATGTATCCATCCTCTTTGACCTTGTTTAATTTGGGTCAGCTTCTCGCTCGAAATCTTCCATTATAATTCTGGGTTTGTTTCCTTCTTTAGGAATTTTCCCCAGCTCTTGCTTTCTCATAGTCTTGAGCCTTCAATCCAGGAATCAATTTCTGAGGCAACACTGGAAGTTGTCTTCTTAACTTTCTTCCCATTATTACTTCTGCTGGTGATAATCCACACATTAATTGTGTTGAACGATAAATTAGCAGTGAGATTGGCAGATCTTCATTTTTCTTTAGAAAAGACTTTATGGTTCTCACATCTCTTTCCAAGTCACCTTTTGACTGTGGATAACTGGTGAGCTTGTGAGAGGCTGAAAGCCCATCTTCACCGCAAATTGAGTGAAACATTCATGTGCGAACTGTGGTCCGGTGTCTGAAATTATTTCATCTGGAATCCCATGTGTTGCAAAGATGTCTTGAAGAATCCTGGTGGTAGAATATAATCTTCGGACTTCTACCCACTTTGAAAATAGGCAATGATGATTATATATGTCTTCTCACTAAACGTGAATAAATCCATACCGAGCCTTTGCCAAGATCCAGTTGGTAATTGGGTAGTTAACAGAGGTTCGCGATGTTCTGGCTTCTGTATCATGCATGTCTGACAGTTCTGGATCATGATCTCAATGTCCTTAGATATTCCAGCCACCATACTGAAGATTGTGCCCTTGTTCTGCACTTGGTTATATCCAAATGGCCTTGGTGTAGACCATCAAAGATATCGGATCTCATTGAACTAGGAATAACAATTTTGCCATTGTAAACTAATAAGTTGTTGATTATGATAAAGTATTTCTTATACTCATGGAACGTCTTCATTGTTCTCCCTCACAGACTTTCTTATGGCCATCCTTGTGTACAATAGGATAACTAAGGAAAAGGTAGGGCCTATCAGAGATGTACAAGGGAACTTATGCGTAGATGTGGGCAGGGTTCTTAATGAGTTTTTTGTCTCTGTTTTCACAGAGAGGGATGATGCAGATATTGTAGTAAAAGAGGAGGAGTGTGAAATATTAGATATGATAAGCAGAATGAGAGAGGAAATACTAGAGGGTCTGACATCCTTGAAAGTGGATAAATCGCCAGGGCCGGATGGATTGCATCCCACGTTGTTAAAGGAAGCCAGGGACGAAATAAAGGATGTGCTGAGTATCATCTTCAAATCCTCACTGGATATAGGTGAAGTGCCAGAGGTCTGCGAATATAATACCATTGTTTAAAAAGGGTGCGAGGGATAGGCCAAATAACTATAGGCCAGTCAGTCAGATTTCGGTGGTGGGTAAATTATTAGAATCAATTCTGAGAGACAGGATAAACTGCCACTTAGAAAGGCACGGATTAATCAGGGATAATCAGCATGAATTTGTTAAGGGAAGGTCATGTCTTACTAACTTTATTGAATTTTTTGAGGAAGTAACAAGGAAGATTGATGAGGGTAGTGCAGTGGTCTTCATGGATTTTAGTAAGGCATTTGACAAGGTCCCGCATGGCAGACTGGTTAGTAAAATGAAAACCCATGGGATACAGGGGTATCCAAAATTGGCTCAGTGACAGGAAACAAAATGTAATGATTGATGGATGTTTTTGCGAATGGAAAGCGATTTCCAGTGGCGTTCCACAGGGCTCAGTGTTGGGTCCCTTGCTGCTCTGGTATATATTAATAGTTTGGACTTATGGGAGGCATGATTGGGAAATTTGCAGATGTCACAAAAATTGACCGTGTGGTTGATAGTGAAGAGGATAGTTGTAGACTCCAGAATGATATCAACGGTTTGATTGAGTGGATGGAAAAGTGGCAAATGGAACTCAATCCAGATAAGTGTGAGGTAATACTATTGAGGAGGCCAAACAAAGCAAGGGAATACACAATAAACGGGAGGATATTGAGAGGGGTAGAAGAAGTGAGAGACCTTGGAGTGTATGTCCACAGGTCCCTGAAGGTGGCAGGACAGATAGATAGAGTGGTGAAGAAGGCATATGGAATGTTCTCCTTTATTGACTGAGCTATAGAATACAAAAGCAGGGATGTAATGCTGGAACTGTATAAAACACTGGTTAGGCCACAGCTGGAATATTGTGTACAGTTCTGATCACCACATTACAGGAAGAACATAATTGCTCTGGAGAGAGTACAGAGGAGATTTACAAGAAGGTTGCCAGGGCTTGAAAGTTGCAGCTGTGAGGAAAGATTGGATCAGCTAGGGTTGTTTTCCTTAGAATAGAGGAGGCTGAGGGGTGACTTAATTGAGTTGCACAAAATTATGAGGGGCCTAGATAGAGTAGACAGAGAGGACCTGTTTCCCCTAGCGGAGAGGTCAATTACAAGGGAGCACAGATTTAATGTGATTGGAAGAAGGATTAGAGGGGACGTAAGGAAAAACTTTTTTACCCAAAGGGTGGTGGGTGTCTGGAATTCACTGCCAGGAATGGTGGTGGAGGCAGAGACCGTCAACTCATTTAAAAGGTACTTGGACATGCACCTGAAGTGCTGTAACCTGCAAGGCTATGGACCAGGAGCTGGAAGGTGGGATTAGATTAGGCGGCTAGTTTTTTCGGCTGGCGCAGACACAATGGGCTGGATGGCCTTTTTCTGTACCGTAATTTTTCTATGGTTCTGTGGTTCAATACTGTCTAATGCCATTACTTTTTTGGGCTTGTCGTATTTCTTGCAACTTCTGTGTGCTTGCTGGCCAATTTTGTGCTGTATGTTGCAAATATGATTCTATGACGCATACGAAATTCATGTTTTCCTGTGTGGAATGCTCTACCGTTGTCCTCGATAGTGTATCCGCTGACAATTGCAACATCCCTTGGACGTATACTGTCTCATACGTATACCTTATCAACCTTAGACAAAATCTTTGTCTCCGTGGAGGCATTTTTGCAATTTCCTTTTCGTCTAACAAGCATACCAAAGGGTTATGGGTCTGTCTCAATTACAACACGTAATCCAATGATGTAGTCTGAAAATTTTTCACATGTGCTTGTGATGGCTAGAGTTTCTTTTCCTATAACCTCATAGCGTGAGTCTGTTTCTGACAAAACTCTTGATATGTAGGATATTGTTCATAGAGTCATAGGGTTATACAGCACAGAAACAGGCCCTTTGGCCAATCATGTTTGTGCCCGCCATCAAGCACCTATCTATTCTAATCCCATTTTCCAGCACTTGGCCCATAGCCTTGTATGTTATGGCATTTCAAGTGCTCATCTAAATACTTCTTAAATGTTGTGAGGGTTTCTGCCTCTACCACCCTTTAGGTAGTGTGTTCCAGATTCCAACCACTGTCTGGGTGAAAATATTTTCCTCAAATCCCCTCTAAACCGCCTGCCCCTTACCTTAAATCTATGCCCCCTGGTTATTGACCCCTCTGTTAAGGGAAAAGGTTTCTTCCTATCTATCCTATCAATGCCCCTCATAATTTTGTATACCTCAATCAGGTCCCCCCTCAGCCTTCTCTGCTCTAAGAAAAACAACCCTAGCCACTCTCTTCATAACTGAAATGCTCCATCCCAGGCAACATCCTGGTGAATCTCCTCTGAACCTTCTCCAGTGCAATCACATCCTTCCTATAGTGTGGCAACCAGAACTGTACACAATACTCCAGCTGTGGCCTAACTGGTGTTTTATACAGCTCCATCATAACCTCCCTCCTCTTATATTCTATGCCTCGGCTAATAAAGGCAAGTATCCCATATGTCTTCCTAACCACATTAACTACCTGTGCTGCTGCCTTCAGTGATCTATGGACAAGTACATCAAGGTCCTCTGACCCTCTATACATCCTAGGGTCCTACCATCCATAGTATATTCCCTTGCCTTGTTAGTCCTCCCAAAATGCATCACCTCACACTTCTCAGGATTAAATTCCATTTTCCACTGCTCTGCCCATCTTACCAGCCCATCTATATCGTCCTGTAATCTAAGGCTTTCCTCCTCACTATTTACGACACCACCAATTTTCATGTCATCTGCGAACTTACTGATCATATCTCCTATGTTCACGTCTAAATCATTCAGGTACATGACACTATCTATGGTCTATGGGAACCATCATGCTCCTGAAAAAGACTGCACCTAACCCAGCTGAGGATGAGTCTGCTGCCATCATCGTAGGTAGTGTAGGGTTGTAGTGTGCCAAGACATCTGGAGAAATAAGCGTCTCTTTAATTTTCTGGAATGCTTGTTCTTGGTAGGAATTTCAACACAATGCTTGTTGTTTTCCTGGGAGTTGTCTCAGTGGATCAGTTATCTGTGCTAAGTGAAGTAGAAACTTTGCTAATTGATTTAGCATTCCCAGGAATCTCTGGAGCTGTTGAACAGTAGATTTAGATTTTTAGATTTAGAGATACAGCACTGAAACAGGCCCTTAGGTCCACCGAGTCTGTGCCGACCATTAACCACCCATTTATACTAATCCTACACTAATCCCATATTCCTACTACATCCTCACCTGTCCCTATATTCCCCTACCACCTACCTATACTAGGGGCAATTTATAGTCGCCAATTTACCTATCAACCTGCAAGTCTTTTGGCTGTGGGAGGAAACCGGAGCACCCGAAGGAAACCCACACAGACACAGGGAGAACTTGTAAACTCCACACAGGCAGTACCCAGAATTGAACCCAGGTCGCTGGAGCTGTGAGGCTGCGGTGCTAACCACTGCACCACTGTGCCGCCCCGTAGGAGGAGGAAATTCTCTAATGGCCCGTGGCTTCTGTGGATCTGCCATTGTACCATCACTGCTCACTATGTGTCCCAAGAAACAAATCGAAGTCTTGGAAAATTCGCATATTTCTTTTAGAGTTTGTCCTGCTTCTTGAAGTCTCTGTAGAACCTGTCAAACACTTTGGTCATGTTTCTCTACTGACTGTCTATGTATCAGGATGTCATCCATTTGACAAATGACTCCTTTGAGCCCTTTTAAGATGTTGAACAGAGACCATTGAAAGATTTCTGGTGCGGAAGTTATTCCAAACGGTAACCTGTTGAAACAAAACCGTCCAAAAGGTGTTATAAATGTGGCCAGTAATCTTGAGGTCTCATCTAGGGGTACCTGCCAATACTCACTATTGGCATCGAGTTTTGTAAACATAGTGCTCTGAGAGAGTTTCGCGAAACTGTCATCAACTGCGGACATTGGGTGAATCTCATGTGCTACTGCTTTGTTGAACTGTGTTAAATCCATGCAAATATGCAGAGTTCCATTATGTTTTGGGTCAGGAACCATGGCTGAACACCACTCCATTGATTGTGTTACCGGAAAGATAACACCCACTCTTGTCATCTCTTCCAATTGTTCTTGGATTTAGTCAACAATGGATGAGGTATCCTTCTTGGTGTGAAGATATACACTGGCCTGGCCTCTTCCTTCAGTGTGATCGTGTACTCCGTCTTGAGTCTTCCAAGCCCTGTAAAAAGCTTTGGGTATTGTGCTTGAAAGCAATCGTTTACCTTTGCTTGACGTCATTTATCTTCTTAATCAAATGCAGTTCTAAACAGGCATTCCCACTCAGCAAGGAAAATTCCTGATTATGCAAGACATATAATGTCTCTACCAGTCATCGCCCTCTATGCTGAAAAGTTGCATGGAGTTTGCCCTTTACTCTCAGTTGTGTTCCGCCTGGACCATGCCACTGTATATCTGCTGGTTGTAGGCAATGTTTCATCACCTATGGTTCTTGGTCAGACAGTACTGTGACGCTAGCCCCTGAGGTGTCCATTCATGTAGATGTCCGCCGTCCAGAAATCTTGATCTGGGTTACTAATTTCTCCCAGGAAATCTTTTGGTTCTTTCTCGTCTGGATATTGATATACCTGATTCATTGCTGTTTGCGTGAAGGTCTTCTGCTTTGTATCTTAAGCAAAGAAATTTTGCTCGGGCACATTTTCCCATAATGTTCAGTTTTTTTTTACAATTAAAACACTCGGCATTACTTGCTGGACACTGCTCCAGTCTGTGGGTCTTCCTGGCTCCACAACATAGGCATGGTTTCCCTGTGTCATGCACCTTCTCACCTGTATGTGTTTTTTTTTCCATGAAGTGTTTCTCTGACTTTGGCCTTACAAACTATACTGGAATTGGACATCTTTTCATCCACGGCTTGTCTTCAGCTCATAGAATTGCCCTATTCTGTTTACGAACTTCAGCCTGTCTTACAATCTGAATGGCCTTTTCCAGTGTAAGGTCTTCTTTCGATTGCAAAAGGTCTGATAAGGATTCATCAGCTATGCTGACAACTATCCTGTCTCTAATTAGTTCTTCCTTTAATTCGCCGTATTCGCATCCTTCTGCCAATCTATATAGATCATTAATATAAGAATCTACAGATTCACCAATCTTCTGCGCCTATTTATTAAATTTGGCTCTTTCCAAGATTTTATTGCTGCAAAGATTGAAATATTTATCAAAGGCTTGAAGCACCTCTTCAAATTTATTGGAAGCCTCGTTGATCCCTTGTCGCACAATTAAGTCATCCGCAATCGCACCTACTGAATATAAAAGGGTGTTCACTTGTTCCACTTCTGATTTGGCATGTAGTTGAGCAGTAATCCTAAACCTTCGGAACTATTTCCTCCATAAGGACCAATTTTGTACTGGATTGGGTCCTTCTTGATTTTGGAAGCTTTCAGGCATTCCAAATTTTGAAGCCATATTGCTTTCTTTAATAGACCTTTTAGAGTGTTCCCCTTTATTTAAAAAAATTCTTGTTTGTTTTTTTTTCCAGGGGTTGCTTGCTTTAATAGAGGTGTCCCCTCCATTTTCAGGAGTTCCCCATTGTTTTAATAGGCTTTTTTAGGGTTTTTTTTTAGATTAGAGATACAGCACTGAAACAGGCCCTTCGGCCCACCGAGTCTGTGCCGACCATCAACCACCCATTTATACTAATCCTACACTAATCCCATATTCCTACCAAACATCCCCACCTGTCCCTATATTTCCCTACCACCTACCTATACTAGTGACAATTTATAGTGGCCAATTTACCTACCAACCTGCAAGTCTTTTGGCTTGTGGGAGGAAACCGGAGCACCCGGAGAAAACCCACACAGACACAGGGAGAACTTGCAAACTCCACACAGGCAGTACCCAGAATTGAACCTGGGTCCCTGCAGCTGTGAGGCTGCAGTGCTAACCACTGCGCCACTGTGCCGCCACAAGGTGTTCCCCTTTCTTTGAGGAAATAAGTTTATTTGGTTATTTTTCAGGCTATGTTGCTTTAATGGAGGTGTACCTGCTGTTTTTGGGGGGTTCCTGCACTTTTTGGGAGTTCCCGTGCTTTTCAAGGTTTTCCCGCTCTTCGCCTTCCTGTCATGCTGAGTGAAGGATTGAAATGTTCCCTCTTTTTTCACTTTCAGAGCCCAATGCCTTCAGAGAATTACTTCAAGCTTTTCAAAGGGCTTTCAACCTGATCCAAGATGGTCAGTATCATGACTCACCTGATCACTGGCTTCTATTTGCAGACCACCATGCTTCTGTGGTGCAGCCTGTATTTCTGTACTCCGACTCACCGCTGCTCCAGAACTCTTCACAGCCTCTTCAGCAAGTAAGTAGTTTTATCACTATTACTGGACCAGTAGTTATCTTTAAATTTCTCTGTTGTTCACCACAGTTTTACCGTTGTTTCACTGCTGTTTTACTGCTGTTTTACCGTTGCCACCACGTTGTGTGTTGTTGTATTTGTAACATTGCTAGGGCATTCTGGAGAAAGCCTTAGACTCCAGATAAAGTCAACGAACAACTCTTTATTATTTACATTTACTATATGCACTCTCCATAAGCCCCCTAAGCTAGCATCCTCTGTGCTGCTATCTCTTCTTCTCCTCAAGCCCATACCATGCAACTTATATCATAATTCTTACAGTGGGAGGGGTCGCTCTCACTGTCTTCAGTATTAACCCTTTATCTCCTTATACTATAACAACGTGAGACCATATTTGCCCAGGGTGTTTGGAAGCAATTCTCCTGCTCGAATCTCAGTGAAGAACGGTGTGTTAGACATCTATACTTCACTAAGGAGCTGATCACTGAAATCTGCCACTTGCTGCAGCCACAACTGCAGCCTCAGAGCAGGGAAGGTCAGCATTGCCAGCAGCTCTGAGGGTGACCATGACTATGAACTTTAATGCATCTGGTTTCTTCCAGGCTGTAGCATGTAGTATTTGCAACATCTCACTATTTGCCATCCATTGTTGCATAAGGGAGGACACTGAGGCTCTGTGTTCCAAGCGAGCTGAATATATTTCCTTCTTTCTTGCCAGAGAGCAGCAGGCAGAGCGAGCAAATAGATTTGCAAGGATTGCAGGCTTCCCCATGGTGCAGGATACCATTGACTGCATGCTTGTTGCTTTGCAGGTGCCGTATGTCAACTCTGACTTCTACTGCAACCTAAAGGGATTCCACTCCCTCAATGTCCAGCTAGTGTGTGACCCTATGTAATGTATCATGCAGGTCAATGACTGGTATCCTTACAACAGTCACCATGTTTTTATTCTATGGCATTGTTGTGCTATCTGCATTTGAGCCACCACGACAAACCAGAGGTGGCTACCAAACAACAGGGCTATCCACTGATGACATAGTTTATAAATTCGATGCACAACCTATGCACACAAGTACAGCATACATACAATGAAAGCCGTGCTGCCACAAACATGTGACAGAGCAAATTACTGGCATGCTGAAACAATGCTTCAATGCTTCCACTGCCTGGATCATTCTGGAGGAGCCTTGCAGTATTCAGCAGAGCATGTGTCAGGATATATGGTGGTCTGCTGCATGCTGCACAACCTCACCGTCATGAGGGCACAACTGTTGCAACCAGTTATATGATGAAGAGGAGGAAGAGGAAGAGGAAGAGTGTTAGAGGAGGAGGAGGAAGAGATGGAGGAAGAGGAGGAAGGGAGGAGGAAACCAACAGTGCCCCTTTCTGGCTGGGCTATCCATGATCGACTCATCTGACTGTATTACCAGTAAATGCAGCGCAAATTCCCCATTCACCAGCAGTCCCACATCTTATCTTCCCTCTTGGCCGCAATGCTAAAATAAATGCCACCACAAAACAAACATTCTAAACAAATTTTATTCGTCAAATCATGCCATATCGTGCACAAAAGTCAACTAATCACCTTTGTGCATTCCTTACATGCTATCACATAATCCTGAAATAAAAGCCACCACCAAAAAAACATTCTTTAACAACTTTATCCAACAACACTTCTAATAATACATACAGAACTGAACGATCGCCCTTGTGCATTCCCTTAGTGCCTGTCTTCTGTGTGCCTTTGCCTGTCCGAGTGCTCCTACACAGTGTTACTCGGTGGTTGCAGCATGGCTGGTGGAAGGCTGCTGACTTTCAGTAGAGGAGACTGTAGATGGCTTTGTAAGACAAACACGAGCAGTCACTGGCCCATCAGAGAATGTACTCAGCAACAAGTGGTGGTGTACTCAGCAACAAGTAGCAAGCCATGCTGGTCTTCACAGGATCTAACAATCTCTCAGGAATCTAGGTCCAGTGAATCTTTCTGTCAGCTGCCACTGATGTCCAAGTTGCAACAGTAGGACTGGGTTACCTGGTCATCTGACTTGGCAATTCAACCTGTAACTGGTCTTTCTTAGCACAGTAGCTGCCAGGGACATCAGCTATGTCAGTCCATTAGGCTCAATACACAAAGAACAGCCAGTTACTCAGGTGGTATCCGGAAGAACAACATTTAGGAAAAGGTTTAAAGGTGCATAAAGACTCTATAGCCAATGTAAAGAGTGGTGACATGATGGGAAATATGACAGATGAAGTCATACCATCATCCATTAGCTCCAGTTATTTTCTGGTATGATAGAAAAGTTTCTGCTTACATGTAGCTACTGAACAGCAGATACGATCAATATCAAAACCAACTCTTCTCTTAGACATTGAAAGCATATTAGCCTGTTAGACTTCTTATCCACTAACGTGCAATGAAAAGTATAAGATAGTCATATCTTGGCTTCCTCCTGACAGGCAAGAAGAAAATCGCTGGAAGGCAGTCGGATTCTTCTTTCAATATGCAGATCAGGATCTGATGATATGATTGGGCCCTGATTATAATTTTTACTGAAGGCCTATGTGGAGTAACCATTGTGGTTTCACTGCCAGGCAAACCCATTGGCAAGAGAAGTTAGGGTCAGAAGAGCCCCAGAAAGGTAAGTTAATTTTATTTGTTTTTGTTTACTTGTGGGCCAGGAAGAGCTGGAGTACACCCCCACAAAGAAACATTTGGCTTCCTCTGTCCCTGACTTCCCTCCCCCTCCCTTGACAGCATTGTCCTTCCAAATAACCTCCTATCCACTTGCCTAGCACCAGGTACTGTTCATTCATGTGCCTCATGCTGTCTAAAATCTCATTCCCACCTACTAGCTCTTCCCATCGGGCTCAGTTGGGAAATTGCTGGGCCTATGCAGTTGAGGCCCAATAGCTAAAATTTTCCAGGTCTCACACTGTAGATGAACGGAAGGCTTGCATGGCTACTGCCAGGAGTTAAAATCAGTCTGACTATAATTATTTAAACAACTGTGTACAGCATAATGCCAATTTGCAATACAAAAAAAGATCAAATGTAGGTCCATTTCAGAGCAACACAGAGCCAAAATAACTAAATATGACTGGTGGATGCATCTGCAGCCTAGGAGCACAGTGGCTTACTCTGTCATCATAGTCGCATTTCAGGATATCTTTGAGGCATTCAGAGCATTTCTATACACATTACACTTTTATTGGCATGGTTTTGTTTTGCAAATTGCTTTCAAAGTAAATGCACCTACTTTATTTAGACAATCTATCTGAAGAGGAAAACCATCCTGGTAATCCTCACTCAGAAATATATTTTACGATTAGGTGTAATTCTCATTTTGAAAGAAAGAAAGCGTAAGTAAAATGTGCTTTTAGATACAGGTGTTAGGTCTTTGCATGGAAATTTCCTAGAACTATTCCACATAGTATAGCACCTTTGAAATGGAAATAAATTGTGCTCTGCGCTCTGAAATGGTTCTTATTACTGGTATGTAAGGTTTATGCTGTCAGTATACTATAAATTTTTATGTCAGTTAATTTCTTATACAAAACTGAGATATTGGGAGAGAAATTTGGCTCTATAGCACCAATTTTTAGGCATTGCACAGCCTCCAAAGGATTGAAAATGGGATCTGAGTGGTGTGTGCACACTTCTGATGGGAAATGTGCTGGATGGCTTCTTGATAAAGGGGTTTGCACACGTGCACCTAATGAGCATTGGCAGCACGCAGACCAGGCAGATTATGACATCAATCAATGTGCAACACTGATTTGACGCCAGCGCTACCATTTTCAAATGCCACACTCCAGCCTGTGTCTTAACCTTGTACAGCTGAGCACGGGTTAAAAAAAATGAAGGACTGCTGCAGCCACAACTGCAACTGCAAAGTAAAGCAAGGACAGCATTGTCTGTCCCTGTGGCTCTTACCTTTTATGTGTCTGGCTCCTACCAGGCTGTTGCTGGACATATAAGCAACATTCCACCCGCTGGAGAGCTGGCACCTGCAATATCCTTTCCCTACCTGCTCCGGCTCATAGGCACTTGTGCCAGGTGTCTCGCCACATGTAGATCCATCCTCTATTTTAGCTTCCAAAATATGTGCAGTGTCAGTCTCTGAGCTGGTGACTGAGTGTAACATCAAGTCGCGGTAACACTTCATCTTCACTGTCTTCTTCCTTTTCCTCTTCTGACTTGGAAAGTTCTTGAGTATCTGAAATCAAGAAGGGTCAAGGGTTGGGTTGTGGTGAGGGGAGAGGAGACAGTAAGAAGTGTGTGCTTACACTACCTGAAGCTTATGAGTCAGAAGAGATTGTGGGAAGATGAAGAGGTGGGATGAGAGAAAAAGGATAAGGTATGCAAATACCCTTATCATTGATCCTTCTAGCCCCGCCAGTGACCATGGCTCTCAGTAATGCCCCTGCTCATGATGACCAACACTGTCTCCTCCACGGGGATTAAAACATACAGATGCACTTGTAATCCTCCACTTCATTCCTGCTGCCTGCTGTTATGCACTACCTTCTCCTGCAAGAAAGAGGGAAGTGTGTCAGTGAGTGTCCTGCAATATGTTTTGGCCATGGAGCTATCATGGTTGAATCGTTGCCAGTGTGTGTGAGGCTTGCAATAGTGCAAAGTGTATGAGGGTGAGGTAAAGCATATGAATTGAAGGTTTGAGTACTGATTGATAGAGATTGTTGGTAGGTGGATGATGAGGGTATAGTGAATTGAGCAGTGGAATAGGCTAGTGGTGCAGTTGGTAGGATTTGTCATTTGAAGATGAATTCACTCACCTTGAGAATTCGTGTCAGATCATTAAACCTCTTCCGACAGTGCATCCATGTTCTTGAAGATATACTCCTGGCATTGACCTCGGCTCCCGAGCATATCTCTAGAGGGTTTCCTGCACATTTGCGGGTCCAGGATGTCACTCCTTCTTTTCACCTCTCGCACCAAAACCTCCGGTGCATTATCTGAAAACCTTGGTGCTCACTCTTTCGCATGTTCAGCCATTCTTTAAAGTATCACAATCCAATTTATTTTTGAAAAAACTCTCACCACTTCTTGCAATCACGATGCACCTCTCCTTTAAGAGATGCAGGCTGTCTTTAAATAGCACCAGCCACTCGATATTGAGCTCCCTGCTATTGTGTGCAGGTAGCTCTGACTGCATGCAGCCAGCACTTAAAAGAGAAGGCAGCACCAATTTAATGTGCTGCCTGCAACACAATGAATGGACATGTGTTAAACACGCACTGCAATCCCCATGCCCATTTTTGCCAGTTAGCCAATTTAACCCCCAGTCTGCTTATTTCACTGTGTCTGAAAATAAGCCAAATCACAAGAATTTGCAAGTATCGTTTGGCACAATGATTTTTCCTCAACTTGTTCGTATATTTTTCTCCCCTGTCTTCTGAAGTTGTTCAATCATGCTGGGGTACAGTTTCACAGGAAGGGATCTAATCTTCAGTTGCAGAAATCCTGACTGATTTTCTCCTCTAGTGTCACCTTGGCCCAGCTGGTAGCTCAGCCAACAGTGAGTCACAATGTTATCCTTACAAGTCCCACACTAAGTCTTGAGCATGTGAAATTAGATTGACAATGAGGGTGTGCTGCTTTGTCCTTCAGAACAGGCATTGAATTTATCTGCTTGTCCTTGCTGTTCAGGTGGATGTTAAAGATCCCAAGGCACAACTTACAGAAGAGTAGCAAGTTCTGTTGGTGCTATGTGTACATTTCTTCCCCAGTCAAACAGATTAGCAGGTCATACATTTCATTGCTGTCTGCAAGATGGCTGAGGTGTACATGACAATATTGACTGCACCTATATGAAGTGCTTTGGTATCCTGAGAGATATGCTGGGCCATTATATAAATGCAAGTTCTTGCTTTCCTTTTCTCTCCCTTTCTCTCTTTTATGCTTTCATTTGTTCTCTCTCTCTCAGTCTTTCTTCTTTGGGCTAAAAATTAGTTTAGGCCTATTTTCAGGCGCAGATTTAATAACATCCCAGGAGCGCCTCCAGGGCCAGAGGCTCAAAGCTCGCCCATAGCTGAACCTCCAGATGTAACAGCATATGTCGACTAAGCTGTGAACATCAATCAGTTATCCAGAGAGAGTACTGGTTTGAAGAGAACCAATTTAGCTGCCAGTGCTCTTCAGGTAATTCATGGGAGAATGGAGGACAATAGGAGCTGGGGTGATTGTGGGTCAGCACTGGCCCTCAAGAGTGCTGTGGAGCCAGGATGGGCAGTCCTACTCCTCCTGGCTTCTGGTAAAGGTAAAGTCTTACCTTTAACTTCTGGTTAGGCCACAGAAATCATTCAGCATCAAGTATTTTGCAGCGGGATCTTTAAACAGGCATTAGACACTCATTATCATGTTTAAGGCGGCCGCCCAGGATATTTGAATATCATGCAAGGCTAATATGGTATGAGATGTACTTCAGATGTCTTTTGGTTGTGGGACATAGGGTGGGTTATTTTGGGGGAAGGGTGAAAACAGGGACTAAGTGAGCACTGTACCAATAAGACATACCTTTTTGATTTAAAAGCAAGAAAATGCTGGAAATACTCAGCAGGTCTGGCAGCATCTTAGGAGAGAGAAGCAGAGTTAACGCTTCAGGTCAGTGACCCTTCATCAGAACTTTTTGATTGTCTGATTTTAGCCTGCAATTTTGGGGATAATTGCTGATTACGATGATTTAAACATGCCTGGAGGCACGAATCTTGAGAATTGCGTATTTAGCAGTCAAGTGCTGATTAGAAGCAATTTTCACAGAGCGGCATATGCTGTTAATCAGCTTATTATGTATTAATTGTTTGATTATATGCAGGTGCAGGGAGTTACTTGGGGTCTTACTTGAGCACTTATAAGCAGACATTTGCTGAGACTGGTGGGAGTGTTTTGAGTGAGGAGCTACACGTTTGTAATCCTTTTACTCTGTACAATAAATGTGAAACTGAGTAAAGATAGGCTCCAGCATTATCCTTCCATAACAAGCTTTCTGGAGTTTAACATATGCAGACTCCACACATGCATTTCCACTGTTGGTGTGGAGTCATAGAATCATAGAGTTATACTGCACAGAAACAGGCCCTTCAAACCATCGTGT
Organism: Heterodontus francisci; assembly: GCF_036365525.1. Taxonomy (NCBI): domain Eukaryota; kingdom Metazoa; phylum Chordata; class Chondrichthyes; order Heterodontiformes; family Heterodontidae; genus Heterodontus; species Heterodontus francisci. The sequence continues at coordinate 90,375,424 of NC_090376.1, read as the reverse complement.
CTGTGCCGGCCATCAAGCACCTATCTATTCTAATCCCATTTTCCAGCACTTGGCCCGTAGCCTTGTATGCTATGGCATTTCAAGTGCTCATCTAAATACTTCTTAAATGTTGTGAGGTTTCCTGCCTCTACCACCCCTTCCGGCAGTGTATTCCAGATTCCAACCACCCTCTGGGTGAAAATATTTTCCTCAAATCCCCTTTAAACCTACTGCCCCTTACCTTAAACCTATGCCCCTTGGTTATTAATCCCTCTGCTAAGGGAAAACATTTCTTCCTGTCTATCCTATCAATGCCCCTTATAATTTTGTATACCTCAATCAGGTCCCCTCTCAGCCTTCTCTGCTCTAAGGAAAACAACCCTAGCCTATCCAGTCTCTCTTCATAGCTTAAATGCTCCGACCCAGGCAGCATCCTGGTGAAACTCCTCTGCACCCTCTCCAGTGCAATCACATCCTTCCTAAAGTGCGGTGACCAGAACTGTACACAGTACTCCTGCTGTGGCCTAACTAGCGTTTTATACAGCTCCATCATAACCTCCCTGCTCTTATATTCTATGCCTCACCTAATAAAGGCAAGTATCCCATATGCCTTCCTAACCACCTGTGCTGCTGCCTTCAGTGATCTATGGACAAGTACACCAAGGTCCCTCTGACCCTCTGTACTTCCTAGGGTCCTACCGTCCATTGTGTATTCCCTTGCCTTGTTAGTCCTCCCAAAATGCATCATCTCACACTTCTCAGGACTAAATTCCATTTGCCACTGCTCTGCCCATCTTACCAGCCCAACTATATCATTCCTCACTATTTACGACACCACCAATTTTTGTGTCATCTGTGAACTTACTGATCATACCTCCTATATTCACATTTAAATCATTGATGTACACTACAAACAGCAAGGGTCCCAGCACCAATCCCTGTGGTACACCACTGGTCACAGGCTTCCAATCGCAAAACAAACCTCGACCATCATCCTCTGCTTCCTGCCACTAAGCCAATTTTGGATCCAATTTGCCAAATTGCCCTGGATCCCATGGGCTCTTACCTTTTTAACCAATCTCCCATGCGGGACCTTATCAAAAGCCTTAAAGAAGTCCATGTAGACTACATCAACCGAATTACCCTCATCTACACATTTAGTCACCTTCTCGAAAAATTCAATCAAGTTTGTTAGACACGATCTCCCCCTGACAAAGCCATGCTGACTATCTCTGATTAATTACTGCCTGTCCAAGTGGAGATTAATCCTGTCCCTCAGAGTTTTTTCCGATAGTTTCCCTACCACTGATGTGCGACTCATTGGCCTGGTTTATCTCTGCCACCCTTCTTGAATAATGGTACCACATTCACTGTCCTCCAGTCCTCTGGTACCTCTCCCATGTCCAGAGAGGATTTGAATATTTATGTCAGAGCCCCTGCTATCTCCTTCCTTGCCTCACATAGCAGCCTGGGTTACATCTATCTGGGCCTGGGGATTTATCCACTTTTAAGCCCGCTAAAACAGCTAATACTTCCTCCTTTTCAATGTTAATTTGTTCAAGTATATCTCAAACCCCTCCCTGATCTTTACACCTACATTGTCCTTCTCCATAGTGAACACAGATGAAAAGTAATCATTTAAAACCTCACCTATGTTCTCCGGCTCCACACACACATTGCCACTTTGGTCCCTAATGGGCCCTACTCTTTCCCTGGTTATCCTCTTGCCCTTAATTTACTTATAGTGCGCTGGCTGACAGGCAATGGTACATATCAGGTGGCTCAGGGAATAAGGGAGAGTGCTCACATGGCACTGGAGATCCTGGTGGAGGAGGTACTGTAGAGGAGGGATGTCCATACATGCATGGAAAGAAGGAGGCCACAGAGGTGACTAATGCAGCAGATGTAGTAGGAGATCACTGAGGACATCACAGCCAGAAGCACTGCCACAAGGATATGGCTCCAATGCCACTAAAAATGTAATGATTTGACAAGGTAAATCCCATCTCACAAACACTTCTCAATAGCTGCAACACCAATGCGTCACAACTTCAACACACTGCATTCACTGTAGTTAAAGGGTCTGAAAGGGTTAATGTTAAGAAAGTGTAAAGAATACCTCCTACCATGATGATGTAAAAGATCACATATGAGAGAGAATTGTAGAGAGAAGCAGCATGGCTTCAGAGAGGTCATACAGACTGGCGTGAAGCTGTGCATAGTTGTAATATAATAAAGGTTAATGTTCTAATTACTCCTGACTAAGGAATCTCTCTAAGCTAGACTAACACAGGTGTCAGTGTACCAAACAAACATCAGCAGTGAGAGATTGAGAACAAAGGTGGTTCTTACCATGCAATACACAGAAGAAGAATTTAAAGCAATTATTTGAAAAGGGCTGACCTGAAAAAAGCACCAAAACTCCACAGCTCAAGAAGAGGCTGAGTAAAAGATCCAGCGCTCCAGACACGGAGAGTCGGGGAATCATTTGGTAGAAAGCTGGTCCAGCGGTCGCAGGCTTCGATTTGGAGAACAAAGTGACAATCGAGGATCTGTGAGCAACCCTGAAAGAGGGTAAAAAATTTGTCCCTAAAGGCACTAGGCAGGCAGGACCAGGAAAGTTCTTAGCAAGGTCTGATCTGAGGTCAGTGCCATCACACGTGGTGACCACAGCAAGTGACAATAAAACAAGGCTGCAAATTCTCGATTCTCTAAGAGCAAGGAGTTAAAGGACTATAGCAGTAATGTTATAAAACTGAGTTTAATATAAGGAAGCAATAAGTTCCCAGTCTAGCGGCGAGATTTCAAACAGAGAAACTGTGGCCATAGCAGAAGTCAGTGCAAGGCTGAAAAGCGCAGGAAACTTCCGATACTGGAGGGAAAAACTCAAAAGTGAAAGTAAGACAAATTGAAGCTATCGATCTTAAATTCACAATACCAGAGAGGTTTGGACACATGAAAGGACCAAATCAAACCCAAAATTGGTCACTCTAGCAAAATAATTCTGAGATACAGAATTGCTTCTAAATTAGACAGGCAGTCTGAAGCAGAGCAAGTTAACACATGGCAATAGCAAGTGATGTTATTGCAAGACAAGGCATCAATGAGACATCTGCCAAATGCAGTGAAGTTTTAAAAGCTTTTGATTCTTATTTCAACATGTAGAGTAATAAGATTTTAGAAAGGGCTATATTCAATAGAAGGGTCCAGAAACCAAGTAAAATAGTCGATGCTTTCATCAGTGACCTTTACAATCTAGCTAAAGGATATGGAGACCTAAAAGCAGAATTAATAAGAGACTGCATTGTAGTAAGTATTGCTGATGAATCCCAAACAGATTTATTGCAGTCTAAAGAAGACCTCATCCTGGACAAACCTATTCAGCTGGTGAGACAAGGAGAGTTCCAGAGGAACAACAGAGCAATGCTGAGAGGTGAAGTTCGGGAAACCGTACAGTTCCTTAATCAGAGGGCTGTAAAAGAAGCACCAGAAAAGAAGGTACAATTGGTGGGGGGGCGGTGGGGGTGGGGGGGGGGGGGTGCAGTGGAAGCGAAAGATGCTATTAAACCCTGCCAGCAATGTGGTGCCAAAATTACCCACAGGTGTAACAGTGTCCTGCAAACAAAGCAAAATGCTTCCACTCTAAGAAAATAGGGCAATTTGGTAAAATGTGCCAAAATAAAATCTCTACACCCACAAGTTCAAAAGAAAAAGCATTCAAGTATAGAGTGGTTAACCAATTTAAAGAGCCTCCATCAGGAGAGCAATCAAAACACTTTCTTGGTGAGATCAACGATCCTAATCAGGCATTTTGGTCTGCAGATATATATGTCAATGGACATATCACTAATTTTAAACTGGGCACCAGAGTAAGAGCAATGGTCTTATCAGACAAAGAGATGTGGTTATCAACACATTACCTGCAACCAACAGAAACTCAGTTACATGGCCCAGGAGGGGTTGAACTCAAAGTAAAGGAGAAGCTACAGGCAACACTCCAGAACAAGAGAAAGCAAATATTAGAAACACTGTACGTTCTAAGGAATCAGGAATTCTCTCTCTTAAGTAGAAGAGCATGTATTGACCTTCACCTTACAAAGAAAATGGAAGAAGTTGAGCAACAAGAATCCAGGAGATGATAGCGACGTTTAAGAGGCATCTTGACAAATACATGAATAGGATGGGAATAGAGGGATACGGTCCCCGGAAGCACAGAAGGTTTTAGTTTCGACAGGCAGCAAGATCAGCGCAGGCTTGGAGGGCCGAATGACCTGTTCCTGTGCTGTACTGTTCTTTGTTCTTTGTTCTTTGAGTCACTTTCAAAAGAAAATCCCAAAGTTGTTTACTGGTCTAGGAAGACTGAAGACCGAATATATTATTACTTTGTGAAAAGATGTTAAACCAGTATGTCTTTTCACACCTAGGAAGATTCCACACCCCCAAATGAAGCAAGTCCAACATCAACAAGAAGACATGACCAGGATGGGAGTCATTTCTCCTGTTACTGATCCTACAGAATGGTGTTCGGGAATGGTTTCAGTTCCTTAACCTAATGTTGATCTTTGCATTTGTGTAGACTTAATTCAACTTAATAAGGCTGTGGCATGAGAAGTTCATCCGATGTCCTCAGTGGACAAAAGCTTGGCAAAGTTGTCCAAAAGTACCATCTTCACGAAGATTGATGTGAATAGTGGCTTTTGGCAAATTCCATTGGATAAGAAGTCAAGGTTATTGACAACCTTTATTACTCTGTTTGGAAGATTTTGTTTTAGTTGTCTATCATTCAGTATAAAGTCAGCGCCGGAGATATTCCAAAAAATCGACGGGACCGCCAATTAAATATTTAAATAATTAAATCACCTGAATTAATGAGTCTTCTGTCGCCACTTGAAGTCCTGCCGCAATCTTCACCCTGGCAGCCGGCACTGCTGTGCCTTCGGATCCCTATCCGGGGAAACAAGGCACAACGCTGGTGGGGAGGGGAGAAGAGGTAAGTTTATCAGTGTGGGAGTGGGGGGAGCAGGGTCAAATGAACGTCATGGGTGTAGGGGATGTTGGGAAGGGTTATAGTTTAAAGTTTGTGCATTTTTCGGGGGGTGGGGGCAGGAGGTCAGATTGTGAAGGTAAGTGTTTTGCGGGCGGGAAAGGGCCACTAATAATTTAATTGATATTGGGGCAGTGGGAGAGGGGCAAAAGAAATGTATTTATTTAATGTGCTTAAAGAATTCAGCCCATATATTTGGATAAAGAGTTGGGGGAGATGTAGTATAAGGGTCTGAAAAGCTTAATGTTGACAAAGTGTAAAGAATACCTCCTACCATGATGAAGTAAGAGATCACATGTGAGAGAGATTTGAAGAGAGATGCAGCGTGGCTTCAGAGAAGTCACACGGACTGGTGTGAAGCTGTACATAGTCATAATGCAATAAAGGTTAATGTTCGAATTACTCCTGATGAAAGAATCTCTCGAAACTAGACTAACTAAGGTAACAGAGTACCAAACAAACATACAACATTCCCTATTTAACTCTACACTAATATTCACACAATCCACAATACCGCATCCTTCACAGGCACTACTCACACCTCAGACACATCTAACAACTCTTCAAGCATGTGAGGCATCACACACACACAAACACACCTGCTAATACACTCATTTACAAACACCTTTCTATTCCAGGTCAAGATAGTACATAACAGGTGTCAGCAGGACCTGACCAGGGGAGGGGAAGCATGACTTCATCAGATCACTCCCTCTGAGGAGGCGGTGTTGGCGGTAATTGGGAGGGGATTGGTAGATGTGTGGCCACAGGAAGAGCAGGGGGCGTATTGCCTGGAGGTATGTGGCCACTTCAGCTTCCTTACATATCCACAACTATTCCTGATTGCTAATCCCCCTAATGTATCCTCACTCACAAGCTCCACATTGTCTCATCACATCCTCCTATAGTGGCTACATACTAAAGTATTTGGTAAAAATACCCTCCAGGATGTCCAATGCTCTCCTGGTGTGGTTCTCTTCCAAGCGTCCATAAACTTCAGCTCATCCAAACTTTGCATATCCTAACTTGCACCAAGTCCCATTCACCCATCACCCCTAATCCTACTAACCTACCTTGGCTGCCAGTTCAGAAACGCCTTGATTTTTAAATTCTCATCCATGTTTTACATCCATTCAAGTTCTCACCCCACCCTATTTCTGTAACCTCCTCCAGCCCTACAGCCCTTCAAGATCTCAACATTCCTCCAATTCTGGCCTCTTGCACATCACCAATACTCATTGCTCAACCAATAGCAGTTGTACCTTCAGCTTCCTAGACCCTAAACTTTGGAATTCCTGCCCTAAGCCTCTTGATCGCTTTACCTGTCTCCCCTCCTTTAAGATGCCCCTGAAAACCCAACTCTTCAACCAAGAATCCTAATATCTCCTTTTGTGGCTCGGAGTCAAATATTTGTTTGATAAGCTCCTTGGGATGTTTTACCATGTTTAAGGGTGCTGTATAAATGCAACTGACAATTGGTCATTTTGACTTTATTTTAATGTCCAAAAATTGGGTGAAATGAGGTCCAATTTGTAGGCCTTTCTGTCTAGCATTAAAGTCAATTTTGGAGTCCCTTCAGCTTCGTAAAAGTTCCTTGGGAAGTCACAGTAAATTAGCAGAATAGTTAGCAGATCCTATTATATAGGTAACACACATCAATGCAGTATTGAGGAAGTGACATAGAATCATACAGCACTGAAATAGGCCCTTTGTTTGGCCCACCAAGTCAGTGCCAACCATCAACCACCCATTTATACTAATCCTACATTAAGCCCATGTCCCCTAACACATCCCCACCTTCTCTCAATTCTCCTACTGCCTACCTACAGTAGGGGCAATTTACAATGGTCAATTTACCTATCAACCTGCAAGTATTTGGCTGTGAGAAGAAACCGGAGCACCCAACGGAAACCCACACGGTCATAGGGAGAACTTGCAAACTCCACATGGGCAGTACCTGAAACCGAAAGCGGGTCACGGGACTTGTGAGGCTGCGGTGCTAACCACTGCGCCACTGTGCCACCCATATGTGCATGTTGTCAGAGGAGCTGTATTTCATCTGAGACATTATACTAACGTCCATTTACCCTCTCAGGCCAACATAAAAGATCCCATTGCACTACTCAAAGAAGAGCAGGGCTTTGTCCCTATGTCCCAGCTAACATTTATCACTCAACCAACAACATTAAACAGATTATCTCGTTATTTATCACATTGCTGTTATGGAGTTTGCTGTGAACAAATTAAATGCTGTTTTTGCCTATGTTGCAACAATGTCTACCATTAAAAAGGATTTAATTGGTTGTGAAGCACTTTGGGATGTCCTCTCCAATTAGGTCCCTCCCACAGCACGTAAATGGCCTAAACAAAGTCATTAATAGCATCCTCTGTGACTGTGACCATTATGCATTATCCCTCCTCATCCTCTTCGGCCTCTCTGTTGCCTTTGACATGGTCGACCACATCATGCTCCTCCAATGCCTCTCATCTGTTGTCCACAGTGGCGCAGTGGTTAGCACCGCAGCCTCACAGCTCCAGCGACCCGGGTTCAATTCTGGGTACTGTCTGTGTGGAGTTTGCAAGTTCTCCCTGTGTCTGCGTGGGTTTACTCTGGGTGCTCCGGTTTCCTCCCACATGCCAAAGACTTGCAGGTTGATAGGTAAATTGGCCATTATAAATTGCTCCTAGTATAGGTAGGTGGTAGGGAAATATAGGGACAGGTGGGGATGTGGTAGGAATATGGAATTAGTGTAGGATTAGTAAAAATGGGTGGTTGATGGTCGGCACAGACTCTGTGGGCCGAAGGGCCTGTTTCAGTGTTGTATCTCTAAACTAAACTAAACTCATTGAGACTGCCCTCAATAGGTCCTCTGTCACCTATCTGATCATAACCAGAGCTACATCAGCTATGGCTTCTCTTTTCACTCCACACTATTACTTCTAGAGTCCCCTGAGGATCTATTCTTGGGCCTCTTCTTTTTCTCATATACAAGCTGTCCCCTAGGTGATATCATCTGCAAACATGGGACCAGCTTCCACATATTTGCTGACAACACCCAGTTCTACCTCTACAACACCTCTCTTGACTGCTCCACTGCATCTGTGCTGTCAGACTGCTCATTTGGTATTCAGTCTTGGATGAGCCGTAGATTTCTCCAATTAAAAATTGGGAAGATCAAAGTCACCATCTTCAGCTCCTGCCACAAACTTGCTACCAATTCTATCCCTCTCCCGTCCACTGTCTCAGACTTAACCAGACTGTTACCAACCTCGGCATCCTATTTAATCCCAAGCTGAGCTTCTGACCCATATCCTCTGCATCACAAAGACTGCCTATTTCTACCTCTGTAACTTCAGCTGCTTGTGTCCCTCTGCTGCTGACACCGTCAACCTTCAGACTCAACTATTCCAATCTTTCCTGGCCAGCCTCCCATTCCCAACCCTGATAAACTGATAAAGGTAATATTGTCAAAGAAAAAGAGGAAATGGCAGACATGTTGAAAAATTACTTCGCATCAGTATTTACAGTAGAGGAAAAGGTCAGCATGTTGAACCTCCTACAGAAACTAATATTGAATCAGGGATGGGGACTGACAAAATTAACATAAACAAAATAAAAGTAATGAAGAAAATAATGGCAGTAATGAGTGACAAATCCCTAGGATCAAATGGTTTCCATCCCAGAGTTTTAAAGGAAGTAGATGAGAGCATTACAAATGCCCTAACTATAATCTTCCAAAGTTCTCTTAATTTAGGAACCGTTACTTTATATTGGAAAATTGTGCATGTCACTTGACTATTTTGGAAAGGTGAGAGAGAGAAACCAGGGAATTATAGACCAGTTAGCCAATGCCTATTGTCAGGAAACTACTACAGTCTATAATTAAAGATAGGGTGACTGAACACCTTGAAAATGTTCTGCTGATCAGAGACAGCATGGATTTGCAAAGGGTAGGTCATGCCTGACAAACCTGATTGAATTATTTTGAACAGGTGCCCAAATGCTTCCAATTTAAAAATCTTATCCTTGTATTTAAATTCCTTTGCCCCTCTTTTGGCAGCCACGCCTGTTGCCGCCTCGGCTCCACACTCTGGAATTCCATACCGAAACCACTCTGCCTCTCTACCTCTCTCTCCTCCTTTAAGGCCTTCCTTAAAACCCATCTCTTTGGTCAAGCTTTTAGTCACCCCAACTAATGTTTTCCTCTTTGGCTCAGCATCCATTTATTTCTGATCTCACCTCTGTAAAACACCTTAGGATATTTTCCCACATACATTAAAGATGCTATATAAATGCATATTGCTGAAAAGTGGAACATAAATACAAGTTTTTCTTTTAATTGTGTTCAGTTGTCACAATATTTTGTAAACAAAATCAAGGTACTTCACCTTTGGATGTTGAAATATCTTTCAAAATTTAAAATTTGGTCATAGGTTTTGTAATGACCAGCATATTTTTAGCAGTGAGGTAATGAAACCAGGGTTGTTAGCACTGCAGTGCAGTCTGGGTCTTGTAGTTCCTCCTGTTAAAATCAGGAGAAATCAAGGACTAATTGTCACTTGCTCTCACCAGTGCAAAGCTCAATTTCATCAGTAGCACCCTGTTTTTCTATAGAATGATTAATATGGCCTCCTTTGTATTCTATTTAGCAATGTGAGTCTACCAGATTTGGAGGATGGTGAGAGGTGGTAAAGTTACCTTGGTAAGTAGGTACATCAATGTACATCATAATCCTGTGGTACTCTGACTTAGAATGGTTTCTGTGTGGATGTGCCTAGTTCAGTCTTATACAGAGGCAGCTGCATATTATTCTAGTATCCATCTACTTACATGGTTTCACTGGAGGCAGAGCCATTGAATTGGAGTGCCATTTGACCTGTTTATGGGGGTTTTCTGAGTATTTAGGAAACTCAGCAATCTAATAGTACTCTATTTACCTAGTTTCTGCACCAGGTATTAGACGTGAAGTGGGAATGCTGTTATTAGTGATCAACAGCAGCGGAACCTGTTTTACAACAAAATCCATAGATCAGGATTCAGATAATCAACCTGCTGAAAGCAGCACTTATATGGGGTTACAAATAAAAATGAGCTAACAGTGACCTCAGCAAACTGATTGCCAAGTGGTGAGCAAATTAGTTATAAAAACCGACGGATTATTAATATCAATTGCTTAACTCACTCTGAATTAGAGATGAAGAAGAGAACATTGTTAACAGCTCCACACTGTCTGATATGGGATAAATAAAAGTTAAGTCACTGAGACATATTGTATAGTTCAAGCGTTGTTTAAAGCCTGATGGCCCTGTTGTTTGTCCATGTGAATGCTGAAACTGCTGGTATGTTGATAATTATGTGCAAACTAAAATCAACAAATGACTTGCATTTATATAGCAACTTTCACGATCACAGAACATCCCAAAGCGCTTTACAATAAAGTACTTTTAGAAGTGTAACCACTGTTATAATGTAGGAAACGCGGCAGACAATTTGTGCACAACAAGCTCCCACAAACAGCAATGTGATAATGACCAGATAATCTTTGTTAGTGGTGTTGGTTGAGGGATAAACGTTGGACAGGGCACTGGGGATAATTCCTCTGCTCTGCTTTGAAATAGTGCCATGGGATCTTTTACATCCACCTGTTTACTTACATCTGTTCTAAACTGTATGAAAATAAGATTCTGATTTATAAGCATCAAAGCACTTTAAGCATTCAAAATGGAATTGCAAACTTGCCTGCAGCCTACCCTCTACCACGGACTGAGCTCCAGGGGATGTTCTCATCTCTCGTTCGTTGGCCCAGGGCCAGGAATGTAAAATTCCTCTGGACAGACTTTTCACACATGATTCCTGTTGACTTCCCAGTAATGCTAGTACCCATTTTAGAGCTGCGTACTTTGGAGCTCACTTACAGCGAATTCCTTCCTCAAAGGGATTATTCACATAGGAACTATTGGCAGGGAGGGATATGAGCCAGAAACATACTGATTATAAACCTGATACCTAAATACTGAATTCACACAAATCCATAATTTTCAAGCATTATGTGGTATAGTTGTTTCATTGACTGTTCACCTGGGGTGGGTGAGGTTTCCAAACAGTAGCTGAATTTATCATTGGCAGTTTAAGAGACTCAATCAGAAATTAGTTGCCATTAATCTCTGTTCGTTGTCTAATCTACTGCATTAAAATATATAAACTGTCTCAATAAGGGAGCTGACATATTATAATGCACATCCTCCAATCGATAAAATGCACAAAAGCTGATAATCAGCTTCAAAAGGCTAACACAGTCCTCAAAAAGCAATCAATATCTCAAAAGTAGTTCTCAATGTAATCCTATGATCAAGTAACTAGCTATATCGTTTGTTTTTATTATATGGGATTCAATGATTTTTTTCAATGTTTTGGGGATCAAGTTTCAGAATTCATGCAATTTTTCTGTGAAAACCTATGATATGGAAAAACATGTCATTGCAGTGAGAATGCATTGGATCATGTGTTTGTCATAACAAACTTCAGATGTGCTCAGACATCGCTCCTTCATGCTTTAAAACTCATACATGCAAACAGAAGGGCTACCATCATTTCAATGCAGGATTACGGGCCTAGCACCTGAGATGAGCATTAAAAATGCACAATTAACATCTTGGAACAAGTCTTCCTCCAGAAAATGTTGTTTGTCATATACATCCTTGATGCATTTTTCAATATTTGAAGACTATTGTAATTCTGTCTTTGAAGCTAAAAAATAATTTATTTTAAAGGGGTCATAGGTACAAAATATAGTAATTGTTACAGGTTTTAATTAACTTTTGATTTCTGTTCCATTGGAAGGTATTACATAGTTAGTACAGCACAGCAAGTGTTGACAAGTGGACACAGTCTTAAAAACACCGACTGTCACGATGAAACACTAATGGTGTTAGCGTGTATGATAATGTACTGTTATGGCCAAGTGAGGAGGGGGTCACAGTCGCCCCTCTTGCCCTTCCTCTTATTTGACTGCAACAGGGTTTATTCCTTTTAAACTGTGGTTGTGCTTACCACCTCAGTGAGTGTTTTACCTTTTTCCTTTAATGTGATCGTGAAAGAACCAATCAAACAGATTTTTTTGAGTTTAAACAAGAATGAGATAAGTTTATTATACTTAAGAATCTAAAACCAATCTAAAAATAATTTTAAAATACACCACACATTCAGGCACACATTCACACGAGATTCACACGCACTCAAATAGATTACAGAGCGAAAAATAGATGTGGTGGTTGGGTTAGAGTCCAGAATAAATGAAACTTAAATACACAGTCTGTGAAGTGGACGATTCGGTGGTCTTCCGGATGAAGCTGTATTCTTGAAGTCCTCGGCTGGTCAAAGTACACTTTGTGGCTGGCCCGCTTGGCTCAAGGCTTTCTTGGAGGTAGGCTTGTAGTTGATTCTCTTCCCCTGGTCTCTGTCTGTAGCAATCTGTAGGCTTGGAGGGATTCACAGTCACAGACGGTTTTCAAACTTGTGTTATCTGGAGAGAGAGAGAGAGAGAAAGGGAGGCACACAGCCTTTTTCTGCTGCACAGTCTGAGTTACTACCTGTCTCTTTGTCCAAGGGGAAAAAAAACAGCTTTCCACGAGATGGACAGATGGCCACATGACTGCTTCAGGTTTTCTGGAACCTTCTAATGAAATTCAAGGTTAGGAATTGGCTCCACGGGCCCCAGGATGCCAATTTACACTTAGAGGGGCTTCGCTCTTTTAAAGTCAAGGTGTCCGGATTGCCTTGAATGTCGTGCTAATGAAGCAATTTTATGCAATTCAATCACTTAGAGCAACCCTTTGTCCTGGGTCCATGCTGCTCCAACCTCTGGCTCCGGGTAGAGCTTTTGAATATGAAAAGTTGTTTCAGCTTGTTATGACTAGGTTTGAAAGGGGTCTGGGGTTCCCTTTCAGCCTTTGCCTGGTTTAACCATAACAGGGTTTAATTTTTAAAACACCGTGTTTTAGCTCCCCCTCAGTGAATCCTTGTTCGCTGCTTTCCAATTGTTAGGCAAAGAAATCAATTAGACAGGTTTTCTTAGATTTAAGCAAGAACAATGGGGTACAGGTCTCTGGCACAGAGTCTGTCCCTGTTGCTCAGAAGGGAAGGGGGAAGAGGAGCAGAGCATTAGTCATTGGGGACTCCATAGTTAGGGGAACAGATAGGAGGTTCTGTGGGAACGAGAGAGACTCACAGTTGGTGTGTTGCCTCCCAGGTGCCAGGGTTCGTGATGTCACGGATCGTGTTTTTGGGATCCTTAAGGGAGATGGGGAGCAGCCCCAAGTCGTGGTCCACATAGGCACCAACGACATAGGTAGGAAGAGAGATGGGGATTTAAGGCAGAAATTCAGGGAGCTAGGGTGGAAGCTTAGAACGAGAACAAACAGAGTTGTTATCTCTGGGTTGTTGCCCGTGCCACGTGCTAGCGAAGCGAGGAATAGGGAGAGAGAGGAGTTGAACACATGGCTGCAGGGATGGTGTAGGAGGGAGGGTTTTGGTTTCCTGGATAATTGGGGCTCTTTCTGGGGTAGGTGGGATCTCTACAAACAGGATGGTCTTCACCTGAACCAGAGGGGTACCAATATGCTGGGGGGGAGATTTGCTAGTGTTCTTCGGGGGGGTTTAAACTAATTCAGCAGGGGGATGGGAACCTAAATTGTAGTTCCAGTGTACAGGATGTTGAGAGTAGTGAGGTCAGGGATAAGGTTACAAGACGCAAGAGGGCACTGGCAAGCAAGAACTTGGTTTAAAGTGTGTCTACTTCAACGCCAGGAGCATCCGGAATAAGGTGGGTGAGCTTGCAGCATGGGTTGGTACCTGGGATCTCGATGTTGTGGCCATTTCGGAGACATGGGTAGAGCAGGGACAAGAATGGATGTTGCAGGTTCCGGGATTTAGATGTTTCAGTAAGAACAGAGAAGATGGTAAAAGAGGGGGGGGTGTGGCATTGTTAATCAAGGAGAGTATTACGGCGGCAGAAAGGACGTTTGAGGACTCGTCTACTGAGGTAGTATGGGCCGAGGTTAGAAACAGGAGAGGAGAGGTCACCCTGTTGGGAGTTTTCTATAGACCTCCGAATAGTTCCAGAGATGTAGAGGAAAGGATAGCGAAGATGATTCTCGACAGGAGCAAGAGTAACAGGGTAGTTGTTATGGGGGACTTTAACTTTCCAAATATTGACTGGAAATACTATAGTTCGAGTACTTTAGATGGGTCAGTTTTTGTCCAGTGTGTGCAGGAGGGTTTTCTGACACAGTATGTAGACAGGCCAACCAGGTGCATTTGGTACTGGGTAATGAACCCGGCCAGGTGTTAGATTTAGATGTAGGTGAGCACTTTGGTGATAGTGATCACAATTCGGTTAGGTTTACCTTAGCGATGGGAAGGGACAGGTATATACCGCAGGGCAAGAATTATAGCTGGGGGAAAGGAAATTATGATGCAATTAGGCAAGATTTAGGATGCGTAGGATGGGGAAGGAAACTGCAGGGGATGGGCGCAATCGAAATGTGGAGCTTATTCAGGGAGCAGCTACTGTGTGTCCTTGATAAGTATGTACCTGTCAGGCAGGGAGGAAGTTGTTGAGCGAGGGAGCCATGGTTTACTAAAGAAGTTGAAGCGCTTGTCAAGAGGAAGAAGAAGGCTTATGTTAGGATGAGACGTGAAGGCTCAGTTAGGGCGCTTGAGAGTTACAAGCTAGACAGGAAGGATCTAAAGGGAGAGCTAAGAAGAGCGAGGAGAGGACACGAGAAGTCATTGGCGGATAGGATCAAGGAAAACCCTAAGGCTTTCTATAGGTATATCAGGAATAAAAGAATGACTAGAGTTAGATTAGGGCCAATCAAGGATAGTAGTGGGAAGTTGTGTGTGGAATCAGAGGAGATAGGGGAAGCGTTAAATGAATATTTTTCGTCAGTATTTACAGTAGAGAAAGAAAATGTTGTCGAGGAGAATACTGAGATACAGACTACTAGGCTAGATGGGATTGAGGTTCACAAGGAGGAGGTGTTAGCAATTTTGGAAAGTGTGAAAATAGATAAGTCCCCTGGGCCAGATGGGATTTATCCTAGGATTCTCTGGGAAGCCAGGGAGGAGATTGCAGAGCCTTTGACCTTGATCTTTATGTCGTCATTGTCGACAGGAATAGTGCCGGAAGACTGGAGGATAGCAAATGTTGTCCCCTTGTTCAAGAAGGGGAGTAGAAACAGCTCTGGTAATTATAGACCTGTGAGCCTTACTTTGGTTGTGGGTAAAATGTTGGAAAAGGTTATAAGAGATAGGATTTATAATCATCTTGAAAAGAATAAGTTCATTAGAGATAGTCAGCACGGTTTTGTGAAGGGTAGGTCATGCCTCACAAACCTTATTGAGTTTATTGAGAAGGTGACCAAACAGGTGGATGAGGGTAAAGCCGTGGATGTGGTGTATATGGATTTCAGTAAGGCGTTTGATAAGGTTCCCCACGGTAGGCTATTGCAGAAAATACGGAAGTATGGGATTGAAGGTGATTTAGTGCTTTGGATCAGAAATTGGCTAGCTGAAAGAAGACAGAGGGTGGTGGTTGATGGCAAATGTTCATCCTGGAGTTTAGTTACTAGTGGTGTACCGCAAGGATCTGTTTTGGAGCCACTGCTGTTTGTCATTTATATAAATGACCTGGATGAGGGTGTAGAAGGGTGGGTTAGTAAATTTGCGGATGACACGAAGGTCGGTGGAGTTGTGGATAGTGTCAAAGGATGTTGTAGGTTACAGAGGGACATAGATAGGCTGCAGAGCTGGGCTGAGAGATGGCAAATGGAGTTTAATGCGGAAAAGTGTGAGGTGATTCACTTTGGAAGGAGTAACAGGAATGCAGAGTACTGGGCTAATGGGAAGATTCTTGGTAGTGTAGATGAGCAGTGAGATCTTGGTGTCCAGGTACATAAATCCCTGAAAGTTGCCACCCAGGTTAATAGGACTGTTAAGAAGGCATATGGTGTATTAGCTTTTATTAGTAGGGGGATCGAGTTTCGGAGCCACGAGGTTATGCTGCAGCTGTACAAAACTCTGGTGCGGCCGCACCTGGAGTATTGCGTGCAGTTCTGGTCACCGCATTATAGGAAGGATGTGGAAGCTTTGGAAAGGGTGCAGAGGAGATTTACTAGGATGTTGCCTGGTATGGAGGGAAGATCTTACAAGGAAAGGCTGAGGGACTTGAGCTTGTTTTTGTTAGAGAGAAGGAGGAGGAGAGGTGACTTAATAGAGACATATAAGATAATCAGAGGGTTAGATAGGGTGGATAGTGAGAATCTTTTTCCTCGGATGGTGATGGCAAACATGAGGGGACATAGCTTTAAGTTGAGGGGTGATAGATATAGGACAGATGTTAGAGGTAGTTTCTTTACTCAGAGAGTAGTAGGGGCATGGAACGCCCTGCCTGCAACAGTAGTAGACTCGCCAACTTTAAGGGCATTTAAGTGGTCATTGGATAGACATATGGATGAAAATGGAATAGTGTAGGTCAGATGGTTTCACAGGTCGGCGCAACATCGAGGGCCGAAGGGCCTGTACTGCGCTGTAATGTTCTATGTTCTATGTTCTATAACAGTGGAAGTTTATTAATCTTAAACTCTAATCCAGTTAACGACTACGAATATGCGACGCGACCACGCCAGCATGCACACGCGATAAACATGCACACAGATAAAGACGGAAAAAATAGAAAGAATAAAGGGGAAAAGTTTGAGGCAATAGCTGGGTGTATTTACAGTCCTTTGAGTTCAATGTGGAGTCTTTGGTTGCCGGTAAGTCTTGCTGTTCATTGGGGCCCAGTGCACGCTTTAACCTGTTTTGATGCAGGAGTCTTTTCTCTCTTGAGGTTTAAGTGACTTCAGTGGGTCCGAAGGCCTGTGAGAAAGCGAGAGAGAGCCAGCCAGGAGAGAGGCTCTCTTGTTCCAGGTTCAGTTGCGATCTGCAGTCTGTCTTCAAACTGTCCTATGTAGTTCAAAACCTGGGCTAGCAGGTTAGTCATGTGACCAGCTGGTTTAACCACTCCTGCGTTTGTGGAATCTCCATCTTAGCAGACAATGGAATGTGAGATTCCTTAACCTACAATGTCTGGTGATCAAAATCCATTTGGGTTAATTGGACCAGGGAGTAGTTGCTTTGTCTTGCCAAGCATCGTCCCTTGATAGGCAAATGTCCTCCTGCCAAATGTCTGGTGATCTCTTTAAACAAGTCATTTCTTCACTCCAGCAACAGTTTAAAATTAATGTTCATATGACAAAATTAATATGCCTCACTCTTGGCAGGTGAGGGTCTTCATGACACAGATGCAAATTGCAGTAGCCATCTTGGCTGCCAGTTTTTTAAAAAGTTAACTGTAAGATTTGCTCCATTAAAAGTCTAATGTAAGTTTCCAATCAATGAATTATTATTTCTCATTTGGCATATAGGGTTTTCTTGACAGTATGCTAACAAATATAAATCAGTGTGATATGCACTGCTGACAGGAAAAGCAGAAATTGGATTGTGGAATGAGATCTGTGTGGCCATGTTTCTCCAAAACAGACTAAAAAATATATTTTTGCAAATCTTGTGGGGCATCCTTTGACAGATGGTTTCTCCCAAAGGAGCAAATTTTATCCATAAAAAAGAACAACTTGCAGTTATATAGCGCTTTTAACATAGTAAAATGTCTTGAGACACTTTATAGGAGCATTATCAAACAAAATTTGGCTCCTCGTTTTTATTTCCATTGCATAAAGTCAAAATCAAGATCAAGATCAAAACCAAAAACAAGTTTCTCATATGACACTTTCTTAAAATCTACATATACAATATCCACAGTATTCCCTTTATAGGGTTTATTGTGGGGCTGAATTTTACCAGCCCTTTGGTAATGGGCTGGGAGGTGGGAAGACTGGCAAAATAGCGTGGGAAGGTGTCGCGTGGCATGCCTGTCGTCTTCCCACCTCCATGCCAATTTTCCAGCAGTGGGAAAGGTGGCAGATGGCCCACCCGCTCGGAGCCCAATTGAGCCACCTAAGTAGCCAATTAAGGGCCTCTTCCTATGTCAGTTGTCATTTCACCAGCGGCTGGGAGGTCTGCTGCCATGTGGGGATAACAACAGGTAAATCCTGGTAGCCTCCCGGCAGCCTCCAGTAGAAGGGCCTCCTTTTTGGGAACTTTTTGGCCTGAAGAGCGGCTCCCTGGCGGCAATGGCTGCCCCGTGGCAATGGCGCTGCCTGCCCTCAGTAACCACCTCCCCCGCCACCCCCCCCCCCCCCCACCGGGGCCAGCCTGACTGGCTTCGGCACCTCTAAACCCCAGTTACCTGACTTCAGCAGTGGCCAACGCCAGCAGTGGCGCTGAGAGGCTGCTGAGCTGCTGGCCCTCTGATTGGGCCAGCAGTTCTCGAGTGGTGTGCTTCCATCCTTAATAGTGTCCCTTTCTCCTTTCTCCAATAGGGTGTAACATATGCCATCATTCACTCTTTTGTAACAATACCTATTTACAAAGACCTTCAGATAACCTTAGCTGGGACTTCCATAAAAATGTTCCTTTATCGATCCTTCTGCACGTGGCCTTTGACAGACCTGTGTATGTGTTTTAATGTAGCGAAACAGCCATTGTGCAAGTAATTGATTTAATCTCAAGAGTAGCTTTTCAGTGGCAAACACTCAAGATCAAAGAATACAAGAAATGCAAAATTTGATATTGGAGAAACCATCTGTCAAAGGATGCCCCACAAGATTTACAAAAATATATTTTTTATTCTGTTTGATATTTATCTGATATTTCAGTTGGTTGTGATTTTGACCAGGTCACAATAGAGACAAGAAAGAAACTTCTATGTACTTTTAAATAAGATTGAAACCAAAAGGGAGTAGAATACTACTAAGCTGCTGAGGACACTGAGGGAAAGATTTGTTTGCGAAGTGATGCTAAGCAGAGTTACATCAATTCCCTGAGGACAGACAGCGCCATGGGCTGCTATCTACGTGACCAATGCCTCATTGATATCATTTAAGAATGCAGCGTGCACTGCACAGGTAGTGGCCTGACGTGCAGTCCGTCCCCAGGGAATTGATATTGTAAGTGGCGCCAGGTGAACAAAATTTCCCCCCAATATATATTAGTTGAAAAAGCTTCACTTAAGTTCCATCCAAAAGGAAGCTGAACTGTCTTTGACTTTTTCATGAACTGGTTAAAAACTACTGTGTAGTTGACAATGACAACTTGCTGTATTTTGCTACAACTGTAAAAGACTCTGGAGCTGATTTTCCTCTGCCTAATGCCCCATGTGGGTCTATTTCCCGAGTCTTATGTAGAGGAAAAGGGGGTGGAGAGCCTTTGCTTTCAGCCTGTTTGCACTTCACAGGCATTTCAATCATGGAACAAGCTGAAGCAAGCAGAATATATCCGAAATAGACACTGCAATGCACATAGTTTCTACTCCCACCATCTCTCTTAGCACAATTATTGTCTCATTCAGAATCCCTTTGTACATGCTATTTAGAGGAAGAGAATGACAAGGAAGAAATTGAATGACAGGAAATGCTGCATCGTTGCAGGAGAGCTTCTGCTTGTAATATATTTGGGTGGCACTAGCAGAGAAAATGGAGATCAAGCATGGCCAGTTCAAGGAAGTGTTTAATTCTGTCATTATGTCATCACATCATTAGCATAAAATACATTACATTCCGCTTCCTCTTTCAAAAGAAAAGTATTTTTCTTCTTATTTCTCTAGAATGCACTATATCTATAAATCAAGTTTAACAATTGGTTTACAAAGTCTTTCTGATCTCCATACAGGTTTTGGACTGCTTGGTTTTGGTTCAGTACTTAAAGAAGATCTTGTTTCCTTCTCAGAAATTGGTACTTCAGACACTGAAATCAGAACTGGTTCAAATTCTGGCATGAGCTTGTCATCAAGCGGATCATGCTTATGTTTTGTCATCCCTTGCCAGGATTATGTGTTCCACACGGACTCTTTGAAATGGTCGAGTTGGTCAGGCCATGATTGCAAAAGAGTTTCATGTGCCTTATTTCTACAGTTTTGGCAGATAGTGCATTTGCTAACCAATGATTCTAGGTCAGTGTCTAGATCAGGCAAACCCTTTTGCTATGAATTTCTATTCCTGTATGTTCATTATGGAATTCTGCCAAAATCCTATCTCTCAAACAACTAGGTACCACCATTCTATGACCCCACTTAATGTATCCCTGTTCACATGGGAACTTATTGTGAAGATTGTGGAATGGTTTCAGCTCCTGATCTGTACACTGGTCAAATTCTGTTCAATGTCTGTTCATAGACTCTTTTCAACACTGAGTCTTTCTGTGTTTCAACTGCAATTTCAGTTGCAGTGATTGGAAAGTCATCATCTACTACTTCTATTGTGAAGATTGCATCTTCATAGCCTAGTTCTGAGCCCCTTTTCTTTATTTTTTCATGGGATGTGAGCATCATTGTCAAGGCCAGAATTTGTTTATCATCACTAATTGCCCTTGAGAAGGTGGTGGTGAACTGCCTTCTTGAACCACTGCAGTCCATCTGTTGTAGGTACACCACAGTGCTGTTAGGAAAGGTGTTCCAGGTTTTTGATCCAGTGACAATGAAAGAACAGTGATATAATTCCAAGTCAGGATTGTGTGTGGCTTGGAAGGGAACTTGCAGGTGGTGATGTTCCCATGCATCTTGTCCTTCTAGCTAGCAGAGGTCACAGGTTTGGAAGGTGCTGTTGAAGGAGGCTTGGGGAGTTGCTGTAGTGTATCTTGTATATGGTAAACATTGCTGCCACTGTGTTCCGGTTGTGGAGAGAGTGAATGTTTAAGGAGGTGGATGGGGTACTGATCAAGTGGGCTGCTTTGTCCTGGATGGTGTCAAGCTTCTTGAGTGTTGTTGGAGCTCCACTCATCCAGGCAAGTGGAGAGTATTCCATCAAACTCCTGACTTGTGCCTTGAAGATGGTGGACAGGCTTTGGGGAATCAGAGATGAATTACTTGCCATAGAATTCCCAGCCTCTGATCTGCCCTTGTTGCCACAGTATTTATGTGGTTGGTTCAGTTAAGTTTCCGGTCTATGGTGATCCCCAGGATGATGATAGGGGATTCAACGATAGTAATTTTGTTGAATGTTAAGCAGAGATGATTAGGTTCCCTCTTGTTGGAGATGGTCATTGCCTGGCACTTTTGTGATGCAAATGTTACTTGCCACTTATCAGCCCAAGTCTGACTGTTGTCCAGGTCTTGCTGCATGTGAACACAGACTGCTTCAGTATCTGAGGAGCTGCAAATGGAACTGAACATTGTGCAATCATCAGCGACAATCCCCACTTCCGACCTTATGATGGAGACAAGGTCATTGATGAAGCAGCAGAAGATGGCTGGGCCTAGAACACTACCCTGAGGAACTCTTGCAGCAATGCCTTGGGGCTTAGATGTTTGGCCTTCCAACAACCACAACCATCTTCCTTTGTGCTAGGTATGACTCTGAGTTTTTCCCCTGCTTCTCATTGACTTCAATTTTGCTCGGGCTCCTTGATGCCACACTTGGTCAAATGCTGTCTTGATGTCAAGGCCATGTTTTGACCAAGGCTGTAAAGAGAGGTCTGGAGCTGAGTGACCCTGGTAGTACCCAAACTGAACATCGTTGAGCAGGTTATTGCTGTGTAAGTGTCGCACGATATAACTGTCAACGACACCGTCCATCACTTTGCTGATGATCAAGAGTAGACTGATGGGGCAGTAATTGGCTGGATTGGATTTGCCTTGCTTTTTGTGGACAGGACACACTCGGGAAATGTTCCACTTTATCGGGTAGATGCCAGTGTTGTAGCTGTACTGGCACTCCTTGGATAGGGGTGTGGCTAGTTCTGGAGCACAAGTCTTCAGTACTACAACTGGGATGTTGTCAGGGCCCATAGTCTTTGCCGTATCCAGTGCCTTCAGCTGTTTCTTGATATCACGTGGAGTGAATCGACTTGGCTGAAGACTGACATTTGTGTTGGTGGGGACCTCAGGAGGAGGCCAAGTTGGATCATCCACTCAGTACTTCTGGCTGAAGATGGTTGAAAATACTTCAGCCTTGACTTTTGCACTGACATGCTGGACTCCCCCATCATTGAGGATGGGAATGTTTGTGGAGCCACCTCCGCTGGTTAATTGTCCACCACGATTCATGACTGCAAGTGGTAGGACTGCAGATCTTTGATCTGATCAGTTGGCTGTGGGATTGCTTAGCTCTGTCTATTGTGTGCTGCTTCTGCTGTTAGCATGCATGTAGTCCTGTGTTGTAGCTAATTGGCAACTCACTTTTAGGTATGCCTGATGCTGGTCCTGCCATGCTCTCCTGCACTCCTTTGATGAGGCTTGTGCCTGTTTGAGTTAGTCATCCACTTCACAGCCCAGTCAAAATACTTTGTCTGCTCAGCACTCTGTTTTTCAGTTTCAACTGACAGGCAGATAAAAACCTTTCATTTGTCATTGAAGTGGTCTCATTGAGTCAGTCACACAGCAAAGAGACAGATGGATTGAAAATTCTCAGCAAACGAAAAACTGCCTTATGGTTCCTTCAATGCTTACTGCATGGCTAGAGCTACTAAATATAATGGGGTAGAGTTTCTACAATTTAGAGGTCAATTTTCCCTCCCGTTTTCCAAATTTCCCGTTTGTCTGGCAGTTCAGATCCCAGACAAGCCCCCAATTGGTTACGGCCACCTGGTGAGGGTGGTTTGCACTGTTCAACTCCCACCTGACTGCAGCAAGTATTTTTTGGTTATGAGGGTATAACCCTAACTTGTTTTATTTGTCAAATGAACAGCTGCCTTGTGGGCGTCTCGGGAGAGACCACGGCTAAGGGAGTAAACCCTAACAGAAAATCCGGAGTGGAACCCCGTAGGCGGTCATGTGTCACCTTTGGCATGTTTCCGGCAGTTCCTGCAGCCATACCGGTGCCAAACGTCGTGCTCTGCACTCCTTTGGACCCCACCAGAAAGGCCGAGAGGGGGGTTTTGACGCTTGGGCAACTCTCAACCTCCATACATTCGCCCAGGCATGCGCCATGGAGAGGTCACTCCATAGTTGCCTCACAGCGACTGACACCACTGACCACCTCTAGGCGCTTACCCATTGTCTCTAGAGACAAGGAGGCCAAAGAAGAAGAAGAAGGAAGAAGAAGAGTTTCTGCTAGCACAATTCGCCCGAAATTGGCCAAACCAGAGTAAAAGATTGAGGAATCTAATGTGCAAGTTACACCCAATGTAAATTGAGTTTCTGTGATCATTTACATTGGTTTAAAAAACATTGCGCTGGAAGTTGACCTCACCCACAGAGCTGGTCATGCCTCCAACTGGAATAAATGAGCATGGAGCGCTTCCACCAACTGCGCCCATTTGCGGTCCTTCAAGGGGGCTTTTCAAATTTATCAGTTTTGTTTAGGTACAAAAACACAAGTAGGCACCTTTGTAAAGGTTTTAACTATTAAAAAAAGTAATTTACTAAGAAACTGTATAAGTTGCATCAATTAAACTAGTAAATAATTCTGTATATTTTTAAAGTCATTTTCAGTCATTTAAAATTTGGTTATACATAGTTTGTAGACTGGACACTGTTATCAAAAATGCTTTTTTTGTGATAAACCCAATGTCAACTGTATTATTAAAATGTTACAGGTGTTACGACCAGATGAGAAAAAGGTCTAGGGTTCCCTTTCAGCCTTCAATTGGCCTTACTGTAACAGGGTTTAATTTTTAAACACCCCTTGTTTTCAGCTCCCTCTTGGTGAATCCTTGTTCACCACTTTCCAATTATAAGGCAAAGAAACCAGCACAAACAGGCTTTCTTAGGTTTAAAGAAGAAAAGTTGAAATTTATTAAACTTTAGCTCTAATTCGGTTAACGCCTACGGATACACAACGCACCCACGCTAGCCTGCATATGTGATACACACATGCAAGAGACAGAAAAGAGCAGAAGAAAAATAAAGTGGAAAGGTTTAAGGCAATATCCGAAGAGTTGTTGTTAAGATTCTTTGAGCTCACTGCACAGTTCTTGATTGTAGGTAGATCTTGCTTTTCATTGGGGCCCAGCATTCTTCTTAAACCTTATTTGCTGAGGAAACTTTTGTCTCTTGGGATCCATGTGTCTTCAGTGGATTTAGAGGCTTGCGAGAAAGAGATAGGAGTAGACAGACAGACAGATAGGAGGTCTTCTTCAGTCCAGGAGCATTCTGCTTTCTGCAGGCTCTCAGTTCAAACTGTACAATTTAGAAACCCCCAGGTTGCCAAGCAGATTAGTCATGTGACTAACTGGTCAACATATCTTGGCTCTGTGTATTGTATCATCTTAGCAGGGAAATGGAACGCGCTTCCCTGCCTTTAATGTCTGTTAGTATACAAATGTTTTTTTCCAGCCAAGGTCTGGCAGTCCTTGTAACAGGCCTTCTCTTCTTCCCAGCAACAATTTGAAATTTAATGTCCATGTGACGAAATTAATATGCCTCATTCTTGGCAGGTTGGGGCCTGCATGACACATGTCTTAAATATATCAAGGAACACATGCAAGGGGATAAAAATAAACAATTACATTCTAAGATGCTCCCAATTCTGTGGTTTGTGGAAGATTTAGATCATGAAATTTGGCTCAGTAGTAGCCAATTTTTCAGCACTACAGGTGCTGTTTTGCCTCCAAAATGAGATCCATGGCATGCGTGCACACTTCTGGACATCATTTTGATAAGGGTATTAGCGCGCGCAGGGAGCATCCGACAGAAGTATGCAGAGCAGGCAGATCATAACGTCAAAGAGTATATAATGCTGATTTGATGCCAGCGCTGCCATTTTGGAGCTCAGTGTTC
Organism: Heterodontus francisci; assembly: GCF_036365525.1. NCBI lineage: Eukaryota > Metazoa > Chordata > Chondrichthyes > Heterodontiformes > Heterodontidae > Heterodontus > Heterodontus francisci. The sequence continues at coordinate 90,350,527 of NC_090376.1, read as the reverse complement.
CAACTAACTCATTCTCTTAAACTCGAGCAACTGAACATGTGTTCAGCAGCAGAAAGGACCCACCCCACCAACACTATTTAAAGCGATCGCTACTGCATTCACATTGGTTGATGACTGATTTCTACTGGCTCTTGCTGTGATTGTAAAAATGTTTGGCAGTTTCCACCATTCTTTAAAATTGCTGGTGTACAGAGATTGGTGTGGCTGGCACTGATGGACCTGGTCCTGACTTCAAGGATTCTGCACAAATCAGTTGCTCCTTGACTTGGGTGCAGTATTATCCATTGTTTAAGCATACCAATAGTCTGCTCCGTCTCATTTCATGTGGCAGCAAGTCTGTTACATGCATACCGTCCATGTGTGCCTTGGGTGTGCAATATAGTCATGAGCCAGGTGCCCTTGTCACCCAGTAGCCATCCCACTTTGCTTTGTCATGGTAGGTCAAATGTAGATGGTACAGCAGACCACCACAGAATGGAATCATCATGACTTCTGTCAGGATATCAGGCATTGACCTGCATGATATGCTGCATATGGTCCGAAACCAGCTGGACGTTGAGGAAATGGAATCTCTTCTGGTTGCATGGCTGCAAGCTGAGCTTGCATGACTTCAGTCTGATATTCTACTGCAGCACTCAGACCTTGTGTTGCTTCTGTTTGTGCTGCAATGGAAACTGAGACATAGACCACCAGATGTTGCATCATGGGTGCAAATGTTCTCATGGTGTTGGCCACCACCTTCACATTAGTAGGGGTCAGCAACGTGACCATATATGGACACCAGTGTCTGTGGTAAAAGATTTTGAGGTCCGTGAGTGGTAATTTCAGGGACGAGAAATTTCCCGTTGGCTTCCTCAGACCGGCTTTAAAGAAAAAATCGCAAACCAGTTTCATAGCTGACAGGTGCTGGGAGCAGGAAGAGCAGTTTCTGAACTTCAGACAGATTCAGGATTTTCCAGCGGGTTCTGATTTTTTTTTTTAAAAGGCCTCCCGAAAACCTCGAATCTGTCTGAAGTTCAGAAACTGCTGTTCATGCTATCAGCAATGGTTGGGGATGTTGGGGGAGAGAGAGAGGGATGGACACAGATGGAGGAGAGAGTGGGAGAAAGAGATAGAGGGAAGAGAAATGGACACAGAGAGGAGAGAGAGAGAGGGGTCAGAGATGGACACAGAGAGGGGATAGGGATTGACACAAAGAGGGAGAGAGAGTGAGAGGGGAGAGAAAGAGATCAAGATCACTCCTGACAGATGGACATCTATCTGGATTCACTGCATCGCTATATCGAGTGTGCGGGCAGATATTGACTACTTGTGCAAGCAAAAACAATGCCAGGCATTTCACTAAATAGGGAGAAATGCATTTTAAATCAGACTGTGTTTTGATGGCATTAGGTTGGCTATACACTTTATATACAGATTAATTGCCCCCATGTCTATGGCTGATTTTGTTAAATGTCCGTGGTGCAACATGTTGGTGCCTATCCCTGCACATTGGAGAGGATGGTCTCCAAGCTCCGCACAGTGCCCAGTGCCAAATTGTGCTGGCCTCCTCCATGCTCCTTGACTTTGCATGCAGGCTTTTTGACAGTTCTACCAATGCACCAAGCATTACAGTCTGCAAGCCCTTTAGCCTTCCTCTGCAGGCCACCCATTGAAATCCTCATTTGAGTCCTCTAGAGCAGAACTCATGTGAGGCCTTGCCCTCTGGCAAGTGGTATCTGTGCTACCCTGGTTCCCTGCCCTAGTTTCAGGCCACTGTACCCGGTGTCTCACCGTGAGCAGATCCTGCCTTTAAGCTATCCTCTAAAGTATACGCATTTGTCAGTGTCTGAGCTGGTGACTGCGAATGTGAGAACGAGTGATGGTGCTTCTCCTTCATTACTGTCTTCCTGCTCTGCTACCTCTTCCTCTTCCGCCACTGCCTGGCCAGATTGCAGTTCTTGGGCATCTCAAAGGAAAAAGGCACAAGGGTAGGTTTCTGATGGGAGGGGGGGAAAGTAAGAAGTGCGTTCATCTTAAAAATCACAAGAGATTGTAGAATGAGAAGGAAATGGGATGTGAAAAGGAGGATTAGGTATGAGCATACCATCGTCGTCAATGGTTTTAGTCCCACTGCTGGCCACGGCCTCAGTCATGGCCACTCCAATAATCGCTCCCACCATCTCCTCTATTGGACTATGGACATGCAGCTGTGCCTGCTTCCTATTGGTTAGGTGCTGCTGCCTCCATTGTGCCATCTTGTCCTGCAAGAGAAAGGAAATTGTGTCAGTGAGTGTCATGCAATGTGTGTGGGTGATATGTTGGTCATTGTTGAATAACTGTGAGATATGGTCATGAGGCTGGCTTCAGTGCTATGTGCGTGAGGGTGAGGTGGAGCTACGAATGTTAGTTATGAGCTGTGATTGATTGAGATTGTTGGTGGGTGAGTGATAGAGTGTGGGGGGGGGGGAATTGAAGAGTGTCTGAGGCAAGTGGTGCAGTTGATGGGATATGGCATCTGAAGATGAATTCATTGATCTTGACCATTTGTGTGAGGTCATTGAACTTCTTGAGGTACTGCATCCAGGTCCTCGGGGCTGGACTCCTGGCATTGACCACCACAGCTATCTGCTCTCAATGCCATTGCAGTGTCTATCCAGAAGGGCTACTGGCCCCCAATGGATAGATGACCCCTCTTCTCCTGTCCACCTCATTCACCAAGGAATCCAATGCCGCATCTGAGAACCTTGGAACATGCTATCTACCCTGTTGTGCCATGGGAAAGGTTTCCACTGCTATGTCCAGACTGGCCAAGAGAGTGTGGGAAAATGGCCCACTGACACGGAACACAAAAGTCCGAGTGTTTCAAGCCTGTGTCCTCAGTACCTTGCTCTACGGCAGCGAGGCCTGGACAACGTATGTCAGCCAAGAACGATGTCTCAATTCATTCCATCTTCGCTGCTTCCGGAGAATCCTTGGCATCAGATGGCAGGACCGTATCTCCAACACAGAAGTTCTCGAGGCGGCCAACATCCCCAGCTTATACACCCTACTGAACCAGCGGCGCTTGAGATGGCTTGGCCATGTGAGCCGCATGGAAGATGGCAGGATCCCCAAAGACACATTGTACAGCGAGCTCGCCACTGGTACCAGACCCACCAGCCGTCCATGTCTCCGCTTTAAAGACGTCTGCAAACGCAACATGAAGTCCTGTGACATTGATCACAAGTCGTGGGAGTCAGTTGCCAGCGATCGCCAGAGCTGGCAGGCAGCCATAAAGGCGGGGCTAAAGTGTGGCGAGTCAAAGAGACTTAGCAGTTGGCAGGAAAAAAGACAGAAGCGCAAGGAGAGAGCCAACTGCGAAACAGCCCTGACAACCAATTTTATCTGCAGCACCTGTGGAAGAGGCTGTCACTCTAGAATTGGCCTTTAAAGCCACTCCAGGCGCTGCTGCACAAACCACTGACCACCTCCAGGCACTTACCCATTGTCTCTCGAGACAAGGAGGCCAAAGAAAGAAACAAAGACTTATTCACATTCTCTTCTGCAACCAGTTCCAGCAACTGCACCAGCCAGAAAGCACCTCCCCTTTAAGAAATGCAGGCTGGCTTTAAGTAGTGCAGGCAAGCTTTAAGTTGTGCTAGCGGCATACAACCTGGGCCCCTGCTGAGGCATGGAACCACTCAGCAGTGCATTTAGTGCTGACTGTACTCAGCTGTCATGCAAATTAACAGGCTGCATGAAATTTGTGTGCCACCTGCATCGGGGTAACAGGCGCAGGTTAATTATGCATTGTGATACTTCAACCTGTTTTCAGGCTCTGTCCAATATATTTGGAATTATGCAAATGAGCTTGACTGGAAACTTGAATCAAAGGGCTGGATTTGAAGGAGCCCTCGATGTTGGGATCCATGGCGGCGGGGTCCTGAAGTTGGCCCCGGATGAGGCCCACCATGGACCTTGACACCGGCAGGACCTGGCCCGAACCTTCCTGCAGTGATGAGGTACCGTGGCAACCTCCCCGTCACTGGGCGACGGGACCATAATTTGAATATATAAATCAATTGAAATAATTAATTTAAATAAACTAACATCGCCTCCTGATGCCCCGCTGCGATCTTTGGCCTGGCAGCAGGTACTCCTGCGCCTTTGGATCTCCATCCGGGGAAACGAGGCACAACACTGGTGGGGAGAGGGTGGAGGGAAGTTTATCAGTGCGGGAGGTGGGGGGAACGAGGTCAAATTAATGTCATGGGTGCAGGGGATGGTGGGAAGGCTTGTAGTTTAAAGTTTGTGCAGTTTGGGGGGGGAAGGTCAGATAGTAAACATAAGTGTTTTGCGGGGGGGGGGAAGAGCAAATAATTAATTTATTGGTTATTGGGGAATGGGAGAGGGGCAAAAGAGATGTATTTATTTAATTTCATTAAATCTTTCTTTAAACATTTAAATATGCTGGTCGGGCTAATAGCCCTTTAAAAATGGTGTCAGCGCCTGTGCACAGGCAGCTGCACCATTGCCAGAGATGGACAGCCTGCCCCCTTCACATGACCGGAGGAGGGGTGCGGCCTGCCCAGGCTATTTAAATGAGCCGCCGCGCTTGGAACCGTTGTGGTTTTTTGGCTGGTGGCCCGCACGGGTGTGCCGCCATTTTTTTCAGCAGCAGTCTTATAAAATTCAGTCCATAACTTAACAGTGTCAGCCATGGCTCAGTGGCTCACCTCTGAGTCAAAATCCTGTGGGTGCAAGTCCTGCATTAGAGACCAGAGCACAAGTATCTATGCTCATAGTCCAGTGTAATACTGAAGGAACGCTATGTTGTTGGAGGTGGTGTCTCTTTGGATGAGATGGGTCAGGTGGGATGTAAAAGATCCCATGGTACCATTTTGAAGAAGAGCGGGCGAGTTATCCCAAGTATCCTGGCCAATTTGTATCCCTCAAACAACACCACTAAAATGAATTATCAGGTCAGTATTACATTGCTGTTTGTGGGAGCTTGCTGTGTGAAAATTGGAAAATACGAGTTGGCCTCCTTTAATTGGCTCTCCAGGAGCCTAAACGGCTACCCATTGCATGCAGGTGGGTAACCTTGCCAGCCCTGAACCTGCCTCTGCCAAAATGATTGGTGCTCGGAAACCGGCACGATGGCCAGCACCAGTATTTTCGGGCCCTGTCTGCCTCCATTCCTGCCAATGGCGGGGCCCAAAAATGCAGCCCCATGACTACACTTCAAAAGTACTTAATCGGCTGTAAAGTTCATTGAATGTCTTGAGATCCTGAGAGACACTATATAATTGCAAAATAATAAAAGCAAAATACTGCGGATGCTGGAAATCTGAAATAAAAACAAGAAATGCTGGCCCACTCAGCAGGTCTGGCAGCATCTGTGAAAAGAGAAGCAGAGTTAACGTTTCGGGTCAGTGACCCTTCATCGGAACTGACAAATATTAGAAAAGTCACAGGTTATAAGCAAGTGAGGTGGGGGTGGGGCAAGAGATAACAAAGGAGGTCTAGATTGGACCAGGCCACATAGCTGACCAAAAGGTCATGGAGCAAAGGCAAACAATATGTTAATGGTGTGTTGAAAGACAAAGCATTAGTACAGATTAGGTGTTAATACACTGAATATGGAACAGCAGCAAGTGCAAACCTGAAAAAAAAACAGTGGGTAAGCAAACTGAACAAACTAAGATGAAATGAAATAAATCCAAAAAAAAGATTGTAAAAAATGTAATAAAGAATGTAAAAAAAAAGAAGAAAAAATAACTAAAAATAAAAGTAAAATGGGGGGCTGTCATGCTCTGAAATAATTGAACTCAATGTTCAGTCCGGCAGGCTGTAGTGTGCCTAATCGGTAGATGAGATGCTGTTCCTCGAGCTTGCGTCGATGTTCACTGGAACACTGCAGCAATCCCAGGACAGAGATGTGAGCATGAGAGCAGGGGGGAGTGTTGAAATGGCAAGCAACCGGAAGCTCAGGGTCCTGCTTGCGGACTGAGCGGAGGTGTTCTGCAAAGCGGTCACCCAGTCTGTGCTTGGTCTCCCCAATGTAGAGGAGACCACACTGTGAGCAGCGAATACAGTATACTACATTGAAAGAAGTACAAGTAAATTGCTGCTTCACCTGAAAGGAGTGTTCGGGGCCTGGGATAGTGAGGAGAGAGGAGGTAAATGGGCAGATATTACACCTCCTGCGATTGCAGGGGAAGGTGCCATGGGACGGGGACGAGGTGGTGGGGGTAATGGAGGAGTGGACCAGGGTGTCGCGGGGGGAACGATCCCTTCGGAATGCTGACAGGGGAAGGAAGATGCGACTGGTAGTGGCATCACGCTGGAGGTGGCGGAAATGGCGGAGGATGATCCTTTGGATATGGAGGCTGATGGGGTGGAAAGTGAGGACAAGGGGAACCCTGTCACGGTTCTGGGGGGGAGGGGAAGGGGTGATGGTAGAGGTGCGGGGAATGGGTCGGACACGGTTGAGGGCCCTGTCAACCACAGTGGGGGGAAATCCTCGGTTGAGGAAAAAGGAGGTCATATCAGAAGCACCGTCATGGAAGGTACCATCATCAGAGCATATGCGTCGGAGACGGAGAAACTGGGAGAATGGAATGGAGTCCTTACAGGAGGTAGGGTGTGAAGAAGTGTAGTCGAGGTAGCTGTGGGAGTCGGTGGGCTTATAATGGATATTAGTAGACAACCTATCCCCAGAGATGGAGGCAGAGAAGTCGAGGAAGGGAAGGGAAGTGTCAGAGATGGACCATGTAAAGGTGAGAGAAGGGTGGAAATTGGATGCAAAGTTGATTAAGTTTTCCAGTTCGGGGCGGGAGCAGGAAACGTCACCGATACAGTCATCAATGTACCGGAAAAAAAGTTGGGGGAGGGGGCCTGAGTAGGACTGGAACAAAGAATGCTCGACATATCCCACAAAAAGACAGGCATAACTAGGACCGTGCGGGTACCCATAGCGACACCTTTTACTTGAAGGAAGTGCGTAGAATTGAAGGAGAAGTTGTTCAGTGTGAGAACAAGTTCAGCCAGGCGGAGGAGGGTGGTGGTGGATGGGGACTGGTTGGGCCTCTGTTCCAGGAAGAAGCGGAGAGCCCTCAAACCATCCTGGTGGGGGATGGAGGTGTAGAGCGATTGGACGTCCATAGTGAAGAGGAGGCGGTTGGGACCAGGAAACTGGAAATTGTCAAAATGACGTAGGGCGTCAGAAGAGTCACGGATGTAGGTGGGAAGAGACGGGACCAGTGGAGAAAAGATAGAGTCTAGATAGGAAGAAATAAGTTCAGTGGGGCAGGAGCAGGATGACACAATGGGTCTGCTGGGACAGTCCCGTTTGTGGATTTTGGGAAGGAGGTAGAAGCGGGCTGTCCAGGGTTGCGGGAGTATGAGGCTGGAAGCTGTTGAGGGAAGATCTCCAGAGGAGATGAGGTCAGTGACAGTACTTTGGATGGTGGCTTGATGTTCGGTGGTGGGGTCATGGTCCAGAGGGAGGTAGGAAGAAGTGTCCGTGTGTTGGCGTTGAGCTTCTGCAAGGTAGAGGTCGGTACGCCATACGACAACAGCACCACCCTTGTCTGCAGGTTTGATGACCATGTCAGGGTTAGACCTGAGAGAACGGAGTGCAGGGGAACAGGTTAGAGTGAGTGAGGGGGGCAGAGAAATTGAGATGACCAATGTCTCGCCGACAGTTTTCAATGAAGAGATCAAGAGCGGGTAAGAGGCCAGGGGGAGGGGTCCAGGTAGAGGGAGAATGCTGGAGGCAGGTGAATGGGTCTGCTGCTCGGGGGGAGGACTCCTGGTCAAAGAAGTGAGCCCAGAGGCGGAGGCGACGGAAGAAGAGCTCAACGTGATGCCGAGCGCGAAATTTATTGAGGTGGGGCGTAAGGGGATAAAACTGAGAACTTTGCTGAGTACAGAACGCTCAGCATCAGAGAGGGGGAGGTCAGAGGGTATAGTGAATACACGGCAAGGGGTCAGATCAGAAGGGGTGGGGTCAGAGGGACATGAAGCGGAAGGAGGATCTGGAGGGGCATTAGTCCCCATCAGCTGCTGGAGCTTGCAAATGTTAATATAATTGCAAATGTTCCTTTTTTTCAGAACACCAGCATAATTTCGAGTGCAATTTGTGTCCAGAGTTATGATTGTGTCCAAAGTAGTAACTCTACCTCAATGCTCTCAACAAACTGAATACAAATGATAACATATTTCAGAGACAAAAATTGATGCAGAACTTCTACCTGTAATCATTGATTTCGCAGATTGTTCCACCTAACCGAGGGGCAGGGTATTCAAATAATATTTTAAAAACTTAACTGAATATTAAATTAAGTTGAAATAAAAACAAGAAATGCTGGAACCACTCAGCAGGTCTGGCAGCATCTGTGAAAAAAGAAGCAGAGTTAACGTTTCGGGTCTGTGACCCTTCATCGGAACTGACAAATATTAGAAAAGTCACAGGTTATAAGCAAATGAGGTGGGGGTGGGGCAAGAGATAACAAAGGAGGTCTAGATTGGACCAGGCCACATAGCTGACCAAAAGGTCACGGAGCAAAGGCAAACAATATGTTAATGGTGTGTTGAAAGACAAAGCATTAGAACAGATTAGGTGTTAATACACTGAATATTGAACAGCAGCAAGTGCAAACCTGAAAAAAAACAGTGGGTGAGCAAACTGAACAAACTAAGATGAAATGAAATAAATGCAAAAAAGAGATTGTAAAAAATGTAATAAAGAATGTAAAAAAAAAGAAGAAAAAATAACTAAAAATGTAAGTAAAATGGGGGGCTGTCATGCTCTGAAATTATTGAACTCAATGTGTGGTTCCAGCATTTCTTGTTTTTATTTCAGATTTCCAGCATCCGCAGTATTTTGCTTTTATTAAATTAAGTTGTATCTTTTTTCTTTCATCAAATATTTCTGCCGCAATACTAATTATTTTTTTAAAAAGGCTCATCTTCACATCTAACATCAAGATTTGTTGTTTTTTCTTGATAAGCAAGGGGGTGAAATGTTCTCAGGGGTAGGCAGGAATGTGGAGTTAAGGTTGCAATGGGATCGGCCATGATCTTTTTGAATGGTGGAGCAGGGTCGAGGGGCCTACTCTTGCTCCTAATTCAGATGTTTGTATGTCCAAAGCTCCCCTCCTTACTCAAATGGTGTTGTTCTTACAGGATTTCCCAAGTTAACCCTTTCTCTGCTGTTCTTTTTGTTTACTCCCTGAGATACATATGAAGGAAAGAGATTCACCACCTCTGTCGTATGATTGTCTTTAAGGGTGATATTCCTTTAAAGATCTTAGTATGCTAATGAGCTAAGTACCAGGACATAGTCATGTGACTCAGAGCCAGTGTCACTCTGCAACTGTAACACCCAGAGTAAGGTTCTGGAAACAGTTTGCTCTGTACCATATATACTTGTTAGCTGTTAATAAACCCATTTGAGATCTTCAGCATAACTGGACTTCACGTATCTCATTTATGTTGCAACATAAAGAACTTATTGTATGGTGGCAGCTGTGGTGAGAAAAAAGTCTGAGATTGAAGACCACAGGTAAAACAGCTCTGAAAATGACCATTCCTACAGCCACTGGAGAGAAATGTAAAAAAAAAGTACTGGCTCAAACAGTAAAAAAAGAACTTACCTCAAGCTGTGGAAGACAGACCACGGAATGACAGGCTGCAAGTAAATTGGGTGAGTCATTGTTCCAACGGTTGAGGGATAGTGCTTGAAAAACAAAGCTTTGAAGTCGTTCAAAAGATGATTTTTTTTCAAAAGCTCCATGTAAAAAAAAGGGGAAGATCTGACTCCTTTCCTGAGCTAATCGAGGTTGGCACCATTACAGGAGGCATCCATTAGAAAAAAGCGTGGCAAAACCCAGATCACTGCAGAGCCTTCATCCACAGAGCCAAGGTTTAAAAAGCATTAAACTACCTGAGCATGAATAAGAGCTTCCATTCACAAAGCCACAGTTTTAAAAAACTATTAAACCACTCAAGCGTGAGGATTATAAACTCTAGCAACTATTAAACAGCTGTGTAAACAGAACAGGCTTAAGTGCTGGAAGCAGGATAAACACACAGCAATAGCAAACACCAGCTCCTGTCAATCAAAGCAGCTAGTATAAATAATAGAGTACTCTTAAAGGGGGAAGAGTGCCGAGTCATCAAACAAGACTTAAAGCAAGTTTTAAAGCATAAGAACAGCAGAAATACAGGTACCAAATTTCCCAGCAAAAACTGGAAGACCATGGATATCCTATCTGAGTTCCAACTTTTCAAACAGAGAATGCAGTTATGGTTCACAGACCAAGTAATTGTAGAACCAGAAAAAACAGGCTGTAAAAATACTAATAACAGGTGGAAATGAGGGATTGCAGAGAATCAACACCTCTGGACTATCTTACAGGGACCAGAAAGATCCCACAAAGATATTGAACATGCTAGAAGATCAGTTCCGATTACAAGTGAATTTTGGAAATCACCGCCTAGAATTGATGTCCTACAGGCAACAGCCACAGGAATCAATAGATCAGTTAGTCAGCAGATGCTGTAGTAAGGGCAATGAATGCAATTTTTCACAAGCTGAGCTGTCAGACTGAATAATGGAGTTGGTCATTGTATCAACACCCATTGAAGCATTTCAGAAAGATCTCTTGGGGAAAAAGAAAGGTCATAGCATTGACACACTGCTGGAAGATGACAGGAAATATGAAGCCACTGTAGCTGGATAACAGCACCTGCAACCACTAGGTGCAGCCAACACTATTGGCATCATAACCAAGTCGAAAAGAGCAAGTAAGCTGTGTGGTAAGTGCGGTCTGTCCCACTCATGGCAAAATTGCCCTGCATTTCGAGACCTGTGCAGGGCGTGCGGTGCAAAAGGACACTGGGCCCACCTATGCAACAAATCTGGCTTCAAAGACGCAGCCAGAAGTCACGGTACAGCACAAGCAAACAGAAAACAGGGCAACAGAAGCAAGGACAACTCCAGAGACCTGCATAAACACAAGCCGATACACGAAGTCCTCTGCAAAACAGACCTGAGACAAGATCAGAGAGAAGTCGTTCTCAGCCAGAATACGAACAGGTATTCCACATTGTGAACCTGACACATTGGGCTGAATTTTACAGCCCCCCTGACGTCGGGGGTAGTGGCGGTAGGGGCCGGAAAGTGCCTCCAGCAGACGCCCACCATGGGCCTCGACGCCCAGGAAGGCCCGGCCCGAAATTGCCAATGGCGGCGAGACCTCGTGGCGGCACCCCTGCCACTTGGCGATGGGACCAATATTTACATACATAAATTTATTTAAATAAATGAATTAATTACTTACCCGCTTCCGCCGTTTATTCCGGGGTGATATTGGTGCCGGTGGCCTTCTGATACCTGTCCGGGTATCCGAGGCGCAACACTGGTGGGGAAGTGGGAGCAGTTAAGTTTTCCAGTGCGGTGGGGGGGGATGTGGCGTCAAAGTAATTTTATTGGTGTAGGGGATGTTGGGAAGGGGTAAAGATTACATTTTATGAACTTTGTGGGGGGAAGGTCAGGTGCACTAGGTAAGTATTTTGCAGGGGAAAGGACAAGGAATTAAATCTATGGATGTTGGGCGGGGGTGGGAAAGGGGTAAGATCACATAATTTCATTTTTTACAAACCATTTCCCTTTAAAAATTTAAATATAATGATAGGGCTCGTAGCCCTTTAAAAATGGCGTCAGCACCTGCACGAAGGCTGCTGACGACATTGCTGGCGACGGACCACCTGTCCCCTCCGCATCATCGGCAGGGCAGTCTGCCCCAGCCATTTAAATTAACCGCCGCCAAAAATGCAGCCCATCATGTTGATGAAGTCAAACAGCTGGAAACCTTTGCCACTATTAACATCATGTGCCCAAAGAAAGTTGGCAAACATACACTCAAGGTTAAGATTGACATCGGTGCTAATGCAATTATCCCACCAGTCTGAATCCTCTGTTACAACTAAGGTGAGAGGAGTGCACTGTCTTTTCTAGTTTGATTTCTCTGTTTACCCAGTAACCAATATGGTCAATCATATACTCTACTCTTTATCCCAGAATAAAATACAGCAACCAGGTTTCTTTAAAAAACAACAAAATTATCAGTATATTGTAAAACAAGATTTATCCCCGTAATGAAGCAAAGCATTAACACACAGATTGAAATATGAAAGTTCCCTTTTCAAATATCCAACACACACACACTCACACACACTGGTGAAAAATATTCAAAAAAATATATTTTGGCCAAATACATGTTAATTTTTGAAGGAAAAGGATGAGATATGTTGGGCTGGATGTTAAAAAGCCCTCAATGTCATGATCCATGGCGGAGACGGGGTGGGGGGTGGATGGGGCCTGAAGATGGCTCCAGATGAGGCCTGCCACGGACCTCGTTGCCGGCAGGGCCTGGCCCGATCCGCCAGCGGCGAGGCCCCATGGCGGCCCCACCACCGCTGGACGACGGGAGCACAATTTAAATATGCAAATCAGTAAAATTAATACATTTAAATACATTAACCTGAGATCTTGAGGGCCTTCCGCAATCTTTGGTGTGGCGGATGGCACTCCCGCACCTTTAGATCCCCGTCTGAGGAAATGAGGTGCCACGCTGGTGGGGGAGGGGGGGAGGACGCAAGTTTATCAGTGCGGCGGGGGTGTGGGGTGGGTCAAACACATGTAATGGGTGTAAGGGATGGTGGGAAGGGTTGAACCTTAAACTTTGGCCAGTTTTTTGGGGGGGAAGGTCAGATATAAAAGGTAAGTGTTTTGGGGGGGGGAAGGGCAAATAGGGAAGGGGCAGAAGAAATGTATTTATTTAGTTTTGGAGGGAATCTTTCTTTAAAAATGTAAATATGCCGGTAGGGCTGGCTTCCCTTTAAAAATTGTGCCAGCGCCTGCGCACAGGCAGCTGACGCCATTGCCGGCGACAGACATCCTCCCCCTCCATGTGATGGGGAGGAGGGTGCGGGCCACCCCACCTATTTAAATGAGCCATCACACTTAAGATCGCAGCGGCTCTTTGGCATGTGGCCCATGTGGGCAGGCCACCATTCTTTTTAGCTTGCAGCTGAGATCAGCGGCAGGCACGTAAAGTCCAGCCTGTTGTGTCCCAAAAATGGCATACAGTCTGGCGTCCGAGTACACATAGACAGGTCACTAGGATCTCTTCTGGAGCAGTTCTTTTCAGGGTGCATCGAAAAGTAATCTGGCAGGCTTTCCGGGTGCTTCTCAGGAGAAATGCAGCATCAGAGGTTTTAGCTCTCACACACTGGATTCGCAGCATTGTTTTTCAAAGAGGTGGAGAAAGAGGAGCTGAGAGTTTATCAGCAGGCTACAAACCCAACTGCTTTCAACACAGTCCACACCCCAACTGAACCAAAACACTATCCCAAAAGCGAAACATCCTGGCCATGATAAATCTTGACATGTCACTTCTCTATAAACGTCTTCCCCAAGTCACCAAGGTTTCTGTTGTTTATTGAGCTTAAGGCATGTGATATCCAGTAAAGGTTTGTTTTCAAACAAGACTTCTCAGTGACCCTTGTAAAAAACACATCCTTGGAATCTTTTCAGTTTTCCCAAAAGAATCAATGTCTATAATTCTAAAATACGAGTCCTCAAAAAAAAAAAGAAGCACTTTCATAACACTTCAAAAATATGTACCGGAGTCATTGGAATTCAATGATACAACCGACAACTGCCAAGTTATCTGCATACAACGGATCACCCATCATCTGCAGTGGAACACTGACAATGCAATGCAGATACAGCAAGTCGGCATGGAAACCACAATTGTTTTACCTAGTAGACATGAGCAGACCAGCAGCAGCAGGACTACCAGTGTGTAAGGACCTCAACATCACAACCATCCACGAGGTCACCAAGGTACCCATTACAGCAGAAGAGACCAAGAGTACCCACATTGAGTCAGTCCACGACCTACAATAAATGTACTCGGACAGTTTGATGCCATAGGAGATTTCAAAGGTGATGCCATACTGCATCTCAGAGAGGATGCAATTCCGTCAATCGATCCTCCTGGAAAGTGCAGCGTGCACATACAAGAAAAGCTTAAGCACGAGTTAGATGACATGGAGCGCAATGGCATCATCCGTCGTGTGCATCATCATACAGACTGGTGCAGCTCAATTACGTGCGTACTGAAGAAGGATGGAGCAATCAGGGTATGTCTAGATCTGAGGCATCTAAACCTTAAGAGTGGCGCAGTGGTTAGCACCGCAGCCTCACAGCTCCAGTGACCCGGATTCGGTTCTGGGTACTGCCTTACGGAGTTTGCAAGTTCTCCCTGTGACCGCGTGGGTTTTCGTCGGGTGCTCTGGTTTCCTCCCACATCCAAAGACTTGCAGGTTGATAGGTAAATTAGCCATTGTAAAATTGCCCCTAGTGTAGGTAGGTGGTAGGAGAATTGAGAGAAGGTGGGGATGTGGTAGAGGACATGGGATTAATGTAGGGGGAGTATAAATGGGTGGGTGATGATCAGTACAGACTTGGTGGGCCGAAGGGCCTGTTTCAGTGCTGTATCTCTCTATGACTCTCACTAAAGAGATGCCCCCACAAGATTCTGACATTAGAGGAATTGAATTCCAAATTCACAGGAGCCAAATTCTTCTCCAAGTTGGATGCTAAACATGGATATTGGTCAATACACCTAGCATACATCCTATAGGATGGCAAACCAATTGCTTTCGGCTCCCAATGTTTATCCTCAGCACAGTCCAATTACTCAAACATAGAGCATGAAATACTTGCTCTGGTGTTTGGGATCACAAGGTTCCACACCTACCTGTTCATTAAGCAGTTCATGGTGAAAACTGACCACAAACCATGGGAGATGATTTGGCACAAATCATTGACAAGCGCACCACCTCGACTACAGGGGTTCTTTGTGGAAGTACAGGGGTACGACTTCGACGTTTGCTACAAACTAGGTACCAAAATGGTCACCTCAGATACGCTGAGCAGCTTGACAAACCCAAGCAAGAATGAAGAAGTTCCACTGGATCTACAAGTAGACAGCATGGACTTCAAGGTGGAAGATGTGCTCAAAATCAATTTAATGCATTTTGGTCAGCACAAATGTGATCAACTAAAGTCAGAAACTGCAAATGACCCACAACTGAAGGCACTGTGGAGAGTCATCATAGAAGGCTGGCCTGACATGGTAAAAGAGGTGCCAGAAACCCTCAGGTGCTTTTGGCCTCATACAGATGAATTCGGTATCTCGAGAGGCATCACCTTCAAGGGAAAACAAATGATTGTGTCCAAAGCTCTCTGACAGGACATCTTGTCACAACTTCACCATGGCCATATGGGCATAAAGTGAACAAGACAACTGGCATAAGTGCATGCAACAAGACACTGTCCGGTGTAACATCAGCTTTGCTTCACACTAAAATTACCCAACAGCCCATATCATCTAATACACGCTGCCAACCATCTAAGGAGCACTGATACACTCACAGCACCTGAGACAGACTCAGTGATACCTTCCAGCTACATCAACTTCCTGCCGAAATCAGAGCACAGGATAGTATGTTCACAATACCACATATTGGCACCATCACTAAGACCACCTATTTCCACCTGTATAATATCCCCTGACTTCACCCCGTCTCAGCTCATCTGCTGCTGAAGCCCTCATTCGTGCCTTCATTACCTCTCGACTTGACTATTCCAATGCTCTCCTGGATGATCTTCCACATTCCACTTGAAATGATATAGGCACTGGAAATCAAGACGTAGAATCAGTCTGGATAGAAATAAGAAATAGCAAGGGAAAGAAGTCCCTGGTGGGAGTAATCTATAGGTCCCCAAATAGTAGTTCCGCAGTGGGGCACAGTATAAACCAGGAAATACTGGGGGCTTGTAACAAAGGTACGGGAATAATCATGGGTAATTTTAAGATGTATACAGACTGGATTAATCAAATTGGCAAGGGTAGCCTCGAGGGAGAGTTCATTGAATGTATTAGAGATTGTTTTTTGGAGCAATATGTTGTGGAACCAACCAGGGAGCAGGCTATTCTATATTTGGTATTATGTAATGAGCTGGGATTAATTAATGATCTCATAGTTAAGGATCCTCTAGGGAAGAGTGATCATAGCATGCTAGAATTTCAAATTCAGTTTGAGGGCGGGAAACTGGAGTCCCACACTAGCATTCTGGAGTTAAACAAAGGTAATTACATAGGCATGAGGACAGGTTTGGCCCGAGTGGACTGAGCAGGAAGTCTAAAAGGTAGGACAGTTGATGAGCAGTGGCAGATGTTTAAGGAGATATTCAATTCCTCCCAACTAAAATATATTCCAGAGAGGAAGAAAGATTGTAAGAGGGGGAAAAAAACATCCATGGCTAAGCAAGGAAGTTAAGGATAACATAAAGACAAAAACTAAGGCATACCATATTGCAAAGTCCAGTGGCAGACTGGAAGATTGGGAAATATTTAAAGATCAACAAAGGGTTACTAAAAAAGTAATAAAAAAAGCAAAAGTAAATTGTGAAAGAAAACTAGCACAAAATATAAAAATGGATAGCAAAAGCTTCTATAAGTATATAAAAGGGAAGAGAGTAGCTAAAGTAAATGTTGGTCTGTTGGAGGATGTAACTAGGGAGTTAATAGTGGGGAACACAGAAATGGCGGAGACATTAAATCGGTATTTTGCCTCAGTTTTCACGGTGGAGGACACTAGTACCATCCCAATAGTAACAGGTAATGCAGAGGTTATAGAAACGGAGGAACTTAGAACAATCATCATCACTAGGGAAAAAGTACTGAGCAAACTAATGGGATTGAAGGTAGACAAGTCCCCAGGGCCTGATGGCCTACATCCTAGGGTCTTAAAGGAAGTGGCAGCGGAGATAGTGGATCCATTGGTTATAATATTCCAAAATTCCCTGTATGCAGGAAAGATTCCAGTGGATTGGAAAAATGCTAATATAGCGCTCTTATTCAAAAAGGGAGGGAGGCAGAATGTAGGAAACTATAGACCAGTTAGTTTAACAGCTGTCGTTGGGAAATTGTTAGAATCCATTATTAAGGAAGTAATAACAGGACATTTAGAAAGTCAAAACGCAATCCATCAGAGTCAGCATGGTTTTATGAAGGGAGAATCGTGTTTGACTAATTTGCTAGAGTTCTTCAAAGGTGTAACAAGTAAAGTGGATAATGGGGATCCTGTAGATGTAGTTTATCTGGACTTCCAGAAGGCATTTGATAAGGTGCCGCACAAAAGGTTAATACACAAGATAACATCACATGAGGTTAGGGGCAATTTATTAGCTTGGATAGAGGAGTGGCTAACCAACAGAAAACAGAGAGTGAGGATAAATGGGTCCTGTTCTGGTTGGCAAATGTAACTAGTGGGGTGGCACAGGGTTCGGTCTTCAGGCCCCAACTATTTAAAATCTATATTAATGACTTGGATGCAGGGATAGAAGGTACTATAGCCAAATTTTCAGATGACACTAAAATAGGTGGGATAGTAAGTTGCAATAAAGAAATAAGAAATTTACAAATGGAGAAGGGTTCTGAAGAAGGGTCACTGACCTGAAACATTTACTCTGCTTCTCTCTCCACTGATGCTGCCAGACCTGCTGAGTGTTTCCAGCATTTCTTGTTTTTATTTCAGATTTCCAGCATCCGCAGTATTTTGCTTTTAATTTACAAATGGATATGGATAGGTTAGGTGAATGGGCCAAAATTTGGCAGATGGAGTTTAATGTGGATAAGTGTGAGGTTATATATTTTGGTCAGAAGAATGGAAAGACAAATTATTATCTAAATGGAGAGAAACTTCAGAGTGCTTCGGTGCAGAGGGATCTGGGTTTCCTCGTGCATGAATCGCAGAAAACTAGTATGCAGGTGCAACAGGTAATAAGGAAGGCAAATGGAATTTTGGCATTTATTGCTAAAGGAATAGAGTATAAAAGTAGGGAAGTGTTGCTGCAACTGTACAAGGCATTAATGAGACCGCACCTGGAGTATTGCGTACAGTTTTGGTCCCCTTACTTGAGGAGGGATGTAGTTGCAATGGAGGCAGTTCAGAGGAGGTTCACTAGATTGATTCCAGAGATGAGGGGTTTGTCTTATGAAGAGAGATTGAGCAGTTTAGGCCTTTACTCTCTGGAGTTTGGAAGAATGAGAGGAGATCTAATTGAGGTATATAAGATGATTAAGGGGATTGACAAAGTAGACGTAGAGAGGATGTTTCCTCTGGTGGGGCAATCTAGAATGAGAGGTCATAGTTTTAGGATAAGGAGTAGCAGATTTAAAACACAGATGAGGAGAAATTACTTCTCTCAAAGGGTCGTGAGTCTGTGGAATTCACTACCCCAGAGTGCAGTGGATGCCGGGACATTGTGTGATATAAGGAAGAGATAGACAGATTTTTAATTAGTAATGGGTTGAAGGGTTATAGAGAATGGGCAGGAAAGTGGAGTTGAGGCTGAGATGAGATCAGCCATGATTGTATTGAACGGTGGAGCAGGCTTGAGGGGCTGAATTGCCTACTCCTGCTCCTAGTTCTTATGTTCTTATGTTCTTATTCTACCCTCCATAAACTTAAAGTCATCTAAAACTTTGCTGCACTTGTTGTAACTCACACCTATCACCCCATGCTCACTGATGCACATTGGCTCCTGGTACAATGCCCTGGGATGTTTTATTACATTGCTGTTTAGCACATACACACAGAAATCTGCAAACTTCATGCTACAAACACCCAAACAGACCACCATTTGGACATTCTGGAAGGTAGCCTGGGTGCAGGACACAGCAACTTCATGGTAATCAGAACCCAGTTGCTCTACATACAGAGCAGAAGCCAGGAAATGATTGCAAAAATTGAGAATCTGGACAACAGGGGTTGTTACAACAACAACATTCTTGCCACCAAGCAGGCACAGCAAAAATAGGTTTAGTCTCTTTTATCCAGGAACCCTTACAATTCTCAACAACTGAATAGATGTAATTCTGGACAGAGTCTACAAATCACTTACCCCCATATTTTCACATCCAAAATGTTCCAGAACCTCTGTTTCAGACAGTACAGTGATGGTCAAACCTGTAACTAAGCAATTCATCCTTGGACAGGATTGGCAGCTAAATGTTCCGGGATTTAGAAGCTTCAAGCGGGATAGAGGGGGATGTAAAAGGGGTGGGGGAGTTGCATTACTGGTTAAGGAGAATATCACAGCTGTACTGCGGGAGGACACCTTGGAGGGGTCATGCAGCAAGGCAATATGGGTGGAGCTCAGGAATAGGAAGAGTGCAGTCACGATGTTGGGGGTTTTCTACAGGCCTCCCAACAGCCATTGGGAGGTAGAGAAGCAGATATATAGACAGATTTTGGAAAGATGTAAAGGTAACAGGGTTGTAGTGGTGGGTGATTTTAACTTCCCCCATATTGACTGGGACTCACTTAGTGCTAGGGGCTTGGATGGGGCAGAATTTGTAAGGAGCATCCAGGAGAGCTTCTTGAAACAATATGTAGATAGTCCAACTAGGGATGGGACCGTACTGGACCTGGTATTGGGGAATGAGCCCGGCCAGGTGGTTGAAGTTTCAGTAGGGGAGCATTTCGGGAACAGTGACCATAATTCCATAAGTTTTAAGGTGTTTGTGGATAAGGATAAGAGTAGTCCTCGGGTGAAGGTGCTAAATTGGGGGAAGGCTAATTGTAACAATATTAGGCAGGAACTGAAGAATTTAGATTGGGGGCGGCTGTTTGAGGGTAAATCAACATCTGACATGTGGGAGTCTTTCAAACGTCAGTTGATTAGAATCCAGGACCAGCATGTTCCTGTGAGGAAGAAGGATAAGTTTGGCAAGTTTCGGGAACCTTGGATAACGCGGGATATTGTGAGCCTGGTCAAAAAGAAAAAGGAAGCATTCATAAGGGCTGGAAGGCTGGGAACAGACGAAGACAGTAGGAAGGAACTTAAGCAAGGAGTCAAGAGGGCTAAAAGGGGTCATGAAAAGTCATTGGTAAACAGGATTAAGGAAAATCCCAAGGCTTTTTATACATATATAAAGAGCAAGAGGGTAACCAGGGAAAGGGTTGGCCCAGTCAAGGACAGAGAAGGGAATCTATGTGTGGAGCCAGAGGAAATGGGCAAGGTACTAAATGAGTACTTTGCATCAGTATTCAACAAAGAAAAGGACTTGGTGGATGATGAGTCTAGGGAAGGGAGTGTAGATATTCTCGGTCATGTCGTTATCAAAAAGGAGGAGGTGTAGAGCGTCTTGCAAAGCATTAAGGTAGATAAGTCCCCAGGACCTGATGGGATCTACCCCAGAATACTGAGGGAGGCAAGGGAAGAAATTGTTGGGTCCTTGACAGAAATCTTTGTATCCTCATTGGCTACAGGTGAGGTCCCAGAGGACTGGAGAATAGCCAATGTTGTACCTTTGTTTAAGAAGGGTAGCAAGGATAATCCAGGAAATTATAGGCCGGTGAGCCTTACGTCAGTGGTACGGAAATTATTAGAGAGGATTCTTCGGACAGGATTTACTCCCATTTGGAAAAAAATGAACTTATTAGCGAGAGGCAGCATGGTTTTGTGAAGGGGAGGTCGTGTCTCACTAACTTGATTGAGTTTTTTGAGGAAGTGACGAAGATGATTGATGAAGGAAGGGCAGTGGATGTTATCTATATGGACTTCAATAAAGCCTTTGACAAGGTCCCTCATGACAGACTGGTACAAAAGGTGAAGTCACACGGGATCAGAGGTGAGCTGGCAAGATGGATACAGAACTAGCTCTGAAATAGAAGACAGAGGGTAACAGTGGAAGGGTGTTTTTCTGAATGGAGGGATGTGACTCGTGGTATTCCGCAGGGATCAGTGCTGGGATCTTTGGTGTTTGTAGTATATATAAATGATTTGGAGGAAAATGTAGCTGGTCTGAGTAGTAAGTTTGCGGATGACACAAAGGTTGGTGGAGTTGCGGATAGTGATGAGGATTGTCAGAGGATACAGCAGGATATAGATCGGTTGGAGACTTGGTGGAGAAATGGCAGATGGAGTTTAATCCGGACAAATGTGAGGTAATGCATTTTGGAAGATCTAATGCAGGTGGGAAGTATACAGTAAATGGCAGAGCCTTTCGGAGTATTGACAGGCAGAGAGATCTGGGCGTACAGGTCCACAGGTCACTGAAAGTGGCAACGCAGGTGGATAAGGTAGTCAAGAAGGCATACGGCATGCTTGCCTTCATCGGTCGGGGCATAGAGTATAAAAATTGGCAAGTCATGCTGCAGCTGTACAGAACTTTAGTTACGCCACACTTAGAATATTGCATGCAATTCTGGTCGCCACACTACCAGAAGGACATGGAGGCTTTGGAGAGGGTACAGAAGAGGTTTACCAGGATGTTGCCTGGTCTGGAGGGCATTAGCTATGAGGAGAGGTTGGATAAACTCGGATTGTTTTCACTGGAACAACGGAGGTGGAGGGGCGACATGATAGAGGTTTACAAAGTTATGAGCGGCATGGACAGAGTGGATAATCAGAAGCTTTTTCCCAGGGTGGAAGAGTCAATTGCTAGGGGACATAGGTTTAAGGTGAGAGGGGCAAAGTTTAGAGGGGATGTGCGAGGCAAGTTCTTTACACAAGGGTGGTGAGTGCCTGGAACTTGCTGTCAGGGGAGGTGGTGGAAGCAGATACGATAGCGACGTTTAAGAGGCATCTTGACAAATACATGAATAGGATGGGAATAGAGGGATATGGTCCCCGGAAGTGCAGAAGGTTTTAGTTTAGGCAGGCATCAAGATCGGCGCAGGCTTGGAGGGCCAAATGTCCTGTTCCTGTGCTGTACTGTTCTTTGTTCTTTGAAAGACTTGAAAGAGGCACTAAGATTGACCCTTATGGCTTCCACTTGTGGCATTATTAAAAAAGATTGACTCAGTATCCTCCATCCCACATACTTCACCCTATGAAACTTAAAAACTTTTCACCCGACCTGGCAGGAAAGTGTTAGTAGAACCATGAGCGCAAGGACACACACCTGCATAATTCTGTTCCTGTCCCCTGTTCCAGCATTTTTGAACAGACGTGCTTGAGGTCATTAAAGCAATGACAAGAACAACCAGGGCCCAAGCTGATGCATACTTGGTTACTGTTGGCAGGGAAAGGAACCTTGACCACTCACAAGCTTGCACATATCCTGCATTTGGCAACAAGATGATGCATCCATCTGTTGTAGTGCACTTCCAACATCCATTAAAACAAACATGTGGTATAAGCACTTGTGGTACATCTGCCAGTCAGCTGAAGTAACATATGATTGACGCATGGAGCTCGAGAATTGCTAGGAGATATGGGACCCTTTTCCTGTGGGTCAGCCTCCCACCCACCTCAAGAACCCCCAACCAGACTAGCTGCAGGTTTATCTGAAAAGGAGACAGACTCAATGATGAACAATGCAAATAAGAACATCTTGCTGCTGTAATCTATGCAGCACCATATCCTCCTCCCTGTAAGGCCCCAGTACCAGGGAGCAGGTATATCCCTGGCTTTGTCACAGAACTCCCCTCACCCTAATGTATAGAACTATGTACCAAAGCATGCACTCCATATGAAACTATATCCTGAGGGTATGCAAACATCTTGCAATAAAATTAAATTTTGCACACACCTCATGAGGCAAAATCTGCTCTCATCTGCAGCTACAGAAATGACTACCTTTTCCCTAGACTATGGAATCCCCAATTTCTACCACAATTCTACCTCTCCTCCTTTAAACTCCAAGGTATCGTGGCATTGCTTGTAGTTATCTTCTTCTTGTTATTGCCATAACTATCCAGCACTGACTAGCTGTTTGTCAATTCAGCATTCTGAGGAGATCTCTGGACTTCCTTCTGTTTCATTTTCCTATCCTAATAAATTTCCATCCACTTCCCCTCCTCATGAACTAACTCTTCCTGCAGGACAACCACCGCCTGGAAAATGCATACAAGGAACACTTCAGCTTCCTATATGTGACGGAGTATCCTCAATCTCAGAAACGTTGACCTTGAGCACAAGAAGCTGGGCACACTTCCCACATTTGTAGCCATCCTGGGCTCACCATGAGCTCCCACATCATACAAGGCACAAAGATCACAAATTTCAGCTCACTCCACCATACTAACCTAATTGCTTCTTAAAAGTTCAATAAAATCAAACTCAGTGATTTAACCCCTTAAATAAAAGTTTAGGCTGCATGTACCTTAAAACTGAAATCCCACTGAGACTAAATTCCACACTGTGTTGGCCCTTTGCATTGCACTGGTCTCTCAGTGCACCACAAATGGCTTTTTATAGTGGCATGCGCTTCATTAGTATTGTTTTAAGTTATGGTTGATTGGTTGGCACTATTTAGTACTGGAATTAAAACAAAAGCTGCAATTTTGAAAATTCTAAATATCACTAAAACAGCAGCATAAGTTGCGTCTTTTAAAATCATTAAGTCCAATGTAATTTGGGTTTATGTCTGCCAAAGTTACCAAAGACCAAAAGGTCTGAAAATTAATGGCCAAAGACAAAAATGTCTAAAATTTTCTTTGACAAGGCATCACGTAATTATAGCACTGTTAATGATCAGTAATATCCCAATCTACTTCTATAATGTGCTATCAGATGTTAAATAAAATGAAGAAGCAGGTGCTCTTACAAACTCCCCAATATAGCTGTCAGGTCTCAGACTAAGGGTAGTATAATAGCATCTAATATACATTATACCTCATTTATGGCTGGACATGTATTGACAGGAGGAGGAGGCTAAAACAAACAGTAAATTCAGCTAAGCAAATTGTACCGAATTTATTTTTTGGATTTTCTATTAATGTAATTGTGAGCAATTAATTTGTTCAAAAATGCAGCCAAACTGGGGAGAGGAGTTGCAGTTTGGACTAGGAATGTATACAACACAGCATCTAGGCCACTTCAAATGTGCTGGCTGCTCGCTTCCACCCCCTTCCCTGTCCCTAACTGGCCGCTCACTCCCCTCTATTCCCCCCACCGGTTGCACCCTTACCACTACCCACCTTGGTTGGCCGCTCGATCCACCCCGCACCTCACCCCTGCCACTCGGTTGGCCACTGGTTGCTCGCCTGCTCGGTGCGTTGTTACAGCCAGGTGAGAAGTGGTAAATTCGCTCCCCTCCCTTTGTGCCTCTTGGTTGACCCCAGCAGGTGTTTTTAAGAAGAATTTTTTTGTTAATTTAGTGAGTGTCTAACTGTTTAAGTGCTGTGACTGTAAAAGACACACACAGACCAGTTTTCTTGTGAGGTTTAAAAAAAAAGAAAAATTGTGTTTATTGTTCTTAATACCAGATATGTAAAAAATAATTTTAAAATGCTCCAACTCACACATGCACCCAAGAGATTCACACACACACAGAAGTAGGTTACACGGCAGGAGCGTAGGTTAACTTGTTTAGGAGTGTCCAAAAGAAATCGATCATTTACAAATCCTGTAGGTTGATGAGTTGGTTGGCTTCAGACTGTGTTCGGTGATTTTTTCTGGATTCTGCGCAGAAACGATTTACAAGCTTGATGGACGATCTCCATCTTTTCATCTGAAGTCAGCAGCTGTTTGCTTTTTGCTGAAGACGCTGCCTGCGGCGTTTGGCAGGTCAGATACAGGCAGGGCATATGATTGCAGAATAGCTGGAGAGAGAAAGAGAGAGACCACGAATTCTCTTCTTGCTGTTATCCCCTCATGGTCTGGTGGATTCTGATTCACTCTGGAGAAGCAGACTCTTTCTAACACAAAGGGTTAGCTTGCTACCACATGACTTCTATCCCAAATCTAGCTAGTTACCAAATATGATCACAGCAAGCAGGGGAAACCTCATTCCAGGTCCATTATCTAAAATGATTTAACTAATCAGCCCACACCCAGCTGAACAAACAGATTGGGCTGGATATTACCAAGTCCATGATGCGGGCTCTGTGGCGGGAGGTGGGAGGGGGCATGGAAGATTGTGCCGGCAGAGGCCCTCCATGAAGGCCGATGCTGGAAGCTCCCAGCCTGATCCTCCCAGTGGTGGCGAGGCTCTGTGGCGACCCCCTGCCACTGGGAGACAGGAACTAAATTACAATATTTAAATAAACAGGTTGAATAAATTTAAATAAACTTACCTTTAATCTTCTGGGCCTGCTGCGATCCTCAGTGCGGTGGCCAGTACTCCCGTGCCTTCAATTCTCTATCTGGGGAAAGCCGGCGTGACATTGGTGGGGAGGGGCGAGGAGTTAAAATTTCCAGTGGAGGGGGGGGGGGAGGTGGTTGGGGACAGGTCAAATAAATGTAATGAGTGTAGGGGATAGTGGGAAGAGGTAAACTTTAAACTTTGTGCAGTCTGGTGGGGGGAGGTCAGATTTAAAAGGTAAGTGTTTTGGGAGGGGTAGGGCAAATAGTTAACGTAATAGTTATTGGGGGTGGGAAAGGGACATTAGAAATTTATTTGATAAATTTTGGGGGATGCATCTTTAAAAATTTAAATATGCCAGCAGGGCTGACTGCCCTTTAAAAATGGCGCCGGCGCCTGTGCACAGGCAGCTGACACCATTGCTGGCGACGGACAGCCCATCCCCTCCATATGATTAGAGGCGTGGGCTGCCCTGGCTATTTAAATGAGCCGCCGCGCATCAGATCGCAGCAGCTCTTTGGCATGTAGCCCACACATGCATGCTGCCATTTTTTGAGCTTGCCGTCGAGATCGGCGGCAGGCTCTTAAAATCCAGCTGATTATGTCTGAATGTCTGTGAGTAGTTCAGATAATGGGCTATTCACACTCATCGAAGCTAATGGTTCTGGTGGTTCACTTCCAGACAGCCCGGCTTCTTTCTGATAGCTTTGTAATTTGCAAGGTCATATAAATGTTCAGCTATTTTACGAACAGATGTTTAGGCCACTTGAAAAAATACTGTTTGTCATTTTTAAAAACTTATCCCGTGGTTTAAATTGATGTCAGTGTGCACATGGCAAGCTTGCAAGTGTTGGGACACACTGATGACATTGGCGATCACTCTGCGCATGCTCTGCATTGTCTGGGCTGGATTTTATTAGCGCGCCGCACTCCGCGGTGGTGCGCTCTGAACTTGGCAGCCTTCCGATATGGAAGTGCCGTCACACAGCCCCCGCGATATTACGCATGGGGGCTGATTTAAATCGAGGGGTGGGGCGGCCACCCTCGATGACGTAGAGGGGGCCCCCAGCAACAGCGTCTGGTGCCACCTCACAGGTGCCGGCACCATTTTTAAAGGGCTTTAAGCCCTTAGCAGAGATTTTAATTTTTAAAGTTACAGTAGTCCTGATTTTTTTAAAATAGACAATTATGATATGGAGGCCCTTCCGCAATTCCCCCAATGGTCTTTTAATTGGCCATTATTGACAAAACTTACTTTATTCCCTACCCACACTTTCCCCCCCAACCTTCTAACATTTGCCCTTCAACCCCTTCTCACCATCCCCACAGCCAATTAAAATTGTTTGCCCCCTTGCCCCACCCCTCCCACCCTGAAAATTTTATTCCTCCCCCCTCCCCACCAGGTTCTTGTCTCGGAACTCAGTACCGAGTTCCGAAGGCACGCGAGCTGTGTTCGGCGGCGGTAAAATAGGTGTGGGATGACAGCCACCTGCAGTTAGGTCAATTTACGTCTCATTATTCTTCATTTAAATATTTGGATGAAGGCCGCCGCACTGAGGTCCCCCCACCATCAGTAATATGCGGTGGGCCCTTTTCGACGTCGGGGGTCGAGGCGGGCCTCTTCCCGCTGAACTTTACGGGCCCCCCCGCCACGAACCAAGGCATCGAGGGGCTGGTAAAATTCAGACCACTGTTTTTTTAAAGCCAGTCTATTGTTCAAGGATGGAAAGGAAGAAGCCCATGGAGGATTTCCAAAATCCACCATTTGCCAGAAATTTCTCATCCCTACATAGAGTGTTTGGCTTCCTCAGTCCTACTGTTCAGAATTCTTTACCTAAGCCTCTCTGTGTTTAAAACCTTCTCAAAACCCATCTTTTTGATCTAGATTTAGGCAGCCCTCCTCATCTGTACCCTCCATTCAACATCCATTTACCTTCCATGCATTTTCCAAGTGTACTTTATGAATACGTTGACATTTGTGCTGTAAACTACATTTGTGCCTACTTAATGCCCCAAATTTATTTTTGTTGTAGTAATTTTGCTGTTCATTGCTTAATATTTTCTTATCTTACATGTTATTTATGGAGGTACAAAAGCACTCAAAAAGGAGGTCGCGAAAGATACACATTACTATATCTCATTATTTCAGCTCACAAAACTTTTAGCTAAATACCAGCCATTTATAATTATACTTTAGTTCCAAAATTTGAAAATGTAAAGTATTTTTGGGTAGACTGATTACAGCAATGATCTTTGTACCTGCAGATGAAGATCGGCATCATAACCTAACATAAAACATTATGGGTGCAAATTTGGGTTGTGTAGCTTGAAGTGGTGCTACGGATGCATCCCGCTGCTTTCCGGATATGTGTCGCGCTGCTGGCCTTGGGATTGCTGCTGCTCTCCCTCCTGGCTCTACTGAGCCTGTACAGGCAACAGTTCTTGGGAATCTGAAAGCAGAAGATGAGGGTTGGGGTCAGGGAAGGGTTGGTGGGAGGAAAGCAGGAGATCCATGGTCACACCACCTGAAGCTTCCACTTCATGTTACATCTCAAGATGAGCGTGAAGAGGGAGTGGAGAAGGGCATAAGGCAGTCACTTATGTCATCCTGGATAGCCTCTGTGGCGTCCAATGCCATGGGCTCCATTGCTGCTGGCCCGATAATTCAGAGAACCATGTCCTCCAAAAGGCTGAGAGTGCAAAGGGGTTGTGGTACATTGAACAGTGTGAGAGGTAAGTGGTTGATGTTTATGAAATGATTTGATTTTTGATTTTTTTTGATTTAGAGATACAGCACTGAAACAAGCCCTTCGGCCCACCGAGTCTGTGCCGACCATTAACCACCCATTTATACTAATCCTACACTAATCCCATATTCCTACCACATCCTCACCTGTCCCTATATTCCCCTACCACCTACCTATACTAGGGGCAATTTATAATGGCCAATTTACCTATCAACCTGCAAGTCTTTTGGCTGTGGGAGGAAACCGGAGCACCCGGAGGAAACCCACACAGACACAGGGAGAACTTGCAAACTCCACACAGGCAGTACCCAGAATTGAACCCGGGCCGCTGGAGCCGTGAGGCTGCAGTGCTAACCACTGCGCCGCCCTCTTAGGTCCCTGTATTTAAGAAAGGATATACTGGCATTGGCGGCAGTTCAAAAGAGATTCACTAGGCTGATTCCTAGGATGAAGGGATGACTTATCAAGAACAGCTAATCAGGTTAGGCCTTTATTCATTACAGTTTAGAAGAATGAGAGGTGATCTTATTGAAAAGTACAAGATTCTGAAGGGACTTGACAGGGTAGATGTTGAGAAGATGTTTCCACTAGTGGGGGAATTTCGAACCAGGGGACATAGTTACAGAATAAGGGAACACTCATTTAAAACTGAGATGCGAAGGAATTTCTCTCAGAGGATAGTGAATGTCTGGAAATCTCTACCCCAGAGAATTGTGGAGGCTATATCACTGAAAGTATTTAAAGAGGAGGTAGATAGATTTTTGAAATATCGGGGAGTCAAGGGTTATGAGGAGCTGGCACAAAAAAGGAGTGGAGGTCTGGGCAGCCAGATCTTATTGAATGGCGGGGCAGGTTTGAGGGGCCGAATGGCCTACTCCTGCTCAAAAAAAAGTCATTAATATAGATTGTAAACAGCCGAGGCCCCAGCACCGATCCCCGCGGCACTCCACTATCCAGTGCCTGCCAACCTGAAAATGCCCCATCCATGCCCACCCCCCGCCTCCTGTCCATCAACCAATCATCCATCCATGCTAATATATTACCCACAACTCCACGAGCCCCTATCCTGCCTATTGACCTTCTGTACCTTATCGAATGCCCTTTGGAAATCCATCCACCGGTTCCCCCCCATCCACCCTACCAGCCACATCCCCAAAAAACTCCAACAAACCTGCCAAACAGACTTCCCCCCAGTAAAACCATGCTGACTTGTCTTGTTCTAATTATATTGTGCTTTTCAAAGTGCATTATTAAGACTTCCTTATTAATAGATTCCAGCATCCTCCCAATGACCGATGACAGGCCAACTGGCCTGTAGTTCACCGCTTTCCCTCTCCCCCCACTCCCGAAAAGCGGCGCAACACTTGCCAACCTCCAATCCGATGGGATTGTTCCTGAATCTAAGGAATCCTGGAAAATCACACCTACCTCATCCACCACCTCCGCAGCCATCTCCCTTCAAAGCCCCAAGGTGCAAGCCATCAGGTCCCGGGGACCCGTCAGATTCTAGTCTCTTAAGTTTCTCCAATACTTTTTCTCTGCTGATATTAATTTCTTTAATTTCCTCACTCTTTTTAGCCCTAGGTAAATGAAGATGTATTCATTTATCTTGAACACATATGTATGGTCATTAAACTCTTTCCAGTACTGCTGTCATGTCCTTGGGGCCAGAATCAGGGTATTCATCTCTCTGGCCACCTGCTCCCACTCCTGTTGCTGTTACGAGCTCACAGGACACCAGTCTGGTGTGTATTGAGTCTTTAATGAAACCGACTGTAATGGGCTGCCCTCAGTCAGAGTGCCTCATGATAGAGGTCACATGACTACAGCAAGCCAGGAGGCACATTGATACAGTATTGCATTTCTATCCCAAACATCCCCCTTTTCACACAAAAAGAAATTTGCATGCCTTATCACTTACACTGTGAGTTGCCCAAGTAACCCACTATGCACACATCTATTCTCATGCATTAGTAGTTTGCCATTCTTGTCAGTATCTGCACATGCATTGCACACTTAGTCATTAAATTGTGCTGGTCTCTTAATGGTGCGCGTGCACGTTGCTGCTGGTTGCTCATCTGGTTGATTTTCTTTCTCTGGTGAGTGTCATTCCCTTGTCACTTTTTGCTGCGGTAACTGTTGTTCCATTTCCATTGTTGGGGTGCTGTGGACTGCTGGTGCTGATGGTTGTTCTGTGTTCTGTGCAGTTGGTGAGTTCTCATCTGCCTGATTGGCTGCCTGCTGTGACGGAACAGCTTGTCCAATTGTGCTTGTGTGCCTGCGGTTGTGACACTATCTCTGGTCCTTCACTGCCACCGCGCGTGATAGAGGTGACAACTGCTCTATGCAGGTCTCAAGTTGCCATTTGGGCTGACTCTTGTTCAGCGCATTGAAAGTTTGTACCCTGACTTGCTCTCCAATGCTCAATTCTGGCAATATTTCAGCAGTTTTGTCAAAATGAAATTTGGCTTTCTGCCATTTCACCTTGATTTTGTCTGCCAGATCTGTGGAATCCGAACACTCCTTCCCCACAGCCTCCACCTGGGGCGTCTGAGCAGACGACTGCCAGATCTTCCTCTTCCTTGCTGCCTGTATGACTCGCGTCACCTTGCGACTTGCAATGGCGTTCTCGTTCCAGCGCCGGCGCCCGCTCCTTTAGGCCATCTCTTGGGTTTTCTCTTTTTGCACATTGAGGGTTACCAGTCCAAGCTTTAGACTTGCTTCAGCTGAGATGAGTGGCTTTTGTTTGCCATCTATGATTTGGAACTCCAGATCTTCATTCTTGCCATTGTATTGGGCTCTCCGAGTAACTTGGCCTCTTGGCACTAGTATGGTGCCATCATATAGCCTCACCTTACTTTTGAGGGGTTCATTTTTGGATCGCCATATTGAGCCACTTCGCACAGGTCTGTGAAGGTCATGATGTTGCATAATGCACTGGTGTCTATCTGACACTTTATGTTGACTTGATATTCTCCTTCTGCAGTTATACAGTGATTCGTCAGAATCTTCGGCTGATATCTCTCCAGTGGCCACCTGTACCTGCTTATTGTGCTTCCTTCTAGCCAAACACTTGTGTGCAAAATGATTCCGCTTCTTGCAGTGAGAACACTGCTTCCCCCACACTGGGCATGTCGTCTTTTCCTGTGCGTGATGTTCTCTGCAGTATTTGCATCCTGCCCTTTGTCCATGATCTTTCTGCACTTTCGGCCTGGAATGTGAGGAAACAACCAGACAAACCCCGGCAGACTCCCAGTGTGCTCGGGGGGGGGGGGGGGGGGGGCCCTCCTGTTTGGGCATTCTTTGGCCCAAGGAAGAGACCCCCCCACCACCTCCCCCCACCCCCCCCCCCCCCGCAGTGGCAACGGTTGCCCCTGTGGCAATGGTGCTGCCTGCCCTTACCAACACCACCTCCTTGCTGGGGGCTGCCTGACTGGCTGCCGGCACTCCCAGACCCCACTTACCGAGTTGTGAGGGTGCTATCCATCGATGCACCTTCATCCACTGCTCCTGCGACAGCGGCCCTGGCAGTAGCCAATTAATAGGCTGCTGCTGACAAGATGCTGCCCTGGGTCCCTCAGACCACCCCCCCCCCCCCCCCCCCCCCCAGCTTTCGGGTATGTCGACGGGACGCCCGCCACGATATATAGATTCTTGTTAAGCAAGGGGTGAAAGGTTATTGGGGGTAGGCGGAAATGTGGAGTCCAGGTTACAATCAGGTCAGCCGTGATCTTATTGAATGGTGGAGCAGGCTCGAGGTGACGACTGGCCTACTCCTACTCCTAGTTCATATGTATGTATGATAACAAATCCAGCCAAACGTTTCAGGTCAATGACCTTTCATCAGAACGGAATTTCAGATTTCCAGTATTTTGCTTTTGCTGACTGAAGTTACCTGAGTCACTGAAATGTGACACCTCCTTTCACAAATAAGTGAAATGTGAGAATTTGTTTTTTATGGTCATTGTGCATTTTGTGTAAGCAAAAAAACCCAACAAACATTAACGTTCTGAAATCAATGTTCCCTCAACTTTCAAAGGAAAAGGACAATCGTGTAACAAAGCTCAGTCTTAGACTGCATTTACAGTGTGCGCTCATTGCCATCCAGCTGCCGCAGCCAGCCTGTCTAGGTTTGGAGCTGAAAGGAAATGCTGGGGCTGTTCCTTGACAGCTGATCATAGCTAGGATCCAGAGTTCTGACCCCGTGGCTGAGTCTCCGATTGGATATTCGGACCTTAGTGCTGACATCACTCTGTTGCTGGGTGGAAAACTGCTGGGGCAAAACTTGTTTGTTTTGCAGGAATTTGCCTAATTGATCTGTTCAGTGAAATCTTGACGTAGAATGTGTGGCACTCGCTGTCTGCATATCTTATAATTCAGTTAACTTAATAGTTGCTTTTAAGAGCACACACAAGCACTAAAATGTAATACTTTGACTTAGTTATTTAATTTAAACCAATCGATTGTGGCCTGTTAACTAACTGTAATGGATAACAAATGATACCTTTGGCTGTTACCGATTTCCTCGCACACGTATGACCTTTGATAGTGTGATCGTTTGCCAGGTACAGAGCAGGCAAAAGGGTTGGTTACACAATTAGGGTTTATTACACAAGGTAATACACACAGATTAGTTTTGCTTTACAGAATCATTATAACACGGACTGTAAACTTGTTTATTTGTAATGACAAAGTTGTTTTCGGTTGAACTGAAACTGCTTGTTTTGTAATGAAACAAGATGACACATTTTGCCCTTTTTAATCAGCAGGTTTGTTTGACAACTGGCATCCCCAGGATAGAGCGAGAGCCCGGCACAGGAACATTTTGTGTATCGGAGCGAAAGAAACGGCCAAAGAGGGACAAATTCAACGTATCTATCATGTAGGGAAAACTACTGCCCAATCCTGTTGGGGACGTTAATTAATTGAAGACCTTTGCAGACCGTTATGAAATAAACAGCTTTAACGAAAACAGGTCAGAACGTCAAAAGTAAATAAAAACAAGAAATGCTGGAAATACTCAGCAGGTCTGCCAATATCTGTGGAGAGAGAAGCAGAGTTAACGTTTCAGGTCAGTGGCCCTTCACCAGAACTGGCAAATGTTAGAAATGTAAAAGGTTTAAAGCAAATAAAGCAGAGGTGGGGCAAGAGATAACAAAAGACAAGGTGTTGATAGGACAGAGGGTCACAGAGAATAACTGACCCGAAGGTCATGGAGCAAAGGCAAACGGTATGTTAATGGTGTGGTGACAGACAAAGCGGTAGTGCAGAGAGGGTGTTAATTGACAGAAAAATGAACAGCCCTGGCCCAAAGCACAAACATGAAAAAACAGTGGGTAGGCACATGGTAAAAAAATGAATGATGAAACAAACTAAACTAAAATAAGAAAGAAAAAAATAACTAAAAATAAAAAGGGGGGCCCGTCATGCTCGGAAATGATTGAACTCAATGTTTAGTCTGGCAGGCTGTAGCGTGCCTAATCAGTACATGAGATGCTGTTCCTCGAACTTGCATTGATGTTCACTGGAACACTGCAGCAAGCCCAGGACAGATATGTAGGCATGAGAGCAGGTGTGTGTTGAAATGGCAAGCAACCAGAAGCTCAGAGTCATGCTTTCGGACTGAGTGGAGGTGTTTCATAAAGCGGTCACCTAATCTGTATTTGGTCTCCCCAATGTAGAGGAGACCAGATTGTGAGCAGCGAATACAGTATACTAAATTGAAAGAAGTACAAGTAAATCACTGCTTCACCTGAAAGGAGTGTTTGGGGCCTTACATAGTGAGGAGAGAGAAGGTAAAAGGGCAGGTATTACACCTCCTGCGATTGCATGGGAAGGTGCTGTTGGAAGGGGATGAGGTGTTGGGTTAATGGGGGAATGGACCAGGGTGTCGTGGAGGGAATGATCCCTTTGGAATGCTGACAGAGTAGGGGAGGGGAAGATGCGTTTGGTAGTGGCATCACGTCCACTCCTCCATTACCCCCACACCTCATCCCCTTCCCACAGTACCTTCCCATGCAATCGCAGGAGGTGTAACACCTGCACTTTTACCTCCTCTCTCCTCACTATCCAAGGCCCCAAACACTCCTTTCAGGTGAAGCAGTGATTTACTTGTATTACCTTCAATTTAGTATACTGTTTTCGCTGCTCACAATGTGGTCTCCTCTATACTGGGGAGACCAAATGCAGATTGGGTGACTGCTTTGCGGAACACCTCCACTCAGTCCGAAAGCATGATTCTTAGCTTCCAGTTGCTTGCCATTTCAACATGCACCCCTGCTCTCATGCCCACATATCTGTCCTGGGCTTGCTGCAGTGTTCCAGTGAACATAAACGCAAGCTCCAGGAACAGCATCTCATGTACTGATTAGGCACGCTACAGCCTGCCGGACTGAACATTGAGTTCAATAATTTCAGAGCATGACAGCCCCCCTTCTTATTTTTAGTTGTTTTTTTAAATTTGTTTATTTTGTTTTAGTTTGTTTCATCATTCATTTTTTTAACCATGTGCCTACCCACTTTTTTCATGTTTTGCTTAGGGCCAGGGTTGTTCATTTTTCTGTCAATTAACACCCTCTGCGCACTAACGCTTTGCCTTTCAGCACGCCATTAACATACCGTTTGCCTTTGCTCCACTGACCTTCTGGTCAGTTATTCTCTGTGATCCTCTGTCCTATCAATACCTTGTTATCTCTCATCCCACCCCTGCTTTATTTGCTTAAAACCTATTACATTTCTAACATTTGCCAGTGTGGCTGAAGGGCCACTGACCTGAAATGTTAACTCTGCTTCTCTCTCCACAGATGCTGCTGAGTATTTCCAGCATTTTTTGTTTTTATTTCAGATTTCCAGCATCTGCTGTATTTTGATTTTATTTCAGAACGTGTAAAGGTTTTTCGTTTCAGAAAATGCAGTGTGAATATGCTGCAAAATCAATTTAGCATTTTAGATGTGTATAAATGCAAACGCAGCCATGCAACATGACACAGAGATCGCCACACATTACAGACACATCAAACAATCCATGACAAAATGATTAACAGAAACGACTTTTTCCCATCGTGTTTTTCTTTCATTTATTATTCGATTTTACATGTTTGATTTGCAACATCGACTAAACTTTCTTCTTTGGCCTCCTTGTCTCGAGAGACATGGGTAAGCGCCTGGAGGTGGTCAGTGGTTTGTGCAGCAGCGCCTGGAGTGGCTATAAAGGCCAATTCTAGAGTGACAGACTCTTCCACAGGTGCTGCAGATAAAATTGGTTGTCGGGGCTGTTTCGCAGTTGGCTCTCTCCTTGCGTTTCTGTCTTTTTTCCTGCCAACTGCTAAGTCTCTTCGACTTGCCACACTTTAGCCCCGCCTTTACGGCTGCCCGCCAGCTCTGGCGATCGCTGGCAACTGACTCCCACGACTTGTGATCAATGTCACAGGACTTCATGTTGCGTTTGCAAACGTCTTTAAAGCGGAGACATGGACGGCCGGTGGGTCTGGTACCAGTGACGAGCTCGCTGTACAATGTGGCCTTGGGGATCCTGCCATCTTCCATGCGGCTCACATGGCCAAGCCATCTCAGGCGCCGCTGGCTTAGTAGGGTGTATATGCTGGGGATGTTGGCTGCCTCGAGAACTTCTGTGTTGGAGATACGGTCCTGCCACCTGATGCCAAGGATTCTCCGGAGGCAGCGAAGATGGAATGAATTGAAACGTCGCTCTTGGCTGACCTACGTTGTCCAGGCCTCGCTGCCATAGAGCAAGGTACTGAGTATACAGGCTTGATACACTTGGACTTTTGTGTTCCGTGTGAGTGTGCCATTTTCCCACATTCTCTTGGCCAGTCTGGACATAGCAGAGGAAGCCTTTTCCATGCGCTTGTTGAATTCTGTATCGAGAGACAGGTTACTGGTGATAGTTGAGCCTAGGTAGGTGAACTCTTGAACCACTTCCAGAGTGTGGTCGCTGATATTGATAGATGTGGCATTTCTGACATCCTGTCCCATGATGTTCATTTTCTTGAGGCTGATGGTTGCAGGCAGCCACAATCCTGTCGATGAGTCTCTGCAGACACTCTTCAGTGTGAGATGTTAATGCAGCATCGTCAGCAAAGAGGTGTTCCCTGATGACGACTTTCCGTACTTTGGTCTTCGCTTTTAGACGGGCAAGGTTGAACAACCTGCCACCTGATCTTGTGTGGAGGAAAATTCCTTCTTCTGAGGACTTGAATGCATGTGAGAGCAGTAGGGAGAAGAAGATCCCAAACAGTGTAGGTGCGAGAACACAGCCCTGTTTCACGCCACTCAGGATAGGAAAGGGGTCTGATGAGGCACCGCTATGCTGAATTGTGCCTTTCATATTGTGATGGAATGAGGTGATGATACTTAGTAGCTTTGGTGGACATCCAATCTTTTCTAGTCGTCTGAAGAGACCACTTCTGCTGACGAGGTCAAATGAGAGATCAATGAAAGCAACGTAGAGGGGCATATGTTGTTCACGTCATTTCTCCTGTAGCTGGCGAAGGGGGAACAGCATGTCGATGGTGGATCTCTCTGCTCGAAAGCTACACTGTGCCTTAGGATAGACGCACTCAGCCAGCTTCTGGAGCCTGTTTAAAGCGACTCGAGTGACGTCTTTCCCCGCTATGCTGAGCAGGGAGATTCCACGGTAGTTGTTGCAACTTTGACTAAACTTTAAAAGTGGTTAATTGGCTGTAACGTGCTTTGGAACGTTCTGTGGCCGTGAAAGACGCTATATAAATGTAAGTCGTTTTTTAATGTTTAATTACACACTTTATAAGTGATTGGGCCAAAATAGTCAATTGGACTGGATGGATGGTCATGAAAGCCTCTCGGTGACTAGTTATCTGACAATGAGGGCGATTGCCCAAAAGTATCGAAAGGGGTGGGGGGGGGGGGATTGGTTTCGAAGGAGGGTTAATCTCTGCAACGTTATTGGTTAGAAATGGTTACAACTCTGTAATTATATTGGTTAAGGGTTGTGTCGTTCCTTTCCATTTCTGTGCAATGACTGCTCAGGGGGTGGGCGACTGGTTGCAGTCCTTTGCAATGATTGGCTAGTGGGAGGGTGACTGGTTGCAATCCTGTGCAATGATTGGCCAGTGGGAGGGCGACTGGTTGCAATCCTGTGCAATGATTGGCCAGTGGGAGGGCGACTGGTTGCAATCCTGTGCAATGATTGGTCAGAGGATGGCAGCTGGTTGTAGTCCTGTGCAATGATTGGTCAGGCGAAAAGCAATTGGTTCCCGCTGTGACACTGTTACATTAAACTCAGTGAGAACAGCTGATGGTGGAGTTGATGACGGTTAGGTTGGAGTTGAAGGATTGTCTGAGAAAGGTCTAGAAG
The DNA here is from genome assembly GCF_036365525.1 of Heterodontus francisci. Classification (NCBI taxonomy): domain Eukaryota; kingdom Metazoa; phylum Chordata; class Chondrichthyes; order Heterodontiformes; family Heterodontidae; genus Heterodontus; species Heterodontus francisci. The sequence goes on along the minus strand of NC_090376.1, from coordinate 90,313,277 downwards.
TTTATCCTTTATGGTCGGTGCATGTCAACTGAATGTTCGTTGCTCTTTACATTGACTCATGTCTACATGTAATGGTTATTACAGCGACTCTGTGAAGACAGTGACCCAAAATCCTGGGTAACGATGTTCATATCCACAACTTGCAAAGAGAACAAGATCACAATGAATTCGGAAAAGCTTTCCACCGACTACATGATCTGTGCCAACTGTCAGAAAGTCCTTCGAAAGGTAACCTTAGTTCCGTTGTTACTTTTTGAGATGTATAGAAGTAAATCCAGTAGATGCCTGCCTTCTGTGGCCTGAAGAATGGGTAGGGAAAGAACTGGTCCAGTAACATGTCCTGAATGTGTTGGTTAAAGTGCGGGCATCTCGAGCACACCTTACTTTATTGGTTTGTTTATGACATCCCGTTTTAAAAACATAACAGATTGGGCATTTGCTGCACCGTCTGCTTTTCAGTATATAGCTTATCGGGACTTTGCGAGTCGCGCGTATCTGTGTGTGGATAGCGTTTAAATATATTTTTTAATGTTGTATATTTATCGTTGTCCACTGACCACCTCCAGGCGCGTATCCATTGTCTCTCGAGATAAGGAGGCCCAAAAGAAAGAATTACAAAGAGTATGTGTCTGTCGAATCCAACCTCTGGGTTAGACACGGAATCGTAGATTTCTTTAGCCTCTTGCTATCGGCTGATCGAGATGTCAATCAAAGTTGTTTTTCCAAGCTCCGTCCCCTGAATTCGATAAATCCGATAGTTTCTGAAGTTCTTTACGTTTTCTGATCGATTAGAGTTTTTTTTTTTAAAGTCGAATTTTAGTGCTAAAGCTAGTAAAGCGCGAGTCTAGTATTTCTTTTCAGAAAAAACTGCAGTGAAATTGCTGCCTTGTTTTGATAGAATATGTGCGTATCTTCCCCCGCCCATCCGTGATGGTGTTAGACTTAAAATATTAACACATTTTTTCTTTTGCTTAGTTTTTAATTGTATAATTCTACCCAAGTATGTCCTAGTGTTCCCTTTCAGTTTTATTCACTCATCTTTCTGTTCCTTGACTGAAGATCGGTCCTGGACACTATTTATTGGGCAGCACTATTTCCAATATAATTACAGTTCATACCTGACGTCTACTCTCAATTACATAGAGCCCACTTGAGATCAAATCTTCTCTCTACAAATTCAGAATAATAAATTTTGGCTTTTCGACTATCTTTTATTCCCATACCAAGATAATCAGAAACTAGCTGTTGTGTCTCTGGCATAAATCCTCTCTCCTGCAGTACTAAGGCCAATACGATGATCGTTCGTTCATCCTTCTATCATTGGAGCAGATGAAACTTTTTAAAGATGTAATGGTATCTGTTTTATTCCAACTGACCCTGGATGAGATGGTAACGTTTTGATTGTGATCTTTACTACTGTTGATGGCTGTATTTAACACGTATTTAAAAATTAAGCTCCATTCCAAGCTGAAATGTTTTTTCCTCTCAGCCAACTTGATATTCAAGAGTTTGTCATACTTTATTGTGATTTACAGTATGAGGATGGTCTGCGATTTTACATTGTTTCAATCTAGGATCACTGGTGTGTGTGGAACTAGTTTTTCCTGATTTTAAATACACGAGTTGCTATGTATATGGCTCACAATTCTTCTGGTAATCCTTCCTTTGGTTCATTGCCACATTTTCAGAAGTGCTTACAGACTTGCTGATTCAGCACTAAATTAAGGCTGCTTGCAAATACTAGTATCAAATGCTTTTAACAATTCAGTCTAGTCTGATAGTCTGAAGTGAAAAGATTGAAGGGTTCTTTTCATCCGCACATTTTTTGTGTTTTGACCCTGTATGCATGCCCAAGTTTAAATTCTGTGAGGTGCATTGCTTGTGTAATGTTCTATCATTGTATTAATTGAGGCCTAAATGTTAATGTAAACTTGAGTAGGACCAAGCAGCATATGCCAGTGTTATTATCAATGTAACTTATACTTTGAGAAACATGAATACTTTTGTAGAGAACACACAATTTTCTTGTAACTTTTAGAAAATGAAGAATGGAAACATAAGGGCATGACTGTTATGACCTCAGTGATACCATTAAAAACAATGAGATGAATCCCCAGATCAATTTAAAGAATTACATGGCAAGATTTCACGTTCAAGACTGGTGTTATAACAATTAAACTAAATGAAATCCCCATTAACCAAATGGTACTTTGTAAGTAGCTGATACCATAAGTTACAAAGAAAGGTATTTTCTTTAGTTATTAAAATACTTGAAACCTCATACCACACTGATACATTACACAGTCCTCTTTGGCAAAATCCTTTTGCAGTTAAAAGTCCCAAACTACTTCCAGTTGCAATGGGTTGGATCTCCCAGAACATTTTCAAAAATCAATGTCCTCTTCACTTACTTCTCTGACCTGGACGTCTGAATAAGGCAATTCCTGGTGATCCCATTGGTTGTCTTCTCTAGCAGCATCAACTTTCAAAACAGGTTCATGTCTTTACAGCCTTTTGTTGTATCAGGCTTCCAAGAGTAGGTGTTTGTTCTCTTTTGCACAACTGCTGCTTTTTCTCTTGCAGCCTGTCTGCCTTAAGAACATCTGTTAAATTTATCTGGACTCAAAAGTCAATAGCTTATTGCCCTGTTCCATAAGTCTGTTTTCACAAAGCCACCTGGGCCTTACATTGTTCGCAGGCGTTAACAGCTGCTTGGTACATTTGCATTGTCAAAAACACTGACCCCGTTTTACGATGCAAAAGTCTGGGAGGGCAAAACCTATTCCTACAGTCTGTTTTTTTTTACAAGAGAAGTAATTTTGATCTGTGCTCTGTTGTCCTGGTAACCAAGAATTCCGTCTTGTCATTTCGCAGAGTGGATGTGAAGTCACCTGACTTTCTGGACTCCATCTTAAACTGTTAAAAATCACAATTTTTAAAAACATAATGCTACAAAGTCCAGCATTCATAACACCTCATCCGCACCCCGCCCCCCCCCCCCAAAAAAGCCATTACTGTAGTAATGATTTTTCTTGCAACATAATCAGATGTAACCTTGGAAGCATTTTCATTATTAACATTTTGCACTTTACACAGGTAACAACAATATTTTATAATTGAGTTGCATTTCTCCATTAGACCCTTTCTTTAAATTCTGGACAGAACATCAGCAATTACATTGCTCTTTCCTGCAACGTACTCTTTAGGGTAAATGGGTGCAACATTAAACTCCACCAAAACAATCTTGCATTTTTGGTTTTGAACTTTTCTCGAAACCTTAATGGATTATGATCAGCATAAACTGTTGTTTCTCCTTGGCAATTACTAACGTATACTTCAAAATTCTGAAGAGCCAATACAAGACCTAAAGCCGCCTTCTCAATAGTGGAGTATTTCTTTTGGTACTCATTGAGTTTTCTAGAAAAAATAACCAGTCGTTCGATTCCAGTATCATCATCCTGGAGTAATACTGCTTCTACTCCTACATCATTGGCATCAAAAGCTACCTTAAAGGGTTTGCTAAAATGGGATAATAAATTAATAAATTAAATAAATTAAAATGGCCTTTAACTTTTCAAAAGCCATTTGCGCAATTCTGCCCACGAAATCTTCATGCCCTTTTTTTAATTTGTCAGTTACTACTGTACTGAAATTAGAAATGAACTTCTGATGGAACCCATACATCCCTAGGAATTGTAGTATCTCCCTTTTTGTCTTGGACTGGAAAATCTATTATCGTCTGAACATTAGCTTATCTAGGTAACACTTGACCTTGACCCAATACAGGCCCTAAATAGGTGACCTAAACCTTAGCAAACTCACTCTTTGCTAAGTTTGCTACCAAATTGGCTCTCCTTCACCTGTTGAACAGAACCTTTAAGTGTTTAGCTTCGACTTCCCGGCTGTTATTGTATACCAACAGATCATCAAGACACACAACTCAATTTCTCAGTCTAGCAATTGCCTGGTTGGTCAACCTTTTGAAATGTGGCGGTGTGTTTTTCATACCAGACGGCATGACCTTACACTGAAATAGATCATCTTGGGTCACGAAGGCGGAAATTTCTTCAGCTTGGTCGGTCAAGGGGATTTGCCAATAACCTTTCAGCAAGTCAATTTTGCTAATAAAGACTGAATTCTCTATTCCGTCAATACAATCCTCAAGTCATGGGTTTGGGTAAAAGTCTATTTAAGTTGCTGCATTGATTTTCCAATCCAATCCAAAATCTTCTGGAACCATCTAGCACCACTGGTTAACTCCAGCTACTTTGACTAGGTTCAATTATATCATTCTTTAGCATATATTGAACCTCTTGTCTGACCTGAGCCAAGTTATCAAGATTGAGTTAATGAGGGTTCTGTTTAATGGGTGTAGCTGTACTTACATCAACCCCATGAATAGCGAGAAGAGTTCAACCTGGCTTATCTGTACATATTGCTTTAAACTCTTTTAGCAGATCAGCTATGTCCCTTTTTATGCTGTTCAGAAAGATAGAAACTCCAGATACAGTTCTACACTAACACTTGTGTGTTTGCCAGTTTCACCACAGAGGTATTCAAAATGAGAGTTCTGTCTTTGCCCCTTCCTCCAGTTCCTCAAAAGTAACACTATCTTTAACCTCCTCTTCTGTCATTTGACATGCATGTACTGGCTGACAAGGTTCACCATCATAGTATCTTTTCAACATATTCATGTGACACACCCTTTAACTTTTCTGTCTAGGGTGCTAACCAAATAGTTCACCTCACTAAGTATCCTCTTAATGAAGTAAGGTCCACTGAACCTATCTTTCAAAGGTTCCCCAGGCTAAGGCAACAAAAAGGATGTGGATGCTTTGGAGAGGGTGCAGAGGAGGTTCACCAGGATGTTGCCTGGTATGGAGGGCGCGAGCTATGAAGAGAGGTTGAGCAGATTAGGATTATTTTCATTAGAAAGACGGAGGTTGAGGGGGGACCTGATTGAGGTGTACAAAATCATGAGAGGTATAGACAGGGTGGATAGCAAGAGGCTTTTTCCCAGAGTGGGGGTTTCAATTACTAGAGGACACGAGTTCAAAGTGAAAGGGGAAAAGTTTAGGGGGGATATGCGTGGAAAGTTCTTTACGCAGAGGGTGGTGGGCACCTGGAACGCATTGCCAGCGGAGGTGGTAGATGCGGGCACGATGGAATCTTTTACGATGTATCTAGACAGATACATGAATGGGCAGGAAGAAAAGAGATACAGAACCTTAGAAAATAGGCGACATGTTTAGAGAGAGGATCTGGATCGGCGCAGGCTTGGAGGGCCGAAGGGCCTGTTCCTGTGCTGTAATTATCTTTGTTCTTTGTTCTTTGTTCTTTGTTCTAAAACTAACACCTTGTCTCCAGGCTGCAAACTGCATGTCTTAGCTATTCTATCCGCTTGGGTTTTCATCACTTGCTGGGAAATCTTGATCTTCTCTGGCCATCTCACAAGCTTTTGAGAGTCTCTCTCAAAACTCTGACAATCTAGGAGGGTAGTTTCCTCTTCCTGTGCTAAACGTCTCTCCTAATGAGGTTAAAAGGACCCCTAACCTCATGCCCACAGACCAATTCAAATGTACTCATTTAGTGTGTGCCTGGTGGCAAATGATATCTCCTTATCCCAATCATAAGGATACTCAAGACAATAAACCTTTTTCATATTTTTTAGGGTTTGGTGATACCTTTCCAAAGCAGTTGTGACTGCAGGTGATAAGCGGATGATTTGAGCTGTCTCTCTCCCAAATCACTCATGACTTCTTGAAATGCGTCTGACCTGAATTTCTTTTGGCAATCCACATCTAGTGGAAAAACTGTATTCACCCCTCAATCACAATTTTTGCTGTGGCCTTTCTCAAAGGTATTTCCTCTGGAAACATAGTAGACAAATCCATGATGGTTAGGCGAAACTTGTGAACTGACTTAGTTGTGGGTAAGGGTCTGACACACTCAACAAGAACCCTACTAAATGGTTTGTCAAAAGCAGTTATCTGTATCAATGGGGTTGGCTTGATTGAAGGCTGTGGCTTCCCAACTACTTAACATATATGGCATGTTCCATAGAATTCAACCACATCCTTATGCAAGTCTGGCCAATAAAAATGCTGTCTTATTCCTGAGTCTTTCGAATACTCACATGACCTGCCACTGGGATTCCATAGGCAATTCTCAAAATTTCACTGCAGTACCCCAGGGGAACAATAACCTGATCAGCAGACCTCTGGGGAGGTTTCCACTTTCTCATTAAAATGTCATTCTTAAATATCGTAGCATTCTGGGACCTTTTCAGCTTCTGCCTCCGAATACACTGTTTGAGACGAACTTCCTAAGACAGGGTCTGCCTGTTGGGCCTCAATCAAGATGAACTGCTAAACAATTCACCATGGCTAGACTTGGAGCCTTTTCCACCAATAGCCCCCATCCAATTCTTTGAAAAAGGTTTCAGCCAACCAAACGCCCGAATTTGTCTGCCACAACAACTGAATCCTTCTCATCTTGTTTAACCTTATGAGCCTGGGATCTTGTCACGACACACTCTGGGAATATTCTAGGAAACTCCTTCTACAAAACTTCAGTTTCAACAACTTAAACTGGCTTTTTCAAAACTACTGGAAATGCCAATACCTAATCTCTGCTCAGTCATTCCCCAGTAACAAATCCATGCCTTCAATATGCAAATCTGGGACAATTCCCATTGATACTGGACCGTGACCAAAACATATTGCAAATTAACCTTTATGCAATCGAATGGATAAATGACCCCTCTCAATGCCCTATACTGTGACTTTCACATTCATAGCACTATTTGGGGAAAAATCTACATCCTTTGCTACCATCAATGATGTGAGGTGCCCCTGTATCTCTAGGCAGCACAATTTGCTTGCCTACTTCATCTGACAAACATGGACACACTGTACCCTGAGCACAAAACCTCTACATCCTTCAGGACCTGACTTAATTTGTTAACACACAAGGGAGAACACTTCTGTTCCTTGTCCAACATTGCCAAAGCCATTGGCTTGTCAACAGCACCTATTGGGGCATCCTCTTCAGGACAGGCTTTTAGTAAACCTACTAGAGCTACAAACTTGCCCTTTCAACTTCCAGCATTCTGGTTTTATATGCCCACTTTTACTACAAAAATAACACGCAGGTACTTTTGACTCAACCTTAGTCTCCTGACTATCTCTCTCACCATTCTGAGGGTTGTCTGTATCCTTTCTCTCACTAAAACTGAATCTCTTCTCATTATGCACTCCTCTCCCATCTTTCCAACTCCTGAAAGTTCCCAAACTAGGGCCTGTAAGTACTGCCTTTGTAGGTCAATTCATAATCATACACCATTTCTGTGGCATTCCTTAATTTATCAACTTTGTTCTTCCATGTGAGGCCTTTATTCCTGAAGGGATACTATTTTTAAATTCCTCCATTAGTATTGCTTCCCTAAGGCTTTTTCGATCTTCATGGACTGATATCAACAATCAAATATCATTTTTCTTCTCTCTAGCAAATTCCATAATGTCTAACTCTTGTTTCTTTAAGTTCCTGAATTTTTGTCTGTAAGCCTCTGGAACCAACTCCTAAGCATTGAGAACTGCAGTCTTAACCACTTCATAATCACTTGACTGTTCTTCCTTTAAAGTGTCAAATATACCTCTAACACCCTTTGCAAAAAAAATGCCCAACTTTCCTTCAGCTACTGCAACTTTGTAGCAATTTTTTTCAAGGACACAAAGTGCATTTCAACTCCTTCCTCACTGAATTTAGGCACTAAGCAAAATATTCCACGTTAAATCTGATTTATCCTCATACCTTCCTGTCACTCCCTGTTTGCATAAATCTAAGAGTTGAGCTCAAGAGGTGAGGTGAGAGTGACTGCCCTTGTCATCAAAGCAGCATTTGACCGAGTATGGCATCAAGGAGCCCTAGCAAAACTGGGGGGAAACTCTCTGCTGGTTGGACTCATATCTAGTGCAAAGGAAGATGGTTGTGGTTGTTGGAGGTCAATCATCTGCGCTTCAGGACATCACTGCAGGAGTTCCTCAGGGTAGTGTCCTAGGCTCAACCATCTTCAGCTGCTTCATCAATGACCTTCCTTCAATCATAAGGTCAGAAGTGGGAATGTTCGCTGATGATTGCACAATGTTCAGCACCATTCATGACTCCTGAAATACTGAAGCAGTCTGTGTAGAAATGCAGCAAGACCTGGCCAATATGCAGGCTTGGGCTGATAAATGGCAAGTAACATTTGCGCCACACAAGTGCCAGGCAATGACCATCTCCAACAAGAGAGAATCTAACCATCTCCCCTTGACATTCAATGGCATTACCATCGCTGAATCCCCTACTATCAACATCCTAGGGGCTACTATTGACCAGAAACTGAACTGGAGTAGCCATATAAATACCGTGGCTACAAGAGCAGGTCAGAGGCTCGGAATCCTGGGGCGAGTAACTCACCACCTGACTCTCCAAAACCTGTTCTTCATCTACAAGGCACAAGTCAGGAGTGTGATGGAATATTCTCCACTTGCCTGGATGGGTGCAGCTCCAACAACACTCAGGAAGCTCGACACCATCCAGAACAAAGCAGCCCGCTTGATTGGCACCCCATCCACAAACATTCACTCCCTCCACCACCGACGCACAGTGGCAGCAGTGTGTACCATCTACAAGGTGCACTGCAGCAACGCACCAAGGCTGCTTTGACGGCACCTTCCAAACCCGTGACCTCTACCACCTCGAAGGACAAGGGCAGCAAATGCATGGGAACACCACCACCTGCAAGTTCCCCTCCAAGTCACACACCATCCTGACTTGGAACTATATCACCGTTCCTTCACTGTCGCTGGGTCAAAATCCTGGAACTCCCTTCTTAATAGCACTGTGGGTGTACCTACCTCACATGGACTGCAGCGGTTCAAGAAGGCAGCTCACCACCACCTTCTCAAGGGCAATTAGGGATGGGCAATAAACGCTGGCATAGCCAGTGACGCCCACGTCCCATGAATGAATATAAAAAAAAAAGTTCTTCCCTGTCCAATACAAATTTCCTGGTTTCTCTTTTTGTGACTTTTTTTTCTTTTTCCTCGATTTTCAAACATTCTCAGTGCAAGTTGAAATTGTCTGTCTTTTTCCCTTCTTCTAGTTGCCTCATTTGTAACTGCATTGTAGCTAACTCAATCTGGGAGCTACTCGGATCACCCGTTTCTTCCTCAAGGTTAAAATGCTGAGCCAAGACTTCAATAATTTCTGCCTTTTTGGCTTTTGATTTTTAACTAATCCCACTTGCTCTGCTGCAGCCATTAATATATTGACTGTTAACTGTGTTAAATGATTTGAGAGTCAAATCTTTCTCCACAAAAGGCTTGAGCATTAAAAGCAGACATGCTGACTTTTCCTTATGAGTGTAGTCAAAGTCATTGTGAAATCTTGTTTATTTTAAATTCTAGAAAATTACAATGTGCCCGTTTTACAGCCTCTGAATTCGTATCATGGACCCGAGTCTCCCAATTTATGCCCTCAGTGAGACCGTTAACGCTAAAAATTCGAGCTATGAATCCCCAAAACAATTTAAATAATCCCTCCATGACCAGCTTTCAGGTTTAAGACTTTTATTATAACAAATAAACTAAAAGAAATCCTCATTAACTAAGTCTCTCTCTGTCTGCCTTCAGAAAATCTGTTAAATTTATCTGGACTCAAAAGTCAACAGTTTATTGTCCTGTTTCAGAAGTCTGGTTTCACAGAGCCACGTGGGCCTTTCATTGTTTTCAGGTGTTAACAGCTGCTTGGTACATTTTGCATCTTCAGAATCACTAACCCCTTCTTTTATGACCTGATAGCCTGGGAGCGGAAAAGCCATTATTCTTCAGGTGTTACCCCTGCAGTCTGTTTTTTTAAAAAAAAAGATCTTTGATCTGTGTTCTTTGTTACCCTGGTAAACAAGACTTCTTTTGCAGAGTGGATGTGAAGTTGACCTTCCAGACTCTCAGCTTAAACTTTTTAAAATCACAATTTTTTAAAAAACCTAATCATGTTTCAAAGTCCAGCATTTATAACACTGAGCTAATCAATAAGCGTTGTCAATTGCAGTCACTTGGTGGCATGGGTCATCAGTTTCCTTATGCAGCAGTCATTTAAAAACAAATCAACTATAGGTTAATCTGTGGCGGCATATAATGCATCAATGTTAATGAGGAAATTGGAAAGATTGTTTTAACATTAGTATTAAATTTGGTGCCTGAAGTTGGGCTTTGATTTTTTTCAAATCTGCTGTTTTAGCCCTTATACTTTGCAGACATAACAGTTTCACCCCTAGAGCAAAAGGTACGTCAATGTGCAATGAAGGTCTGATTTTATATTTATTTTATCAAATTTTACAGTACTTGGTAGCTATTTTAGAGAGCTGCAACAGTTTATAGCAAGATTTCTTTTTCAGATGATGCTATTAGGTTTGTATCACATTTTTGCAGTGGTTAGCAATTCTTGTCTCCGCTCTTCCTCTGCTGCCTGTATCCTAATACGCACCAAGTCCCATCCATCCATCACCCCCTGTGCTTGCTGACCTACATTGACTCTTGGTCCAGTAATGTTTTTAAAATTCTCATCCTTGTTTTCAAATCCCTCCATGGCATTACCCCCGGCCTATCTCTGTAACCTTCTTCAAACCTACAACCCTCTGAAATCTCTTCAGCGCCACTATTCTGACGTCTTGAGCATCCCTGATTTTTCAGCATCCGCTCTTGGTGGCTGTGCCTTCAGCTGCCTAGGCCCTAAGCTCTGGAATTCCCTCCCTTAAACCCCTCCATCTCTCTATATTACCTTGAAGATGCTCCCTAAAATTTACCTCTTTGACCAAGCTTTTGGTCAGCTGCCCTAATATCATCTTGTGTGCCTCTGTCAAATTTTGTTAATGTTCCTGTAAAGTGTTTTGGGACATTTTACAATCTTAAAGGTGCTAATAAATGGAGGAGGAGTCTTAAATGTTTGACTTTGTATAGGTTTTTAAGCTAGCAAAATATTTTATATGTAATTTCAATTGATCTTTCCAATGTTACTTTTCTGTTTTGTTTTCTAAAATGCCACCTTAAGTAAAAGCTGGGTAAACTTACTTTATATTAATAGATAATACAGTGGCTACCAACATAAATACACTCCTTGTTAAGTTTTGGCTTAAACAGTAAATGGCACAGATATAAACACTTCGAAGCAGGTTTTGAGAATAAAAACTTGCTTGCTGGGTGTTGTTTTTTTAGAAAAAAAATAGTCATTTGGGAAACCTAGAATTGAATTCTTTACCAAATGTAGGCACAAAATTATCTGAGGTGCTGAAGAGATTTTATTTGCACTTTTTTTTTTTGATGGTAGCTATTTGTACTTTGAAAGCTGAATATTGCATGCGGTGGAAGGGTTAAATCAACAAGTGGCTGGTGTTGACCTGAGTTAATGAGCACATTGCAGTATGATCAGGCTTCATTTATATTCAGCCAGGAGTATTCCAGTATAGCTTCTTCAACATTGCACAGTTTCAACCACTCTTTAAATTAAGCTGATTAAGCTCTTTAAATAAATTTATTATTCACTCTTTCTTTATTGCAAAACTTATCCAGTGCATAGATGTACCTGTACAAAATTAGAGGGTGGGTTACAGCACTTGCAAAATATCTTGGGAGAATTGAATGATTGCAGGTGGCATGTTTTAATTAAACATATCATTTTTTACTCCTAGCTACACTACAAAATAATTAAGTGTGGGTTGGATTTGGTATTTAAAAAAAAAAATAGCAATAGTACATTATAGAGAGCATCTCAAAATAGGATTTTATTTCCATGCCAGTGGGGAAATACAAGTCCTATTTCTTTCCACTTTGTAGTCTTTTGGGGATATTCAAGTTTGGATGTCATGGAATGGATCTTTTTGCAAGTGCCTTCTCCTTAAATGAATAACTTTTTTATATTTGTATCAATTAAAATGAGTGCAAGATCTGAATCTTGGAATGGCACACACATCATATGTAGCTGTGCAGAATGAAGCTCTCTACTTCAATAAAGACCTGAATTTATATAACACTTTTCATGACCACCAGATGTCCCAGATTGACTGTAAAGCAGTGTACTACTTTTGAAGTGTGGTTACTGTTGTAATTTAGGAAACACTACAACCAATTTGTGCACAGCAAGCTCTTAAAAACAGCAATGAGATCATCTATTTTTGTGGTGGTGATTGAGGGCTAAATATTGGTCAGGACACCTGTTGTGATAGTGTATTATATTTATGTCATAAGTGATGCAATATCATGTGATTCAGTTCTCCTGCACAGTCTGTTAGCACATGTAAGGTGAAGCAACAACAAGTCTCCATTTAAAGCTCTGTTCTAAACCTTTTTATGTCTGCCCTTCTGCTTTGTTTGTATTAGTCTAGAGAGATAATACAATACGGTGGCAGTAGTAGCGAGTCAACAACATTGATGAGCAGCTGAAAACAACAGTTCAGGCCAGAAATGCTGCAACTGGATCACAGCTCTCATCAGGACAGCAACTGTGTGAGTAGAAATTGAAGGTGATTTAGGCGCACTCCTGGTTTTGCCCCGAGTTATCAAGAAAAATATCACTAGTTTCAGTCTAGTTCCAGCTACAGAGATCAGTGCAGCATTGTGTTTTGGCGAGGGTCCATTCCTGCCATTGCTACACCTGCCTGTCATTAGCTGACCCCGATGCCAGGGCCCCTCCTGCCTACAAGCTCACAAGCCTGCGGCTACAGCAGCACAGTTCAGGACATGGCTTCTGCTCAGTTCTGCAGACATTGCAGCTTGCTGCAACTCTTAAAGCAAGGTTGCTTCTCTGGGGAGAAAAGAAGGCTTAGGAAATGGCAGCCAGATTTCCAGACATGGACAGGAAAGTATCTGATGTTGCAAGCGAATTCAAATAGGTCAATCTTCTGCTTAAACTATGTTTCCTAGACCACTGGCCTGTGGATGCAGAGCAACGGGCAATGACGCATACGGATTGTCATGGATCCCTCGCATCTCTCTCGTGGTGCAGAAATTAAGCAATGTAATTTTTCCTGTTGCTTCATAGCTCTCAGTGGCTACTTTTCCAGCTCCCCCTCTCCACCACCCCCATCCAGGCTGCAGGAATACAATTACCTACAGTCTGAAATTGTGCCCTCAAGGGAGAGTCACCTGAACTGGTCACTTTTATTACAGCATGTTGTGGAGTAGCATTGGCATGGATTAACAACTTGTAATTAGCATCTTTAACATAGAACAACATCACAATGTGCATTGCAAAGCAATATTAGAAACAATTCAATCTAGTGTGGGTGGCTGAGTTGTGGAGCAGCTGGAAACTGAGGATGGCAAGCTGACAATGTTGGAGGAATAGGGGTATTAAAGAATTTGGTAAAAGGATGGAGGTGGGCAGTGTTGCAGTAATGGAAGTAAGGGGTTTTGTGGTTGATGGAATTTGTGGTTTAAAGCTCAGCGCTGGGCCAAGCAGGATGGCAAAACCTGAATCAGTGAGTGAGCGGCTGTGGCAGGGAATGGAATAGATGGCAAGGGAGTGGAATTTATGGCAAGCGCAGATAAATTGTGGCTTTATTCTATCTAATCATCACTTGGACATTCTTTCTGATTAAATAACATGGAGCACCCCATGGTTAAAATTGTTTGAAACCTGTTTGCCTGTCACTCTATTCCCTTGTCTGGAGATCTATAGAAGTTCTGCACCTTTTATGGTTTGGATTAAATTGTTTTGTTCAAGTATTTCCTGTCTGCTCCTATTAATGCATAGACTGGGCCACTGGAACCAGTCTTTAGTAATACAGTGATTTTTATATATCTTTTTGATTTTGAAGTATGAGGGGCTAAAAGAACAGCGATTGGCACTGCTGCAAGATTATTATTGTGACAGTCTGAATATGGTCAATTCATTTTTATTTTAAAGAATTGGAATTTTTCATGTGCTGTTTTTTCAATGCTGAATTTTAATTTTGTTTCTTTATTCTAAATATGCTCCCTCAGTTCTTTGTGAAACTACGTGCTTCAAACAATAGGGAAGAAATCTAATCTGTGACCTCTCCAAGATGCACACTATGGTGTGTTGTACCAAGTCAAGATTGCTCTTAGTGTTTCGATAATTGAATTGGTCTGCTGCCAAAATAAGTCCTTTCACAATAAATGTGCACCATGTGAATGTATTGTGTAACTATCTCTGTGCATACATGCTGTAGCTAATGACAATTTCCTCTGATAACATTAAATAAATATCTCTAGCATTTTTGCAAAAACTTGTGCAGTCGAAAATATTTACAGTTTCTTCCCCTCCTCCTTGTTCACCTTTGTTCCCTCCATTTTCCTCACCTCACCCTACAACTGTGTACCATTCAGTGTCTTAGAATTTAGTCAGGTAACCTGCTGCCAGTGATTCATCAGTACTATTCTGCAACTCATAACTGTGAATCTCCAATAGTTTAGGTTGTATCAGGAAATTACTATTTTAAGGAAAAACTTTAGAACCTGTCTCAATACTGTCAGTTGGCAGGATCCGTAGAACATAAAGCAAAAACCAACATAAATCATTTGGCTCATCCAGCTTGTTTCTCCCACAGTTTGTAAATCAGTGTTAGATTTTGAAATCGACCCCTGAGGGAATTGTGATCAAACCATTTTTTTCATCTTTCTGGCTCTGTGAACTTATGGTGGTTAAGGAAATTAGTTAAGATAACAACAAACTGCTAGACTCCCTCAGGTCTGGCAGCATCTGGGTAGAGAAAAACCGATTTAACCTTTTGAATCCATGACCTTTCATCAGAACTGGGAAAAAGTTAGAGATATAACCAATTTTATCTAAGTACAGAGGCAAGGTCTGTGATAGTGTGGAAGGCAGGAGAGGCCAAATGATAAGGGATGGTGGTGCAAGGCACAAAGGGATGACAATGGGACAAGTAACAAAAGCAGGGTCAAGAGGAGGTGTACCTGGGAATAGTAGAATCATTACCAACAGCTGTTTGAAAAAATGGGGACAGAAGTTATGATCTGAAATTGTTGAATGGAGTCCAGTGCCAAGTCGAAAGATGAGTTGCCATTCCTTGAGCTTCATTAGAACAGTGCAGGACGCCGAGGACCAAGAGATCAGAAGGGAAATGGGATGGAGAATTAAAATGGCAATCAACTGGAAGCTCAGGGTCACGCTTGTGGACTGAACAAAGGTGGTCTGCAAAGTGATCATCCAATCTGTGTATGGTCTTCTGATGTAGAGCAGACTGTATCACAAGCAGTGAATATAGTATATTAAATTGAAAGTGTGGGTGCGAGAACACAGCCCTGTTTCACACCACTCAGGATAGGAAAGGGCTCTGATGAGGAGCCACCATGTTGAATTGTGCCTTTCATATTGTCATGGAATGAGGTGATGATACTTAGTAGCTTTGGTGGACATCCGATCTTTTCTAGTAGTCTGAAGAGACCACGTCTGCTGACGAGGTCAAAGGCTTTGGTGAGATCAATGAAAGCAATGTAGAGGGGCATCTGTTGTTCACTGCATTTCTCCTGTATCTGACGAAGGGAGAACAGCATGTCAATAGTCGATCTCTCTGCACGAAAGCCACACTGTGCCTCAGGGTAGACGCGCTCGGCCAGCTTCTGGAGCCTGTTCAGAGCGACTCGAGCAAAGACTTTCCCCACTATGCTGAGCAGGGAGATTCCACGGTAGTTGTTGCAGTCACCGCGGTCACCTTTGTTTTTATGCAGGGTGATGATGTTGGCATCGCGCATGTCCTGGGGTACTGCTCCCTCGTCCCAGCACAGGCATAGCAGTTCATGTAGTGCTGAGAGTATAGCAGGCTTGGCACTCTTGATTATTTCAGGGGTAATGCTGTCCTTCCCAGGGGCTTTTCCGCTGGCTAGGGAATCAATGGCATCACTGAGTTCCGATTTGGTTGGCTGTATGTCCAGCTCATCCATGACTGGTAAAGGCTGGGCTGCATTGAGGGCAGTCTCAGTGACAACATTCTCCTGGAGTACAGTTCTAGGTAGTGCTCAACCCAGCGGTCCATCTGTTTGCGTTGGTCAGTGATTATGTCCCCCGATTTAGATTTGAGGGGGGCGATCTTCTTGATGGTTGGCCCAAGAGCTCTCTTCATGCCATCATACATTCCTCTGATGTTTCCGGTGTCTGAGGCCAGCTGAATATGACTGCATAGGTGTTGCCAGTAGTCGTTTGCGCAACGCCTAGCTGTTCTTTGTGCAGTACTTCTGGCTGCTTTAAGTGCTGCGGATGTTAAATCGCTGGGGGCTTTCTTGTAGTTCAACAGTGCAATGCGCTTAGCGGGGGGTGTTCTCGCACCCACACTTCTTGGGATTTTCTTCTCCCTGCTGCTTTCACATGCGTTCAAATCCTCTGAAGAAGGAATTTTCCTCCACACAAGATCAGGGGGCAGGTTGTTCAACCTTGCCCGTCTAAGAGCGAAGTCCAAAGTACGGAAAGTCCTCATCAGAGAACTCCTCTTTGCTGACGATGCTGCTTTAACATCTCACACTGAAGAGTGCCTGCAGAGTCTCATCGACAGGTTTGCGTCTGCCTGCAATGAATTTGGCCTAACCATCAGCCTCAAGAAAACGAACATCATGGGGCAGGACGTCAGAAATGCTCCATCCATCAATATTGGCGACCACGCTCTGGAAGTGGTTCAAGAGTTCACCTACCTAGGCTCAACTATCACCAGTAACCTGTCTCTAGATGCAGAAATCAACAAGCGCATGGGTAAGGCTTCCACTGCTATGTCCAGACTGGCCAAGAGAGTGTGGGCAAATGGCGCACTGACACGGAACACAAAAGTCCGCGTGTATCAGGTCTGTGTCCTCAGTACCTTGCTCTACGGCAGCGAGGCCTGGACAACGTATGCCAGCCAAGAGCGACGTCTCAATTCATTCCATCTTCGCTGCCTTCGGAGAATACTTGGCATCAGGTGGCAGGACTATATCTCCAACACAGAAGTCCTTGAAGCGGCAAACACCCCCAGCTTATACACACTACTGAGTCAGCGGTGCTTGAGATGGCTTGGCCATTTGAGCCGCATGGAAGATGGCAGGATCCCCAAAGACACATTGTACAGCGAGCTCGCCACTGGTATCAGACCCACCGGCCGTCCATGTCTCCGCTATAAAGACGTCTGCAAACGCGACATGAAATCGTGTGACATTGATCACAAGTCGTGGGAGTCAGTTGCCAGCATTCGCCAGAGCTGGCGGGCAGCCATAAAGACAGGGCTAAATTGTGGCGAGTCGAAGAGACTTAGCAGTTGGCAGGAAAAAAGACAGAGGCGCAAGGGGAGAGCCAACTGTGCAACAGCCCCGACAAACAAATTTCTCTGCAGCACCTGTGGAAGAGCCTGTCACTCCAGAATTGGCCTTTATAGCCACTCCAGGCGCTGCTTCACAAACCACTGACCACCTCCAGGCGCGTATCCATTGTCTCTCGAGATAAGGAGGCCCAAAAGAAAAGAAAGAAAGAAATTGAAAGAAGGCTATGGTATTTGGGTGGAGTTGTCAATTGTATTGCATAGTGTAAAGGATTGTAGCCAGTGCTGAGACCAAGATAATTTGTTAACGTTTGTGTTAACGTGCCAGAAAGCCATTTTCATATACCTTTGTGCCTTTGATCATGAGGGGTGATTGACAGCCCTGCCTACAAAAGGATTAATGTTCAAAACCAGGATTTTTCAGTGGTCTTCTGTCCTAGTGAGCAAGTACTGCATCTAATGTCTCATCCGGAAATACCATAAATGTGAAAACAGAAACCAACTGTTTTGTCCAAAGGAACTTTGTACCTTTTCAAGAATGTGTTTAAGGGGCTTGTTTCTGAGAAGGTATACTACATCTCTTGTAGGTCAATACAAGTGTTGTGTTGCATGTAATTTTTTTTTTGAACGTATACTTTGTTGTACTTTGTAAATGTGAACGACTTTTTTTTCTGGTGTGTGATGTCTGAGATGATGTATTGTGCTGGGTATCTTGCAAAATTTGCAGTGGATGATTTATTTATTAGGCTGGCTACACTAATCTAAATTCAACACTGAATGAAGGTGTAGATTTCACGGGAGAATTGGTCTGCTTATGAAAACTGTCATTGAGCTACTTGCATGAGGATAGAACTCATTGTAACTAGAAAGTGCCTCTGCAAATTTTTTCCTATGATAGTTGAGCAAAATTTCTAATTTAGCTATTGTTACATTCATGGCTTTTTAAACATTGTTTATACTTTAATGATTTATCGACCCTATCCAGCACCAGGTGATGTCCTTTAGTAATCTGGTAGTGTATATCTTGGTATGGTTTAAGAGGGGCTAACTGTTATGCCAAGTAGGGCAACTATCAGCTTGCTGGAATTTGTGTAGTATTTCAACTGTCTCCTGTCAATCTGCAACACAAAGTCTCAGACATTTAGGTGTGCTCTGTACGAGTAAAAACTGCTGATCAGTTTACAATGGGATGATTTGCAGGAGAGATGAGGCAAATAATATCCAGTATAATTTAAAACCCATAAGTTACCAGTATAAAGAACCTATCAAAGCACTACACTAGCAATAGGTTTTTGGAATATTTATCAACATTTTATTTGTCAAAAGGTTATGCAGGCTCTCCTATTCTTTGTAAAATACAAATATTGCAGGGACTAACAACTGACAGTTGAATCATCCCTTTTGACAACTCTAATACAATTCATAGTAAAGTCTGACTGGGCAGTTGAGACCTCGCAGTCTCTCATTAGTATTTTAAACACTCAATCGCCATCAGAGTCCTTGGCCTAACTAATTCTGGCGTGTCTGGCTGACACAGTG